>NC_087281.1:23819824-24442423 GCF_015220805.1 Pogoniulus pusillus | reverse complement strand
GCCCAACCCTCAGCCTGCCCAAGTCTCACTGATGGCAGCACAGCCCTCTGCTGTGGCAGCCACTCCACCCAGCTTGGTGTCACCAGCAGACTTGCTGACAGTGCACTCTGTGCCCTCATCCAGCTCCTTGATGAATATATTGAGCAGAGCTGGCCCCAGTACTGCGCCCTGAGGGACTCCACTAGTTACAGGCCTCCAACTAGACTGTCCCATTGACCACAACTCTCTGACTTCTTTCCTGGATGGTAGCCTGGTGACTGCACCACGCTGGGGAGCTCTCTAGTGTTATCCCTGATCCAGGCTCCAGGCAGACTGCAGACTTCCCTGTGAAGTTGAGGGTCAACCCTCTGTTCCTGCTGGGAGTGAGTCTACAACAACCAGAACTCTTCTCTGCTTCCTTGTGGAAGGGGCTGCAGTGTGCACTTGACCCCTGCCATGGCCAGGTCCCCAAATGAGAGTAGAGTCCACAGTGACTGGTTTTAGCCCTTGCCTGCTGAGAAAGCAGCTTCCTAGTACTTCTCCATTCACTCTCAGTCCCTCACCTCACTGGCTCTGACATCTGCAGTTAGCTGCTCCAAACAGAATTCTGTTGACATTGATCTGCAGGGCTATGTAGTTCCCATGTAGACCATCAGTTTGGACAAAAGCCTCTGTGAGGATTGGGTATCCTTCTTAAAGAGACTTTTCCACACAGGAAGCTTCTGAGGACAGGAAGGATACCAAGAAACCAGTAGCCCAAAACTGGTTTTGCTGGAGGTTTCTGTAGTGACTTCCCTCACCCTTGGCATTGTCTTTCCAGGAGGGAGATTCCACTTGCTTAGCTCTGTCTCCCCAAGGTTGTGCAGTGCCAGCTGGTTGAGAGAGAAACAAATTATTTTGCTTCTTATCTTGGGTTGTGGTGTGCATCTGAAATTGGGTACTACAAGGAAAGGAAATTGGATACATTCTGCCTGTCCCATCAGGCATTCATCTAGTTTTCTCAGCTAGCCTTAGTGTTAATAATGCTTCTGAATATTTCCAGGCAATAGCATGTCTCTCTTCCCTCACTTCACTAAATTACACACATACTTCATTCTTTTAACCTTCTCTTGTAAGTCAGCCACTCAGAATCTAAACGTTTCACCTCCCTTATGATGTATCTCTTGCCTCCTTGTGATGTATCTCTTGCTTTCTGACAGCCAGGCACTTGGCAGGAGAACTTCCAGGTCCCCGTCCTTCATACAGCGTCACAGAGGCTGGTGTGCCAAGAATGAAGAATTCCAGGGGATCGTGCAGGAGGGAGGCTCCATGGGAAAGTCTCTTTCCCTCTCTGTTCCCCTGACCTCCTGCTGCCTCACCCAAGGGCATACCTGGATGGGAATGCAGGCTCCCAAGCACAGACACTCTCTGGATGTACAAGCAGGGGTTATGATTGCCTCTCTGCTCTCAGATGCAGCATGGCTGGTGGTGAAAAGCTGGAGACAGTGATGAGCAGCAGCGTGACTGGAGCTGTGATTGATTTTTTTTGTTTGTGAGCTGAATTACAAAAAAAAAAAAAGGGAGGAAAAAGTGTTTCAGGTCAGCCCTGAGTGAAGGTTTAAAAAGTGTTTTTTCACTGAAACAAGAAGCCAGCTGAGGGGATTGCTGAAAAGACGCTGCAGGAGGACAAGCTGAGCTAGTCTTACTTGTGCATGGAGAGCAGGGGCTGCCACACTGTTCTCCAAGAGAGCTGACAATACTTTGAGATGTGTTGGCTGTGGTTTGATAGCAGCCAGAAGCTTTGGGGAGTTGCTTCTTTCTTTTTCTTTTCTTTTGTTTTAAGAACTTGCTGTTGCTTCGCAGAATCTTTGTGTCCCGCTGCGAATGTGGCGCTGGCATGGCGCAGATGGCGTGGCACAGGCGGTGCTCCCTAGCACCAGCAAAGGACAGTTTGCACCCTCCCAGGCTGCTTGCAGGACAAGAGGCAATTGAGAACACAGCTCCTATTTCTGCAGGCCATGGCCGGAGCCCGGGCAAGGAAAGGGCTGTGAGCTGCAGAACATACATCAGGTGTTAATGATGTTAGCGGAGAGGCAAATACGTGCCCAGGGTTCCTCAGCTCAGGTGGAACGTAGAAGAAATGGTATAGCTCCAATGAAAGGGGGTCAGGGTGCTCAAGGGCCAGAAGAAGAAGTCCTGTGGAAGAGAAGCCAAGGAAGCCAAACTTGCTCAGTCTGATAAAGAGGAGCCCAAGGGGTCCCCAGCTGAAGGGAAATGTCAAAGATCAGTAGTATTAGACAATACAATGGAGAACAGCAGCCACAACTGGTAGCACTGGAGGCTCACACGAAACGTTAGGGAGAGTTGACTTCCTCAGGAGATTTCAGGACTGGGCCAGGCAAAGCCATGTTCTGCCCTCATGTAGAGAGGAAGACAGTTTCAGGCAGAAGTTGGGTGGGATGCCTCTAGAAGTCCCTTGCAGCTGGGATTTCTGCCACTCCCCTCTTATGCTACCCCAGCCATGACACAGACAGGTGCTGCTTTGCCCTGTCGTCTCCTCTCTCTCCACCTGGGTCTGTGTGCTCCCTTGGATAGCCAGGTGGATGAAATGTTGCCAGTGGCACTTGCCCACTGTCTCCAGAGGTTACTGCTGAGGTTCTGCAGGCTGTCCCTGGGCTGAGGCGTACAGCTGCAGCTCAGGGCTGAGCCCCAGAGCTGTGCCAAGAGCACGCCAGTGGCGTTACTCTCTTACAGGCTCCCTGAACCTGCTGGTTCGCGTGCGGAACAAGCGAGCCATCGACACCCAGGTTTGGTCACTCAGTGGGAACCGGGGCAACATGTGGCAGCAAGCACACGTACCCATCAACCCGCCCGGGCCCTTCCAGGTGAGTCAGCTACACAAGGAGCCGCCTGCCTCCTGTCCATGTGCCATCAGCTGTAGGAGACTTCCCAGCAGGCTACTGCCTCTGTAGCGTAGAGGCTGGAAGGCACAGGGAGGGCACAGGGAGGGCACTGGGAGCTCTGCAGCCTCAGAGTCGCTGGAGCAAGGCAGGAGTTTGGTGAACACTTGGAAATCAAATCCACTGCTCTCTGAAACCATCCAGCATTGTTATATGTAGGCATCAGTTTGGCTCTGCAGATGTTCTGGTTATTGCTGGTCTGGAAACTGCTTTTCGAAGAGCTGCTTCCTTTGGTCACAGAGTGACTGAGCCCTAGAGGTTTCTTTTAGCTGCAAGAGCCTGCCTCCACTGTCCCCTTGCTCTAGGACTGTAGAACACCTGTGAGTGAGAGGGAGGCACTCTGCTGACTGAGTCGTTTCTGCGTACCCAGGAAGTGGGCTGCTTTGTTCCTGGGTGTGTCACTGGTGACTTTTTAGCCCACCATGCTACTTTGCTTTGTAGATTGATCCTGAGAGCTGGGTCTGTGCGTGACGGTAAGTTGTGGCACTGTGGCCAGATACCCAACATGCTTTTGGGTACCTAAAAATAATACACAAGCATTGAGTTACTCTTGAAAGCACTGTTCAGTGTTGGGTGGTTTGTTAGTGCAGGACATTTACTAAAGCAGAGCTCTGCATGCTCGTTCATTACTCTGCAGTCAGCACACAGGGGCTGGTGCCATAGCAGTGGAGTCCCGCTCTCGGGGTCCTGCGAGTACTGGAGATACAGGCAGGAATCGTTCATTTGGGGCCCCAACAGATTGAGTCTGTGTCCTAATCACCTCTGCAGAGCCCCACAGGCTGGCAAAGGTCCCCCACAACTGCAGCCTCATGCTGGGATCTATCTGTGCTCTGCTTGCAGATCATCTTCGAAGGCGTCCGGGGCACAAGCTACGAGGGGGACATTGCCATTGATGACGTCACTCTGAAAAAGGGGGACTGCCCAAGGAAGCCAGTTGGACCGAACAAGGGTGAGAGGAAAAGGAGTCAGTGGGACTGCATCCATGAATGCATGTGCTAAGGGTGCTCATCAGAGACCACATGGGTGTGGTGGACGGACGCAACAGGACAGTAACTCCGTCAGCAGAAGTCAGTAGAGGAGCTATCAGTCTCCTGAACTTGTTATTTATAGTCATGAGTTAGGAAGAGCTCGGAGGATCAACCAGGTCTTGTAAGGACTGCGCTGCCAGACAGAATCAGTATGTTGTGTGGGGGTGTTATCCCCAAGCAGCTACAGGCTTCTGCAATTTCTCATATCCTGGAAATCCTAGATATGGGAGCTTTGGAAAGAGAAAGACCTTCTGTATGCTTTAATGGCCTCTGTAGCATTAAGTCAGTCCTTCCCCAGGGTAAAAATGTGCCTTCTGAGGCACGCAGGCTGGGAGGGCTGGACTTTATCCCATTGCCCTGTAAACAGACAGGCAGCCAGGGTATTGTACAATGCAGGATAGGAGCAAATTAGCCAAGCTGTATATCAAATCCTTCCTGACCCTGACAGTGAGTGCTTGAGCTAAATCAAACCAAACCCTTTCTGGCACATCCACATCATCCTGGTGCCAGCATTGCAGAAATGGAGACAATCCCAATCCCACTCCCACTGTGGTGCACCATAGGCTGAAGCACAGCAAGGTGTATAAGCAGTACATAAGCAGCAGTCCACGTGTGGGAGTCCCTGGTGTGCCTTGTGCCTTAGTCCTGACTGTATCCTCAGTAGCATGCCCTAGGTGGGCAAGAGAGCAGACATTCAGAGTATGCAAACCAGAGACATGCAGGCACTTGTGAGCAAGGTTCAACTGATTTGTCTTGGACAGAAAAAAGGTTTGTTAAGGAAGAGTCATTTTCACCAGTTTTCTGAACTCCAAGGGTGAAGCAGGAAGCAAAGCATCAAAGTCATAGGACATGACAAATGTCAGAGTTCCAGGTCTGTTTCACAGGTAAGGTCTGTTTCGATCTGTGACCGCCAAGCTGTAACCAAAACACAAGTAGAGCCTTTTGTTTGACTCAAGTTGAGTCTTCTGGGGAAGAAAGAAGAGTTGGATTACAAAAGTAATTAATATTCAACTTTTTCTCCTGGACTAGAAAAGAAATAAGGTTTGGAAGCCTTAGGAATGTCCAAAGAAAGATTTTTCAACAGGTCTGGAAAGCAATTTGAGGTGGGAGGAGAGGCTAAGGCAACAATGTGTGCTGATTTGTTTGCTGAAGTCTGGATCTGTCCCATCCCTAATTCTTGTCTCTCTTCTCGACCAGCAGCAGTTGCTCTTCCAGGAAGTGGCGTCCCAGCCCTGCACAGACCTTGTCTTTGTGGTGCATTGACTTTCTTCCTTTACATGCTGCTCAGATGATGGCAAGTGAGCGCTCCTGGCTTCAGACTGAGATATTCCTGCTCCTTTCCTCCTCAGCCACCTCTGCTCCTTTTCCTCCCTCCTCACTGGCACACCAAAGTGTCCATATGTTACCAAAGACTGACAGGCATGACCAGGCAAAGGGCTCTGGTTCAGAACCAGAGCACTCCTTGAGAAAGTCATAATGTCTAGAACAAAACTAAAAAGAGATACAAGTGTTTTGTAAAAGCAAGTGCACAAGAGAGAAAGTGAGAGAGCAAGCAAAGAAGGGAAGAAACAGAGACACACAGAAGAGAAGGGTTGGAAGTGAGAAAGTAAGAAGAAAGTGAAGAATGAAGGAGGACAAAACCACCCCCGTGTTCCCCTGAGAACAGGACTTCCTCAGGGAAGTGGGAACTTGTTTTAAACAAACAAACAAAAATATATTAAAGCACAAATTTCTACCAGAACAGTTACCTTCTTTGCTGCAGAGCCCACAGCCTAGTGGATGGTGCTCCGCAGTGCTCCCCTTGCCTCCCCGTGCTCTCCTGCTGGCTGGGGCTGCCCCGCTCCGGCTCCGGCTCCGGCTCCCTGCAGTGACGCCGTGCTGGAGCGTGAGGCAGCAGCCACCCCCGTGCTGGTGGCTGGAGCATCTTGCCTTGCACTGCATGTGCTTCGGTGTCTCTTAGCCATCTGCATCTTCCAGGATTTCTTTAACTGCCCTCTCTGTGGTTTGCTTTGGCTTTTTCTCACCGCTCTGTGCTTCTCATCCACCAGCCTGAAGAAGATGGAGCAGGAGTGGACCCATCACATGGACCTCAACAAGTGGTGGAGAAGCCCTAGCTGGAGTCAGCTGCAGCGTTGGCCTCTGAGCACCTTTTTCTCTCTCTCAGCACTCATGCTGAGTTGAGAAGCTGTGAAAGGAGGTCTGAGCTGGAGACAGATGTCTCTGTGGGGCTGAGGGATGGGGCAGGGTGGAGTGGGATGGGAAGGGGAAGCAGTTGCATGCTGGCTTCTCCCTGTGAATACTGGGGTAGCAGTCACCTTAGCCCTAAGGCCAGGATTGCTTCTCTGCCTCTCTGTTGTTATCCATATATTTTGGTCTTTTATTCCAATGCTTACTTTTCCCCACCTTAGTTTTTTGGATTATGAGAAGAATCAGGCACTTAAAACTTCTTCAGCCAGATAGTGGGTCTCATGCCCAGGACCCAGCTCCTGGGACAGCAGTTCAGGCTGCTCCCTCTCACCTTCTGCCTTTTAGCACACACATTGCATTGGCTGACTGGGCAAAGTGTGGCAGCAGAATCTCTGCTCAGGGACAAGGTGGCTGAATTTTGTCAGTAGATGCAGTCTCATGGACACTGAGCTTCCACTGCCAAAGCCGTGGCCAGAGAAGCTGAAAGGTGGAACAGGCAGGAAAGTACTCCAAGGATGGGAGCAGGAAGCTTAACCCAAAAGAGGGGCATGTGCTGAACTGTCACTCCATTTGCCACTGAGCAGCAGGGTAATAGGGATGGAGGAAATTCATCTGCTTCCTGTTATCGTCATGAGAGGGTGAAGTTGCAGTCTCTTTGCTGCAGACCTATAGCAGATCAGGCTGACCCCCTCAGGGTGAAGGCACATTCTGCTCCAGATGAACCCCTAGGGGAAGGGTCTGCCCTGCACCAGTGAAGTATGAACTGTGATAGCCTGGTTTGAACAGGAAGCACCTCTGGGCATGACTTACCTCCTTGCACAGGGCAGGGTTTAGCCCCACAGGACTGTGAACAGGTTTACTAGCCCATACTCTGGCAGCTCAGTTAAGTGAGACTCTTCCCCTAAAAGACACCCATCCAGACTCCATGTCTGGGGGGGTCACCCCTGAGCCTCTAGTACCCATGGCATACCCATTTCTGATGAATATATCAGCTTCTCTGCGACAACAGCAGTTGTATCAAATCACCTGAATGTATGAGCTGCCTCCTGCAGTGCTTAGCTTCCAGCAACAGCTGGTGCCTCATTTCCTCCACTGGTGCAGGAGGAAAGCTCCTATTTTACTTCCAAGCCGGCCAGTCTGAATTTTTAACCCCCTGGCTCTCTACCCGGGGTGCCATTCGTCTGCACTAACGCTCCCCGCGCACTGTCGGAGCGAGAAGGCACAGGGAGACCTCGCTCACAGAACTCAAATGGCGGTGAGAGGCTCTCACGTGCTTCTGTTGCTCTTCTCCACCTCCAGGAATATAGACTCTGTCTTTTCTGACCCGCTCCAGAGCCCAGACCTTGATCCACTGCATACCTGAGTGGGAGACCTGTGGCCCTTTCCCAGGGCCAGGCGGTGGTGTGGGATGCTGTGGCTGCCAACAGAAGTTCCCTTTCTTGCTGCGTGCTGCAGTTTTCACAGGCAGTCAGTGTCACTCTTTTCTTTTATCTAAGTTATTCGGTCCTGTGCTATTCCTTTCCTCCATGCTTCTTGGAGACCAGAAGTCGTCACCTCACTGATTAGAGTCCATTTTCACTTCTAGGAGAGAGATGGTGCTTTCCAGGGACCCTTAGGTGCTTCACAATGGCTGATTCTAGGGGGCTTCTGCTGGGCAAAAGGTGGAGACAGGAGCATTTCTCTGTCAGTGGGAGGCAACCCAGGGCAACCTTTCACCTGTTAGGCTCTGAGGCAGAGCCCCTGTGACCTTGCTTCTACTGGCTGCTTAGCCAAGGTTGCACAGGCATGGTTTTTTTGGTGTTTGGTGGGCAGCACAGGTGCTGTCGGTGTGGCAAGGTGCAGCCCCAAGGTTCAGGGTCATGGACAAAGCCTGTGTGTGAGGCAAGTGTCAGCAGAGGGGCACCACATTTTCAGAAAGGGACACCTGCAGGAGAGGTGTAAATGCCTCACCAGGCTGACCCGTGGCTTAAGAGGCAAGAAGCTCATTGGTGGCAGTGGGTCCAGGGCAATGCAGGCAGATTGCCCTAGTCAAAGAAGCCTTCTCCTGCTGTCAGATATGGGTCTGTCAGACTCTCAGGGAGCCCTTTCCTGCTTAAACCTCTGCTTCTTTATCTCTCTTTGGAAAGCAGCTGGTGGTGAGTTTTTGGGGAAAGTCATTAACCCAAGTGCCTCAGCTAGTCAGAAGTAGCAAAGGTGAAAGGAAGGACCTAGTTTCCCTGGCAGATGTGCTAAGAGTGTAGCAGAGGAAAAAGGCACTTCAGCAGCAAGGATGAGAAGCTGTACAATGAGTGGGTAGGGTGGAAGGTAGTGTCCATCCTCTCTGAGGACAGTGGTATTTGTAGCTTAGTACCCCATGCTTGAGGGGACAATTCTGCTTGCAGTGTTAATGCATCCCAGCTGAGATACAAAGCCATGCTCCTTACCCCTTACAATCAAAGATCCCTTCACACTGGCTAAATCACCATCCTTAATTACAGACTGCCACCTTAGATACCTGTTGCAGTTCCCACATCATGTTTCTCTTCATGTTGTTTTATGCTGTTCTGTGCCTATCAAGTAGCTGCTATATTCCGCTCCAGAAGTGGCTGCGGTTCAGTGATGGTGGAGATTATGCCTGTACATAGTATCAAAGTCCCTGCAGAAGAAAAGTGCAATATAAATTTAAGAGACTGTTTTTATTTACAAGGAGACCTCTGCTTGGTAGTTGTAGAAATACATTAGGAAGAATGCTGTGTGGGTGTTAGCCAATATATACTCCATTTCTTTTCTTTTTTTCAGGGTATAAACCAGAAAGATTGTGAGTGTGCAGGCTCCTGGGTATAAGTTGTAGATATTAGAAGTAGTGAATGCTGCTGTGTACTTACAAGTGGGGCTTACAAAGAAACTTTCATTTGAAACCTCTTTTTGTAGCTGTTCATTGTACTCTAAGAAAATACACTTTTTAATGATGATTTTCCAGAGTGTAGTGCAAGTCCCAGTAGCAGGTCATCCACATGACTTCAGTCCACGGATCAGTTCCTACCACACGCTCTGAAGGCAGCTCCTGGCTGGCAGTAGTACACTGGTTATCAACCACTGGAAGGCAGTGGAGCCAGTACATTTCCTTTGATGTGGAGTTAAGTAATTTGGAATGTCTGAGTGAACTCTTCCCAGACGTATGGGAGTGAAAAAAACATTTCATCTGTATGAAAAAACTCTGCATAGCTCAGGAAGTGCTGAAGTGTTGTGCTTGGCATGCATGCAGAGCTGCCCTAGCAGAGCTGCCTGGTATGCTGCCTGAGGAGCAGCTGGAGGCTGTGGCTGGTGTTGGTCCCCAGGGGGCAGGACTGGGGCCAATCTTGTTCGACATGGTCTTCGGTGACTTGGATGGAGGGACCAAGTGTGGGCTCAGCAAGTGTGCTGATGTTACAGGGCTGGGAGGAGTGACTGTGCTGCCGTTCAGCGAGACCCGGGCAGGCTGAAGAGTTGGACTCCTCGCGAAGTTCAGTGAGGGGAAGTGCAGAGTTCTGCACCTGGGAAGGAATAACCCCACTCGTACAGGTTAGGGGCTGACCTGCTGGAAAGCAGCCCTGTGGGGAAGAGCCCGGGAGTGGTGGTGGACAAGTTCACCATGAGGCAGCAGTGTGCCCTTGTGGCCAAGAAAGCCAATGGTATTACAGGATGCACTAAGAAGAGAGTGGTCTCTACTCTTCCCTGGTGAGGCTGCCCATGAAGTATTGTGTCCAGTTCTCAGCTGCCTAGTTCAAGAAGGACAGGGTAATACTGCAGAGAGCCCAGTGGAGGGCCATGAGAATGATCAGGAGGTAGGAGCATCTCGCTTATGAGGAGAGGCTGAGACACACAGGGCTCTTTAGCCTGAAAAGTAGAAGACTGAGAGAGGGTCTTATAAATGCATACAAATACCTAAAAGATGGAAGTCATGAGGATGGGTCCTTTGAGTGGTAGCCAGTGATGGGGCAAGAGGTACAAACTAGAACACAGGAGATTTCACTTGAACTTTAGGAGAAGCTTCTTTGGGGGTGACAGAGCACTGGAACAGGCTGCCCAGAGAGGTTGTGCAGTCTTCTTCTCTAAAACCCCCTGAACACACTGCTGTGCAACCTGGTCTCTGCATACCTGCAGTAGCATTTGGATTGGACCAGAGGATCTCCAGAGGTCTCTTCCAACACCTATCTTTCCATTATTCTGTGACATAGTTGGCAATCAGGGGAAAAGCTGGGGAAGATTCAGATGTTTAGAGTGGTAGGTTTCTTGTAATTTATAGATGTCTGAGTGGGAGTAGTAAACACGATACAAATTATGTTGTATTCTCTATTGCTAGTCAAAGTACAGAAATTTAATTGCTTTCTAGACAAAACCCTATGGGAGCACTACTCCAGAAGGATGTAAAAATGCTTTAGTAGCAAAGGGAGAGCTGGGTTTGAATTCGTTCTCCTCAGACCATCCTTATCACTCTGTGCCAGGATTAGCAGCCTGCTTTTGGGCTGATGCCCTGTTCTTCTCAGCCTGAGATGGACAGTCCCTGGGAGCAGGAAGCAGCACTAATGGGAGAAGCATCACTGGTGCCCTGAATCTTGCATGCAAGGTCCCTGTGCAAGGTGCTGGCAGGAGCAGACTGCTCCCTCCCAGCTCTCAGGAAGGCTAAGGCAGGGAGATTCACCTATAGGAAAACTTTCTGGGTCCTTTGGGCTGCCCTGAGGCACCCGCACCTGCCTCAGGCAATGACAAAGGACCAGGACATTTTCCCTCCCAGGTGATGTAAATGTGTCCCCTCATCCCCTTTGAAGTGTTGAACTTTTGCCTTAAAGCAGAGAGTTCAGGGAGCTGCTGCTTTGGGGTGTGGCTGTCTCAGCCCCTATCATCCTCCCCTGAAAGCGCTGCCGCACCCCCTTGCCTCCTCGGTGCCTTTGGGAAGCCGACCAGGGTGGAGGGACACATCCCCGTGAGCTCTGTGCTTCCAGCTGGGTGTGGTGGGACACGGTACCACAGCACCGAGTAACACCCATCTCTTGCACCTAGGGAGCAGGTGTCTGCTCTTTGTCTGCTCTTTCGGGAGGACAAGAAGGTGCATTGTGAACGTCTCGTCCACAGAGGAGAGGTCTCACCACACTGCTGGCTTTGCAGAAGCCGCCTGTGGTCCCTAGCTCGCTCTTCGTTACACTAACCCAGCACCGTGTCTTTTCCAGGCTGCCCTCAGTGTGGGTGCCCCCCTGCTCAGAGAGGCACCAAGGCTACAGCGTCAGGATGCTGTGCAGGCTGCAGGAGAAGCCAGGTGCTGCCTCCATTTGTGTTTGCTTCTGGCCCACTGATAACTGTTCTATCTCGCTCAGCCTGAAAAAGGCATTTCATGGAGACAGAAGACATTTTCAGGAAAACAAGTGCTGGAGGGCTCTGGAACTGTATTTTCTCAGGACCCAGTCAGCAGTCCATTGTGAAAACTGGCAGTGGTGGTTTCCAGCAGAGGTGGCCCTGGTGCGCTCGGCACCCTGAACAACAGCTGTGGTGTATTCATGTCTTTCAGTGCTCCCTTTGGGATTAAGACATGTGCCAGTTCAGCTCATCATCTGCCACCACCTAGCCCGCCACAGGAGGATTCTGGGGTCTTCTGATGGCTACTTACAGTTTAATATGGCCACATCAAACCAGAAACAGCCACTTGTGCCCTGCAGATGTTAAATATTCTAAGGATTACTGCAAGGCAGCCTGGGGCTACCTTCACACAATCTGCCTTTCCAGAGAGTGAATGGTTGCAGCATGCAGGGAGCTGAGTCTCCAGGGTACCTCTTACCTGTGGAATAGCAGTGACCTCCCACTCCATTTTGGCTGTGTCCTGACATCTAGACCCTGCATTTGGTGTAAGGTGCATGCTCAGTGGCTTTGCCATCAAGCATTCTTCCTCAAAAGGCAAGAGAGCTCCAGAGGCTAAGAGCAGGTTATCAGGGCTCACTGTGCTGCATGGCTGCAGGGTTATTATCGGTCCCACTGGTAATTGCCTCTGGCATTTGTTTTATTCTGCATCACTTGGCACAGCCTAAGGGGCTTGAGTGGCCTCTTGGGTTGTGGAGCAGGAAGAGAGGACCACTTCGGGGCATACACTGTCTCCATCAGGGATTTAGTGTGGGTCACATTCTGGCTTTGTCTGAGGCAAAAGAGGTCTCAAAACATCCTTATCTGTCTCTGAAAGGATGGAACAGAGGCTGCTCCTGTTCTTGAAAAGGAGAGGGGAGAGACAAACTCCACACTTCATTGCCCTTCATTTCACTGGTGGCTGGGATTGAGCTGTGACCTGCAGCTGCTCAGATGCTAGGCAACGAAGAAAAGCCCTTAGACCAAGTTTCCCAGCCAGACTTGTGCCAGTAAAATGTGCCAGTCCCGTTCCAGATCCTCTGTAGGTCTGTATGAAGGACCTGTGCCCATACGGGTGACCTGCTGGGGAAGCTGCAAAGGGGGGCAGCAGTTGGGCACATGAGCACTGGCATTCCGTCTGCTGCATTTCAACGTGAGGGTTTTCCAGCACAGGGCAAACACCAAAGGAAGGGAAGAGAGGGAGAGTGGAAAGGTGAACAGAGATTTTTGTGGAGAGCTGTGAAGAGCAATTGTAAGTTCAGGTTTTGGATGAATCTGGTGAGGCCTATAAACCATTCTCTCCTGGGGAGGGAGTGTGTTTCCAGTAACTAGTGCCCTAAGCTCAGCGTCGTCCAGGGGCAGCTAGACAGCCCTCACAACGTGCCACTACTCCCAGCAGTGCTGGCGCCCAAGGTTCATAGTACTGGGTGTACTTTGTGCTGTAGTGGTCAGGTCCTTGCTTGAAGTGCTGAGCCAAGTGAAGGGCTGCTCTTTTGCCCTGGACCCAGCTCAGTTCTCTCTGCCAGTCAAGTCTGTGGGGAGATGAAAGACTCACTGCTGCTGCTAACCGACAGAGGTCTGCTTTGGCTGCAGGAGCTGAGCTCTGGTCGTGCCAGCAGCGTGGCTGTCAGCTGTGCGGAGCCCAGCCAGTTAATGGAGAGTTGTGTAGCTGTGGTGTGCCGCAGATACTCAGGGCAGACAGGCCCTGGGTAGGAGCTGGGACGTGCCAGATGTCAGCAATCCTACTCAGCCACTGGGAGTGAGGAGTGACTCGTTTGTTCTCAGCATTACAGCTGCTTAGGGCACAGATTGAGCCCAAACCGTCTGAGAGCAAGTTGAGCCCTGCTTCCCTCTCTGCAGGCAGGTGCCAAGTAGTTTTGTTTTGATGGCTGTGATATATAATGTGGCACTAAGGGGAAACTGTTTCCAGGTGTTGCTTTCACTGTGTAGGAGCAGCACTGGTAAGATATTTGACTTGGCAGCATATAAAGGGATCAGAGCTGGAAAGTGAGGTGTGGAGGTGTTGCAGCTGGCAGAAATGCAGCAGGAAGGAGACAGGACTTGAAAGCCTCTTCTGGAGGCAGAAGCATCTCCATCCAGTCCCCATCTCTCCCTTCTCCCACTGTCCACTCCAAACCTAAGCACCCTTCAAGGTGAGGGCATTTGATACATCTTGTCTCACTGTGCCTTGTTCTCAGGAACCAGCTATGGATATCAGTAAACAGCAGCAGCCAGGAGAGGCCGTAGCAGCACGGTCATCTCAGCATCTGAACTGTGGTGACAGAAGCAAAATCTGTTTCATTTTGTCCTTGAAATGCCACAAGCATTGACTGAGGACAGTATTTAGGTCTTTTGCATAGGTGACAGTGTGTGCTGCACGGAGGGTGAGCAGTGAGGAGCCTGGGAGCACCAGAGGTTTCCCTGGGAAAATTCAGGGGAAGGCATTTGCAGACTGGGAGCAAAGGAGTTTTCCTGCACCTGTGTTCGGTTGTTTCCTGGGAGCCCTGGTGTGTATATCACTCTTGGACGAGAAGCCTCTCACGAGTTTGCTGGAGATGACTTTTTCTTCTCTTCAGACCTTGATGTTTGTCTTCTGCTGCCTATCCTCAGCTTTTCAGTGCATTGGTCTAACTGGTGGCGTAAATGCCAGGTAAAGTGGCTTAGTGTCAGTGCTCTCAAGGAGAGGACCTTGGCCTGTCCCCAGTTCTTGAGGTGTTCTGGGTTTACCCTCTCACCTCCCAGGGCTCCACAGCATGCCTTCATCTCTCAGGCCATTCCCCAAAAGCTCTGGATGCTGTAGCTATGGCTTTGCTGTGTGGTTTTGGTCACAGCCTTTGCCTAGTGGCATGGAGCCCTAGATGGGATGGAAAATATGGTGCCAGCATGGTTGTGCTTGGGCCTTTTCTCCCATCCAGAGCCATCCTGCCTGCATTGGGGTCCGCACAGTGAAGGCAAAGGGCTGTCACCCAGAGTATGGCTGTCTCATGAGGACACAGCTATGGCACCTCCTGTGTTTGGCTGGAACTGAGCACCAGACAGGGTTTCCTGCACTTCTCACTCCACTCCCCTGCCCCGTGCTGATCTTCACTAAGTGTTTTGTTTCCAGCCTGGAGACATCAGTAGCAGAATTATTCCTTGGATCCCATAGAAGGGGATGACACTGCAATCCCACCCTCAACTTGCAAGGGACAGGGAGAACCAGCTCAGGCCAAACAGTGAACCACTTCAGTGGGATCCAGTGCTAGTGGGACTACATCACCCTCATGCTTCCAAGTCAGCAAGGCCAGTACAAAGTATATGTTGACCTGACAGAAGCATTTGTAAGTACCCTCAAAAATGAGCTACACAGAGACTCTGTGTATTTGGGGATACTATGGAGGATGGAGGAAGGTCCCCTGGTGTCTCTTGTTTCTTTTCCCATCAGTATCCTGGGTGAGGACCCTGTGAGAGAGCCCCACTCTTCACCCACCTCCCTCACTGTCACTCTGTCTTGTCCCATCTGTGCTCCACATCTCATAGGGTGCCCTCACCATCATCAAAGGGAGCTGGGACCCTCTCACCACGAAGATACCAAGCCCTCCGCAACGGTAAAAGCACAAAATGCAAAGGGACTGAACTGAACCTTTCAAACAGGGTGAGATGTTTTGTAAGCATTGCCTCATCCATCCCCTGCCACCTCGATGCACTCACCATGTAACCTATAGACTCTCAACGTGGATTGTTTCATGCAAATAAAGCTGCGGTACTCGAGTGGGTGAAGCCTGCGTGTCCCTCTGTGCTGAGCTGCGATGAAGAGGTGCAGCCTCCAATCTCTGCTGGCAGTGGCTGGGGCTCACATTGGTGCCTAACACTGAGGTACCTGCCAGTGCTTGAATCTTGCCTCTTTCCCAGGTTAGGTCCCTGGGGAAGACTTGTTTTTTCCTCAAACCCCACCATAGCAGATGGGCATGGGCACAGTGGGGCACTTAGTGCTGTGGGAGCCTTGTGAAGGGAGCATGGGGTGGGCAGTGCAGAGCCCTTCCTTGCCCAGCACTGCTGCCACCTTTCCCAAGCCTCACCTCCCACCCCAGGCCTGCAGTTACTGAGACTGCTGGCTCCTGCCTCTGCCAACAAAGGCATCTCTGCCCCTTGCTCTCGGCCTCTCTTCCAATGAGAGGAGATGGGGCAGCAGCTCTAAAATTAGTAGGTGTGTAACAGGCTGGCAGCTATGGGATGTCAGTGTGGCACCAGGCCCCTTTGTCTTGGCACTCCCCTCCAACCAGGGTCTCCAGTGTGGGTCCAGCTACTTCATCAGGGAGTGGGCATTGTTCTTGAGTGAAAGTCTTCTTTGTGCCAAGGGAACTGCAGGGTTACTTAGGTACAGGCTAAGGGGAAATTGCCTTATCCTAGCAGTGTCATTAAAGCAACACTCAAGGGAACCTGATGTGAGAGCCAAACACAGTTCTGTTTTGTACGCCACAAGCTACAATTGTTGGCTGAAGGTCCCCAGGTGATAGAACATTAAACCAGCACCCAGGTAGCTGGCCTGACTGTGGCCCTTGGGTCATGTAAACTAGAGACATACCTTCTTCTGCTGGTGTCAATGATGCTGCAGCAGCGGGATCTTGAGCTGCCTGGAGAAAGCTTGGGACAGGACTCCAAGCAGTGCAGAGAGGTCTTCCCAGGCAATCCAGTCCTTCTGCTTCCTATGGTTTCCTCACAGTGAGGACTTGGCAAACCCACTGGCGAAGGGGCTGGGTGCTTGTTTCTGGGGAAATAATTATGCTTAGTAAATGCTTCCTTTATTCTCTCTCATAATGAAAAATAACTGTTCCAGATGGGAGTCTGGATGGAATTACCATGGGCCCTCAGGTCTTCAAGGTGGAAAGTGCTACTAAACAACTCAATATACATATGTGTGTGCAACTTACACATAAATATGATATGCATGCACCATCTCGGGCACATCTGCACGAGTTCAGCTCACTCTTATCATGCACATGCTAAGACACCAGCTCTGCCATGCCTTCTCCTCAGGGCCTGCCTCCTTTGCTACACACACCATAACAGCGCTGGGGGCGGGCAGGAAAGCGTCCTGTGTTTCGCAGGAGCTTGATTTGTTTCTTGCACAGGCTTGGGTGAGGTAAATGAGGGAATGGGGGCAGCCAGAGAAGGAACTGCCCCAGCCACTGCTCTTTTGTCCTGTCCCTTTGTATTTCTGTCATTAATTCCACCTGTTTTAGATGTCCCAAAGCTAGGATCTGCTTTGCAGAGGCAGTCAGGTCTTTCATTGTTCTGCCATCTATAAAGTATACATGGGCTCTGGCTCAAACAGGGCACCACTGTTGAGAATGGCCTCTGATAATCCAGGTTTTAGTGTGTGTCTATGCCTTACACCACTTCTACAGTCATTCTCACAACCTGCACACTAATGTATGCCTGGATTTTATGGTGTGAGTCTTCCCAGCGGGAGAAGAGGCTGTGCTGGCAGATCAGAAAGTAGATAGAGGTCCAGGCTGTTCCTGTGAGGTGCTCTGTACTATCTGTCAATCGTACAGCTGCTGTGGCTCAGCCCCTCCTGCAGGCACTGCAGACAGCAATACCACTCCGAAGGCAGAAGCAATGCTAATGTTGTTAAAGCTCCATCACTGGGAATGCCCACCAAAAAGGCCTCGAGGGATGGAGCTGTTTTTATCTTTGGCTCAGTGATTTGATGCTGTGCAATAAATAAAGGCTGGAGCCAGGCAGTGAGTGATGAAGATGGAAAAGGGTATTGACTGTGTGCTCAAGTGAGTACAGCCCTTCACGTGAAACCTGCAGTAACACCACTTGTATGGTCATTAAGAACAGGGCCCTAGTGCAGAAACACAGGGACGCCTCGCTGCGCCTCCAGGCTGGCTGAGCACCGCAGCCCTGGCGCTGCACCATCACACACACAGCTCTGAGGCAGGCTCGTGGTTCTGTGCAGGGCTGCCCCGGTAGCTGGTGCTTGGCAGATGCTATTTCCCACTGTGTCAACACATGAACGCAACTCTATGAGTCTCCCCCCCTCCCTGGGCAGGCAGCAGAGGAGAGGTCCTGTTCCTTCCAGATGGGAACCCAGTAGCATCTTTCAGGAAGGGGTAGGAGCACAGCTGGGCAAGATGTGGCTGAGACAGTGCTCCTGGCACTCAG
The DNA here is from genome assembly GCF_015220805.1 of Pogoniulus pusillus. NCBI lineage: Eukaryota > Metazoa > Chordata > Aves > Piciformes > Lybiidae > Pogoniulus > Pogoniulus pusillus. The sequence goes on along the minus strand of NC_087281.1, from coordinate 24,424,791 downwards.
GAGGGTGGAAGGCCACAAAGCACCAAGCTAGGATGACAGGAACCAGGTTTAGGTGAACAGTTCCTGCTTGGCAAAAAAGCAGGATAGGAACTCTGTGTGCAGTTGCTTACCAGGTACCTGTGGGTAGCTATGAGGGTCTGAGATGGAGAGAAGCGATGCCACTCTCATCTGTGCAAGGCTGTGCCTTGGCAAAGGCAGGTGCAGACTGCCAGCACACCAGTAGGTGTGTACAGGCAGGGAAAGCAAGGCTGCATGTGCATGGGTGCACAGGGATTGTCCCCACATGTGAGGGCTGTGTGGGTAGCAGATGATTTTAGTGTATCCTTTGGCTCTCTTGCCACAGAATCACAAGCTAGCACGAGGTGGAAGGGGTGGTAAAGATCCATCTAGTTCCAGTCCTCCTGCCATGGGCAGGGCTGCCTCCCACTGAACCATTTTTCTTTCCCCTCAGCCTCCCACGCAGTCATGTTTGGCCACGAGTCTTGTGGCAGCTTCCCAGAGAGGAGGAGAATACTGATTCTGAGGCAAAACTGCAGGAAATGCAACAATCTGGCTTTTAAACATTCAGAGCCTGTGAGTTTAACAAGCCCAGAGGAAAAAGAGAAACGGGTCCGATGGGAGAGGAAGATTTATGGCCTGTGAGGCAAGGCCAGGATTTATGGGCAGGGTAAAGTGACTTAAAAAGCAGAGAAAATTCAGAGGTGCAGCCTGCACCACCACAGCAGCAGCACACTGGCACCCGTGAGCCGCAGCGCAGGGCCACTCTGCCTGGGCAAGCCTTGGCCAGCAGCTCAGTGCGAAGGGGAAAGCTTGGGCTGTGCTTGGCCATCTGGTGATGGAGGGACACCCATCAGCTGCCCTTCTCCACTCAGTGCCATGCCCTGCCATCGTGTTGTCCCTGTCAGGGCTTTGACTGTCCCTGACTCCAACTCCTCCAGTCCTTTTCTATCACTGGTGGACGTGGTGATGCCAGCTGCAGATCTGCTCCTGGCGTTTTCCCCCATCAGCTCTCTGATCCCTGGGAACACTCCTGCCTCCGTGGCCTGCCATCAGCACTGTCCCACCATGTATGAGAACAGCCACCTTGACTCCCTTTAGCCTCTCACAGCTGCATTTTGACCCTCTTTGCTGTCCTGAGGACTCTTGATGGGAGGTGGCAGAGGGTGCAGCCTGGTCCCCAGGGTGCTCAGATCCTCTTGCCCTGCTCTCATGTCCCTTAGTAAGGGAGAAAATGTCCACTTGGGACAAACACAGGAAAAGAGACCTCCAGGGGCAGGGCTGCCACCCATGGGCAAGGCCTTTACATCCTGGGGGTTGCTCTCCTGGCCCCTATTGTGGTGCTGGGGGCTCAAGATGCTGTAGCTCTCCACACCAGCTCCACAACCTCTTCTAGCACAAGACACAATCTCTGCTTGTTCCTGCACCTCAGCTTTGGCAGGGAGCCAGGACTCCTTCCAGGTGCAGAGAAGGAACGGGGATTAATTAGCTAATGATTTCACATGGCCCTGAGGAATGATCAGCTAGCCCCCACCTGGCAGCTCACGAACGCTGGCTGCGGGGAACACCGGGCAGGACGAGGGGTTTGGCAGCTGCCGCTTAGCGCTGCCCATGCGATCCCGCTCCCTGCGGGAGCACGCTGCACCTCCTCCTGCTGCTGCTGCACCTCCTGCGGCTGCACCCCTGCTGCTGCCGGCCGTCTGTGTGTTGTGGCTGCAGCTTGCCAGAGGGCAGCAGCTGGGGAGGGAGCCCCTCACGAAGGCAGCAGATAGAAGAGTTCTGGCTGCTCTGGCCAGCCAAAAGGTAGTCCCACTACGATCATAGCAGACCCCCACAAGAAGTCCTCAGGCAGATGCTGTCGTGCAGCCTCTTTCGGGCTAAGACAGGCAAGGGCACGCAGCATGGATAGTGCTGAGCCCAGGCACAGCTGTAGGGCTCTTTTGCAGATGGTATTGGATCTGATCTGCATGGGGAACTGTGCAAGCTCTCCGTTCTCCTGGGCAATCCATGGAGTTGCCAGCACCTCTGATGGGAGAGGAGTCCACAGCCCCCCATAACATCTCTTTTCCTTCCTCGGTGGCAGCCTCTTCAACCCATAATCTTGCAGGGTGCAGGAATGCAAGTCAAGTTTAGCAGAAGGCCATAAATCAGCTCCAAGTATCACCTTCTTGTACCAACATCAGAAGATGTTTCTCACCACTGAGGACAAGATCCCACCCCAATCCTAGTAGCTGGCTCCTGCCCTCTGTCAGCTTGAGTGTCAGCTCAGTGCCCTAAAATGCCTGGGGTAGTTCTTGCGTTGTCATGGGCTGCCCTCACTGCCCTCACTTCTGTTTCCCTCTGAAGAGCAATGGACTGTGGAGAAAGATTATTGAGATGTCCTTTTCCCAATTGGTTTAGACTGGCGAGGCTCAGCCTCTGCTAGCTCTGTGCCCTGAGTGGGTTTGGCAGCATGCCCTGGGCTGTGTCTCAAGCTCAGCTCGATGGCACCGGTGCAGCCCTGCCTGTGCCCTCACAGCTCAGCTGTGCCTGGTGCTCCGAGCCAGAGCCCAAACCGACAGCAGAGCCGAGCCAGAGCCCGGCACTTGTCTAGAGCCCAGCAGTGGCTCTCTCCAAGCAAAGTGTGCAGCCAGCTCTGAGTGACTGTTTACCTCTCCATGCCCCAGACAGCTTATAGGGACCCCAGCATCTAACCGGAAAGGGCTGAAAGCTGATAGAGGTGCAGGAGCCACAAGCGGGCAAGGATCTTGCCTCTTGTTCTCTCCAGGTGCTCAGGCATCATATCTGCACAGATACCAGAGCTGACCACAACAGCCAGGCTTAGGTACTGGGAGCAGACTAGAAAGCAGAGGAGCCAAGAGCACCACATGGTGTGCCCAAAGCAAAGGGCTGCAGCTCGCCTGGCTCTGCCCAGCCTCACTCCCAGCTACCTCAGACAGCTCCATCTTCCACTGCAGGCAATGGGTGCAATGGGTTGGCATCTCTGTCATCAAAAGCTGCCTCCTGCCTTCGTCAGTGAAAACACTGCTGTCCTCAATCCTGGCCGTTCCCTGCCCCAAACGTGGGCTCTTTCCAGGTATTTTTGTGCCTCACTCCAGCCCTGTCCCTGCCTCCAGCTCTTACCCTGCACCCCTGCGAATGCCAATTACACTCCCACTCCACAGACCTCACTTTTGATGAGGAGCAACTTGGAATTCATGCCTGGGTCTTTGGGAAATCAGGGAGCCTGAAATCATTTGGTTCCTTCTTCTGAGAAAAGTGACACCACCACCATAAAAGTGAAAAATTCTTAACATAACAGCAGTGTGGAAGCTGTGTGCCTCCAGTGCCCACAGCCTCTCCCTCCCGGCATTCCTGGCTGTGCACACCCACTTCAGCAGCCTTCCCCATGACTGTCTCCATGATTTATGGTCTTAATAACTGAGCCTGAATCCTGCTGCACCCTCCCTTTCCCCCTGGGCCTCATACCTATCCACCGTTCAAACTCATCGTGTGGCGTAATCTGGTGCAGTCCAGAGCATCTCTTCAGAACAACACTGGCCCTCGCTTCTCTCCCAGAGAGGAGATGTCTTTCCTAGAAGAGACCTCTGGAGCAGCCTTCCCCTTTGCATTTCCTAGGACACTGTCTGTTACCTTTGGCTGGCAGTCGCAGACTGCCTCCTGCAGCAGCAGGGTTGAGCGGTGCTTTTCCATAAGGATGCAGATGTTCTTGCGCAGCAGCAGCACACGGGCAAAGCATCAGCTCTCTCCACGTGCAGAAATACCTCCCCATGAATCTTCCCACTAGAGGAGAAGGTACAGAAGGCAGCAAGTAGTCTCTCCCAGGTTGCTGTTGAACAACTGTCAATCTAAGAAGGGTGTGAAGAAGAATTTAAGATTAGGGTGACAGTGCAGGGTCTGAAAGCCAAGGGTGAGGAGCTCCCATACTGAATGCCTTTGCACCACCCTGCCATGTGAGGCACTGTGCCCAGCCACAGAACACCTTGGAAGGGCCCTTAGGATCATCAAGCCCAACCATAAACATAGCACTCCCAAGTTTATCACTAAATCATGCTTCTAAGCACCACACCTACATATCTTTTCAATATCTCCAGGGATAGTGACCCAGACACTTCCCTGGGCATCCTTCTCCAATGCCTGATAACCCTTCCAGTGAAGGTCTTTTTCCTAATATCCCCCGGTACAGCTTGAGGCCAGTTCTTCTTCTCCCATCATTTATTACTCAGGAGAACAGACTGCTCAAAGGCACTGCTAGGGCCCTGCTGACTCCTGTTCGCCAGCAAATGGCAAAATAAGCACCTCCTTCCCTGCTCACACTCCGTAGCACATCATTCAGAAGCAGCTAAAAGGAGGTGAAAGACCCCAATTAGTCTCCAAAGAGCCTGCTAGTGGTTTTGAGAGCTGCTCCAACGTCTTCTTCAAGGTAAGGCTAACCTCTTGTGCTAATTGACAGCAAGGGAGAGGCACAAGGCAGTTCTCCCATCTCTGATCCGAGATGCATTCCTGCCTGCCCCTGGAAAACCACGCTTCAGCCATGCAGCAGCAGCTCAGCAGCTGTGCCCGTCTTGCCCTCCCTTCTGCAGGTTAATGACTCTCTAATTGTTCTTTATCTAGCGCTGACAAAGGTGGTGTCCTCCGCTGGTCCCAGGGGAGGCAGAGCAGAGGAAAGGCACAGGGGCAGCCCCGGAGAAGCAGGAGCTAATGAGCCATCCGACTGGAGGCGCTTGCTTTGCTCCCGATACCTAGCGAGAGGCGCATTGCCCTTGGGGGCTGGCTCAGGAGGACGGGCACGGAGAGGGGCAAGGATGTGATCCGTAGCTGCAAGAGCTTCTGGTTTCAGAATCACAGAATGTTAGGGGTTGGAAGGGAGCTCTAGAGATCGAGTCCAACCCCTCCTGCCAAAGCAGGATCACCTAGGGCAGGCCACACAGGAACACGTCCAGGTGGGTTTGAAAGGCTCCAGAGGAGACTCCACAGCCTCTCTGGGCAGCCTGTGCCAGCGCTCAGTCATTCTCACCACAATGAAGGTTCTCCTGTTACTGAGGTGGAACCTTTTGTGTTCCAGCTTAAACCTGTTGTTCCTTGTCCTATCACTGAAAAGAGACTGCTACCTTCATCTTGACACCCACTTCTCAGATAATTAGAGAGGATGATAAGATCACCTCTCAGCCTCCCCACCCCCCCCCTCCTCCGGACTAAACAGTTCACTCGGTCTTCATAGCAGAGATGCTCAAGCTCCCCAGTTATCCTCACAGCTCTCCATTGGACTCTCTCCAGCAGGTCCCTGCCCCTCGTGAACTGGGGAGCCCAAAACTGGATACAGTATTCCAGATGTGGTCTCACCAGAGCAGAGCAGAGCAGGAGGGGACCTGCCAAACACACTTTTCTTGATGAACCTGGGAACACCACAGCAGGCACAAAGAGGAAAAAAACATCTCCTCAGTACTGGCTACGATGGGGTTAAAGAGGAGCACTGCCCCCACACGTGGATACTCTGTGTGCTCCCCAAACATTGAGTCACGGTGGGGGCCGCCAGTCCTCCCTCCCTTCCATCCCCTGCTCTGAGGGCTGGGTTCTGCCCCAGACCACCCCACACACTGCTCCCCAGGGCTGCTGTGAGCTCTGGGCTCCCCAGGGGAGTGAGCCCAGGCTGCAGCGCAGGAGGCAGCCAGCCAGCTCGAAATGGTTAACTGCTCAACCACATCATGATGGATGAGCACTGCCCCATGGAAATGTCGCTGTCTGAGCAGAGCATGAGCTCACTCCCCTCCCCCTGCTATCTCAGCATGAAGCCATGTGGGATGAACAGCTCCTGTCACCACCAAGCAGGCAGTCTGGGCTGCCCTCCCACCTTTTTGGAGACAACGTCCAGGGGTGAGAGGCAAAAGGAACATGATTTTTCTGGGTGTAACTCCACTCGCCCCAGGCCTGCTAATTAACAGAATAGGGGCTCCCTCCTCTGCCAAGGGGAAGAGGAAATGTGACTGGGTGAGGGATAGTCTGGTCAAACATTCAACCTCGTTATCTAATTTGAAAAATGGGAAAATGAGGTAATTATGGTGAGATATTGATTCACAGCAACATGCTCCATGAAGGCCATAGCAATAATTCAGGGCTGCCACAGAGCTCCCCCAGTTCCTCCCCAGCTGCAGAAGGCAAGTTCAGGCTTTTCATTTCAGCCTGTACATGTATGAGATGGAGCCAGCCAGTGCAGTCAGGAGCAAGGCCACCTTCTACCACTGGGACAGACCCAGCCCTAGTGCAGCTTGTCTCTGACAGCCCAGCTTTCCCATGCCCCTTTTCAGTTAGGTCCAGTAAGGGCAGCAAGTGGGAAAAGTGGGAGTCATGTTGATGGAAGGCATCAGGAGACAAGAAATAAGCTTCAGCAACAGTGCCAAAACCCTCCTCAAATGCTTTGGCCAAGCCACTTAACCTGTATCCTGCACGATCAAGGGTGCAGCCCTTCTCCAGTGCAACAAAAACATGCTTAGCTTTCACTCTGCAGCTGGAAGCAACCATCTCCAGCACTGGGCAGCTGCCCACTAGGATGTTGTCTATTAGACTGCTTGTGCTCTGAGAATCATAGAATCAAGTTGGGGGTTGGACTAGATGACCTTTGGAGGTCACTTCCACCCCACACCACTCTGTGATTCTTAGTTCCTAGTAGCCTCCTTCAAGATGTAGTAGAGGTGAGTTTTCCGAGCACGCCATGGAGGAGCTCAGATTTCCATTTGTACAGGTGTACCTTGTGTGGCTTGTACACACAATAGCATATAGTCTGCACTGTGATCCATGGCTGCATGGACCTGTGTCACCAACCTTTTACCTCTAGTCTGCTGGCAGAAGAGCCAACGTGGTCATCAGTTACAGACAGATGAGTGTAGCAGCCTACAAATAATCTCCACACTCTCAGGTCACACCAACCACCCTTGTGTGGCTCCTGAGCTGCCCACTGCAAGTGAACAAGAAACTAGCCTCTGTGTGTGCCCAGAGTGAGTGGAGGTAGCTGAGGTACTCCCACCTAAACTTATTTCTCCATATGGGTCTGCAGTTGGAGCACCTCCAAATGGAAGTGGGGTCCAAACTACAGAAGCCAAAGCTGAGCCAAGTCAGGTCAGCCCTCAAGGTGCCTTCTCCACACTGCAGTCACATCAGGAAGGTGCAGCAGATACTCCTTCTACACCCCAGAGGCTGTTCCTGGCAGCTGGAACAGCTCTTTCCCTCCCAACCAATGGCAAGGGAAATCGATGCTGTCAGAGGAGAACAGTCACAGCTCTATTCACAGCTCAGCCACTTACCCTCCATTTCACCAAGTATGAAGTGGGTGATCATTATAATCCCCTCTTTCCCTGGGGACATAAAGAGTCAATGAATAAGTCATAAAAAGGAGTGCTTTGAGATCCTCAGGTAGAAAGTATTACAGGATTGTTATTGTTATTGGTAATGTCACATACTTATCCCACTTACTGGCACTTCAAGCTACATTAAAGTCATTCCCTAGATGCAGGAGACTTCACACAAAATATATGACCTTCTGTTCCAAAAACACAGGCACCTGACAGTTGTACTGAAGCAAATATTACTGGCTTCCTTCCTTCAGGCTTCTTCACAGACACTGTCTTATGTCCCCATTTTTCAGTAGCACATCAGATTCATCCTGTCCCTCCGAAGGGTCCCAACCCCATTTCCATGGCCAGATGTGAAAGGCTTTATGCCTTCCCCAGCCTCCACATCTTCTCCATTGCATCCAAGCCTTTGTTAGACTCTTTCTCCAGACAGGGTTCCTACAGCCTCTGCTGTGTGCATATGCCTCCTGCATTCTCTGCTTTCTTCCTCAGTAGCTTCTCTAGCATATATTCTTACACACTCCTTTCCCCAGCACTCCAATGGTGAGCGATGCATTTCCCATGGCAAGTAGGCAGGGATGTTTCTCAGGATCTGTTAGCACAGCAGTAAGATTACCTTGGAGCTGTGATAGAAGACCATCGTCTGGACCCTGAACTTTGAACAACGCCAAGAAGAAGATGGAAGGTGCAGGATATGGGAAGATAGCATGACTGATGCCTGGAGGCAGTCTAGGATGCTCAGGAAGGGTGCTGTGAGCAGATACACCATACACTGGTTATGCCGCACTGCTCTGGTCTCATGTCCCTGCCCACCAGTGGAACAGCTAAAGGAAGTTACAATTCAAAAAGACTATCCTGTCACACAGCAAACTCACTGACAAGTAAAGTTCTAAGGGGGCCACAGTGGTCCAAGCCTCCTGGAAGAGCTACATTGAGAAAGCAGATTAATGCATTTCTTTACTGCCCACTTTCCTTATCCTCCAATGGAGTCCTGGTGATCTTATCTCTCAGACAACCTCCTCTCCAGGCCTCAGACCTGCCAAGCCACAAGCCTGTGTGCTTTTACTGCCCAGCTAGGCACACGTATGACCACTGTACTATCTGTTCCTGGCGGTTTTACTGCCACGCCAGCCCCAGTGCAGCCTTAGCAGAATGCTTCCTGTGGACTGCCTTAGCATCTTCTCACCGAGAGATGTGCTCTTCCCTGCCCCGGGCAGGCATGCTGTGCACCGGTGCAGCTGTAGCCCCAGCCTCTCTCTACCTCCCATCCTGAGAAGAGAATGACAGTTCTGCAGAGGGCCAGCACAAGCTCTCCTCATGGGGTTCCTGCAGCCTCACTGCCACCAGGAGGGACCTTCTGCTCCCTGAGAGCTCTCTTGCAGGCCATCCTCGGGTTTCTGCGCGGGATGTGCCAGCAAGGTCACTCGGACTGCCGCTCCTTGCTGCCAGGGGCACCAGCTGAGCAGACACCTCTCACCTCTCTTTGTCTGCCTATAATTTAGAAAGCTAACCTAGGATTGTCCCCAAGATGTTCTCTTTTAAGAGACGGAGAAAGAGGAATCTCGGGAAGGGAGCTGGGCTCACCTCTTTTAAGCACCTACTGGGGAGGAAATGAACCCCTTTTTCCTCCACTGACTACAGCAGGAGTGCAAGGAGCTGGTTTAGCTTCTGGATGGCTGCTGCACTCAGCACCCAGGCCGGTCTGAAGTCTGCTCCACGGATCGGCAAGCCCTGTACAAACACAGCCTGCAGAGTAATTTCCCCTCCAGAAAATTAAACTACCAGAGGGAAAGGGCTGGGAAGTGGTTCCTTCAGCACGTCCTTATGATGGTGAGCACAGTGGTAACCAGGTGATGCTCAAATGTCTCCTTAACCTCTTCAGACAGTGGCTAAGCCTGAATTTTTAAACCTCTAAACACTGATTACAAACTACCCACTGCCAGCAAATATATTTGTTAGTTTACTTCAAGTTTATTAGATGTTAGATGTAATTAAGAGTTCCAATGCATAGTAAATGCTTCTTTAATTACAGTGAGACAGGAACATTAGAATTAGAGTTGTGGGTTGGTGGAGAAAGTACATCTAATTAGCGGCTATGTTTGGGGCATTATTTCTATCCATTTGAAATACACTGCACTCCATGTTGCTCATTCCAGTCAGAGCTCTACAGAAATGTGTTCCAATCAAAAAACCACTTTTTTCCCCCCATTTACTCCTACACTCCCCCCCCCCTAGTGTTTAATTTATTCTTAATGAGAGAAAGCAGACTCAGAGTCCCTGGAGGATGAATTCCCTTGTTTACACACAAAGCGCATAACTGGCACTGCATGGATCAGCACTGGGATGTTTGGTAGGAGCAGCTGGGGAGCCACAAATCCATCACTCAGTCCTTCATCTTGGCATGTGCGTCACCAGCAGCGAGGGCAAGCTTTTAGGATGTGCACACTTATGCTGTGGCACTGAGGTGATCCTACTCATTTATCCAGACATACACCTGTCTGCGCCCTGCTGGAGGCACAATCCTGCCCTCCTCCTATCTCTCCCAGATGTCTTTTCTGACTTCCAGAGTACCCCAGCTCAAAATTCTCCACTGGCTCCACAAAACTAGAAGACTATTTAATCTCAACTTAATGACACTTGAGCTTTGCTTCAAACCCCTTGCACAGAAACACTCTTCACACCTCTGGCACTCCTCATTGCTGTCTACAACTACCTGAAGGGACATTGTAGCCAGGTGGGATTGGGCTCTTCTCCCAGGCAACCAGCAACAGAACAAGGGGACACAGTCTCAAGCTGTGCCGGAGGAGATCTAGGCTGGATGTTAGGAGGAAGTTCTTCCCACAGAGAGTGATTGGCGTTGGAATGGGCTGCCCAGGGAGGTGATGGAGTCACTGACCCTGGAGGTGTTCAAGAAAAGACTGGATGAGGCACTTAGTGGCATGGTCTGGTTGACTGGATAAGGCTGGGTGCTAGGTTGGACGGGATGATCTTGGAGGTCTCTTCCAACCCGGTTGATTCTGTGAATCCTATACCACAGCAAGCCTTGGAGAGCTGAATAATTCTGTGGGTTTTTTTGTTTGTTTGGAAGTAGCTTTGAAATAGCCATTGCTACCACTAAGAAAAACCCCACAGAATCAAAACCAACCAAAAGCCCAAACCACAAAACAGAACAGACGAAGCAAACACAACCAACACAACCCCCCAAACTAATCAACCAGCACTTACAGCAGAAATAATTATACCACAGAAAAAGGCAAACCCCCTCCACCCAAATGTCTGTGGGCTTTTAAGTGTTAAAGTGAAATAGAGTGTAAACACCCAGGGGCCTGTGAGCAGGCTTTGCTCACTGCTCTGCATTAAGCATTCTGAATCAGTCACTCCACACCAAGTGCTAGAAACCACACAGCTCACATAAAGCGAAGCAGTAGCAGCCAAGGAGCGACACCATCCCCTGCCTCCACCTTCACACACACAAGCAGTATGCCAGCTGCCTCCCACCACACCTGCCCGGCGACACGCAGTGACAACCCACGAAAAGCTCGGGTCTTGCCGAAGCTTTGCTTCATCTACTCTCTCTTGCATGAGTCATGCCAAGCACAATGGCACTGAGACAATTGCTGCAGCATGAGTGTGGTGTCCTGGCACCAAATAATTCCGAGTCTTAAAACATCAATTGACATAAGCCTTAAAACTGTGAATCACAGCTTTCAAGTGTCCCAGCTTACCTCCCTGAGAGCCAGAAGGGTCACACCAACGGCCAGGAGAAAGAAGAGGGAAAGGGCTGGAGCATGGGGAGGCTGTCCCTGGAGCACCAGTGATTCACCTTCCCATGACTTCACTGCTGCTGGAGTGCTCAGCCCAGCGCCATGTGCCAAGCCTGCTGTGAGTGACCTGCTTTCCTCCACTGGGCTCATGGGATGTGGGGGTGACCACGTCAAGCCAGCACTGCCCCAGCCCCATGACGCAGGTGGTCAGCAGTGAAAAACACCTCCACGTAGATGACAGAGGAATTGGGGTAGACCTCACCACACCATGTGTTTACTGCATGTGTCCCAACCTAGCCCCCATGGTCCTCCACCTCTCATGATGTGCCACATGGGCTGCAGCCAAGTGCTAGCAGAGGGAAGATGTGAGCAGGCAACCAGAAGGTTGGCAGCAGCCAAGTGCTTGCCTCCACGGGGCACCTCCAGCCAGCAGGCAGAGCAAGGCACGCAGGCTGCACCCACTGCCTGGGGACTGACTGCAGTGCTGTGAACCCAAGCTCATTAAACAGGCCAGTGGAGCTGTGACCTGTGGTCAGCAAGTTTTCAGCAGGGACATAAAGGAACAGCAATAAACTGGGGGGGTACGCGTGCCAAAGCACATTCCCTCAGAGGGGAGGGCACAGCACAAAACCACTTCTTCTGGCTGGGCATGTAATCCTGAAGCTGGGGGAAACCACAGACCCTACACTTAGAAACCGCTAGTGCACAGGCATGCACACCTGTGGAGGCCCCAGAAGACAGCCCCACGCTGCTCAGTGTGTTCAGCTGGCTCTGGCAGAGCAACTGAACTAGCTGTGAGCCAGGAGATCCTTTGTGCTTTATGCTACCACTTTCCACACAGTGCTGAGGAGACTTCTGTCTTCCCTGGGGCAGTCCCAGGCTCACATCTTATCAGATCCATGGGAACTTTGTCCAGAAAATCCTTCAGATCAGAGTTCTGCCACTTCTATTCTATAGGTGGCCACCCAAGCTGCTAAGAAGCCTTCCTTAGCAGCCCCCTGCGCGGAGGGCCCAGAGCACCTACCATTTACTGACAAATAGAGCTTTTGAAGTTCTCCTGATCCTTCCACTGCTCTTTTGTGGAGGTTTGGCTTCCTTGTGCTTTGATTATATCTGGTAGAGTGGGGCTTCCACGAAGAGCTCTCTGCACAACAGCTCTGTAGATTACACTCTCATATCTTATGGACCATCAAAGATTTCTCAGGGTAACACTGCACTCCATCAACTTCATGGGATGCTGTCAGTCAAACCCAGAAGCTCATCACCTGCTCCTGAGATCCTTCCCCAATTTACTTCCTCTATTCACCAGTTCTACTGCACACAGAGTAAAAGCACCTGCAAATGCTAGTAGAGACCACCCAGTTGGGCCACGTAGCGTTGCTGGACATTCCATGACTATCTGAGAGCGGTACCTGGCTCACCTAGTTTGTTCACACTCCTGCTACCCTATCCCCCAGGAACAGTCCCAGCACAGAGCCAAAAAGTGGTGGCATGGTGCTTCAGCTGCCTAGCCACACCTGACTGGAAGTGCTTCATGCTGTGGGATGAAGAATGGACGAGTCTTCCATTCTTGGCTATTAGGCACAGCTAGAATTGGTACAGTTCAGCCCCACTTTGGGCTGTGCTTGTCTACAAGGACACAAGGTTAGTGACATAGCTCATGGGTCCATGCTTGCCAGAAGGGTTCAAGAGCCCATAGCACACCCAGAACAGCGCAACTGAGGAGGCATACCAGCTGGGCTAGCAGGTTGCATGACTGAAAGTTCTTCTGGCTGCAATATCAGCCAGGGCAGAGCTGACAAGTTCTCAGTCTCCTGATTGCCATGTGTAGGTTGATCGACACACAGGCTCTGGCAGAAGAGCCCTCCTGGGGATACGATCACACCATTGCCCAGATCTGTTGTGAAGACTGGGTTTGCAGCTTTCTCTGGAGCATCTGATATCAGCCACTGTCAGGGTTGAGATAAGGGCCTGAAGGGACATTCAGCCTGTCCAGGGCAAAATCCCCTGTGTTCACATGGCTGCCTTTCCTGCCTGCCTTCGCTCCTGTCTTTTGTTTACTGCTTGGCTTCACAGCTTATGTGTTCTTCCAGCAGCAATTGTCTCTTCCTGTATGTCTGAGCAAGGCTGGGCACACAGTGGGCACTACTGATATGTAAGTGCCAGTGACATGCTCTGTGCATGTCACTGTCAGAGGAAGGTGCTTGTCCTTCAGAGGAAACACTGCCCTCTCCCACTGCTGCCCTCCCCCAGGGATCACAAGCCCCACCGCTGCCTGCAGGTCTGTGCAGACCTTCCTCTATCCCCACCACTCCCCTATTTCCCCCAGCTTTAAACACCCACAGCTTCTTTCTACCACCAACCCACAATATCTTCCTCCTCCCAGAGTTAGTCCCCTGACAACACAGCTCACTCCTCACACCCATGCTGCCTTCTCCTGCATGCCCATGCCTTCTCCACCCAGCAGAGTCCTTTCTGTTTCCCCTTGCTTTCCTCAACCATTCTACAGACTCAGCTTTACTTATCTCTGCAGCTTTAAAGCAATAAGCAAGCTCTCTCTTCTGGGGTGAGTGTGGGGTTCAAAGTTATAGACCTGGCAGTCTGGCCTTGGTATCAGGGAAGGTCTTCTCAAGGGCTACTACATCCCATATTGGGAGCAAGCAGAGGATAAGGCCCACTCAGTGTGGGTGAACCTGATCCCCTTCTATGACAAGATGACCCAGCTACTGGATGAGGGAAAGGCTGTGGGTTTTATCTACCTAGACTTCCAAGCCTTTGACTCTGTTCCCTACAGAGTTCTCAAGGCCAACTGGCTGCTCATGGTCTGGAAGAGCACAGTTCTGCTGGGTAAAGCTCTGGCTGGACAAAAGGGCCCAAAGGGTGGTGGTCAGTGGAGCTAAATCCAGCTGGCAGCTGGTCACAAGTGGTGTTCCTCAGGGCTCAGTGCTGGGACCACTTCTGTTTAACATCTTTATTGGTGACCTTGATGGAGACATAGAGTGTGTCATCAGCAAGTTTGCAGATGACACCAGGTTGAGTGGCAGTGTTGATCTGCAGGAGGGTAGGGAGGCTCTCTAGAGGGACTTGGACTACTTTGTCCATCCAATTCCTGCCCATCTCACAAGCCCTCCAGCCAGTGAACTGAGTGCAAGCTGTGGAAGCAGGAGGAGAGCTAACCAAGAGTAAAATCCATCTGTCAAAGGAAATATAAAGTGAAAACAGTGGGATCAGAATGCAGGGAGTGGGGAAGTGGTGAGAGGACTCAGAAGCTTTCCTATTCAGCTGAGCAGTCTCAGGTCATCGTCAAGTAGCCTGCACAATGTGAAGAGGTGGGAAGCTTCCTCCTAGCTTGAGATGTCTGTGCTCACAGAACAGGAGCCTGGCAGCACCCAGCCATCAGAAAACTCCAGCCAAAGAGAAAAACTGCACAGAGCCCACTAGGATGTTGTTTTCCATCATGGAAGTGGCAGCAGTTTGCTAGCAGCCTGCAGACAAGCTAACAATGTCATGGCAATAACTGGGTGCCCAGCCAAGACAAGAATGCTGGCCAGGACACACAAACCCACAGCAGGAATCACCAGAGCCTTGAAAGACAGAGTAGGTGAGGGGTGGCGACAGTACAGCTCTGCCACTGGTACAGGTGCACAAAACCACGCACTTGCAAAGCTGTCAGTACACACCAGCCCTCACAGCTTACTGACATTTCCTCCCCATCAGTTTTTGTGGTTCAGATCTGCCCTGCCCATGAGATCCTGGTGAACAAGGAGAGCTGTGAGACCTGTTTGCATGACACGAGGAGTGGTACAGTGTAGGATGGGGCCATGAGTACTCCAGTCATGCAGGGGGAAAGAGAAAAGGACTGAACACATCTGACTCTCTGGGCAAAATGGGCTTTTCCACTGGCCTGGGAGAAAATTACTGCCCTGTACCCTGGGAGCGAGCAATGGACAGCATCTTCGGACAAAACAGCAACCAGCCCTGGGGGCTAAGACTTCTAATCTGTTGCACAGCCTGATGATGCCCATTAAGTCTGCAGGTGAGGCCTTGCTGGCAGTGTGGGCAGTCTACAAGAGCAGCTCTCCTCAGAAGCACAGGAGATAGACTATTTCTGGTTTTATAAAGAGAATCTGGAAGAAGATGAAGATTTCTGAAAAGGTGGTTTGAAGGGAGCTGGCCAGAGCTCTGCCAGGGCGCAGGGGACAGAAACGACGCATGAAGGAAGTGGTCACTCCTGTCTCCAGGGCAACGAAACAACACCTCAGCAGCGATTACAGAATGAGCCTGATTTGACCCTAAACTTGCTCAAGAAATTGGAGTATCACTGAGACGAGTACTAAAGATGCCAGATTTGTGACAGCATTGCACAATCTGCACAATGCATCCAGAGCAAGACCCAGAGTCTTGCAAAAAGCATAATGTGGAGAGCTGTCAGAAGCAAAGTGCTGTCACTGCAGGAACAGAGGCTGCTACGAAAATCCTGTTAGCTTTTGTAGCCGCGGCTGGGGCCTGTGTCCAAGCGGTGCTGCAAGCATCAGGTGATACCAGCAATCATCTCTGATGGCAGATCCCCGAGCCCAGTTCTCACAGTTATGAGAGATATCAAAATTAACATTGATTATTGATGTTGCATAATTTGTAACACCCTGCCTGCCAGCTCCCTCCCAGGCAAATAAAGGCTCACATGGCAACAGCCTGTCTGTAGAAAGGGCACTCTGGCAGCTGGGAGGAGCACTGTGTTTCTGCTTTACTTTTAACTTGTATACTACTGCATATAGCTGTAGGTGTTTGCAGCGTGTTGTAAATACCTGCTTGTGAATCGTGCTGGGATGGAAATACTAAAGCTTCATTCTTTAACTTCCAGCTGGGTGAATTCATTATATGGGGGGCAGGTAAACCCCAGAACACTACACATGGTTAACCCTCAGAGATCCCAAAGAGGCTGGTCTGTACCCTGTGCATGACCCAGGTCCATATGAGCACAGCACTCTGTCTCCAGGACACGTGTGTGCCTGGCAGGTGCTGAACGGTAGGCAGCTGCAGACACCTCAGCTAATTCAGCACAGTGTGGGCAGCGTGGGGATGAAAACCTCTGGGAAGAAGGATTTCTTAGTAGGCTGTAAGTGACAACAAGGACAGGTCCCATCTCTTAGCAAGTGACATTGGTAGTGTCAAGAAGCGGAGGGGTTCAGCAGGATGTTTTAGAGCCGATTCACCACTGAAAAGAACCTCGCAGCACCACCAGAGGTGCACGAAGGTGACTCACGACCTTGCCACAACGAAACAGAGCAGAAAATGGCTCCTGTAGCTACAGTGGGAAAGGATGTTCTCTTGCACACAGGAAAGCAGTACCTGGAGCTGACTCTGCTTTTGGAGACCAACCAGCTCTGGGATTGTCATTCAATTAAAAATGTTCTCATTTAATAAAATGCATTTGCACCCAGGTTGCATACAGAAATGGATGTACTGCAGGCAGGGAGAGCAGCTGGTCTCCATCAATGGCCTCTCTTGCACCACCACCAGAGCACTGCAGTGGCACCTTCCATCTCAAGAGACTCCTCATGTAACAGGGTGCAGCAGCCCCTGGGATAGATTGTGAGGCATCACTAGCAGAAATCAGGCAAGGAATAAGAAAGATCAGCCCCAAGAGGAAGTTTGGTGTACGAAGCAGTGTCACAAACCTTGTGGTACAGTGACAAAAGCAGAGCTAAAAACTGCCAGGGCATCACTGAAGGCATAATGTCAGGATTTAGCTAACAGATTGCTCATCCTGCAGCAAAGATTCCTTTCCTGCAAGACCACACCAGCGATGCAGAACGCCAGTGCTGCTTCCTTTAGTGCTTTACACACGCCAGGCTTCCCATGGGGACATTGATCAGCAAAGGCCTGCTTATTTTTGGACTTCTGGAGAGTCTTGATTATGAGGAATCCATCTCCAAGTGGTTTGAAAGACCCAGTTAGCCCCCTTAGTGCTAATAGAGTAAGCAGAAGTAGGTCCCACATCTATTTTGTTAGTCTAAGATAGGTAGTAGCTGTAAACTGACAGGAAGCCCAGAGCTCTCCTCACAGCAAGCAGACCCCTTAATGAGGTAGGACTAGCAACAGACACCCACAGAAATCCAGAGCTGTGATCCAGCTGGCTTCCTCAGAGCTTTGGGAAGAGTGAAGGGAGAGCCTGTGCTCCAGCACCCGCTGAGCCAAGGGCAGGAAAACTGGATGTTCCTTTGGCTTTCTCACCTGCATCAAGCAGACAGGCACAGCTACTGCACGGTAGGATGCCTCAAACAAATAGAGCCCTTGAGGAGCTCCTGGGAGATGCTTTGAAGCTGCCTTTGCCTTCAGTGGAAGCTGGAAACTCCCAGCTCTGAATGGGGATCAGAAACTCAGTGGCTGGGTCTGTTGTGGAGAATAATTATTTGGTTCCTGCAGCTAAGATATTCCTCTATAAAACTTTATGAGAGAGGAACAGGAAAAGCTGGGTGACAGATCTCATCTTTGTGATTTGCTTCTGTAACCAGGGGCAAAATCTGCCCCCTCCTGCTCACCCATTAGATATCTGCTGTGCAAATGCCTCCATGTGAAATAATCACCCCAGGCTCCTCTTACAGTAGAAAAATCATTTCAAGGACAAGAGAAATCTCATCTATTCCAGATGAAGAGAGCAGATGAAGTACCCCCTGAAAATGCTTATCAATGCAATAAATTGCACAATTTATTACCAAGATATTAATCTTTGCCTTTATTATATATTTTCCCTTATTTTTTTCCCTGACCCTAAATGGAGTCTCAGACAATCCTGACAGGCCCTGACAGGCCCTTCTGCAGCAAGGAACATGAACAAAGAGCGATGTGCAGAAAAAAAGAAGCCTGGGAACCAGGTGCAAGTTTAGAAGGAGGCTGCAGGAGCTGGTCTGGGGTCCCTGGCAGGGATTATCCTGGTGTTCCTTCTGGAGCCCAGCCACTTTTCCTAAGTGGCTTTTATTCTAGTTGTCTCACCTGGAGGGAGCTCAGCTGATTAAAACGTCTGCAGGAAATTCACACTGCTGGGAGCACGCTGCAGCTGGCTCTGACATGGTGGAACAACACAACAAATAATGAAGTTTGGGGGTTTGTTTTTCTTCTTCTTTTTCTTTTGTCACTGCTTGGGTTTTGTGATCCAGAGCCTGCTTAGCAAATCTAGCTCAGCTGATGATGAATCTATCACAGAGATATCCAGAGGGACATGCAGCTACCAGTCAGTGCATGTGGATGAACAATCATAAAGCTGAGAGTTTCAACTTATTTGACCCACAAAGCAAAAAGGTATCTGTGGTGCCCAGCTGCCAAAAGGCCACCCTGTCATCTGGCAAGAGGGGATGTAATAGGCACAAGAATCACTTGGGAAGCTGTAATGTTTGCTATCCAAATCCTACACAAAATCACTAAGGGAAGGGTGCTTGCAACTGAGCTCATACATAAGACACTCTCTGGTGAGAGGAAGTTGGGTCTGTCTTATACCCACTCCAGCAGGAAAGGGCTTCCAACAACAGCCATAGACCACAAAGAGGTCAGTGCACAGGAGGCATCTATTAACTTGCTCTAACACTGGGTTCTGCCTTCTGAGCTCCACCAATGCTTTCCCAATACGATGTGAAATTTGCTGGCGTGGCTCATGCATCCACAAGCTGTCTCAAGGCAGTCTCTACTCCCTGCTTCCTCTCCTGCTCTTAAGGCTTTTAAAACCTGAATGTAACACCAGATAGAAGATTTCTTTCTAATTCCCTTGTCTGCTGTGTTATTCACTCCTCATTGTTCCCTGTTGCCCTTGAAAAATTATTCAGGTCCATTGTGGACTCCCAATCCCTGAGCAGACTTTCAGAGCTCTCTTTCAGCATGCCTATTTAAAACTAAAAAGAAAACAAACACACAAAAGTCCACAAAAGCTCTGTGTGTACCTTGCTACCTAGAAAGCAATTCAACCCATTATATTTTCTCGGGCAGTGTTAATGTGCAGCGTCTCAGGGGTTAGTGCAATGAGCATTAGTTAAAAGCCAATCGGAAACAGAGGTGCTTAAATAATTCAGAGGCTGCCTTTCTTCCCCAGGAACCTGGGTGCACAGCCCTGTTACACCACCACTGCTGTGCTGCCAGAAGGCAGCTTACTTCACAGAGGGTGCCAGGCAGCTCGGAAATGACAGAGGCAAAGGCATCCTGAAGGAGATGTGGAGCGACCCAGGGAGCTCCTGCCACAGGAATTGCTGCGCCTTGGAACTGGGAAGAGATAAAAGGAGGCTGCCTCAGATGGCACGATTCAAGTCTGGGCATGTAGGCAATTGCTCTCTGAGCACGGTCAGGGAGCAGTGTCAGCCAGCAAAGGGAGAGCTCTTTGCTGCCCACTGCAGGGCTGGAGCTGGACCTCCAGCGTTGCTGGGCAGAGCTCCAGGTACGTGCTCACGACACATGCACGCGTGTGAGCTCTTCCACGCAGGTCTGGCCTGGTGACCCTGAATCACTGCATCCCTGTTGCCTGCTGAGGCTCACTTTGCTCTGGGGAGGCTGGCTTCTATGACTGTGACACGTAGGCTTGATGTCAAGAGAAAATGTCTCTGACAGAGCAGGGACCCTTTTGACCTTGTGGGAAGAGTAGCTGTAGGAAAAAGCAATACTAAAATTAAAGGCTAAGTCCAAAACAAGTGGGGCTGCCTGTGGCTTGCAAGGAAAGGAAGCTCCTGGGCACTCCCAGGGCTGTGTAAAGTGAGGGAGACTGATGCAACCTCTGCAAGTGGCGTCCCAGAACGAGAGGCCAGGGCGAAAGCAGGAGAAGGCAGGGGCACACCAGAGAGGTGACAAATGATGTGCAGTGGAAAAGGAGGAAAAGACAAGAGCCCAGCTCACACCGGGGAACACTGTCTTGAATCTGGTGTGCAACGCAGTGACAGGGATGTGAAGGAGGCAGCTGAGAGGGCAGCAAGTAGTGTCTGTTTGCTCCAAGAGGATGGGCAGCACAACGTTTGGGATGAGGCAGCTGGAATGCAGACATGAAAGGACACTGAATGGCTCCCAGCAGAAGAGCAGGGAGACTGTCTTGACTGTCAGGACTAAAGAAAGTTGCAAATTCTCCCAACCAACAACCAGGCTAGTTAAGGGGCTTTAACTGTAAAATGTTGTTGGATTTCCTGACAGCTCATGAGAGGAAAAAGAAGTGTGTGGACTCCTCTTAGCTACATTTATGCCACATCTCTGATTCAGGGTACCTCACTGAGCCAGCATCCCACAGATGGAAAATGATTGTCACCTCTCTCTAATGCCCTGCTAAAATAAACCAGGTGCAAACAGAAATATGCCTAAAGAAGAATTTGTTCATCAGGCGGGAAAAAAGCTGGGAGAGGCCTCTAGAACCAACAAAAAAGAAACTCTTTCTTCCATCATGGATCTCAAGACTGTATTTCTACACATGCTGATTTGCTTATCTAAATGAGTCATGGAGCTTTGTTAAACTGTTCCCAACACTGGCAGCACAATTTCTTATGGCAAGGAGTTCCACAGGTTAGCACTGCCTGGCTTGCAGTATTGCTTTGCCTAAAGGAGCTCAACTTGCTCTTATTTACATGGTGACTTCTCCTTGCTCTCAACATGCTGAGAGTAGCCTGCAAGCCTTGTTGGACACTGCAATTTAATCCCTTCAGCCTGCTTGTTTCCCAGCACTTGCAGAGAAAAGCCAGCAAAAGGTTTCTGCAGGCTTGCTGATCTGCCTCACCTCACCTGAGGGTGCCAGATAGACAAAAGACTCCATGCTAAATATGGCATTCCCAGCTGAACATACCAGTCACTATTTCCCCTGTAAAGTCACAGTATCACAGTATCACAGTATCACAGTATCACCAAGGTTGGAAGAGACCTCACAGATCATCAAGTCCAACCCTTTACCACAGTGCCCAAGGCTAGACCATGGCACCAAGTGCCACATCCAACCTTGCCTTGAACTGCCCCAGGGACGACGACTCCACCACCTCCCCAGGCAGCCCATTGCAGTGCCCAATGACTCTCTCAGTGAAGAACTTTCTCCTCACCTCGAGCCGAAATTTCCCCTGGCGCAGCCTGAGGCTGTGTCCTCTTGTTCTGGAGCTGGCCACCTGAGAGAAGAGAGCAACCTCCTCCTGGCCACAACCACCCTTCAGGTAGTTGTAGACAGCAATAAGGTCACCCCTGAGCCTCCTCTTCTCCAGGCTAAACAACCCCAGCTCCCTAAGCCTCTCCTCGTAGGGCTTGTGCTCGAGGCCTCTCCCCAGCCTCGTCGCCCTTCTCTGGACACGCTCAAGCATCTCAATGTCCCTCCTAAACTGGGGGGCCCAGAACTGAACACAGTACTCGAGGTGTGGTCTGACCAGTGCAGAGTACAGGGGCAGAATGACCTCCCTGCTCCTGCTGACCACACCACTCCTGATGCAGGCCAGGATGCCACTGGCTCTCTTGGCCACCTGGGCACACTGCTGGCTCATGTTCAGGCGGGTATCAATCAGCACCCCCAGATCCCTCTCTGTCTGGCTGCTCTCAGCCACTCCGACCCCAGCCTGTATCTCTGCATGGGGTTGTTGTGGCCAAAGTGCAGCACCCTGCACTTTGAGCTATTGAAGCCATCCCCTTGGACTCTGCCCATCTGTCCAGGCGGTCAAGGTCCCGCTGCAGAGCCCTTCTGCCCTCCAGCTCAGTCACTTCTGCCCCCAGCTTAGTGTCATCTGCAAACTTGCTGATGACTGACTCGATGCCCTCATCCAGATCATCTATGAAGATGTTAAAGAGGATGGGGCCCAGCACTGATCCCTGAGGGACACCACTAGTGACTGGCCGCCAGCTGGATGTGGCACCATTCACCACCACTCTCTGGGCTCGGCCCTCCAGCCAGTTCCTAACCCAGCACAGAGTGTTACCATCCAAGCCATGGGCTGACAGCTTAGCCAGCAGTTTGCTGTGGGGGACAGTGTCAAAGGCCTTGCTGAAGTCCAGACAGACCACATCCACAGGCCTCCCCACATCCACCAAGCAGTCACCTGATCATAGAAGGAGATCAGGTTAGAAAGGCAGGATCTGCCCTTCCTAAACCCATGCTGGCTGGACCTGAGATCTTTGCCATCCCTCAGGTGCGCAGTTATTGGCCCCAAGAGAACCTGCTCCATCAGTTTCCCTGGCACTGAGGTCAGGCTGACAGGTCTGTAGTTCCCAGGTTCCTCCATCCAACCCTTTTTGTGGATGGGGACCACGTTGGCCATTTTCCAGTCTCCTGGGACCTCTCTGGTGAGCCAGGACTGCTGGAAAATGATGGAGAGTGGCTTGGCCAGCTCAGCTGCCAGCTCTCTCAGCACCCTGGGATGGATCCCATCTGGTCCCATGGACTTGTGGGTGTCCAGGTGGCTCAGCAGGTCCTGAACTAATTCCTCATGAATTTCCAGGGGAACACACTGCTCCCCGACCCCATCCCCCAGTTTAAGAGGCCATTTGCCTCCTCCTCCTCTCTCCTTACTGTTGAAAACTGAGGCGAAGAAGGCATTCAGGACCTCTGCCTTTGCTTCATCATCAGTTATAGTGTTCCCCTCCCGGTCCAGTAAGGAGTGGAGGCTCTTCTTGCCCTTCCTTTTAGCATTGATAAATTTATAAAAGTGTTTTTTGTTAACTTTCACGGAAGTGGCAGCCTAAGTTCTAGCTGAGCCTTAGCCTCTCTAATTTTTCTCCTACATAGTCTGGCTATCTCCTTAAACACATCAGGAGAAGCCTTCCCCTCCTTCCAGAGGCGATACACCCTCTTTTTCTCCCCCACTTCCTTCAGGAGCTCTTTGCTCATCCAGGCTGGTCGCCTCCCCCTGCGGCTCATCTTTCGGCACATGGGAACTGCCAGTTCCTGTGCCTTCAAGAGCTCCTGTTTAAAGTAAGTCCAACCATCCTGGACCCCTTTGTTCTCAAGAACTGCTGCCCAGGGGACATTGGAAATAAGTTCCTTGAGCAAACTGAAGTTTGCCCTCCTAAAGTCCAAGGTGTAGGTTTTGTTGAAGTGCCTCCCTACCTCCCTGTATATTGAAAACTCCACTAACTCGTGGTCGCTACACCCCAGGCAGCCTCCCACTATCACATCTCCTACCAGCCCTTCTCTGTTGGAGAGCAGCAGGTCAAGCTGAGCTTGACCCCTGGTAGGCTCGTTTAACAGTTGGGTCATGAAGCTGTCCTCCATGCACTCCAGAAATCTCCTGGACTGCCTCCTCTCTGCCGAATTAAGTTCCCAGCAGATATCTGGCAGGTTAAAGTCACCCACAAGGACAAGATCTGAAGATCTTGAGACAGCCTCCAACTGTTTGTAAAATATCTCATCTGTTCCCTCATCCTGGTTGGGTGGTCTGTAACAGACTCCAACCAGGATGTCAGATTTATTAGTCCTACCTCTGATTTTAATCCACAGGGTCTCTACCCCTTCATCCCTCACTTCTAGCTCAATGGCATGGAGTGACTCTCTAATATACAGGGCCACCCCTCCTCCTCTTCTCCCTTGCCTATCTCTCCTGAAAAGGTTATATCCCTCCAGTATAACAGCCCAGTCATGTCTGTCGTCCCACCAAGTTTCTGAAATGGCAACTACATCGTAGTCCCCCTGGTGGACCAGGACTTCCAGTTCCTCCTGCTTGTTACCCAAGCTGCGTGCATTGGTGTAGATGCACTTCAGCTGGGCTCTCGATTCAATTGTCCTTAGTTTCCTTCCATCTCTCTCCTTCTCAGAGAGAGTAATTTCCTCACCCACCCCCTTCAGACCTAGTTTAAAGCCCGCCTAATGAGCCCTGCCAACTCCAGTGCCAGGACTCTCCTGCCCTTCCTAGATAACTGCACCCCATCACAAGCCAGCAGGTCCGGCGCAGTAAAAGTTCCCCCATGGTCAAAGAACCCAAAACGCCGCCGCTGGCACCATCCCTTCAGCCATTTGTTGATATCGTAGGTTCTGCTATTCCTCTCTGTGAACTCCCTTGCCACAGAGGGAACTGAGCAGAACACCATCTGCACTCCCGCCCCATCTATCAATTTCCCCAGGGCTTTAAATTCCTTTTTAATTGCCCTGGTCCCCTTCTTTTCAATTTCGTCGCTGCCAGCCTGTATTACCAACAAGGGGTAATAATCAGAGGGCTGGATTAGGTTTGGGAGTCTCCTGGTGATGTCCCTAACCCGGGCACCAGGAAGGGAGCAGACCTCCCTGTGAGACGGGTCGGGACGACAAATGGGTCCCTCTGTCCCCCTCAAGATGGAGTCCCCGACAACTACAACTCTTCTCTTTTTCTTGTTTTTTGTGGAGCTAGTTACCACAGTTGGTGGTGACTGCTCTACCCTAGGCAATGTCTCAGTGGGGTGATCCTCATTGCTCTCACCCTCTGTACCCTCTGCATGCAGCGCCTCATACTTGTTGCGCAAGGGCAGAGGAGGAGAAGGAGAGGGCCGGGGATGATTTCCCTTACTTCCCCTGACAGGGATCTGCACCCATCCCTCACTGTTTCCAGGGGCAGATTCCTTAGCAGGGGGGATCTGCAGAGCCTGCACCCACAGATCCCGTCAAGCTTTAGGTTCCAGTGGACTCCTCTACAAAACTGCTTTTGCATCAAGCACTGAAATTATCCAGCATTCAGGGACAGGCTGAGTGCAGTCCCTGAGCTTCCCCTTTGAAGGAGCCATATTAGCATTATCCCCACCACTAGACAAGTGGAAGGTGCCATCCCTACAGCTCAAATTGAGATCTGAGACTTCACAGACACCTACACCACCTATAGGCACAGAATCCCTTAGATTGGAGAAGCCCTTCAAGCTCCTTGAGTCCAGTCATTAGTTTCACACTGACAAGTCCTTGGCCAAACCAAAGCCCTGAGCACAACATCTCATCACTCTGAATCACTACGGCTGGAAAGGACCACCAGGATCAGCCGTCCAATCTTCATTCCAGCATCCTTCATCACTAGACCATGGCCTCAAGCACCACGTCCACTCTCCTCTTAAACACCTCCAGGGATGGTGACTCCACCACCTCCCTGGGCAGCCTGTGCCAGTGCCTGACCACCCGCTCAGTAAAGAACTTCCTCCCAACAGCCAACCTAAACCTCCCCTGATGCAACTTGAGGACATTTAATCTTGTCCTATCATTAGTAATTTGGGAGAAGAGACCAGCTCCAGCCTCACTACAACCTCCTTTTAGGTAGCTGTAGAGGGCAATAAGGTCCCCTCTCAGCCTCCTCTTCTCCAGACTAAACACCCCCAGCTCCCTCAGCTGCTCCTCACAGGCCATGTTTGCCAGACCTCTCCCCAGCCTCATTGCCCTTCCCTGCACCCACTCCAGCACCTCAATGTCCCTCCTATGCTGTGGTGACCCAAACTGGACACAGTACTCAAGGTGTGGGCTCACGAGTGCTGAGTACAGGGGCATGATCACCTCCCTACTCCTGCTGGCCACACCTAGTCCTTAGGAAGAGGAGGATGGGAAGCTGGTTATGAACACTCAAGGCCTATCTACATTGTCTGAACACAGCTTCAAATGTGGCACCGCTCAGGGGCAGCGCTCGGGGACAGTGCTTGCCTTCCTTGCTGTCAAGCTCACCAGCAAACCGAGCCTGTGCCTTCCCATCACAGCATCCTTTTCTGAGTCAGCTTCCTCACAGCCTAATGACAAGGGCAGATTCATATTTCAGTATTCACTTGACCTATAATGGACCGTGGTAAAAATCACTCAATATGTTTTTCCTCATTTCCCCATGTCCATCTGCTCAGTGGAGGAAACAGCTACTGCCCAAGGCCTCGAAAGCCAGTGAAGCTTTTCCTCCATGCACTTGACCATGTCAAGAAGAGAAAGCAGAGCCTCACAACGATTATCTTTTGCCTTTTGTTCTTCAGAGGGAGAACAGAGTGGCCTAAATGGCTGACAGAACATGAATAGGGATCTTCATTGGGGTAAAGCAATCAGGACCCCGGGAGGATTTTCCCTGAATCCATCAAGTGATCAACCTGCATTTCCTTAGGTTTCAGGATCCCTGAAAAGTACGGGGAGACCATCAGAGAGGTTTGCCGTTCGCCTCAGCTGTTGTCTCGTATCTCTGAAGGGTTGGTGCAGAAAGGCTCTTCCCCTTCTTTTTCTATGGTGTTGGAGAAACCTTCTCATAGAGACAACGGAGAAGATAGGTTATTAGCCCTGTTGCCTTCAGGTTTCTTATCCTCTGCAACTTCATTGCTAGAACCACAACAGAAGCTCCTTTCCTCCTTTGCAGAGACACAGCTTTGTGCCAAACCACTGGCAAGAGAGAAGACACAAAACCAAACCATGGGCCATGGACTGTGGTCATTGTACTGTGCTTTGCTGGAAAGGTCTGATACTGAGCAGGGAGGGGAGCTGCAGGGGGTCTGGGATAGGATAAATCTGTCAGACCAGGTGAAGAAATAGACCTAAGCTCTCAAACATTTGGAAAATTCATAGGAAATCCATTCTGGGCAAATGCTTATCCAACAAGCAGGACAACTCCAGACACCACAGAAGGCAATGCAGCAGAGTACAAATCCAGCAGCCAGGAACTCATAAAGCAGCAGAAAGAAAAGGCTGAAGTGCAGTTAAAACACAGGCTGAGCAGCTGGGCCAGGCAGAGAGGAGCCACGACAGGAGGAGGAGCTGTGTCACTGCAGAGGTACATAGATGATCAGATCCCCAGTGTCAGTCAGTCCAGCTGTCTGTTGAGGCCACACACACAGCCCCTGCGACAGCTCTGTGCAGACGCTGCAGACTGCAGCCAGTGGCCCCAGAGTCTTTAGTCCCCACAGCCGTGCTTTTTGGTCTCTGCCCACAGGCTGACCTCTCTTACCATCCCCTTTCTGGGCTAAAACATGCTTCACTTATCCAGAGCTATTTGGTGCATCTAGCCACATAAATTCAGCTTCCCATCAGCACAGGTTTGAAGCAGAACATCAGCTCTTACAGCTCTTTACCAAGTTGTTTACTGCAGCATCTCTCTGAAGTCAGAGAAGCTGCAGCCCTGGTGTCAAATTCCATTTTAACTACACAATGAGTTATCAGTCCATTACCATAACAAGGAGATTAAAAGCGCTGAGAAATGCACACTTTACTCCTGGCTGGGGACTTCGCTGCTGTCTTCCTGCGTCCCATGGTTCCACTTTGCTCTGCCTGTCAATTTCCCCCAGGATCCACGGGGAGGGCAGCAGTTGGTGGATGTCATGGGCAACATCACACACTAGCAGAGACTGGGGCAGGTAATTCCTCGCACCCAGCATCCCTCAGAGAAACTAAATGAGACCAGGTAACCTTCCTTGGGCCCTCAAAGGTGTCCTTTTTTCTTTGAGGGTGTATATTGAAACATTTCTCCAATGGCAAGGTTAGTTTTAGTGGTCTATTCCACCTGCACTCATTCTTCTGCCTGCCATTCTTCCAGGAACAGCCTGGGAGTCATTGCAACCATCCAGACCCAAGCCCATTTCTGCCTCCCATCTGCAGAAAGCAGAAGATAAGGTTTCGACAGTACACAATGAATACCACCTATTTCTATTCCAAAGAAGCTCCAGGGATACATCTGAAGTAACAGATGTGCTCCACACAACACAGGGAAGATAAGCAGGGACCAGGATGCTGATGGATACATCCTGCAAGCATTTCTCTGGAGTCTGCAAGTCAGACTGCCTCTGGACTGCAGCAGCTGAGTGCAAGCACAGACCAGAGAATTGGTTGCAATTGAGAGTCACCTGCCACCAAAAGCAAATGTCTTGCTGAGAGGAAAGCAGTACATGCACAGACTCCAAATTCATTCATGTGGCATCTCCAGGAAAACTTCAACCACTACATTGAAATCCAAGAGGTTTACAAAAGCAATTACCTAACTACCAGGTTGCTGTTACTTTATGTAAGATCAGTAAAAGAGGGATTTAATTCCTCTCCCCAGACTCTTTGGTTTTGTTTTCTGATCAGCTGTTGCCTTTCATTCCCACCTCTCAGACCTTTTGCCAGGAGGCAGGCAGCCTTTGCTTGAGGGCTGGAAGGCTGTGGTCAGGGTGGGAAGGATGGGCTATTTTTCTGCATTAGCTCTAGGGAAGCTACTCAGCTCCCTGCCCATGTCATTGATACACGCAAGCCAGGAAGCTGGCAGCAAAGGCTCTGTGAGTCTATGCCCCTGGGGTGTCTGAGCTTGGAAATAGATGCTGGGATAGGAAAGGTTTAGGGGGAGCCAAGGGCATTTACCAAGCCAGCACCCACATGGCTGTAACTATAGCAGTGGGAACAGCACCAGAAGGATATAGCCTCTCGGTATTCACCTTGCGTGTCGCATTGTCTGTGGCCTGCAGAACCACCACACAGTTGCCCCTGCAGCACGAGAAACGACACAACTGTCCCAGGATTCAGACCCAAGCCAGTGTAGGAAGCTCACCTTAAACTGCATGGTCAGAAGGAAGCATTTTAGAGGCTGTTCAGCAAACGTGCTGCTAACACTGCTGTCCTGGTGAAGAGGCACACAACTCCAGCTGTGAGTTACGCTGAAGTAGCCCTCCCCAGTTCTACACTATTTTTCTTCACTTCCTGCCCTGTCACCTCCTGTCCTGCCTTTCCAACCAGCTGCTGTACTCCAAGCTGGAGTCAGCTGCACTTCTGCAGGCAGAATGGCAATCCATAAAGCCACACACATGCACACACAATCGCTCGTACTGACCCAAAAGCGCCTGGGTTTGCTCGCCAGCGGAGCTCCAACCTGTCAGCGCCAGTCCCGCAATGCATTTCTGTCGTTACCAGAGACAACAGCAGCAGAAGGCTCTTACACTACTCTAAGGAGTAGTCCAGGAACTTAATAAAACCCAGGAGCATTTTCAGTGAAAGGCAGAGCTGCACTCACAAGGCCGTGAGGATGCAAGCAACTTGCACTGTCACCCTGAGAAAGAGGCTTCAAGAGCTGGGCTGCATTTGCCTCCCAGATGCACACATCCCGTTTTGACTTTGAAATCTCTCCTGCCTGTGCTCGTCTGTCGCTACCGGCGTGAATGTGAGCTTCTTCCTCAGAATGCCCTGTGGTGCTTTGGGGCTGCAAATACCAACTGAAGGTATCACCCCAGCGAGAGGAGGCACCGCGCGAAAGGCTCTGGCGGAGAGAAGCACTGGCTCTGCCGGAGAGAAGCACTGGCTCTGCCCGAGCTGTTTACAGCTGTGCACGTAATTGAGATGAGACAGCAAGTCAGGGGGACAGGAAGAGCTTTCCAGGGTCCCTGAAGGATACAGCATCTGCTGCATGTCTCCTTCCCTCTGGATCAGCCGCTGCCTGTTCCCAGGAAAGGCTCAGAGGTGGGTGGGGCAAAGGGGGTTTGGTGTTCCCCAGGGACTTTTTGCTCCTGCACCTCTCTAGTTAAGTTTTCAGGAGTGAGATTTGTCACTTAACCATCTGGAATAGGCAATCACAGGAGGCTGCTGCTCCTCAGTCTGTCACACTTGTAAACTCTGCTAATGTCATTCAGATGTTTCACAAAGCAGCCCTGACAAGCAGGCATGAAATTAAGATGTTTGTGGAACTGCACAAGCGGGAAATGACAACAGGGGACCAGAGAAAAGCAGAGGAGGGAGACACATTCAGAGGCAGAAGGCTCTGCTGGAGACTGCTTCCTCTTACTTCGATGGATGTGCCACAGCTTGGGCCAGCTCAGACAGGAGGACTGATGTAGTGATATCTTCCTGTCAGGGAGCATCTCCCCTGCTTGCCCCTTGCTGCTGTCAGCATGTGCAGCCTCACGACTGAGCCCATAACCACCACTCATGTCCTCACTGAGCTGGGATTTCTATCCGCTGGATTTCATTCCCAAGGGAGCACACACACTCTGTTGGACAGCCCTGTTTGAAAACAGCCTGAAGGGCAATGGCACAGCCTGAGGTGTGGGGCACCCCTGAACCCCACAGTGCCATAGCTTGGTGGGGTAGCTCCACAGGCAGAAGACTGGGCATCCTCTACTGTGTCCAGTTCTGGGCTGCCCAGTTCAAGAGGGGCAGGAATATACTAGAGTGTGTCCAACAGAGGGCTACAAGAAAGGGGAAGGAACTGGAACATCTGTCTTATGAGGAAAGGCTGAGAGACCTGGGGCTGCTTAGTCTCCAAAAGAGAAGACTGAGAGGGGATCTTACTAATGTTTGTAAATATCTACAGGGTGGGTGTCAAGAGGGTGGTACTAGTCTCATTTCAGTGGGGTCCTGCGACAGGACAAGGGGTAGCAGACACAAACTAGAACAGAGGAAGTTTCACCTCAACATAAGGAAAAAGTCCTTAATTGTAAGAGGCAGAACAGGCAACCAGAGAGGCTGTGGAGCCTCCTTCTCTGGAGATTTTCAAGGCTCATCTGGATTCATTCCTGTGTGACTCACCTGAGTGATCCTGCTTTGGCAAGGGCAGTTGGATTTTGTATCTTCAGGGGTCCATTCCAAAGGTCCTGTGCTCCTGCCTCGGTCGGAGCAGTGCTGCAAGGTGCTGGGGCAGCTGGCTCTCATTTCACATTGACAGGCAACACTATCAGCAGGGAACTGACATGGGGCTTTAAAACACTTTCTAATTAAGAAGCAGGCCAGCCTGGAGAGCAATTAGGTTTGATGGGTCCCAGCTTTGAGAAAGTCTGTGTTGCAAGCTCTGAACAACACCCTGGGCTCCAGCAATTAAATCTCCTTCCCATTCCTTGCTGGCCTCCTCGTTTGCAGAAATGTCTTTGGTGCACAGCCCTTGCCTGGTGTGCCCAATGCCACGAGTGCAAGGTGCAGCCAGCACTGAGGTGGAAAGCAACCAAAGTGGGCCAGGTGCAAACATGCTCTGCGTGGCAGGGGAAAAGTGTGGTGCAAATTAACACCGAAGGAGGCAGGTGTAATTAAGGCTATTAGCCACAGCTGCCAAGGTCAATCCAGCCCCTCTTCCATTCTGTCATGCCCAGAGGAGGCAAAGTTGTTTTCCCTTTTCCTGCCTGGGGCTTTTGCAGAGCTGGTGAGCTGCTCAGGTGAGCGAGATTCATGGCCAGCAGAGATGACATTCAGGTGTGGCATTGCCTGCAAGCCAGGATTTATGACTTGCTTTCCTACAGACCCACAGCTTGCCTCTGAGCCAACACATAGAACCATAGGTTCAGCTAGGTTGGAAGAGACCTCCAAGATCACCCAATCCAACCTAGCACCCAGCCCTATCCAATCAACCAGACCAAGTGCCTCATCCAGGCTTTTCTTGAACACCTCCAGGGACAGCATCTCCACAGGGGGCTGTCTGTGCCTCAGTTTCCCCTGTAGCAGCATAACAGGATATTTCCCTTTGTCTATGCAGAATGCCAGCAGAATTCACCAAAGCTGTCTCCTTTTCAAAGTTTCTTTTGCTCTGCAACCACAACAACAAAAAATTCCTTTCTTCAAAACAAGCCATGAGAATCTTTCCCATTTTCAGATGTGCCATTTTTGTGGAGCTCTCCACATGGAAAAGAGGGAAGAGACTACCCATTTGTTATACTTGTTTTTCCTTCCACCTACAAAACATAATGCTTGCCTGAAGAAACAGTCTGCTACCCAAAAAAAAAAAAAAGTGTATAAAAAGGGTTGATTTTTAAACCAGAAAATACTTCCAAACAAAACAAGCCAACCATTTCCAATTATAGGTTCCTGAGAGTAGAGCCTGCAATGCTGAGCTCACCCAACTGCTGGTCTGCTCTTTCCCCTGCTCTGCAAGTGGCTGCCCATTTTCCTCCACAAGGAGGGGGGAAGCAGGAGATGAAGGGCTTAGGAGTCAAAGAGCAAGGAAGGAGAGAGAGAGGGATAGAAGGCAGGAAGGAAGAAAAGGAAGAAGAGAAAGAAAAAAAAATGAAGGAAAAAAGTAAGTAAAATCTAAGGAAGTAAAAGGACAAAAAAGGAAACAGGAAAAAAAAACAAAAGGAAAAGTAAGAGTGGGTGAAGGAGACTAAGTGCTGCTTTCACTTGTGTCAGAAATCCAAGTAAAAACCTCCCAGCTCCAATATCTGCTTGGTGCTGCCCAAGAAGACGAGGTAGATGGCTACAGAGAGGAGAAGTAGAGGGAGAATTACTGGGGAGACCACTCACTGGGTAAGGAATTGGCTGGGTGGCTAAGCTCAGAGATTTGAGGTCAATGGCTTAATGTCCACATGGAGACTAGTGACAAGTGGTGCCCCTTAGGGGCTGCTACTGGAACCAGTGTCTTTGTCAGCAATATGGGCAGTGGAACTGAGTGCACTCTCAGCAAGTCTGTGGATGACACCAGGCTGTGTGGTCTGCTTGACACACTGGAGAGAAGGAATGCCATCCAGAAGGACTTGGACAGACTTAGATCCAAGCCAACCTCATGAAGTTCAACAAGGCTAAGTGTAAGGTCCTACACCTGGGTTGGGACAATCCCAAGCACAAATATAGGCTGGGTGAGGAGTGGCTCAAGAGCAGTGTCAAGGAGAAAGACTTGGGGGTGTTAGTTGATGAAAAACTCAACATGAGCTGGCAATGTGTGCTTGCAGCCCGGGAGGCTGCACCAAAAGGAGTGTGAGCAGCAGGACAAGGGAGGTGATTCTCCCTCTGCTCTGCTTTCATGAGATTCCACCTGCAGTGCTGTGTCCAGTTCTGGTGCCCCCAGCATGAGAGGGTGATCAAACCTTAACCCTAACCCAACCCAGACCATTCTATGAGTCTAAGCTCTGTTTTACAAAGAGATTTGGGGATGCTTAGCCTAGAGGAAAGAAGGCTGAGGGAGGACCTTATCAATGCTTATAAATACATAATGGGTGAGTGTCAAGAGAATGAGCCCAGCCTTGTTTCAGTGGTGCCCAGCAGCAGAACAAGAGGCAATAGGCACAAACTTGAACATAGGAAGTTCCATCTAAACACGAGGAGGAACTTCTTTACTTAGGGTGGTGGAGCACTGGAACAGGCTGCCTATAGGGCTGATGGAGTCTGTCTCTGGAGTCATTCAAAGCCCACGCAGATGCCATCCTGTGCAGCCTGCTTTGGGTGACCCTGCTATAGCAAGGGGGCAGACTGGATTATCTCCAGAGGTCCCTTCCAATCCCTATCATTCTGTAATTCTGTGACACTTTTGGCTGCTGCTCTCTGCAGAATCTTGTCTCTTCATGCTCTCATTCTTCTTGCTAGAGCATCCCAGACAAAGCCAGACAAAGCCAGCGTCTCCCTTGTGTGCTGTTGAAAAGCTTCTATTGAAAAGCCTCTTGGGAAATGCTTCCCATTACAGTTAATTCTGTTGGACTTTAATACCAGCTGCCCCTCTTCTCTGCTTTGTCTTGGTTAGACTCTATTTGCAGGAAAACAAGATCTCAGAGTGGAATTCATTTCACTGTCTTGTTTGGTTTTTATCTGAGCGAGTCACTGTGAGGTCTCTGCATACTTAGCGAAGAAAGCAGACTCTTTCATGACATAATTTGTCTCATACTAAAGTCAATCTCTAAAATAAGTCAGATGAATCAGATCCTAACAGCACACCTTGTCCTCTTCCCTAGGGAGAAGAACTTAGGGAAACTCCCCTAGGGAGCAAGGAGCTCATTCAGGCAGAAACACGCAGGCTGGAGATAGCTGAGGCAGCTGGCGAGACCCTGCAAGATCTGAGCACCTCCCCAGTGATTGTTCTCCACCTTTCCTGCCCTTGCCAGCCTGTGTGGTCCACTTGGGGAAAGGGATCTGCTAGGACCAGGGTGAGAGAGGGCTGCACATGGTCACAAGTAGCAGGGATTATAGGATAACAGTCCAAAATGCCAGGAGGAGAAAATTAATCCCCCGTGTCCCTGAATCTCAGCTTCCAAGCAGTCAGCAGCCCTCCTGCCCAGGCTCAGCGAGAGGCTGTGCAGGGCTCGGGAAGGCAGCTTGCTTTCTGCTCTGTCAATTAGAGGAGAAAGGCTTTCACAAGACACCATCTGCTTATTGTCTTCTTTTTCTCTTTTTTTCCCCCTAACACTGATGGGTCATTTCTGATGGATTTAAGACTTGTAAAGCCCTCTTTAAACCCTTGTGTTTATCTCATGCATGCACTGGTATACAGAGGCAACAGGCTCACTGCATGCCAGCACTCCCTGCACAGCCTTGGGTTGAGCAATTAAGAAGTTGCACACCAGATCAGGATTAGCTGCTCTCCTGCTTGTCTTAAGACCTTTCTAATTGCTTCTCCTCAAGTGTTTCTCCTGTATCTCCTTGTCCTAGCCCTCCCATCCTCCCACTCCTCTTGCCATAGCCAAGCTCCAGGGTTCCCAGATGAGAAGCTGAGGAGCACACATGAAACCCCAGCATCTGCCTTCTGAAAACTGCTGCCCATGGCAGGTGTCACTCACAGATCCCCAGCTCAGCAAAGCAAGGGATTTCGAGGCTGGCTCTGGCATGTGGGTGCTCAGGTACCCAGCAGAAGAAAGGTAAAATGCAAGTGGGGATGATGAAAACCAGCCGGTGCTGGCTTCAGCTGGTGGAGGGCAGGGTAGGGGGATGAAATCCTAATTCCAGAAGCTCATTGTAGGGTAATTATCAAACAGCAACAGTAGGCTGGGATGCTTGCTAATTAGGCCACATTCTTTATGACTAGTTATTCTAAGATGTCATTTGACAGACTTGGTAGGGAGGGATGTGCACATAAAGTTGTTTTTAATTACATTTGGTATGCTAATGTCTGATATAAAATAAATATTTACCAGAAGCAATATTTCTTCATTTCACGCTGGCTGCACCATGGCATTACTGAGGGTTACAAACACACTGCTACTGCCTGGCCCTGCCTGCTGGCAAGCCCTCCCCTCTCTGCTCCCCTCAGCCCGAGAGGGACAGATCCAGCTGCGCCCAGAGGGGCAAGTGGCAGGAAAGGGAGCCACGTCATCTTTCCCTTTGCCCAGTGGCAATATGTATTCTTTCTGCCAAATGCCCCTGTGGAAGGAGAGTGCCCAGGAGAAGCCCTTGCCCAGCGGCTGGTTGTTGTGCCAGGGCTGAAAGCCTGTGCTGGGGCTCCAAGGAGAAGGTTGGAGATCACTCCCCTGCCAGAGAGCCCAGCTATTGTGCAGCGAGCATGCCTCCCAACAGGGCCAAGATGACAGATCTTTATTCATGTAACTTCTCTAACTTGTAGAGCTTTCATGGCTTTATTTTCTCCTTCTTCTTTTTCTATACATGGATTAACCAACATTTCAAGAATGAAAAGCTGCTGCAAAGTGAAAGCCCCAAATATTTCACCATGCTTTTGACAATCTGGGAACTTTACTTTCCCTGCAAATGTATACTCTTGAGGGTATATTTCTTTACCATTCACTGAAGTCAGCTTTTATTGCTGCACACTCTGGGTTTCAATAAATAGGAGCTTTCTGGTGGAAAACTCCATTGCTGTGGCACTTTCTTGATCAAATACTGGCTCAAGCTGCTCTGATTATCATAAAGCATACTTTTCTTTCAAGCAGATATCTGACCTGGTGCAAAGTAGTAGGTTGCTGCTTGACCTGACCTGGGCTGTCCACCAGGATCTGGTTGGCTTTCTGGGTTGCAAGTGTACACTGGTGGCTCATGTTGAGCTTCTTATCCACCAGCACCCCCAAGTCCCTTTTGCCAGGGCTGCTGCCAAGTCAGTCACTGCCCAGCCTGTATCAGTGCCTGAGATTGCCCTGGCCCACATTTCATCATGCTCATCAAAATAACTACAAGGCACCAGAAGGCCTCTAATTCATCACCAGCCTTTGCTCTGCCAGACTTAAGACTTTGAGAACTGAACTACTGATTCCTGGATGTCCAACAGCCTTGAGTACCCATCAGACAAAGAACTGGGACAAAGTTCCTGTCTTTTGCCTGGTAATGATGCTGTCCCCTTAGCAGATGGCTTGTCCCTCATCTCTTGCTGTCCTCACACGAGGGCAGCACAGATCCGGGTCAGCAGCAGAAGGCTGGGATGCAGGCTGTACTGCCCAGCTTCCTGGGCTTGCTGGGATGGAGCACCAGCGAGCAGAGCACCGGCAAGACGCGGTATCGGCTCAACAGGGGGAAGGTCTTTCTTCTTGAACTGACGGATTTAAACTCCCTGGGTTCATAAATGACACAAAGCTGTGTGCTGGGAAGGGGGGGAGGGGTCCTCTCTGGATTTTATCTTTCTGCCCTGTGTTGAAATCACTGGGATGCTGGACACAAACAGAGGTGCAACTGGGTAGAAAAGCAGAGGAAGCACAGAGATAGCCCTGCAGAGGAGACGAACAGATGTTGTATTGGATGGCAGTGTTTGTTTCCACCTCTCACATGAGGCCAAGAAGTAGGAGCCTTTCTAGTAGAGTGGTATGGGTAGGAGTGGGAAGCCTTTGGCTGCAGAGGCAGCATAGACGCCAAGGGATCACAGGAGAGCCAAATCACCTGATCACCCTGAAAGTGGCCAAACACCAGGCTGTTTGTAGTTGGAGGATGGTGAGTGTACTGGAACCAACCAGGCCAAGCCAGAGCAATGACTCAGGGTTAAACTGGCCAACTGTGTGCCAACGTCAGAAAGGCAAATCTGAGTTTTGCCACCTGCTTCGTGGGTTGGAAGGATGAAAGAGATCTCCTCCTGTAGACAGCTTTCTTCATACTCTAGGAATGATTCCCCTCGATTTGGAGGCTCTCCATCCCACCTTACTCTCCTTCCACTTCAATCTCTGCCAAGTCTCACTCCATTTGGACTAAAGACACTCTTTAAAGCCTCTCACAAAGGCTTCCATAATGTGTTCCAACAGGAGCCATTGAAAAAAACCCTCTCCTTTATCATCCCAGCTGGAGAATGCTCTGTTTCAGTGCTCCATAAAACAGTTGTGTATCATGCCCAGAGGGTCTTAGTTGCACATTAAAGCCCGAGGTGGGGGGAAATGTCAGTTACAGTTCAGCTAAGATGGGGTCCCTTAAGGTTTGGAAATGCAGTTCGTGCCTCCCTTAATGTCACCCTATTCTCCTAATGGATATAAAAAGGACACAAGGGACACCAAATGATGGAAAACTAATGTGAGAATCTGTGTTCATCCTTCCTCAGTCTGGACTGTCATGGTTCCTAAAGCATTACAAACTGGGAGAGAAGCCAGATACAGGGCAGGGATCTGTTGGTAGAAGCCTAAAAGCACATGGAGAGGACACGTATCATTGCCCCGTGTCTGAGAGAAGTGAATTTCTTAGGCAAGCTCATACAATTCTCTCGGTGCCAGATGGTTAAACCAAAAGGTTGATGGCTGGCATCAACGCCCCCCGATTCATAAACCAGAAGGTTGGTGACTGCCATCAACCTCCCCTGCACCTCTGCTATTCACAGACCTCAGCTACTCTTCTTCCCAAGCAAGACTGCTCCTGAAACACCACGTGGAGAACACAAAGCACTTTGAAGGAAAGTACTTTCTCTGCTATGATTAAGAGACAGAGGAGGAAAGCCAGGACTGATGAGAGCTGAGCTCCACTCCTCAGCACTAGTCTGTGGCCAAGTCAGTGTCCAAGAGCTCACTCTCTTAAGTCTGGCTGCAGCGTTGTCCTGTCTGAAGCCTTGGCCAATGCATTGCCTTGGACATGGGCCTGACTAATGGATGGGACCCACTGTTCTTTGATGACAGGAGACAGACAGGAATGAACCTCACATGGCTAATCCTCTACCTTTCAAGTGAACAAGAAGCTCTGTCAACAGCCCTCAAACAAAAGGGAAAAATAAAAGGATGTTTGATATTTAGCTGATGCTGTGAAATCTGCAGGCTGCATGCTAATTAGCTGGGGACAGTAACAAGCTCAATGTGAAGCATGGGGAAGAGGAGAGGGACTAAAACCAAAAATTTTATCCTAACTGTTGAGACTGCAGAAAATAGCTTCTGCTGGGTTTTTTATTTGTTTCCTGGGTTTTATGGGGGAAAAAAATTATAAGGGACTTCACTGGACAGTGGCAGTCTGGTAACACACCCAGTCTACAAAGAGCTGTTCCATTTAACATTCGCTGTTGGGGATTGCTGCTAAGTGCTTTGCTGCACGGAGAGCAGTGATTCAATGCTGCTAACCATGATCATAGGCTTGGCTTCCTAACCAAGAGCTGTGTGTCACCTTTAGGTAGGAGGAAATCAAGGTTACTGTCTGGCATCAACCATAGGCTAAGAACAGTGCTGTGATACTGATGGCTACTGTTTTCCATGTTCTTTATGGGAATTTGTAAGGCAGTGAACAATGAGTAAGGATAAGTCTCTGCTTTTGTTTGGCTTTTACTACAGAAAGAAAAGTGGTCCCCCCTGAAATGCTGTGTCATGCTCTCCAGGCAGGTAGTGTGCCTTAGGGACCTCTGCACTTGAGCAGAAGGCTCACTTCCCAGGGAAAGCAGAGCAGGGCTCCTGGAGTCAGTGGAAGCAGGAAAGCAGAATGCCTTTTGTTCCCCCTGTCCAAAGGTTTATTCCTCATAACTTAAATATTAATTCGAGTGTCTGTGGTCTGGTCTGCTCTGCTCAAGTCAAGGTAGGTCCCTGGTTTTGTCTGGCTGTTTGAATCTGGTCTATTTTGACTCTAGTTTAGCTTTTCCTGATTTCACAGAATTTGGTTTAGTTTGATTTACTTCAGCATCCCTTAGAAACTCATGAGCAAAGGTTTTTTGTCAGGTCAGCAAGTTCTTCCAGGTGAAACCCCAATGAACACAGGATGAGAAAGAAGCTTCCCAGCAAGCTCAAAACCTTCAGAAACAAAACAAAACAAAACAAAACAAAACCCCTTAGGATAAATTCAGATCGTTGCAACTAACCAAGCTAAGAACAGACAGGGCAGCAGCCCTGGAAGGCTCATCCTGGTCTGCTAGGAATGCCAATAAGATCAGCTGCTGCTCTAATCAACAGATTGAACCTAGCAGGGAGACTCTTCCAATCTGCTTTTGGGTGACAGCTCCTGCGGCATTTGCTCCAAGGTACAGTGAAATCTAACCCCTCTGCACTCCCTGAAGGGGAAAAACAGACATCCCCTGAAGGTGCCAGAATGAGATTGTCCACGTCTCGGGGGGAGAACCAACTCATCCCAAGCGTCAGGGTGAAACCGTGGAGGATTACTACAAAGCTTTGAAAAACCTAGTCTGGGTTGGCCATATACTATATCACACCAGAATATAGCAGAGAGGAAGACTGCCATGTGTTTGTGAGACATCACACACTCCAGTCCCACATCTCCCAACCACACTTAGCTAATTGTTTCAGCCTTATTTCAGCTCCCCACTGTCTGGTGCTTTCCTCTGCATTCTTCTCTCACACGCCATGGAGGCAGGAAAGAGTCCCTACTCTGGACATCACTGAGGAAACAAATGATACAATAATAATTGTAACAAAATAAACCTTTATTTCTCCTCCACATGCAAAGAAATGATGCCATGTGTGGGTGCTCCAGCTTCAGGACTCAGCTAGCTCTGAAGTTTGCAGAGCTGCATGTTGCATTGTGTCAATGTACACATGTAGACTTAGCAGCAGCTTGCACTGCTGTGACCTTGCTGTTTGTGAGGTAAGAGTCCCAGCTCAATTTGAGGTGTTCTGACACTCTGTACATTGAACCAAGGCAAGGGGAATTGCTATCTAATGAGATGCTAGTCCCAGCTGGGATGTTGCTCAAGGAGGGAGCAGGCAAAGGAGGCTCTGACAGTAAAAGGCAGAGAAATTAATAGAGAGAACAGCAAGACAAAGCAACAAAGAACAGTTACCTCCCCAGATAACACGGGGGCAAGGAATGGAAATGAGGAATAGAAGGCACAGGGGTAACAGGATCTTGAACAAGAGAAAAAACATAGGGGTAACACAATAAAGGTCAGTGTACACTGGGTGTTGTCTTAAACAGACAGCACAGTTAAAAACAGGTAAGCAGCTCATTCCAGTGCAAATTTCTTCCTAATGTCCAGCCTAAACCTGCCCTGGTGCAGTTTGAGACTGTGTCCCCTTGTTCTGTCACTGGGTGCCTGGGAGAAGAGACCAACCTCATCTGGCTACAACCTCCCTTCAGGTAGTTGTAGACAGCAATGAGGTCTGCCCTGAGCCTCCTCTTCTGCAGGCTGCACACCCCCAGCTCCCTCAGCCTCTCCTCACAGGGCTGTGCTCCAACCCCCTCACCAGCCTTGTTGTTCTTCTCTAGACACATTCAAGCACCTCAACATCTTTCTTAAATTGAGGGACCCAGAACTGGATGCAGTATTCAAGGCCTTTGGTGCAGAATTGTCACCTATTTGGGAGGCTTCTGAGCCCAGGAGCTTCTTGCTTGCTTGTCTGCTTGCAAGACAACAACAAAGCTCAGTGGACATTGATTTCTCTTTCTTTTTGTTTACTAACCTTCATCTCTCTCTCTGCCTTTACACAGCCCTGGGAGACATAGGGAACTTTGGGCTTGATGCATCCCTATCTAGGATGTGAGCCATGAACAACATAATTCTATGGCCTTCCTAATGTTAAATAGAACAAAGATTCTCTGAAAGGTTAATTGATGTGATTACAGCTCTTAAACTGAAATGCAGTCCTCAGTGGGATGGATGATTTGAAGCATATGGGTTGCAATTATTTCTCCCTCTAAGCTGATTGGAGTTTTGCTAAACTTGTAGTAGAGACTTAATGATACTTAATGACATGAAGATAAAGCAGTTAATAGTTATGCAACTCTCTGAAGTTTAGTGCTGTTCAAGCTGGGCTGACACCCATAGGGTGTGTTCTGAGCAATGGACATGGAAGTGCAACAATGGCCTAAGAGGGTCTTGGCTTGGCTCGTCTCAAAAATCTCAAGTAAAAGGGGAATTAAGAGAGGGATGGACCAAGCCCTGCAGAGGCAGAGCAGGGAGCTGCTCTTCTCTTTTCTCCCATGTAGCTGATAAAAAGCAGCATGAGCACCCCCCAGCTGACAGGCCAACCCTCAGCCTGCTGTCACTCTCATGAAATTCCTCAGCTGGTTCTGATTCCCAGGCACAGAGGACCCAGTTCTGATTCCCAGCTATTGCACTGGTGTCCTGGCAGGGCAAATATCCTGTCATATTGGTTTGACCACTGCTCTCCTCCTCTGGGAGGCGTTTCAGGGTCCAGGAGCTGAGTTGATGAGCAGTCAAACAACGGAGGGCTTGGCCCCAGCAAAGCTGTGCGCCGCGGGCTGGGAGCCCAGCAGCATGTCAAGGTGCCTGTGCAGTCACACGAGGCACAAGGCTTTGGAGTCAGTGGTCAGAGCAGTGATGCTAGTGCCCACTGGCCAGTTTCACTGTCCAAAGTGTGTCTCTAGTGGGGGCATGATTTAGAAGCCAGGCCTTTCAGCGCTGACTCGCCGCCCCACGAGCACCCCACTCGTGGTGCCTTTAACTGGGAGCCACAGTGGCCACGTGTTTGTGGCTCGCAGCAGCAGCTTAGCAGCAGCCCAGATCCCTCTGCCTCTCTCTCTGCCTGGAATGTTTTGTGATTTTACCTCGGGGATCATAATTGCAGCTTTGGAAGCATCTTTGTATGGGAAAGTAAGCAGTAAGATTGCAGACAACACCAAGCTAGGAGCAGGTGTTGATCTGTTGGAAGGTAGGAGAGCCCTGCAGAGGGACCTGGCCAGGCTGGATGGGTGGGCAGAGGCCAATGGGATGAGATTGAACAAGACCAAGGGCAGGGTTCTGCACTTTGGCCACAACAACCCCAAGCAGAGATACAGGCTGGGGACTGAGTGGCTGACAGCAGCCAGGAAAAAAGGGACCTGGGGGTGCTGGGAGAGAGGAGCTGAACATGAGCCAGCAGTGTGCCCAGGTGGCCAAGAGAGCCAGTGGCATCCTGGCCTGGATCAGGAACAGTGTGGCCAGCAGGACAAGGGAGGTTATTCTGCCCCTGTACTCAACACTGGTCAGGACACACCTTGAGTGCTGTGTCCAGTTCTGGGCCACTCAATTCAAGAGAGATGTTGAGGTGCTGGAAGGTGGCCAGAGAAGGGCAACAAAGCTGGTAAGGGGCCTGGAGCACAGCCCTGTGAGGAGAGGCTGAGGGAGCTGGGGATGTGCAGCCTGGAGAAGAGGAGGCTCAGGGCAGAGCTCATTGCTGTCTACAGCTGCCTGAAGGGAGGCTGTAGCCAGGTGGGGTTGGGCTCTTCTCCCAGGCAACCAGCAACAGAACAAGGGGACACAGTCTCCAGTTGTGCCAGGGGAGGTCTAGGCTGGATGTTAGGAGGAAGTTGTTGGCAGAGAGAGTGATTGGCATTGGAATGGGCTGCCCAGGGAGGTGGAGGAGTCACCGTCCCTGGAGGTGTTGAAGCAAAGCCTGGATGAGGCACTTAGTGCCATGGTCTAGTTGACTGGCTAGGGCTGGGTGCTAGGTTGGACTGGATGATGTTGGAGGTCTCTTCCAACCTGGTTGATTCTATGAATCTATGAAACATACCCAGGGAACCAGTGGGTCATGAGTATATGTGCCTGAGGTGTAGTTTCAGTTTTTTCCTGTTTTGCTTCCCTATTTCCCAAGCTCTGGTTGTTTCAGCTGATTAGTTCTGTATTAATAAACACCCTTTGTGCAACTACTTCCTGTTGCCCAAGAATCCAAAAGATTCTTAGGGAATTTTCCTGACTTTTCAAATATTAATAATAAAATCTAATCTGCCAAAAATAATATTCATAATTCAGATGCAGTTATTAATTTCCATAACAACTGCTGCCTCCCCAAACTCTCCCTAATGCTCACCCACACAGGTGTGAAACAGGTGCCAGCCCCAAGGCAGACCTGGACTGATTAAGGCTATCCAATGGTGAGTGTGTGCATTTGCCTTTGGCAGGCCCCTGCTATGAATCAAGACTCTGACTCAAGACAGCGCAGGAGTGATGAGACACCCCAGGGGTTATATATATATATATATATATAAACCCTTATCTCCTGGGTTTTCTCTCGATTGTTTTTCAACTCCTTCTTTTTCCATTGTGCTAGTTTCAGCCTAGCTAGAATGTTCTGGTGAGAAGAATCAGATGACAGGCTGTGAAAAGGAAGCAATGGTGATGTCTACTTCACTCATAGGCTTGCTGAGATGTATAAGAACAAGAACACACAGACAACAGAGTCTCTGTCTCTCTGGGGCTCAACCTCTCTCCCTAACCTAACCTGCCGTCTGTGTGACTAATCTACCTGCTTCCTAACCCCTCTGGCCCACTCTACACACTACCTTAAACATAAGGCAAGATCTAGGGTAAAGTCGAGGGATGGGAGGAAGGTGTCAGGGCAGTTGGGAGCCCCTCCTGGGGACTCAGGTTTCTGGGAGGGGAGCTGTGTTTCTGTATTACCTTTTAC
This sequence comes from Pogoniulus pusillus, assembly GCF_015220805.1. NCBI lineage: Eukaryota > Metazoa > Chordata > Aves > Piciformes > Lybiidae > Pogoniulus > Pogoniulus pusillus. Next base: position 24,381,461 of record NC_087281.1, on the reverse strand, counting down.
CTTGTCTCTTTCTGTCCATAGCTGTATCTATTGTAAATACCTGCTTGTATCTAGTGCTAAGCTGTAAATACAAAGCTTCATTCAATTTCCAGAGCCACTGAGTCTAGCCTGGGTGATTTCCAAAGTGGGGGGTGGGGGGTGGGGAACACCCAAACCATCACACCCCTTGTGTTCTAAAGTAGCTGATAAGGGAATAATGCTTGTGTCAAAGTGCCTTTATCTGCAGCACTCGTTGATAGTTGCCATAAACACAACCCAACAATAAATTGGGCTGCATCTTTCCTTAGGGTCGTTGTCACCACACTACTGCTAGTGCAGGGATAGCCTTTGCTGTCCACTGAGTGGGATGAGATTTTAATTCTTGTGTCATTCCTCAGAGCCATTGTCGCGACTCTGTCGCCGCTGCGCCCCTGCCGAGCAGGCGTAGCCCTTTCCAGGGGGTCACAAAGCGTCACCCCCTCGCCGCTCCCTGACGGGGATGAGACTACCACACCAGGCAGGACTGGAGACCTGTTTGGCTCAGCAGCCTGTCCCCAACCAGAAGTGAAGGAGGGCAGGGCAAACACACCACAGGATTTCCCCAGGTGACTCTCCAGCCGCCTTTAGTGCGGGGTTGCACATGGCCTTCCTGCTTAATGCTTTTCCTCCACCGGTGACACACCCCAGATGCCCACTGCTCAGGCGTTCCGTGGTCCAGCAACGCCCCCGCTGTGGAGCCACCTCCTCCAGTGTCTTTCGAAACTGCTGCCTGCCAGTTTCCTCTGCCTCCTCTAGTCCTGATGTTGAAACGGAACAATTGCTCCTTGTTCTTCTTCTCCACAGTGCTCTTGATTTCATTGCCACTCACCTGTCTCTTCCAGGCAGAGAAGTCCTAGACCAGTTAATCATTTTTCACACTCATTCCCCACCTTTGGCCATCCTTGTTACTGTCCTTCTCTGAGCCTCTTTCAGCTCTATTATATAAAACACTTTTGAGCTGGAAGGAGCCAGAGCTGTATACCCTACTCAGCACGTGGGCAATGGCATAATGATGTTCTCTGCTCTGCTTTATTTTCCCTCCTACAGCAGGGCTAGCAGGAGCTTCCTCCACCTCCGAACCGTCCCATTGAACTGCCACGCAACAGGCTCCAGAGGCTTGCAGCAGATATATGACCCACTGTGGTGTGAGACACGGATGAAGCACTTCAAGAAACATAACAGACCCTCCTAGCAGTCAGACACAAAAAGAAACTCCTGCATTCAGGACTTCCAAATCAATTAACGGTGTCCTCACAAACAGCTCATTCATTGCTGTCAGTTCTTCAAGAGAGCTATAAAACAGCTTGAATTAGAGCAAAATATGCCTGACTGGTGATGATTTATGCCCAGATACAATTCTTACAATGAACACAAAGCACAGTTATAGCAAAAACCTATAGATTTTCTTTGGCTCTTTCCTCTGTACTTTAAAATCCTCTCTGGGCAGAGAACGAGCACAGGGACTTCAACCCTCAAAGGAATCCATAAGCAAGCAGTAAGAGAAAGTACCGAAGTGTGGTTTCTCTCACAGCAGGCACCTCTCAGCATTAGGGTCGCAGTCACCAGCCCTCCTGTTACCAGAACAGAGCTACTGCTTCTGGATATGCGAACACTGAGATTCCACCCAGCGTCTGCCCGGGCTGCTGGAAAGACCATTTGCCACTTCTTCCAGCCCTGCACTAGATCTCAGGCACATCCTCTGCATTTCAATGGTGGCCATGCAGATGAACAAAATAATGCACATTTTTGATGGCACATTTGGCTAGAATGGCATTAAATTTACAAGAATAAATTCAATTAGTAGGACTGCTCATTCCCCAGCATTTAACTTATTTACACTGGATAAACACATCAGACAAGCCCCTCTCTAGAGATTATGCACAAACGCTTGGCAGTGGGAATGTGCTCCTTGGTGCGTGTGAGTATAATGGAAGGAAATTAATATTTTTTCTTCCAAGACAATAATTATTTTGCATTTATATCAAATGTTATATTCAAGGATCTCAAAGCCCTTAACAGGTGAAGAGTGATGCCATGCTGCCTTCTTTCAAACCCTGAGCACTTGCTTATATGGACCTCTACCTCCAGCATCACAGCCTCTTACTGGCTGCAGTACATAGACCCTGCACACAGAACTCCTGTGCTCCCCAGGACCAGGGATGCCACAGACAGAGCAAGAAGACCTGAGGGCACACACTGGCTCTTTGCTAGGACAGAGCATCATGTAGGGGGAACTGCTTGGATGATGCTGGGAAAGGAGCCAAGCTTCAGTGTTACTGAAGGAAAAATGATAATGTCCAGAGGATCCTGCCAGACTGTCCCAGCAGACGTTGTCCACAAATCTAGACCTCATTTTAATCCCAGAGAACTTTGGCACGGAGACGCAAGGAGTCCAGTTCAATCCTATTTCCCATTCTTGCACACAGACCTTTTTTCCTCACCGCTAACAGTGACCAAGAGGTGAGATGGTCTCACACTCAGCCCCAGCTGCATCAACCAGGCAGTGTGTTTTTGCTGGGACAATGCACTCATTCACACCTGTTCCCCAGCAGCCTTGAAAGAGCCAGGAGGTTGCCAGCCTTTGCTGTCACCCTTAGATTTCTCTTAGGTCACTTCACCTTACGCTCACACATTGTCCTCTCTCCTGTCTCCCGGCAAGAACTGCTCTCTCCCAGAGAAGCAGAAACGCCAGCAGATGCTCCTGCTTCTTACACTGAGGCTGAAGGGAGGGGAGGGGGACCAGCGCGGCTGGGTCTCTGCCAGTCTTTGTTAGGAAATGCAAATGGAGACTGCTCGAACCCATTTCACAAATGGCTGTCACATCGCGGCTGATTGATGCATATCGAGGAGGTCACTCTGAACTTGGCACTGAACAAGAGCTGCATAATCAGACCACCTCTTCCCTCCCTGCTCTCTACTACACACCTTTTGTCTTCAGCATCACAGGCCTCCGCTTTGCTTCCAACTAACGGCTCCTCTGGCAAGTCCCTTCAATAGGCTGATTAAAAGGCACAGCTTCACTGCAGAGGCAGGACGAAACCGAATGGGAGGGAGAGGCAGGAGGGAGGATGAGGAAGGCAGGCAGAAATCAGCAATGAGACTGGGAAGGAGATATGGAGGGATGAGAAAGTGTGAGAAATATATAGAATCATATGTTTGATCCGATCAATTCGTGGCAAGAGGTCACAGACAAGGAGGAAGGGGGGGGTTTGAATGAAACTGCATTCCTGCTTGCACCACCATCTCAATAAGCTTAAAGATAAGAGTAATTAGATTGGCGAAGGAGGGAGGCATGTGGAAGAGAGAGTCTTTTGCATATTTAAATGGAAATGCATTCCTCCTGGTGCCACCTTTCCTGTATGAGCAAATAGAAGAACCAGGACTTTGAAGTTCATGAGGAAGACACTTAAGCAAGACCCCTTACTTCATCAAACATTACCAGAGGGACCACCGGATAAAAGGAGGCCTGTGTGGAAGAGACATCTCACATTCCTAAGAACTGATAAAGAAAACCCAACCTTTTCTTAGAACTTAGTAAATATGGAATAGAATAGGGTATAAAAAGAGAAAGCTGAAGGCAAAGGGTGTGCGTTGGGGTAGATCAGAGTCTCTCCTCGCACCCAGGCCTGTACATTGCTTGATTCCTGCAACTTTATATTAAAGCCTTAACTTGCATGAACACCAGTTTGTGCCTGTTAATTATGACAAATTGGGGGCTCGTCCGGGAGATCACCAGACTCTGGGGGTTCACCTAGGGAGGGGCGCCCCACCTTTTTTTTGGTGGCTCCCTGGGGAGACTCATACGGGGCTGGTGATATCCTGAACTCTGCCGGAATCAACCAATACATTTTTTTTGAGCTCCCTGATGAGGCTGCAGCCGCTTTTATAGACCCTTAATTCTGTGCGCACAGACCCGAGCGAAGACGACAGAGTCGTGAGTATTGCGGAAACCGTTCGGTTGGGTGGGATTCGACTGCCTGGTGTGAAAGAGTGTGTTTGAGACGGAGTCTGACTCCGAAGCGAGTGCGGAGGTCCGATAAGCCGCGGTTCCAAACTCCCGCGAGGGATTTGGCCGGTAAAGGATTCAAAGCGATTCCTATAGGATTCGTGGGTGGGTTAAAGGAGGGTCGTTTAGCCCCCTGCAAGACACTCTTTAGGCAGTCATGAAAGATGGGTCAAGTTGAGGACCCAAGACCTTAACAGAGGGAGCAAAACAAAATTACCAGATTAATGATTAAATATTGGAATGATAGGGGCCCCAGAAAAGCAAAACCAAAACTGAAATTAGTCTATTACTGTATGAGAATTTGGCCAAAGGAGCCAGTACGGCCACATGTTCAGTGGTCTATGTTTGAGTTTTTAGAGGACTGGGTTTGTCAAGCCCTGGTAGAATGTGTGAGAAACAGGAAAACGTTTAGCCCGGAGGAGGGTAAATATGCTGAGCTCTGGGAACTATAAGCAGAAAGAAAAGTTACAGAGCTGTATGCTCGGAAGACGAGGGAGGAACGGGAGTCCTTAGGCTGGAACTCACTGCCCGTTCCAGCCTCTCCCTTGCTGCTGCCGCCGCTCCAGCCCCACCCCGGCCCCGCCGCTGCCGCTTGTCTCTCTCTCTCGTCGAGTTCCTTTTTTTTCCCGGCGGCTCCAGTCCCAGTGCCGTCTAATGTTACAAGGGAGAATGTTGAGGCTGGCCTGTACCCACTAAGGGTTCAGGGGGCGGAACGTTATTGAATGATCCCTGAGGGGTGGCTGAGAGACTAGGTGGAAAGGCTGAAAAAGAGTTTAATAGATCTCAATCCAGTGGCAAAACGGCCGGAGAGGGATCAGAGGAATTCCTTAGAGAAGCCCAGAAGTTATCTGTCCACAGGGGCGCAGAAAAATAGAGAGCAAGAGCTAAAGATCCTTGTAACAGCAGTGAAGGGAGGGTTGGACAGTACAAACTACAACTAAAGAATTAAAAAGGATGGGGCCCAAGGGGCCTCTGGAAAATCAGAATTCAAGAGAAAGAACCTCCTGTGTGTCATTGTTGCAATAAGAAGGGACATATCCAGCAATATCGCTGCAAAAGGACACAGGATGAGAAATTATTCAAGGAAGACTAGGGGAGTCAGGGGCTGTATCTTTTGGAGACCTCACCATCTACTGAGCCCTTGATAAAATTATTAATAGGTTCCATAAGGAGGAAGAGGAGTTCTTTTGTGGACACAGGAGCTAAAGGAGAACCATTTAAAGTACCTGTTTTAAAGGAAGTAGAAATGGAAGCAGAAGATAAAATTTGTCTAAATGTTTTGTTATTATTACTGGAGGCAGAGCATAACCTACAAAGGAACTATCTCCCTCCAGAATTTCAGTGGGACAGGGATTAACCTTCTGGGTTTGTTCACTAAAGAAGGGATCAAAGGATCCCTTTACATGTGAATGAGAAGATCCATAGATAGGGAGAAGAAAACAGTTAAGGTGGACGGCATTACCCCAGGGATTTACAGAATTCCCCAACTTATTTGGTCAAACATTGGAGAAGGTATTAGAACAGCCGGTGTTTCCAGAAGAGATAAAATTGTTACAGTATAGCAGGAAAAACTGAAGAAGCAGTCCGGGAAGCCACCGTACAGACTCTATTTTTTTTATTTTTATTTTTTTGAGCAAAAGGACATAAGGTGTCCAAAACAGAAGTTACAATTCGTGGAATAAGAAGTAAAGTATTTAGTGCATTGGTTGAGCAAAGGGGAAAGAAACAAGACCCTGAAAGAACATCTGGGATCTTGGGGTTTAAGACTCCAGAAAATAAGAAGGAGTCAGGCAGTTATTGGGACTCCTTGGATATTGTAGACAATGGGTAGAAGGATATTGCAAAAGGGTAAAATACTTATTTAGTTATAGTAGGTCACCTAACCTAATGGGTGGAAGCTTACCCAGTGAGCAGAGCAACTGCACATATGGTGGTAAAGGTATTATTGGAAAATACAATACCAAGATATGGGGAAGTGGAACATATTGATTCAGATCAAGGGACACATTTTACCTCAAAATTAATTAGAAAAAACAAAACTGAGAAATTTCTTTGTTGTAAAATGTGTCCTCATGGGGAAAAGTATTACTGTCCTCTTCAAGAAGCTAGATATTGGTGGGATCTCCCTGGAGGAATTTATTGTGTGTTTCCTAGAGAACAGTGTTTGTGGGGGAGCTTTCCTTGAGCGGTTTTTGTAGGGAAGATTTTGAGGTATAAGGTCTTTTGTGTTGTTGTGACCTCCCCGTGAAGCTTTTACGTTAAAGGCAATGGCCACGGTGGAGAGGTTTTTGTGTCTGTTGGAGGCTCATGGAGCTCGCCCGTCTGTGGAAGGGCTGGGCTGGGCCCGTGAGAACTGAGTAACTGTCAGAGTGTGAGGAGCAGATTGTGGCCCTGCAGAAGGAGGCACGGCCAAGTCGGAAAGGGCAAAGCTTTCATCTGTGCAGTTTTGGGCGCGTTTCGCCGCTTCGAGAGATGAAAAGCAAAGCCAAAACGAACGAGAGAATAAAATCATTTCCTCCTTGCAGGAGCTGGTAGATTCCCTGCAAGGGCATATTGTAACTTTAAAGGACGAAGTGGCAGATCTTAAGGACAGATTAAAAACAGAGCAGAAGTGGCAAAATTGTTTTTTTTGAAGAAGGAAGAACGGCAGGCAGAGCCTGCCTCCACATACCCTCAGGCAGAGCTGGCAGCAGCAGAGGAAGCTGCGGCTCACATGCGTCCTCTCATTAAAACCGAGATGCTGTATGAGGATGAGGATGGCACCCCTGCCATCACAACGAGAGAGATACCCTTTTCTTCCACTGAGCTGGCCAAACAGCGTAAAGAGTTTACACGTTCTGCTGGGGAGTCTGAGGTGGAATATGTATGGCGTGTTTCTAAAACTGGAGGTGATCAAATTAGGTTGACAGAGGCTGAAGCTACAGGCTATTGGGGTGCTAATGTGTTCCTAACTACGGGAAATAGGAGTGGTCCCTGGAGCCTTACTCAGCGAGCAACTTTCTGGGCTGGGGGGCTTTGATTCAAAAGAGAGAGGAGAGCCTCTAGTTCTGAGGGGAGGCATGCATCAGATAATGGAAAATGTGCAGAAGCAGCTTGTTTGCAAATGGTCTATGATCGAGAACTGAAACATTATTTTGAATCACCCCTTTCTCTCGTGGTGGACCCAAAGCGAATGACTCCTTTGGTCGGGGGCTTCCTGACTCCCTTAAGATGAAAGGCATTCAGCTCCAAAAGGAGATAGATGACACCCCACTTACCTCCCGAATACAAGCTGCTCTGAGGGAGAACTTAACACCCGGGAGGAGGCAGCCTGATTGCAGACAAAGGACGTGGGAGGAGGTGGCCAGAGAGCTATTAGGTTATGCCAGGCAGTATGGGGTGCCTGAGGAAGTTCATAAGCCTGAGCCTAGAGGCTTGAGGCAGGTGAAAATTAATCGCCGACCTCCGAGTCCAGACCCCCGGAGCCAGATGCTTCGAATCCCCAGGCGACACTGGGGGAAGGGAGCATCTGAATACTAGACAGTATTGGTGGTGGGTAGGCCGAAAGAAAGGGATCCCAAAAGAAGTGATTGACGGGTTGTTCACAAGGCAGTTAGAAATGGTTGTGAAGCACTGGCCTGAGCCCACCCTCGATAAGAGGACAGGTGTGCCTCATAGGAACTGAGGCTTCACCCCTCTGTGGTGAGTGGGGGGGGTGAAGCATAGAGATCTGTGAGCTCACCAGTCAATTGTGAAATTGTACCCGGTTTGGGAGGTGGATTCGGGTTTGTGCTTAGCTTGGCTTAAGCTGAAACGATCAAAAGAACTTACAGGCCCATTCAAAGTAATTAAGTCAACTCTATTAAGAGCTTCACCTAGGGAAACTCAGGGAGTCTCTCGTTGGATGGGGGGTGTCCTGCACGGATACTTTACTGATAAAGACTTGGAAAGAACAAACTTGGTTAACTCTGTGGGAAGGCTCTTTTCTTGTGCTGCTCACCACAGGAACGGCGCTCAGAACAGCAGAGAAAAGACGGACACAGCCTCACGAGTAAAAGCACCTGTGCAGGAGGGACAAGTGACTTCGGACCCAGGAGAAACAAAGTGACACTAAGGCTAAGCACTGCTGGAATTTCTAAATACTTATCACTCCTGGGGGGGGCACTAATTGAGACTTCATAACCAATACTCAAACTGACGGAAGGTGTTGAAATTGTTACAAACAGGAGGGATTGTGTAGTGGGGAAGAGGGTTTTTGTTGTTGTTGTTGTTGTTTTGCCTGTTAGTTAGTTTGTTTTGTTTGTGTGTTTTAATTTAACTTGTGACACATATTTCAAGGAAAGCAAAAAGGGCAGTGAGAGGCACCCAAGGAAACAAAAAGAGGGCAAGACCGGAGTGGGAACCAGTGCTGCGGCTGAAGAAGGTCTGCCGAGGGCTGCAACCCCTCTGGGCTGTGACCGCCGAGTGACATGGCCCTGACCGGACCTCTGCTGTGCATATTTGGGTTAAGCCTCCTGTCCTGGAACAAGCCCAGAATTGCAGTGACTGCATTGCTGCGACTCGGAGGGGCAAAACTGTGTCTCAAACACTGGTGTACCATACAATTTATGAGTACGAAGGATGAAAGTTAGATCCCTGTTATAAAAACGAGGGGTAATGAGACATTAAAAATCACTTGTTATGATCCAAAGGAAGGAGCTCCTATCCTTGGTGGGTAGAAGTAAGTGCAAATGATGAGAAAGGAAAATTGTTAGGAAGAAGCCAAATGGCTACTGACCGCAGCCAACCCCTTTGGGTCACTTTTGCTGCTTGCCAGGCTATTGACAACAACGGTGCTTCAAATTGTGGGAATATGGGGTGGAGATGTTATTATAGTGGGCAAGAAAAATACATTTGCCCAGAGGATCCTGGCCAGTACTGCCAGTATCGTAGAGAAAATCACAACATTTGGTATTTCATTCATTTTATCATGAAATAGAATCAGGAGTTAAGTATGAAATTCCAACAGTTGCTAAAAATATTGTTTGTAAATTTATCTGAGAATATTGCAAAATCCTTGAATGTAACCAATTGTTATGTCTGTGGAGGTACCAATCAAGGAGATCGATGGCCCTGGAAATCAATGGAAGCAAACATCCTGGAAAGTGGAGAGAGGTAACAGAAAGCACCAGTGGGTCCTACAAACCAGTATAATTGGAAGAAGTTGCTGGCAGAGACTGGGTAATGGTCATTTTATAGGGAATTTGGAATGTGAAGGGGGTTACATGGTAAAATGGTAGCAAAATCATAAATGGGTGGCCAGCCCTGGTTGGATATTATCGGATTGGGAATAATGAGACCCAGCTTCTTCCTGTTGCCTGTCTTCAAGGGAGTAAGATTAGGCAAACAGCTGTACACTGAGACTGATGAGCCAAGAAGGGCCAGGAGGGATCTCCAAATAGGAAATTGGAAAGACAACGAGTGGCCTCCTGAAAGGATCATTGCCTATTATGACCCTACAACGTGGGCAGAAGATGGATCTTGGGGATATGGAACCCCAATGTATATGCTTAATAGAATAATCAGACTAAATTGGCTTTAGTGGGAGGGGGAGTGCTGATTGTGATATTAATTGTACCTTGTCTCATTCCATGGTTTGTAAGACTGATCACGATGGTTGTGCAAGGAATGCAAGTGACCCTTGTACCCCATAACCCAGAAGAGAGAACCAAACCCCAAACTATAATGATTGTTCAGGCGATAAAAGAAAGGAGGAAAGATGGAGAGTTAAACTCTCTAGAGCAAGTAATTGCCCGATTTGAAGCTAAAACACGAATCAATCTGATCAAAAAGCAAATGGGGGATTGTGAGAAATATATAGAATCATATGTTTGATCCGATCAATTCGTGGCAAGAGGTCACAGACAAGGAGGAAGGGGGGGGTTTGAATGAAACTGCATTCCTGCTTGCACCACCATCTCAATAAGCTTAAAGATAAGAGTAATTAGATTGGCGAAGGAGGGAGGCATGTGGAAGAGAGAGTCTTTTGCATATTTAAATGGAAATGCATTCCTCCTGGTGCCACCTTTCCTGTATGAGCAAATAGAAGAACCAGGACTTTGAAGTTCATGAGGAAGACACTTAAGCAAGACCCCTTACTTCATCAAACATTACCAGAGGGACCACCGGATAAAAGGAGGCCTGTGTGGAAGAGACATCTCACATTCCTAAGAACTGATAAAGAAAACCCAACCTTTTCTTAGAACTTAGTAAATATGGAATAGAATAGGGTATAAAAAGAGAAAGCTGAAGGCAAAGGGTGTGCGTTGGGGTAGATCAGAGTCTCTCCTCGCACCCAGGCCTGTACATTGCTTGATTCCTGCAACTTTATATTAAAGCCTTAACTTGCATGAACACCAGTTTGTGCCTGTTAATTATGACAAAAGCAAGGCACAGAACGCAGTGAAAGAGAGAGAAAGAGGAAAGCAAGGACAATTTTCAAGCTGTTAACAGCGTAGTCATGAGCCTACTTTCCTAGGTATGCCCACACACACTCAGGACTTTGACCAACAGCAGGGAAGGGGGGGGGGGGGGGGGGGGGGAGGGCAGGGGGAAGGAACAAGCTGTAGTCCCAGCAGGGGGACAAAGGGTTCCTCCCAATGAGATGCCGTTCTCATTTCTACTAGCAAGATGCTGACCACATGGGGCTTTAAGGTCCCAAGTAAGGACTCTTCCTTTCTTCCCCTACCACAGATCTAGTCCTGTGCCCACCTCCCGAGGCTCACTAGCAAGAAGAATGCCTATGCCTAGGACACCCTGCTCCTTCGGGTGCCAGCAGTATTGGGAGAGAGGACAGCCAAGGCAGAGCAAATCCCTGGCTTTTCCTGTTCTCTGTCTGCAGGTTCATATGCTCAATCAAGCCTTGGCCACGGCTCAGCAGAGATGCCCTGGGTCACTTTATCTTGCCTGTTTGTTTGGGCAGGCAGTCAAGCAGCTAGGAGCAGAAACAACGGAATTTTCCCTTTTTTTGTGCGTGGGGGCAAAATTAAATGTGGTTTGAACTCGCTGCTGGATCTGCACCAAATGAGCCCCTCGGGGCATGAGCTGTCAGGCAGTCAAGAAGGGACTGCCCATCTGAGCAGAGCCAAACTTTCCTCTCCAGAGCAGCACAGGCAGCGTGGACAGGAGATCACCTCCACTCCTTCACATTGCTTGCTGCCAGAAGGCTGCCCAGGCTGCCTGCCCGAGAAGAAGCTGGTGCCCTGCATCCTGCTTCCTCCTCCACCCGTGGAAAGATTGAGAGGCATGGGATGCTCACTTCTGCATGCTCAGGGATGTACCTCCAGCACACCACACCTGCTCTCCAGCCTCCCAAAGGAACTTGGATATCCCCCACAAAACTCACTGGACTGAGACCTTTTCATGACTTCCACTCCAGGCCACCTTCAGGATCGAAAGGGTCTCTGGTCAGCTCCAGGAGAAATGGTCAGTATTGTCCAAATGCAATGTTTACCTTGCAAAGAGGCCAGCAGTGGCTTTCAGGAGTCTGATTTCACCTGCTCTTGAGCAACTGCCCTGGGAAATAGAGTCCCAGGCTGTCTCAGCAGCCAGTTGATCCCTTGCTATGCTGTAACGTGAAGGCTGTGTGGAGGAAGGGTGTGCTCTAGGCTTGGTTCCACTCACCCTCCTTCTGCCTACTCTGCTGGTTTCAGCTGAGGTACAGAGCTCCAGCACCAACACCTGCAGTGCCAGCTTTTCCATGTGCAGGTGGCAAAGGAAGGAGGCCACCCCTATAAATGGGGCTCTTCCCTTAATTTTTAGCTGGAGGAGCTTGAGGGCAAGAAACAGCCCAGACAGGCTGCATCACTTTCTGCTGAAGGTGCTTGCTCTGTATGTCCAACCACTTAACAGTCTCATGGCTGTGAGGTTGCTTTGAGGAGGAGATGGTTGGGAGCAATCTCCTCCTCTAGCCTGTTGTGCTGGCTCCCGGCAGAGAAGCCTGAGGACACCTCAGACTCCAGGAGTGCTGACCAAAAAAATCAAAGACTAAGTCACCAGGCTTGGCATGAGAGCGCTTTGCCAGCTTCACCACCCAGAGAAGGAATCATTCCTTCTGCAGACCTGGGAAAGGAAGGCGGCAGTGGAGGAGATGAGCCCTCCCTCACCATCTCACCTCATAGCACAGTGCCATGGCAGCCCTAAGACTGGCAAAGAGGGCCAGGACTCTTTTTTCCAGCCCATGTCGCTTTCCCAGGGCAGGAAGACTGCAAGCTTCTTGGAAGGGGGTCCTCTGAAAGGGGCCCTTAGCATGGGGGAGATGGGGTCCAGGAATATTTCCCTCTTCCATGGGGTATCTCTGGGAAGAGTTTTGTTGGAGACAGCAGCAGCACCTCGCAGAGGCAGAGAGGCAGCCAGAGAACTCATTAGAGGGGAAAATCAAAGTGGTGTGTATGCTAATGGGAACATGAGGTGAGGGAAGACAGCATCCCAGACAGGCAGCATCCGAGACTCCTGCTCCCTAAGGTGTTCATTACGGGCTGGTATTTGTGAAGCAGCACAGCCTCCGATTCGGTGTCACTCCCTGCCACCCCGCACATCGACAGATCCCTTCCCACGGGAGCCCAGTTAATTTGCTTCCCGTCTATTGATCCCTGTGGCAAGTCACCATTAGCGGCAGCTCCGCCTGCCTCCTCCTCGCTCTGCGCTGCGCTGCGCTGCGGAGCAAGGGGAGCAGTGGGCTCCTTACACAAAGAGGCATTTAGGGGCGACCAGAGATGAAAGGTGCCGAACTGTTCCCTGGGCCCATTCCCCACCTCGCAGAAACCCTTCTTATTTATAAGGCCAGCAGCATCCCCCTGGTTAGCGAAAGCTTCCAGTCTCCCCCTCCCCTGCACTCAGCATATTGATTGGCCTTTGTTCGCCGCTTTATGAACCCGTTCGTTAATGGGCTGGGAGCTTGTAAATGCGCATTGGATTTCCTTTTAAATCTGCCCGAACGAAGGGACCGCTGAGTGTTTACAAGGGGCAGAGTTACAGCACTGCCACCGCTGACAGGAAACTCCACTGATGGCTGAAAGCATGGGGTTATCCCTGCCCCACATCAGACCCCACACCCTCCTCCACCTTAGCTCCTCTTGGATAGCACACACTTTGCTGAGGAAGAAGTGGGGGTGGACAGAGGAGGTTCTGGTGGCTCCTGTTCTTTCTGCCTTACCCTACACCGTGGGTCCTCCCAGGCTGCATCCCAGCCAGGGCTGTGGAAGCGACCATGACACACTACAGCTTTCTCCCCAGGCACATGTGGCACTTCTGTGCTTCTCCCTGGATGCTCTTGCCCTGTTAACTCTGCCCATTGCCCACCAGTTTGTTGTGTCACCCGTGGGAAATTCTTCCAATGCTCACCATGATTCTGTGAGGTATCAGCACCCCTGTGAGGGTCCTCACCCTCATCCCTGTCACTAAGAGGAGGGGAAATAGGCAGCACTCATGGACAGGTTATTCATAGAATCAACCAGGTTGGAAGAGACCTCCAAAATCATCGAGTCCAACCTATCACCCAGCCCTATCCAGTCAACCAGACCATGGCACTGAGTGCCTCATCCAGTCTTTTCTTGAAGACCCCCAGGGACGGTGCCTCCACCACCTCCCTGGGCAGCCCATTCCAATGGGAAATCACTCTCTCTGTGAAGAACTTCTTCCTAATATCCAGCCTATACCTACCCCGGCACAACTTGAGACTGTGTCCCCTTGTTCTATTGCTGGTTGCTTGGGAGAAGAGGCCACCCCCCACCCGGCTACAATGCCCCTTCAGGCAGGCAACCTCCTAAGCAGCTGACATAGAAGCAAAGCAGATACACCACATGTGTCTAAGAGTGCCACACTCACGTGAGTACTGCAGCAGAAGTTTTGGGGGTAATGCTGGAGTCTTAGCACAAGCAGCAGGAGATCAGACCCTCGCAGTTCATCCTTCTGCTGCCACTTATAAAACCCCACGTTTATGTCCCCTCTCTGAAAGCCAGCCCCAGCACTGTGAACACCGACTGGATTCAGCGAGATGGCAGATGGCTGGCATTGCCCACAGGATGAGAAGAGGCTGAGCTGCCCAGTATGTATTGCACATTCAGCCCTATTTGCTCAGCTGTAGATCTGCCTATCCTGGACTTCACCAGGCCATCCATTCTCTCACTATCAGATGCAGGCAGGACACCATCACTTATTCCTAAAACCTTGATAAATCTGTCTCTAAGCATTACAGCCCAGAGTGCTCCTTCCACTGGCTGGACCCTCAGGTTCCACCATCGCAGCCTCCACCTCCTTTCCTCGCTGCGGTTTGATTTATGAAGCTGTAAGGCTTCTTTGCAATGTCACCACAGTGGATATTTCAGGGTCATTTAGATTGTAGATTTTCCAGTCTGAAAGTGTTGGAGTGTCCTTGACAGAGCCTGCAGCAGCCTTTGCTAGGAGGGAACCTCCCCTAACCCAAAAATACATCTCTGTTCTTCGAGCTGAGAGTCATTCTCTCAGCAGCTAGAAAGCTATTAGAGCTGCTTGAGCTGGCTATTGCAGGGAAACATTACTGCTTGTACTAAGCTAATGTATTGCTTTGCTTGCAATGCTCCAGTGTATTACCTTTGCTTGCAGTTCACTGAGTTTTTCCAGGGAGCCACAACCCTAAACTAACACTGCAGATGTGTTTTCCAGGTATGGCCTACTGCCACCCGCTTCCCTCGCACAGAAAGCAGATATGTGAATGTTAACAGGCTTGATGCAGAGCTGCTGGCACAGTAAAGCAATAATAAAACCAGGACTTCATGTGGCTAGGAAAGTGGGAATATGGTTTATATCATTTAAAATGGGAAAGGTTTAGGACTTCCAGAACTTTGTGACATGTCCTGGGTCTGTGAGACCACAGGAGCATTTCTGGCAGGCGGTAGGCAAGGGAACAGCATTCTCGTCAGCCAGGGGAGTGCCATCTCCTAGTCTGGAATTTCTTCTAGTACAATGGGTCCCGTTTTGCCTGTGTCTTGTTGGATACAATTATTCAGTGGAGATCTGCTTTCTAGGTAACAGAGACCTTGATCCTCATACATCTTGCACAAATGCAGCAGAAATCCCACCCAGAGAGACATGAACACCTGCAGTTGTGACACTCTTCCTCATTCCTTGCCATGTGCCCAAACACACACCAAAAGCAGAGTCACTTTATGAACTCATTTCTTCCCAGATTGCAACCACTTTCCTTGTGGTGACAAGACACAGTTTCCAGGGAGTTTCACACAAGAGAGACCATTCTCTGACTGCTGTCTGAAGGATTCCACTGTGGAAGTAGTTCATAGAAGCACAGAATCATAGAGTCAACCAGGATGGAATAGAGCTCCAAGCTCATCCAGTCCAACCTAGCACCCAGCCCTAGCCAGTCAACCAGACCATGGCACTAAGTGCCTCAGCCAGGCTTTGCTTCAACACCTCAGGCACGGTGACTCCACCACCTGGCTACAGCCTCCCTTCAGGTAGTTGTAGACAGCAATGAGGTCTGCCCTGAGCCACCTCTTCACCAGGCTAAACACCCCTCCAGGGTTTGTCCTCCAGAGCTGCATCTACCAGTTCTTCCCACTGAAGAAAGAAGCTTGAACTATCCTCTGGCCCTTGTGTGCCCACATCATTGGCTGAGTCCTTGCTTGGCTCTGGGACAGGAAACCTGTCTGGACAACTGAAGAACCACAGGAGGTAGCATCAGAGAAACAGTAACAGGTATTTCTAGTCTGCTGTGAGGTTCCCCTAAGGATCAGTGCTGGTTTATGCATCCCAGGTGAGACATCTTTTGCACCATTGTGAAGCTGTAGCACTGGTGGATGATAACCACCCAGAATCTCCCAATGCTTTCTGGAAGAAAAAATTTGGTGTTCTCATCAGGCTACAAGTGCTCACCCCATAGAGTCCTGAGGACTGTGATAAAAGGTACAGTGTTCACTGGGACCCCCATCAAATCAATGTCTGATTATTCCTTGGTGGGAAATGGGCTACCACTGGCATTGTTACAAGAGCAAACACAAGCCAGTGCAGAAACCACGCTGTAGCTAAGGCAGGAAATTTACAAGAGGTTACTTATTAGGTGATAGAGCTGCTCTGGGCTTACAGATGCTGTTTAAGCCCTGTTAAGACTCCCAACTCACCCTGAAACCCAAAGAGAAAATCTGTCTGGAAGAAGCTTTGTTGATGAGCAGAAAACAAAAGGCTTGTGGAGTCTTTCTGCTAGATCAGCAATACTCAAGGTGATTGATTCTGCATAGACAGAAACATGAAGCTGGAGACCTAATATGGGCATTTTTCATTTTCCCATCTGTAAACAACAGTGTGGAGATCCTCAATGCTAATTGATTTAAAGCTAGGAGAGAAACTGCCAGTCCTCTGTAGCAGAACTAGAGAAACCTCATCCAGATACTCATACTGGGAAACCACACAATGGACTTGTGGCTCTCTCCCACGAAGCTTGCCTGTGTTTTAAAAAGTGTGGAAGCCATAAAGCCAGCTTCCACTTAAATTGTCCTTTTCAGTGCACAAAAGGAAGGAGTGTGCCTGTGCATGCAATCCACAGATAAGTGAAAGCCCAAAGCACAGGAAGATGCTCTTTAGAGGAGTCCAGATTGGGAGCCAATTGCATTTTTATGACAGGTTTTACCTTCTGAGACTTCAAAAACTTACTGCCTTCCCTCAAGGGTAACTCCTTTCCTAGAAGCTGCAGAAAGATCTCCAGAATAAACCACCAAACAAACATTATAATTTGTCAGTGCCTTCATTTTTGTCTGTAGCCTGTTCTGCTGCAGCAACTCAATCCATCCACCCACATATCTAGTCACAATGAGGCAGCAAAAAGATCAGGCAAGTTCAGGGGACCTCTGGAGCTAACTTTCCAAGAAAACAAGTTTCTTCTTTATATCCATTCCTTCTTCTTTGCAAACAAAAGATACAGAGATACTTCTTCCCATCACCTTTTTCTGCAGCACTCCCTGACTCCAGGCAGCAGCTGACAGCAGTGTGTTTTGCTGGAAGTCTCTGACTTCATCCTTCATAAGAGTACTTCAGGGTTATCAGCACTGGGAGAGCCAAAGATCGAAAAGAGGTCAGGTGGAGAGAGAGAAGTAGCTTAGCTGCTCTAAGACAGGGGAAGGGAGAGAGCAGAGAAATGCCTTTTCTTCACCAGAAATGAACCCGCTGCTGGTAGTCCCATATAGGAGATCCTGGTAGCCAACTCATGTACTCTGAGGCTGGCCAGCAATTTCTCCACACCACCAAGCTCAAGATAGAGAGGCTTAACTCAGTACTCTAAGTGGAATCCTGCTGTAGTGTGCAGGCAAATGAATCATCCCCATTCTGATCAGCCTTGAAACAAAACCAGGAATCACTGGTCCTGAAGCAAATAGGAGACAGCAGAGCCTGGCTTTGGATTGCCTTAGAGATGGCACACAAACACTGCCAGCTTTTGTGGGGCTGCTTCCCACCTGGTATGTCCTGCGAGTGATGGATCCAAGAACAGCTGAGGAAATAAGAGATAGCAAAGGAGTAGCTGAGTAGTATAAATTAAATCTTAAATTGGATTGGGATAACACAGAAGTATCCTGAGTGCTATAAAATGCCACAGATGGGGAGTCAGCCACATAAAACGTAGTGGCAGTCTAAAAATCAAAGTCTGGCACTAACAGCTGTGATCTTTTTTAATCTATTGATTAAACTAGTGATCCTTTCCCACCCTAAACACTACTAATCTGTTGCCCTGGGAATAAACTTGGAGCTGGGAAGGAATAAGTCGCACTCTCAGGAACATTTTTCAAGGGTTTAGTGGCTTTATCATGCTGAAATAGGCTTTTGAGCTTTCTCAGAAAGGAAACAGAATGGTGGAAAAGGTAACTCTCCTCCAACACCCAGGGAATTGGAGTGTACAGAGGGGGAAAGCATTCTCCAAGTTTAGGTGGTTCT
The DNA here is from genome assembly GCF_015220805.1 of Pogoniulus pusillus. Lineage (NCBI taxonomy): Eukaryota > Metazoa > Chordata > Aves > Piciformes > Lybiidae > Pogoniulus > Pogoniulus pusillus. Next base: position 24,363,505 of record NC_087281.1, on the reverse strand, counting down.
CTAACCACCAGGTTAGGGCACACCAACTGAGCCCTTGCTGTCTCTCCTGACCAAGCTGTCCTACACGGTAGCATGTAGGGGGTGGGATGACTCCCACAACTGGAGTGCTGCAATCGATGGGTACCAACTTTGCAGAAGGAATAGGCAAGGAAGAGGCAGTGGCAGAGTGGCCCTCTACGTTAGGGACGTATATGAAACCATACAGATCGACAAAGGTGATGATAGGATTGAGTTCTTATGGGTAAGAATCAGGAGTAAGGCCAGCAAGAGTGATATCATGGTGGGAGTCTGTCACAGACCACCCAGCCAGCATGGAGAGGTAGATGAAATCTGTTATAAGCAGTTGAGAGATGTCTCACAATGGCTCCCTGGCTCCCCCTTGGTCTCACCAGAGACTTCAACCTCCCAAATACCTGCTGGAAATACAATGCAGCAGGGAGAGAACAGTCCTGGAGGTTCCTGCAGTGTGTGGAGGATAACTTCTGACACAACTGGTGAGGGAGACAACCAGGGAAGGTGTCCTCCTGGACCTGCTTCTTGTGAACAGGAAAGAACTTCTGAGGGAAGTAAAGGTTGGAGACCATCTGAGGCTCAGCAATCATGAGATGATTGAGTTCTCTATCCTTGGGGAAACAAGGACAGGGGTTAGTAGAACTGCCACCTTGTATTTCCAAAAGGCAAACTTTGGCCTGTTCAGAAGAGTGATTGAGAAGTCCCTTGGGAGGCCACCCTGAAGGATACAGGAGTCCTGGAAGGCTGCACATACTTCAAGGGCAAAGTCTTAAAAGCACAGGTGCAGGCTGTCCCTGCATGCTGACAAACAAGTAGGCAGGGAAGGTGTCCAGCCTGAGACCTTTGGCTGGACCTCAAGAATAAAAGGAGAGGCTGTGGCCTTTGGAAGAGAGCACAGACCTCTCACGAGGACTGTAAAGATGTAGTGAAGCTATGCAGGGAGAAAATTAGGAGAGCCAAGGCACAGGCAGAGCCCAACCTAGCTGCAGCCACTGAGGACCATAAGGAATTTTTCTATAAATTCATGAACAACCAAAGGAGGGCTGGGGGAAATCTCCATCCTTTATTGGATGCAGAGGGAAATGCAGGGACTAAGGAGAAGGCTGAGGTGCTTAATGCCTACTTTGCCTCAGTCTTTACCGCTGGATCCAGCAGTTCCCTGGACACCCAGCCTCAGGAACCAGGAGTCAGGGAGGGGGATCAGAATGAGCTCATCACAACAAATGAGGAAGTGGGCAGAGATCTGCTAAGCCACTTAGACCCACACAAGCCTATGGAAGGGCTACACCCAAGGGTGCTGAAGGAGTTGGCAGATGTGCTCGCCAAGCTGCTCTCCATTACTTACCTGATGGGTAAAGCTCTAGCTGGACAAAAGGGCCCAAAGCTGCCTGGGGAGGTGGTTGAGTCACCGACCCTGGGTGTGTTTGAAAGTTGTTTAGATGTGGTGCCTGAGGGTGCAGTTGAGGGAGAACTTTACAGACTAGGGATGTCGTTTGGACTTGGTGATCCTGAGGGTCTTTTCCAACCTGAATGTTTCTGTGATTCTGGGAAGCAATCAGGAAAGACCCAAGTCACCTAACACACATGCAGTAGCATAGAGACAGATCACCTGGTGAGACAGACTTCAATTATTGGGGTATCTTCAAGATGCCACCTGTTACTGCATGTGGAGCTGTCGTTTCTAGGTGGCAGCTGGGAGAATCTCTTTAACTTGTTACAGTGGCACTTGAGAGCCACATTCAGCCTGCACACAAGAGGTGCCTGCTATCACTGTGGTGCATAGCTCTTTCTACAGACTGTACATGAAGCAGGGCTGGGGCAGTGAAAGACCAGAGTCAGGCTGAACTTCTTATCTTGCCCAACCAGAGCAGCTGTAAGAACTGCAACAGCAGAGATATCCTGAGATTGATGAAAAGGAAGGAGACTGGAGTCAGCCAAGAGCAGAGCTGGGTCCCCTTTCACTGGAGCTGAGTCCACAGTCAGACACACTGGAATCTCCACGTGGATGTCAGTGTTGCTGGACGGTTTCCAGTGACAAGCATTCCTGTGTAGATGTTTGCCAGCACAAGCAGTCCTTTTTTTCTCTCCTTATTATAACCTCTGAATCATTCCCTACAAATAACGATTATTTTTTCTCTCTCTCCCTCCTCCTGTTCTTGAAGTCTAGGATCATCCCAGCCCCCTCCCTCCTCTCATGGCAGGGCCAATTTCGTGTTAATTAGTGATGAATTAGCAGCACAAATCCCATTCAAAACCCCAGACTCACTATGATGTAATCTTATGTTAATATCTTCCTTTTCTTCATCAAGCAATTACTTCTCACTTCATTTGTCTGCAGAGGCTGAGCCCACAGCCTCAGCTCGGGCACTGGCATGTGCAGTTCGACTGCCAATTAATTCTTGAATGGCTTATTTCACAGTTAGACTATTAAAAAAAAGCCATGCAAAAGTGTCTCCTTCATTATTGAATTCCAGCATGGTTGGCACTAAGGCACTTAGAGAGAATGCTGACACCAGTCCTTCCCCTCCCTGCTATCACTGCCACGGCTGGGTCCCTGCCTGGTTGTTTTAACCACTGTGGTACTTGACTCTGCCGTGCAGAGACCACAATGAGTTCAGCTCTGATCTGAAGCCTGATGAAGTCAATGAAACAAGTTAATATCATCTACAAAAGAAGCTGAGTCTTCCCTAAGGACTGACGAGCTCTTGCAAAATGAACATTTTGGGAAACTATGAGCGATTTCTGCTAAGAGGCATTAGGAGACTAACTTGGGTTGTTGTGCCCAAGGATGCTCCTCTACCAAGGCGATTCATGGAAGTTCAGGGCAGAAGAAAAGTTACCTCTGCCATGCCTTTGCCAGTTTCTGAGTTGCAGTCAGCAGCCCTTGAATTAAGCCCAGAAAAGCCTAGGCTTTGTTTTTGTTGATCAAAGATTCGACTCCCAACTTTAGTGCTACTAATCATCCTTACCCAAAGGCAAATTAATTCTTTACTCTCTACCCAAGCTGCCAAAGGGCAAGATTCAGTTCCAAACAGCCTCTTACTCCCGTGCTCCCAAACCAGAGACCCCAGTTCCTGGTACCTCTCCCCTGGGTACATCTCTTCCAAGAGGTGAACTTTTGGCTGGTGAATTGCTGAGCTTGCAAAGAGCAAGGGTTGAAAGCAGATGTTTCGTTTTTGCCTGTCAGCTCTGCTCAGCATCCCACCGGGCAGCTGTGGGCAGAGGCCTGAGCCACTCTGCACCAGCACAGAAACAGCTGACCCATCTCTGCATGCTCACCAGCTGACGGACAGAGTGAGCTAGCTTCAAACGATGGGCTGCCCCAGGGGACTCACTGATGCTACTGCATCCTGCCAGCTTTTTTCCTGACTTCCCCCGAGGTAGGCAAGAGAGAAAGAGCTCCTGGCTACAAAAGCAGTCTGTGTGCCTCCTGAGCCCTCTCTCTGGTTTCACCCTATCCCCTGGAGCATTCAGCAGGAGGAAGCATCTCAGGGCCTGTGACCACCGCGGTCTTGCATACCTATCTCACTTTAGCAACAGTGACACTGCCATTTGCTCAGCCCCAGCCCAGCTGCTGGTGTTACCAGGATGCATCCATTTTTCATTGGCAACCAGAACTTACAAGCTCTGCAAGGCCTGCCAGTTAAATTCCAGTGAAACCAACAGTTGAGTTCAGAGGAAGAGCTAATATCAGGAAGGAGCTCTGGTGATGCCTCCAGCCTGGTCCTGCTGCTCTTTCTCGTGCAGGCACCTGCAGTGAAGCTGACAGTGGAGTCCAGGACTTCCAGGACAGCACTGCCTACAACCCAGCCCCATGCTGTGCAAAGATGCCAACCCCAGATACACTGCTCAAAAGCAGACAGCAAGAAAAGCAGAAGGACTTTGCATAGGAGGAAAGGGGTGAAAAGGAGCAAAGGCAGCCTAAGTTTCAGAAAGGACTCCCTCCCTCTCCCCCACAATGGATTAAAGATTCCAGAGCTGTCTGCCCACTGTTAGGCAAGGAGCATGTACCACAGGCATCAGAGACTGCAGGGCATGTTCCAGCTGCAGCAGCTGGGACTTAGAAGAACCTATTCTTCCTAGAGCAATAAAAACACCCCCATGCTCCCCGCAGCAGACTTGCAAACCACGGACCAGCACATCAGAGAAGTGAGCAATTAAAGAGACAAAGTGCTGAAAAACACATAACAAATGCCCTGCAAATGGGTGGTGGGAGCCTGGAGAACAGAGGCAACTCGTGTCAATGATGAACATGACTTGGTTAATTTTTAATACTCCATAAAAGAAGCCACGGATGGGAGATGCAAGCGAGTGTCAGGCAGGAAACTCTTCCTTTCTTCGGAGTGCCCTCCTCATTGGAGATGACAGCCTGCCCCTTCCCTTCCCACCTTGGATTGTCTGACTCTGAATCAAGAAGCTTTCAAGGGATGCAGTGCAGATGGGGTTTTAAGTTTAATGTGTGAGCTCCCTGCACCCAGGAATGAAGTCCAAAATCTCTGAGAAAGACTGGCAGGGAGCAGGAAGATCTCAGCACATGATGCTTTCAGGAAGTTTAAGCTCAAAGACCTTACTGTTGGGCCAGAAATGAAGGCATATCACAGAGCTTGATTGGGCCCCTTGCCCCACTGCCTCACAGCAGAAGTACCATAGTCATGCACATGCTGAGAGGCCAGAGTGAAGAAGGTGCGTGCTGGCTCCTAGCTCAGTTTGTGTAAGCTATTTCTAGGCACCCCCAGTCTTTCTTCCTCTCGTGACCATGTGAAGATCAAAAAGGCTGTCTTGCCCAACACAGAGACACAAGATAAAGGAGGGCAAGCAGGACAAACCAGAGCCAAAGAAGCAGGGACAGGGCCATGCTTCACTCTGTGAAGGAAAGGCTCTTGCGTCTGCAGCTAAGGGAAACGTCAGCCGAAGGCTGTAAGCAGGGCAGGACACACTAACACTGCTTCGGTGTGACACGGACAGGTTAGCAAGAGCCCAGGGCACTACTGCAGTGGCAGCCAGCTTTGCTGCAGCCCTGCCCCTCGGGCAGCTGCTCCCAACACCCACCCATGCACACCCAGCTTGCTGCCATTAGGGAGCCCCATGTGGTGTATCACAGTGAGGAACACTCGTGCAGGCTTCTTGCTCTTCCTCAGTGCCTTTGCTCACTCCTGAGACCTCCCTTGCTGACTCACTGCTCCCTGCTGCAAATGGTCCCCTCCTTTTTCTGGCGTCGCTCCTCTCTGCCCCTCCATGAGCCAGCAGCTCTGCTGGCAGTCACTGTGCTGCTCCCTGGGCACTAGCACGTCTCCCCTCCAGCATCTATAGCAAGTTACCAGACTGCAGCTCGTTCACAGCCCCTACCCTTCACAGGCAAGCCCTGCACAGACGTTGCCAGAGCACCTGCAGCATGCCAGGCTGGGGAAGGAGGGACAGAGTGGCCCTGAAGACATCCAGTGCTCTGCACAGGTCCCTGCCTTCTCTCTGAAGTTCCCTTCATCCCTTCATCCTCCCCAACACCATTGCTGCTGCCTTCCTTAGGAGCTAAGAGGCTCCTAACCCTGACCCTTGTGAAGCCACTTTTCAAACACTGCATCCCCTATAAGAAAGTCCCAGACAAGCTGAAACAAAGCAAGCTGTGGGATCTGGGACTGAATCCCTCTTCCCTTACTTCCTGCCTGCAGGGAAGCAGGTGTTGAGCCAAGTGAGCAAGACTGCCTCCCCAGGCATACTGTTCACTCTGCTCACAGTTCTGCTGCAGAAGTCCCACACACCTATATCCTCCCCAGTGGCAAAATGTGCATGTGGCAAGGACTGGCAGCCAGGCATGGGGCTGGCCTGCAAGCATGGACTGAGAGTTCATTTCGGCAGTAGGACAGCCACATCCCAAAGAGCAACCAAACTAGGAATTACCAAGTCACTTCCTCATGTCAAGCAGGAGTATGACATAGTCACCACACCCAGCCCCAGGAGACACAGTTCCAGACAGTTCCAGAACCCACTGCCCCTGCATGAGCTGCATGTTGGGGTGAAGTGGGCATGGGCTACTCACACAGGAACTTCTGTACCCACAGGGGCTGGTGAAGACCAGAATCATAGAATCAGTCAGGGTTGGAAGGGACCACAAGGATCATCTAGTTCCAACCCCCCTACCCTAGGTCAGCCTGGCCAGAGCCTCATCCAGCCTGGCCTTAAACACCTCCAGGGATGGGGCCTCAACCTCACTCTCATGCTGAAGAATTTCCTCCTCACATCCAGCCTGAACCTACCCATCTCCAGCTTCACTCCATTCCCCCTAGTCCTGTCACTCCCTGATATCCTAAAAAATCCCTCACCAGCTTTTCTGTAGACCCCCTTCAGATACTGGAAGGTCACAATAAGTCACCTGGGAGCCTCCTCCAGACTGAACAGCCCCAGTTTACAGACAGTCTGTCTTTGTGGACAGTGTGGGGCAAGAAGATGGGGTAAAGACACGGCAGGAGTGAAGGCCATGAGTAAAGGTCATCAACTCTTTCAGTCTGTCCTCATAGGAGAGCTGCTGGAGCCCTCTGATCATCCCAGTGACCCTTCTCTGGACACACTCCAGCATCTCCACATCCTTCTTGTAATGTGGGCTCCAGAACTGGATGCAGTACTCCAGGTGGGGTCTCACCAGAGCACAGTACAGGGGGAGAATCACCTCTGTCGACCTGCTGGCCACACTTCTCCTGCTGCAGCCCAGGATTTGGTTGGCCCTCCAACCAGAAGAGCCTTGTGTTGATGTACATGTTGTGCTTCGTGTGGCTCCCACCAGGAAAGCAAACTTCCAGGACAGGGCCCATTAGGCCATCCCATTTCCACAAGAGGAAACGCTGGCACTGCGAATGCCCAGCCAGACGGCTGCGGTGGGATGGGGGCGGGAGAGGACACATCCTCCCAGCGCTGCAGCCTGGGGAGATGCTGCAGAAAGGACCATAAGAAAGTAATTTAAAGCTGCAGTGCTCTGCTTGGTTTCATGTCTGCACTTGTCACTTAACAGCAATTCAGTCGTCCCCTCCTGCCTCCCGCTTGGGCACTGACACTTCCTAATGAAAGTACAGAGAGGAGCTTCAGGCACTTTATTAAGCACACAGCAAGGCTCCTGCTATCCACGTCCTGCCCATGCTCCCCATTAGTCTAATGAGACCTCGCAGGAGCACGGGAGCCATACCCAGCAGAGCCCTCTCCCCAGCTCCAGCTGAATGCTGGTGACCTGCTTTCCCAGAGCACGGGCTTGGCTTCCTCTGGAAACCACACCTGGGCTGGTGCCCAGAGGTGGCCCTGCCTAGGGGAAAGGCACTCAGCAAGCCTGAGCTGCCAGTAAGCTCACAGCATTACTAGAATTTCAGATATTCTTCCCTCTTTTTTTGGGTCCTTTTTTCCCCCCCCTTTTTTTTTTAATTTTTAGTATCCCTCAGCCACACTGCAATAGAGAAGCTGCTGCTGCTGCTGCTACTGCTGCTGCTGCTGCTGCTGCTGCTGCTGCTGCTGCTACTGCTGCTACTGCTACTGCTGCTACTGCTACTGCTGCTACTGCTGCTGCTGCTGCTGCTACTGCTGCTGCTGCTGCTGCTGCTGCTGCTGCTGCTGCTGCTGCTGCTGCTGCCACCGCCGCTGCCATGGTTACACTCCTAGGCAGCCAACAGCTGACTTTCAACCACAGCCTCTGGAGGGTGTTGAGCCCTGGGAGCCCATGTGCCACGCTGACCATCTCCCTGGGGGACAGAGCTAACTGGCACCCCCCCAGCTGGCAGCTTCTCTGGCCACCCCTGCGCCAGACCTCTGTATCCACAAACTTTCTGACTTTGAGCTCAGCACAGCCCTCTTGTACCAAGGCACATCACAATCTGGGGCAAGTTCTGCACTCGAGGGAACTAGTGTGAGTGGGTTTCTGACTGATGCTGAAGCTGTCCATCGGGAGACAAGCCCCAAGCCAGCACCATGTGGGTGGCTGTCAGTGAGGCAGAGCTGAGTGACCAACTTCCAGGGCTTTGTGGTTAATTCTGGGGGCTCCCATGCAAATGTCTCTCTTCTTACTTTCACTGAGAGGAAGAGTCAGTCAGTGGCCAAGGTGATGCCACTGCACATCAGCTGATGTGACTCAAGGACCCTTTGCTGGTGCAAAGTTACTGCCCTTTATCTGTAGCCATCCAGCAGCACTGCTTGGGTTTCCAGCTGGCTTTCTTGAGACTCCAGCTCAGACTGAGTGCAGGTAATGTGGGCACCCAAGTGCAACTGTCTCCTTTGGTACCAGGAACCCCAAAAGCAGAGAGGCACTGCACAATAAAGATGGGTGAACAGTGTGCATGGGCACTCTCCGGGCACATCTCCCAGCATTCCTAAAGAGATCTATGCTGAGTTCTCCAACTAGACTAGAATACAACAATTACCCTGGAAACCCTGGCCTGCTCTAAACCCAGGAATCTCAAGGGAGGCCCTCTTTTCTCCCTTAGCTACCCAGGCCCACATCTGCACCACAAGCAGTCCAGCCATGTCTACAACCAGTCTCTGGATGCTCTTCATACTCCTGCATCTTTGTCTACTCCTTAGAAAATCCCCCCTGGTCCTGCGTGCCCAGCTGCACCCCATCACCCTCAAGGCTGCTTACTTTAGGGCAGCAGGACGTTTTCTCTGCCCAGGCTGATACACCTAATGTTAAGCCCCAGGCAGGCAGACTGATGTCCTCCCAGAGTTGTCTCCCACTGCAAGCAGCAGCCATGGGCTCTGGGAGATACCTCTGCTCTTCTTGCCAAAGCAGTGGGCAGCTGTCTGAGCCTTCCTCTGTGCAGGGATAGGAAGTAACTATGGTAACTGTCTCTGGCTGCATCCCGAATCCACGTTTGCCTCCTGTCAAACACTGTTTCTGTTTATCTTCAGTGCTTCCGCAGCTTGCTCCTTCTTTCTCCCAGCTACAGGCAAAAAGCCTTGCAACAGCTCCCAGCCTCCCCTTACCACAGACAATGTCAACCACAGATCAGCTGATCTCCACAGGTACCTCGCTCACCACCTTCCCTGCTCATGACCTGAGGACCCTCACGGGTTCACAGCAGGGCTGGTTAACCACCAGAGCACAAAATGAGTGGCTGTGGCCTGGAGATACCAGCAGACATCAGCAAGCACCACTTGAGAGGCACACTGCAAGAGCTGGTGGGGTGGCACACTCACAGCTAGCATGTGGGCACACACCAGCCTGAGTTCTCTCCAGAATTATCTAATAAAGCAACACAGGCACCACCCTTATCTGTGCACAGCCTCGTCCCTCAGCTGCAGAGCAGAGTGACTGCTTCCTCCTGCACCTCCTGTCACGTTCATCGAAACCTTCAGGGCACAGCTGCTGCATGCTGCAGTGCCTGGCACCAAAATTTATGCTCCAATCTCAGCTCTGACTGTTCAGGTAAAAAATTTCAAAAGCATCTAAATGACTCAGATGTTTAAATCAGATTTGGGAGGCACTTCTGAGGATGGATCTTGGACTCCTGACGGTTTTGGAACGTTCCTCGCAGTAATTTAAGCATGTCTAAACTACCAATTAACACTTGATTAACAGTGGTAAATAGGAGCCCTAGGTTCTGCCATCTCTCTTGCTGTTTGGGCTATTAATGACAACTATGCCCCAGGCTGCCAGGGGAGACATTTAATGTGGGCTACCAGGAGGTGCTTTTCTCCTTTTGTGCTTTGTTTGGGTTTTTAGAACTAAGATGGTGACATTTCCCTTCTCTCTCTCCCTTTTTCTTCCCCCTTGCTTTGTCATGCCGAGCAGCGCGTCTGACATTAGCTGAAAACATCTGGAGCGGTTCTGACAGGAGCAGAGCCAGCTGCCTTTTCGTGTTTCTCAGGGACTGGGAGATATACATCAGACGTGAGTGTCTTTCCTCACTAATAATATGTTAACTGAATAAATAACTGGTGGTGGCTCAGGCCTGGCTGAAGTGTTTGCTCTCTGCCTGCCTTTGCAGGATTTGATTTACAGTGTCTGCTATTGCTTCACACTGATTCTTATTTTACTTCAGGGATTTTTTTTTACTCAATCATTTCTTCTCTTCCTTTCCTCCCCTCCTTAGGCATTCAATCACAGCTGGCTGTGAAGCTGGTTGCAACCCAGTGTTTCACCTGCTTGCACTGCAAGTGGAGGAAATCTGTTAAGTGACACTGGATATATGCACTAACTAGTCCCCGTCCAGATCCCTTCTGAGGATCAGGGCTTGTCTGAGAGGCACGGTTCTAACCTGAGCCTGCCAGCACGGGGCACTGTGGGGTGACTTCTGGCTGTGCCTTGGACGCAGAGATGGCAGGGTGATGTGGTGGCATGGGCATCGGGAATGCCAGCACTGCGGGCCCTGTGCAGCTTGCTTTCCTTTGCTGCTCACATCAAGGGTGCTGCTGTGCATGATAGGAACCCTCTTTAGTGCCACAGGAAACCCTAAGCACCCATGCCACTCCCCACAGGAGTTACCTTCCTGCCCATTGCACCAGAAGCATAGATGCTACCCCTCTCCGTGAGCAGAGCACAGCTACCCAGCACACAACTAGCAGGAGGCTAAGCTGCAGAAGCACACAGAGGTTTCTGGGCCACCAGGGTCTCCCAGCCTGGCTCTCTTCTCTGTCTCACCAGAGCCATTCTGTCACCTCTGCACAGATGTTAACGCCACGAACAGATCACTCCTTGGTGCCATGATGAACATCAAAATGGTCATCTCCAGCTGTTGTAAGCAGAGAGTGGTGATGAATCCCTCCCCTGAAGGTGTTTCATGGCTCTGCAAAACTGCAGAGGCACCTAACTCCAACGGGCCATCCCTGGCTGAACACTGGCAAGCACATCTTGAGATGCCAAGGACATTTCTGGCAGCAGGAGCAGGTTCAAGCAAAGAGGAAACCAAGTTATGTGACAATGATGAAATGTGAAACCAGCTGCTTTTCAGGCCTTTCATCCATCATCCTTGTGAGCCTGTGACAGTGACAACAAGAAGGAAGGTGGGACAGAGAGACCTGAAAAAAAGAAGCATGGCAAAGGGAGCTGGCTCTGAAGGCTTGGCAGAGATGAGAAATAAACAGCTCTCCCTGCCTGTCTCTGCACCTAGCATGCACTCCTGCTTGCACAAACAACCCTCCTGAGAGTGATCCTTCCAGTGTCAGGTCTCTGCATGGGTCAGTTACATCAGTGATGTGGGTCTGACAGATTTGTCCACCAAGTCACCTCACAGGCCTCCCCCACTCCGAGTTACGGTCTGCTGTCACACAGATCCCCCAACATCTCCCTGCAGGGAGTCTTTTTCACTGCACACACCTCACTGCCCACGGGGCAGACCCACACCACAGCAAAACAAACCCCGCCGCAACATATGCTGGGAATCAGATCCCAGCTGACAGCACCAGCCGAAAGCTCTGAGGACAAGGGCAGCTCAGGTTGCTCCTCATCCCCACCAGGACCTGTGGAGGGTGTGGATAGATGCACTGGAAGTGCTTCTGTGGAAGAGGTTCTCGAAGGTTTGCTCCTGTTGCACTGTACATGCTCCATAGAGATGAGATGTTCACCTCCAGGGCCACTGCTGTTTCAATTAGTAGCAGGAGATGTGGGTAAAATCAGGCTTTGCTCTTTCCTGCAGGAGACAAAGTATCTCTCCTAGCCTGCCAACAGGGCCACTTTGGGCTCCTTCCCGCTGTTCGAAACTCAGGACGCACTGGGGATGAGGGTTTTCTGTCCAGGAGGTGAGAGCAGCAAGAGCACCCCAGCCACACGGGAAGCAGGCAAAGGCACCGGGGCAGCCACTGACGTTCGTGTGTCATTGAATGAGACCTGGTGCCCCTCAAAAAGCTTGTGGTGGAGTAATTGAGTACTTGGGCGTGGAAGTGATTTGCGCCACCTGCCAGAAGACGGTGCAAGGCAAGGAAAGGGGCAGCACGTTCCACACTCACAAAGAGCCTGGGTGAAAAGCAGCAGCAGAGCTGCCACGCAACTGTTTCCGTTGTTTTGGGCTCAGATGCTACAAATACAGCTTGCACTAAATTGATCTCTTTTTTTTTCAAAGGGGGTGTGATAAATGTGCTAATTTTGCATTCAGCTCTGGGAGGCAAGAGCAGGCTAAGAGGAAGAGCAGCTGAGAGAAGTGACTTTTTTTTCTGCTTGCCTGGAACCTGGTTTAGCAAGCGCCTGGATCCCTGCGAGCATGGGGGGATGTTTACAAGTGACTAATCACCACCTCGCCCTCCCCAGAGCCTTCCCCACCGACACCGCTGCTTTCCTTGCCGACGCTAATGAATTCAGCCTCACGGCCCCCAGGGAAACGGGAACCCTCCGCACGCCTTGCTGGAAGGAGATGGAGCCGAGACACAGATGGAGCAAGCTACTTTCCCAGGGACACGCCAGCCATGGGCAGCGGAGTGTGCAAGCTGCCGCTTTGCCCTGGCTCACCGCCCCGCGCCCCGTGCCACCTGCACCCCGCCACGGGCTCAGCCTGCCTGCACGCAGGCGTCAGCCGTGAGGTGCAGGACTCACAGTGCGGGCGACTAGGGAGCCCGGGCTGGCAGGCAGAGCTAAGCCCTGAGCTGTACCATGGAGGCACAGACACAGCCAGTGCTCTCACCCCTGTGCGCAATGTACCCCTGCCGAGTGAGCCTCCAAACCCACAGCACCCCACAGCTCCGTGTTGTCAGAGATACCTACAACTTTAGGATTAAAAACAAATACTCATTTAAACTATGTTCTTACCATGCAAGATTGGGCTAGACGATCCTTGAGGTCACTTCCAACCCGGTGCTCTATAAATCTATGAGTGGATGCTGTCCTCTCTTAAAGCAGAGGAGCCTGGCTATGCGCAGCTCCCCTGGGGGTCTGCGGGAGCAACAAAAGATCCTAAGATCTCCAGCCAGGTGAGGCGCATGTCATAATCTGTCCTAAACAACACAGGTCTCCAGAAGGCTTTTGCAACCCTAGCTGCTGTCTCTTTTTTTTCAGTGCCACTTTCCATGCCAGGCAGCAAGGCAGGGAAAGCTAAAAGCGTTATCTAAAGCTCCCCAGACACTTCAGAAGCAGAGTCACAAAGACCCTTGAGGAGGAGAAGGCTGACATGAGGCAGACAACCCTGCAACAGGTTTCTTTTTTCAAGAACACCCACCAGGGAAGCAGTGCCTCACGGTTGTGCACCAGGGAAAATGTTTAAGACCAGGCTGGATAAGGCTTTGAGCAACCTGCTCTAGTGGGTGGGGAGGGAGAAGGGTGGAACCAGATGGTCTTTAAGGTCCCTTCCAACTCAAGCCATTCTATGATTCCATGACGTGCCAGAGAGCTCTTTAGTGTCTAGGACAGTTGTGCCACTGCAGCAATTCAAACTCAACATGGCAGGAGCCAGAGTGCATTGCAGAGTGGTCACTGAGCAGGAGACACTTTTCTTCACTGGAAGCTGCATCTTTGGCTTGTGCAATCCACATAATAGATCACCAAAAGCAGCAAGTTATTTTAACTGAGAGAAAGAAAACTCAGTTCAAAGGCTCCGTTTCAACACTGCCTGAAATAGCTGTTTCTGGGTTTCTTGTTGAAATAACCATTTCTTTTTACAGATTTCTAATAGACTATTAGACTTTTTGTTATTATTGTTTTTTTAGTCCCCAAGCAGAACATTTGCTTTCAAACTGAGTCATTTATTCAACACCAGATTATTTTCCTGCCTTTCGTTCCAGCAGGAAACCAAAAAATAATAAATTTCACAGTGACCTCCAGTTACAGGTTTGGGTTTTTTAATGCTGCTGCTCTGTAGCAGATGAAAGTAGTGATTATTTGCACAGCTATAGTCAAATGTCACTTTTCCTCAAAAACGTCTACTGACCAAGCAAGAGCAAAAGACTGCACAGCTGCCTGGGAGGGCAAGTGGCTGGTTCTCTCGAGGCAGACAGAAACCCAGGCTGCTCGTTTTCTTAGCTAACTGCCTGACAGAAGATGGCTGAGAATGATTTTGTTGTCTGTTTTACAACGGGGCAAGTTTTGTGGTGAGGAAGATACCATTCCCTCCATCAGAACAGCTGCACAAGGTCCAACAGGATCCCGGGGTACTGTCCCCGGCAGTGGCCGCAGCACAGCAGGGCAGCCATGTACAAGGCTTGCTCTCAGTCCCTTTCCTCTACACTCATTTCCAACACAGGCGTCTCCTGAAATGGAGACAGTTTGCTTGTGCTTAGTAAGGACCCTTGGGTTTTCTGCTTTTGGACTTAGTGGAAACTCTAGCATGACACCCTGCAAAGAGTAAGGTGGAGTAATTACCTCTTTTGGGAAGAGATGCCTCTTTGTGCTTCTTTCAAGCCCAGCTCCTGCTAGCTTATCTGATGCTCTTTGCTCTTGAATTGGAGGATGGAGTCAAACTGTTGTTCCTCCAGTGATTTGGGAGACCTGATTTTCAGACCCGAAAAGTTCCTTCTGGCACACCTGGATGGGGTGAGGGAGGTTTTACCTGCAAAAGAGCAAGGTGGAACCTGAATTTGGAAGACCAAAATTTAGGGAGGAAACCCGCCAGCAAGGAAGGAAGAAATGCCCTCCTCCATTGTTTGTATGTTGTGTAAGGGCAGCAGGAGGCAAAAGGCAGATCTGCTCTTGAGGAGCAAGCTCTGCCTGGATATCAAGAGAGAGGCTGTTATGAGAAGGTCTGGTCATGAAACGTCGCCTCCAGTAAGCAGCAAAGACAGCTGTGACCACCTAAGAATTCAGCACACAGTCCTATGGAAGTCACCCAGTCCACCTCCTGCGAACATCTCCAGGGTGGAAGCCCCACAGCACCTACAAGCACCTGTTCCAGTGCTTGGCCACTATCCTGGGGACAGTGTTTCCCGTGGAGCAATTTCTGCCCTCATCCTTTGCTGTACACCTCTGAGAACAGCTTGGCTCTGGCCTACTTTCAGTGGCTCTTTTGACAGCTGGAGACAGCAAACGCCTCCCCGTTTCTCCAGGCTCTCTTCACACGCCTGGTGCTCCAACCACAAACAATTCCGTGTCCCTTCTCTTGGCTCATCCATATTTGTTGGAATGTCTTTCCAAGGAGCCCCAGACTGCATCCAGTGTTCCGGGTGTGGTCTGACAAATGCAAGACAAAAGGGACTGCTGACCCATTTTGACTGGGTTGGCAAGGACTATCTCTGCTCTTCCGTGAGCTCTCCATCATGTGTTATTGCAGGTATCAGTGCAGACAGGCTCTGCCTGTCAGCTCTTCCTGCCTGTCAGCCCTTCCTGCCTGTCTTCTGAGCTCAGCACCAGCCAACTCTAATCCAAAAACCACGGAGCCAGGTTATCAAGGTGTGACAAATTCCTAAGCCGTGCTGAGGACACAGGGGGAGGACAGCTGCGCCTCAGTGCCCTGCTAGCAGGGGTTAACACTGTCTGACTCACATGTAACCAGGAGGGGAGAAACAGAAAGCCTATCCTCCTATTCATCCACAAGACCCTGCACAGGCACCCCTGCCCTGTGGATGTGTAGTGGGAGAAAGATTTTACCCCTCCTTACATGGAACTTCTCACCCACTCAGTGGTGGAGATCAGAATATAATGCAGAAGTGGAGTTTCTGGCAGGGAAAGTGGGTGTTTAATGACTCATTTGAGATGCAGAGCCATGAACGTCCAGACATTCCTGGAGATGTTTTAATAAATAACAATGAAGATAACAATTTAAACATTGTGAGCAGGAAATGCATTATTGAACATGCATAACACAGCACAAACTTAGAGCCCCTTCAAAGCCTTCAAGAAACGGCCAGGCAAAATCCAAATGAACACAAGTAGACAGGCAGCTGTGTGCTTTAAAAGCTGCCTGTGGCTTCCACAAAATGAGCACTGTAACACTGACCTGCAGCAGCTCTACATATTTGTGCACCTGCCTGCTCTCTCCACCCCTCTGCAGGAAGACATTTGCCCCCCAGACAGACAGAGAAGCAGGACATGAGTGCACACAGGAGGTTTGTATGTCTGCAATCTGTGTGTCAGCTCAGCCCACCCATCGGTGACAAAGAATGGATGTCAGGGCCAGGGAGGTGCACAGGTACTCACTGGGAGCTGCCTCTGGGCTCATTCTTTTTGTGGATCTATATCAGTTTTGGCAGCTTAAGATCCTCCAGCAAAGAGTTACTCAGCTTCAAAGTCCCACAGATCTTCACTGAATTTGGTCCACTTAGAAAAACCCCAGGTACTTCCTTTTCATTCTACAGGATCTCCTGGCCTCTGATGGATGATCAGGGCCACTGGGGAATAGTTCTTGAGGCATCTTCAGAGGAAAGGAAGGGTTGAGACCAAAAATGCAGGTGGGTAGGAAAGTTACTAATTGCATGCGCACATCTGCAGGGCACGCTGACTTTGAGGAATGTCACTTTGATTGCACAGCTTCCTAGGACAGGAAGGGATCGAGTGGATGGTGTTCAAAAGAACTACGAAGCAGAGAGCTCTGCTGCCCCTACAGCCGGTGCAGGATTAAAAGGAGAACTCAAGATCTTCAAAAGGTGCCAGGAGAGCTAGTATCACTGTGCAACAGTGACGCCAAATTAAAGCATCATTCTTAACTTAAGGTCTCAGTTTTAACATCCAACGATCAGTGCAAAGTGCAGAGTGAGATCATTAAAATTTTGCAGTAACGCAAAGGGAGGGGAATTCCTGAAAGAGGCTTACCATCTCTCACTTTCTTTTTTTTAATGGCTATAAAACATTACTTGAGTGATTTAACTCAACACCTGTCACCAGCTGAAAGCTAAAATCCTTAATGAATCGGAGCCAGGAACAATCTCTGCAGCCTTTCTTGTTTGTATCTGCTGCTACAGAAAATCTGCCTTCCCTTCCAGCTTTCTGCTTTTAATCACATCATGTTGCTCTCTCCCTAGAGGAGTCGCAGTGCTAGTCCCTAGAAGGGACTGCATTGCTTAGATGGAGGAGCAATGGATGCCGGCGTTTGGAGGCAAGGTACAAGCCAGGTAAGACCAGGCACTGGCTGTTTGTGGGGCCAGGGGAAGGAGGTGCAATGGGAAGCCTACGTGTTGCCAGGCGTGACCAGAGTGGTTGTTCTAAACACCCTCGCTGCAGAAATCAGCCTGAGAGTCTCCTGATGGATAAATGCCTTTGGTGCTACAGCTTTGTAGCCACACGGCCCTGGCCTGACCTGCTTCTCCTAGCAGTGGGTCTCCAAGAGGGGCTTCACTAGAAGGGCAAGACTTTAGAATCAGTTTCTAAAATGTCACTGTCCTCTTTAATAATGACAGGAGTGCAGGGAGTGGCAGCTCAGGGCATTAGGTGAGCATGAGGCTCCTCCAGAAAAGTACAGTTAGCACAAGGTATAGGAGCTTCCCTTCTCACTAATGCTACCTGCAGACTCAGTGTTAACTTCCCAGCCTCCACGATCCAGGGGGTTTCTAGAGCAGTGCCTGTGGCCCACCTGTAAGCCCTCTCCTTCTGCTTAGACAAACCCTTGTACTCCATAGCTGGAGCTAGAAGGGCTTTGAACCACTTCTCTTCCCAGAGGCTATAAGGCCAAACTTCCAAAAGACAGAGGCACGAAGTGAAATACCAGGGAGATACCAGGGAGGGCAGAGATGTCACCCAGAGGGACCTTGACAGGCTGCAGAGGTGGGCCAAGCCAACCTCATGAAGTTCAACAAGACTAAGTGCAAGATCCTGCATCTATGCCAAGGCAATTCCAAGCACCAATATAGGCTGGGCAGTGACTAGCTTGGGAGCAACCCTGAGGAGAAGGACTTGGGGGTGCTGGTGGATGAGAAGTTCAACAGGAGCCATCAGTGTGCTCTTGCAGCCCAGTACGCAAACCAGATCCTGAAGTGTGGCCACCAGGTCAAGGGAAGTGACCCTCCCTCTCTACTCTTCATTGGTGAGACCTCACCTGGAGTACTGCGTCCAGTTCTGGAGTTGCTGTTACAAGAGGGCTATGGATGTGCTGGAACACGTCCAGAGAAGGGCCATGAGGATGATCAGAGGGTTGGAGCAGCTCTCCTGTGAGGAGAGACTGAGGGAGTTGGGGCTGTTCAGTCTGGAGAGGAGAAGGCTCCCAGGTGACATTATTGTGACCTTTCAGTATCTTAAGAGGGCCTACAAGAAAGCTGGGGAGGAACTCCTTAGGATGTCAGGTAGTGATAGGTCAGGGAGAAAGGAACACAGCAGATTTCAGGTGCTGAGATGCCACAAGAAACTCGGTTTCAAAGCAGCATGTCTGATTCACTCATGACACTCATTCTTTTGAAGGAACTGCTGGAAGGTTCAGAGCTGCCATTTGTACTCAAACCACCCTCAGGATCCCTTTGGTTTGTCATTTGAACTACTTGGTCACACTGAGCCTTTCCCTGAGAGGTGAAGGGCTTCACACAGAGGCCATCCTGATTGAAGCCTGCCCTGCTGTAGTGTTGCTTTCTGGTGAATAGCTGATGAAGTTTTTACTTAAACTTGGTTTCTATCACTAACAGCCCTCCTCTACGGCTTGACAAAGTATATATTCCTCAAGTACCTACCAAAGCAGCAATCTCCAGCATGCTGCCAAGACCTTGTAGTTGCCAATTCTTTTTAAATGGGGCTTGATTTTCCTCTTGCTTACACCTGCCTCACAGCAGGGTAATTCCACTGAAAAGACTCCTCATTTGCACCTGCGGAAGGAAGAGCAGAATCGAGGCCATTCCCTGCAGAAAGAGCAGGCATACAGTAACAGCTGCACAATGTGCTATAAAAATCAGTCCCCTGGCTGCTTCCACCATCTCAGCACAGGAACTTCTCTCTCCAAACCTGCTTTTACTAAAAGCCTTAGAAGAAGGAAACTGCCTTCCCAAGCCATCCTGCTCAGAACCACTGGGTTGGATCGTGACAGTATGAACTGGTTTATTGCCAGAATGAGAAACAGATGCCAGCAGTGTGACACAGAGTGAGGATTTGGCAGTTTGTTCAAACACTCTGACAGCAGCAGGCATTCTAGACTCTGGCTGATAAGAAATTGGCCAGCAAAATGCATTGATGGAGAATGTGGGCTGCAGAGTCTGCCCTGCCACCTCCCTGAAACAATGCATGACCGTGCCCAGGAGGTGTGCACGGCTTTTGCTGAGTAGCGAGACCACCAGATCCTGTACTACCAACAAGTAGTGAGACCACCAGATCCTGTACTGCCAACAACTCCTTTTCTGCAAGCAGCCATTGTTTAGAGAAGTGGCATCTGTTCTATGACTGGGGGGCTTCAGAGCTAGAAAACAGGCTGTTTCGCAGGTGCACAACACTTCCCAAACCTTTGCTTGTGTAGGCAAGTGGTGCTTTGATACTGTGATGATTGCCCCTGCAGAAACATTACTCAGAGAGGGGCAGGCTGCCATCAAACAGTGTAATGGAGCATTTCTCTGCTAGAGTGAGATGTATGGATTGGTGTAAGTGTAGAAAAAGGGAGGTTGGAGTGAAAAAATACATAGGAAGGAAAGAAGGTAGGTAGGAAGGAAGATAGAGAGATAGAGATAGAGATGGATAGTTAGATGCGTTCCACCATCTATCTTCCTTCCTCTTATTTGCCAAGCTGGCTGGCCAGCACCATCACCTCAGCAGGACATGTCCTTTTGTCACAGCCAGGTACCTACTGTCATGGCTAGGAAATGGAGTGCATCTTGAACCCATACTCCACTGCCTTTTTTGTACAGAGACTTGTAGGGTTTGTAGCTCAGGTTTCAAATTTGCCTTGAAAAGCTGAGTCCTCTCTGCTGGGATCGCTGTATCTTCTGCATTGCAACAGGGAGAGACTACACAAACCACAGGGTGACAGAGGAGGCACACCTAGCTGGGGAGCTGGACCACTAGAGGAGAACAAGGACAGCACATCCTTAAAACTAGAGCTCAAAGGGGCAATGCAGTTGGATGTGAAAATGAAATACAACTATACAGCATGTCCAGATCTCAGCCTTTTGACAAAATTGGCACAGCTGTTCAAAGCTTCCCTGTTCCGCTCAAACCTCCCCTCTTTCTGCGTGTCACCTCCACACAGGGAGCAACTGCTGAAACATCAGAAGCCCCTGCAGGTAGCATGGCCAGGCTTTGCTCAGTGCCGCATTCTGTCACTGCTGGCAGAGGCTCTACAGTCCTGTAGAACATCTGGACAACTTTTTCAAGAGAAACCATCCACATCTTATGTCTGGGAACAGAACCTGAAGGAAGACCACCCCAAATCCAAGTCAACACTCCCTTTGGTACAGACCATTGCTTTCCAAGTCTCTCTGCTGGCAGATCTCTGCAGCAACACTGCTCACAGGATCCTTTCCCCTGTCATGCAGGACGCAAATAGCTCCCCCTCATAGCAGAGATGTTATTTTCCCCCAGAACTGCAAGGTACGAAGCAGAAACATCCAAGACAGCCCCGCCCAAGCATGTGCAGCCACTGCCTCATTTTTACCTTTGGCCACCCTGACACACCTGAGGAACCTCCACGCTCTGTGCATGCAGATGCTCCATCCATTTCCCAGGCTTTGCCAGAGGGCGAGCGGCAGCGACTGGCACAACAGCAGTGATAGACAACTGCAGGCTTAAAAATGACCCCCCAGGTTCCCAGCTGCTGTCAGACTGATTTTAGGTTAGGCTGGAAATTGTCAGCCAGCTGACAGAGCCCCTGGTTAGCCTCCACCACCAGGGAAGGATGTGCCAGAGGCCCATGCCATGTTCCACCCCAGCCTCAGTGTTTGGGAGGAGGTTTTATAGTGGAACAGAGGTGAAGTGAACAGTGCCCTGGCAGCCGTGCTGGGGAGAGCAGGGAGAAAGACCTCCTTTCTGCCTGCAGGCAGGGCCAGCCACTGTGGGTGAGCACTGGGGAGCCTGAAAGGAGAAGGGTCAAGGGCTGGTATGAGGGAGCTGCTGCTGGAAGTAGCCAGAAACACCAGAGAGGGCTGCAGCCCCAGGCAGGCAGAAGAAAGGGAGTTGAGCAGCACAGGCAAGGTTGTGGCAGCTGCATAGCCAGAGCCCCTGGCAGCCAAGACCCAAGGAGCTGGGGCAGGGACACGTTGGCACAAAGCCCAGCACCAGCCCTAAAATGCAGGTGATAGTGATGCCATCAAAAGCTGCGTGAAAGGGGGACCAGGAGTCCTTCACCAAACACTGCACCATGTGGCAATGGGCTGAAACCACAGACGTGAGAAAATGGCATTTGCAGGCCAAGGCTACCTAGGAGGGAGGTTTGGCCACCATGGGGGAAGCCAGGGCATGGAAGAAGTCTGAGATGAAGATGCTGAAGGGCAGAGCTATGAGCAGGGTCCACATCCCACGACTCAGAGGATAACCAAGCCCGTTAACTCCCAGGGTGCAGGACATAGCAGCACCCACGGAGGGAGCCCATTTGGGGATGGGGCATGCCTGCCAGCATGGCCCACCTCTGGCTGGTGGTAGCAGCCCTTCCACGCTGGCTGCCCTTTGCCCTAGCCCCAGCAGCAGTCACCTGTCACATTTGTCATGAGAGGGTTTCCATTTCAGTGTGATTCAGCCTTTCTCTGCAGATAAAGTTATGAAGGCAGATTTGATCAAAATGACACATGGATTACAGAGTGTGTTGTAGGCTCTAATCCTGTTTACTATTCTGGGGGAATGGGCAATTATTACAAAAGCTGGGACAGAATGTTTTTAATAACATTTCTTGTTAAGATTTAATTACAGGAAATTGTATTTTTGTAATCACTGAAAACTCAACTGCCTGGGAAATTTTTTTCTATAATTTCATTTGCAGTTTATTAAATCCTTAGGTTATTCCTTTTCTGGGGCTTTATTTTAGTGACTTGCTAAGTGCCTCTGAACACATGTAGCAGCAGATTGCTCAGAAGCACAAAGAAACTAAAGGGAGCAGGCTCTGGGAAGCAGGGTTGGCCTTTTGCAAGGCAGATTTATGAGCAGGATTCAGAGATCCTTCAGCATTCTTGAAAAACAAAACAAAATCCCCAAATTCTACCTCTTCCCCTCCAATACCTGCCTTCCCTTCAGCCTGACTGACGCTGGCACCCATGCCAGCCAGCGCTGCTCCCTTGCCTCCTTCACTCTCCAGTGAAGGCTCTGCTGGGTGGTGCCCACTGGCAGGACAAGGGGTGGTGGGTGGAACCTGAGGCATAGGGAGCTTCATTTAAACACCAGGAGGGAATGAATGCCTCTGAAGCAAGGCTGACCTAAGGGGGTTTCCAGAACCACGGCCAACTTCTAAAATAGTGTGTCAGGGCAGGGGGATGAACAAGTGGAGAGAGTGAAAGGAGGCCCTGAAATATGTGATGAGGAAGAAGAGGATGGATGACCAGCTCCCTGAGCAGAGGAGATCAACTGCAAGAGAGGAGTGGAGCTGCTACTGCCTGTCCCTGAGGGGTGAACACACACACCAGAGCACTGCTCCCTTTGAGCTGGCAGACCTGGCATCCCAACCAGCGCAGGCACAGCCAGGCCAAAGCACTGGGCTCAGAAGGGCTGCTGAGCACCCACTGCCCCTCTGGCTGCTGGCACAGGGAGGTGCCATCAAGGAGAGGCAAGGGCCCACCTGACACCTGTGCCCTTGCATGGGGCTGAGACTTCTCCCCCAGCTGCTACAGTAGCCATGCCACCACGCTGTAGCTCTTGGTAGGAAGGAGAACTGCTGATCCAAAAGGACCCAAAGCAGCTGCTTCACATAAACAGGGTGGCAGAGCTCCCAGCCAAGGGCTCACCATTCCCAGGCTCCCAGCACTCCGGGCTCTTCTCCCAGCACCTCACAGGGGCGTGGAAGGGAGTAAGGCAAGCTGAAAGCAATAAAAGGGTGATTGTAGTGCCCAAAGGCCAGGCTAGCTCCTGCTGGGCTGCAAAGCAGCCTCCCTTTGTGCACAGGGCTAACACTGAGGACATGAGACCCTGGGAGAGATAGGCTGCTGCCACTGCCACTCGGTGAATCTGGCATGAGTGCTTTCCCTCCAGCCACAGCTCTTCAGAAAGCAGCTTAGTCCCATCTGCCAACTGCCTCATCCCTCTTTCAATGCACATACCAGAAAGAATGGGCTTCTCACTGCTTCTTTCCCAGTCTGGGACAAAGTAGTTGAGCCCCACAAGTGGCACAGTCAGACAAGGATCCTAACTGTTGGGTAGGTGCCAGCTGGGCATGGGAGACTGCTTGCAGAGCAAGGACCTCCTGAGCAGCTCGGGCCTTCACTCTGGCCTGTCGTTTCATGAGTGCAGTGGTATCTGGTGAGATTTCCCTCTCTTAGCTAAAGATGAAGCTGTAGGGTGGTATCAGAGCCCAGATAACTTGCAGATCCTAGAAGTGATGGGCAATCCACAGCCTGAAAGGGAATGAAGCCTAAGTCTGCCCTTAGACTTGCCAGAGTCTATGCTGCACTGGGCAGATTTAGCCACAGAATCAGTCAGGGTTGGAAGGGACTACAGTGATCTAGTTCCAACCTCCCTGCCATGGGTAGGAATGCCTCACACTAGATCAGGATGTCTAGAGCCTCATCCAGCCTGGCCTTAAATATCTCCAGGCATGGGGCTTCCACCACCTCCCTGGGCAACCCATTCCAGGGTCTCACCATCCTGATGGTGAAGAACTTCCAGTCTGAATCTACCCATGTCTAGCTTTGTTCCATTCCCCCTAGTCCTATCACTACCTGACATCCCAAGGTGTCCCTCCCCAGCTTAAGGTACTGAAAGGCCATAATAAGGTCAGCTCAGAGCTTTCCCCTCTCCAGACTGAACAGCCCCAACTCCCTCAGTCTCTCCTCACAGCAGAGCTGCTCCAGCCCTCTGATCATCCTCATGGCCCTTCTCTCGACATGTTCCAGCACATCCAGATCTCTCTTGTAACAGGGGCTCCAGAACTGGATGCAGTACTCCAGGTGGGGTCTCACCAATGCATTTGCCAAAGCCAAAGACATTTGCTGTCTCCTGATATCAGAGCTAGGTGGGGGAGCATCAAATGGATGTAGAAAGTGGCTGGTCCAAAGCAAACAAGAAACAGTGGTTCTTCATGCATTGCTGTGGTAAGCTGTGGGACTCCCTGCCACAGGGTGTGGGGGATGCTCAGCATGAACATGGATTCAAAAAGCAGTGGACCAAAGCCAAGAGAGACAAACCTATTGATGGCTTAACCAAGCAGCTCTGGTCAGAAAGTTCCTGAGCTGGAGACTGCTGACAGCTGTGAGAGTACTTTGGAGAAGCTATACTCCACACTTGTCCTCTTCTGGCACTCTTCCCAAGCATGCACCATCAGCCCTGAGATGATGGGCTGATCAGGCGTTTGGCTGGGTTCTGTACACCTACATGACACATGACCCTATACACCTGCACAGCATGAACACCCTGTCACGCCTCCTCCACAGCACCTGCCATTAGAGCACATCATCAGCTCTGCTCTTCTGATCACTCCTGTACTTCAGTGTCCACAGGAGCC
The DNA here is from genome assembly GCF_015220805.1 of Pogoniulus pusillus. Lineage (NCBI taxonomy): Eukaryota > Metazoa > Chordata > Aves > Piciformes > Lybiidae > Pogoniulus > Pogoniulus pusillus. Next base: position 24,339,131 of record NC_087281.1, on the reverse strand, counting down.
ACACATCCACACAACCCTGGGGCAGACAGGACAACCAAAAATTCCTCATGCCCAGAATTTAAGCTGAGGCAGACATGGCAAGTTCATTAAGCCAGCAAGGCTCTCCTCTTGGCCAGCTTGCTCTGAAGGGCATTCACAACACCACTAGCAAGGAGCACTGAGACAACTGCCTGGAGGATGGCAGAGGGCTGCACTCCTGCTGTGCCCTGCATTCTGTGGCAACTTGCTTGCTTGCCAACTCCTCTGGCCTTGTAACTACTTGCACTCCCTTCAACACATCAATGCTTCCCCTTCAGCAGTCACACGCAACTGCTTTGACATGTAGAGGTAAGGATGAGGTAGGCTACACCTTCCTCCTGACCTTTACCGGGTATTTCACTTGATGCTGAGACCTTTGGCTAACACTGTTTTAAGACAAAGCCATAGTTTTTAACAGCATCCCTGCTGACCTTGTCTCTGATAATTCTAAGCACCATTGGGCTCGGGCCAGGGCTCACAGCTTTGTCCCTGCTTCAGTGACAGTCACCTGACAGACTCCCCAGAACACCTTACTCTTCATTTCAGGACAAAAGCATTGAAAAGAAATAATACTTAGAAACGAACACACCAAACACTCATGCCAAGCCTGCCATGCAGTGTGAATCAGCCTCAGCAGACCCTGGTCATGAATAGGTCAGCCCTCTGGTCCAGCCCTGCGTGGCTTTTTGTCAGTCAGCAGGTTTTCTTTAAGCCTATCACCACCTTTCTTTGTCTGGTTTCTTAAACCAGAGTAGGTAATTTCTCCCATGAGAAATCTCTCCTGTGTTGGCAAGCTAGAGACATGTTAATTAAATAAGGTAGATCTATTTAAGAGGGGTGTGAAGAAAGGAGGCAGAGCCCAACCACCTCCACTGCTCCATGCGCTGCCTGCTGCAGATAATAGGAGTGGAGTACAGCTGTGCAGCAGCCTCACTCTCCTCCTGGGCTGCAGCCTGCTGCCCCACTCCCACTTGACTGTGTCCATCCCCTGGGGCTGAGAAGTCCAATGATACATGGCACTGCACACACTGATGCAAGAGTCTGTCCCGTCACTCTGTGTATGCCTGGCACAGATCACATCTCAGAGTAATCATCTTTGAAGGCTCCTTGCTTCTACGGTCTTGCATCTGTCAGAAGGAGTCTTCCCCATCTGCTGGGATTTACTCTGGGTTCCAGGACCCAGCTGATTCCTGCCTACGCGCCCTCAATCAAGCGCAGTCACATCAACCTCTAGCTCGGCTGCAGCTAGTATCTCCTGGGCAAGACCTGCCACAGGCAGCACACGGGCTTGCACACTGTGAGTTTCAGCTGGTAACTGCAGACTACTTTGCAGAGGCCATGGCGATGTAAGGCCATAAAGGTTATCTGCTCTGCCCCAGACCTCACACTTTGGAGCTAGTGGCCCAGGAGGGTGGGCACACACAACGCTGAGGAAGGCCGGGCTCAGACCTGTGGGATGCTCTGGGACACACTGTGGAGTGTAATGCCTGCAAACTTTAGATTGTCCAAGATGTAAAGACAGCCACGTTTTCAGACCAGGTACCACTCACCAGTGGAGGGGCAGTGCAGAGGCACCCAGTGGCACAGGCAGTCCAACATGGACATGCTGCCTGGCACGAGGAGAGAAAATACTGTCAACAAACTCTTCACTCCAGATTTTGCCATAGTGACCTTCTAGCACCCATTCCAGAACACATCCAGCTGGAAGAGACCCCAGAGACCAGTCATTCCAAATCCATTGTACCTAGCTGGTTCCATAAGGCTCACTGCCAGAAAGCAGAGATCAACCTCTACAGCTCTGTCTTTGCTTTCTGGAGCTCAGGTGGGAAAGAGAAGCCCCAGACAGTGCCGCTTCCTCCAGACGCTCTGGACTCGTGGGCTTCCCTCTGCGAAGAGCCTTGCTGGGAGACCGCAGGCATGCAGCAACCTCTACAGAAATTCAGAGTGTACTGCAGGCTCTGCAGAGAGCAGAGCCAGCAGCAACAGGGAGCCAAACTCGTGCTCTTTTAATATACATCGGCTTTCCACATCACCACCTTCCCATGGCAGCCAGAAATGTGAGAGACACATCTCAAGCACTGAGCAGTAATTAGAAAAGGCGAAACTCAGATTTGTTTCCATATTTTGCGTATCAAAGCTCTGAAGCGAAGGAGGCTTTGGCACAACGAGCCTTGAAGTATTCCCTACAGTCTCCTGAGTCTTAGGAAGCAGCAGCTCAGCCTGTATCTATGAGAAAAGAGGAACTGATGGGCTTAGTGTAACCAGCCCTTGGCACTGGCTCTTTCAAGGGAAACAGAACGAAACCTGAGGGTATAACCTGTCCCTGGGGAAGTTTCTCCTGCTTCAGTCAGTCTGTCACATGCTGTGAGAAAAGCAAAGAGAAGTTTGTGAGGGCCATTCTGAGGCTCTGTGATCCACATATTTTTGTCCACTGTGCTGCTGGTAGGTCAGGCTTCAAACACCTGCAATGTCGAGCTTGGACAACCATTGTACCAGAACTGACCAAGCCTAGGCTCTGTTTATCCAGCATGTACTAACAGTCTGTTGCTTACACTGGGGCAGCTTCCCAGCCCAGGGTGGAGTCTGTAGTGCAGATAGTGGGCAAGCCTGGAGTGGCTTTGATCTATGGCTAAGTGAGGGCACAGGCAAGCTCCAGCCCTGGTCCACAGAAACGTGATTTGCTTGCACATAAGAAGCTCAAACACTGACGCTGGTGTTGCTTTAGTAAGCACAAGTGAACCTTGGGCACACAGCTTAACCTTTGTTCTTAGGCTAAGTCCCTTCTGGGCTAAGCTGGGAGATAGAGCAGCATAGCAGCATCTCAGGCTGCTCCCACAATAGCATCTTGGGGTTCATTAAGAAGAGTGTGTCCAGCAGATAGAGGGAGGTTCTCCTCTGCCTCTACTTTGCCCTGGTGAGACCACATCTTGAGTACTGCATCCAGTTTTGGGCTCCCCTGTTTGAAAGGGACAGGGATCTGCTGGAGAGAGTCCAACAGAGGACTAAAAGGACATTAGGGGATTGGAACACTGCCTTATGAGGAGGGGCTGAGGGACCTGGGGCTGCTTAGTCTGGAGAAGTCTGAGAGGGGATTTAACAAATGTTTATAAATATCTGAGAGATGGATGTTGGGGGGGAGGGGGGGACAGGCTCTGTTTACTTGCTCCCTGTGATAGGACAAGGAGCAATGGATATAAGCTGCAGCACAGGAGGTTCCACCTCAACACAAGGGTCACAGAGCACTGGAACAGGCTCCCCAGAGAGGCTGTGGAGGCTCCTTCTCTGGAGACTTTCGAGGCCTGTCTGGATGCATTCCTGTGTGACCTGAGCTAGATTGTATGGTCCTGCTGTGGCAGGGGGGTTGGACTTGATGATCTCTTTGGGTCCCTTCCAACTCCTAACATCCTGTGATCCTGTGATCCTTCTCACCTGGAAAGCTTTTCCACACTGCTAGGCAGCCAAAGGTTAAGGCAACTTGCAAACAGCTGCTGAGTATATATGGTCAGAACCTTGATATGCACCCATCTACTGAGAAGGCACCAGGAGCACCGCACTAGAGGAATACCAACCCCACAGACCTCCACACTGGGTGTCATGCTGCTTTCACAGGCTTCTTGGGACAGGGCTGTTCAAATTTGAGCTCACTGAGGGGTGATCTACAGCTTATTGGATGGATCTGCTGGTTGACTCTCTACCTATCCATGTCCTCTACTTGCAAGAGGGTAGCACTTTGAACAAGCGAGCTAGCAACACATCCAGAAGTGAGGCCTGCAAACTGGAAAAAGAGGGGGAAATATGAGTTGAATAAAGTATTGTCTAGTGGACTCCTTATCCCCATTTTACTGACTGGAGGACTAGCTCAACAAATGTGGCTTCCAGACACTGCTCAAGGAGAAGTTAGCCCAGGAACACAAGACATCAAAAGTTACTCCAGATTTTTCCAGAGCAGACATTCCCAGGACCATGGGATGCTCCATCTTCACTTGTGTGGTGCACAGGGAGGGCTGGCAGTTCTGACACACACTTTGGCCTTCAGCTTCAAAGTGGGTGTCAGAGCAAGGCAAGGCTGGAGAAGGCTCTGAGTGCCAGCTGCAGGGGAGGCTTCCTGATGTTGCATCTCTTGCAGATGTAAGCCTGGCCAGGTGGAACTCTTGCCATAGGCACAAAATACCATTAGTGTCAGGAGTGATGCAAAGAAGATCTTTTCCCATCTTTCAGATTCTGTGTGCTCATGGCAGCACAGAAAGCTGAGCTGAAGGCTGACATCTCAGCCTTTCTAAGCCTGCCTCACAAGCTGACCAGACCCTGCACCACAGATGGGGAGGCTGAATGCATGCAGCAGAGCCACAGAAAGGAGAATCTCTGAGTAATAGTTGTGAGTGCAATGGCATCATTACTCTGAGCTGCAGCATCTGCGCTGCTGCTGTGGTGGTGTTTTTGTTCAGCTGTGGAGATGCACTGTGACATTGCTGTTATCTATGATGCAGAAAGCAGAGCAGCACAGATCCCCAGCGTGTCAGGGATTATTGTCTCCTAGCACAAACATCTTTCTGATGTTCTTTTACAGCTCTCTACAATATGTTTAAATCTTTTCCTCCCTGCATCCAAACCAATCTGACATCATGCAGCATGGTGACAGCATTCAGATACCATTCTCTGACTCCACACCCTGAGATTGTATCAATGACTTCTGTCATTATATCAATGACTTGACCACTGATGACAATAACTTTCTCATCTCAAAATCAGTCTGAACCCAGCAGAAGTGTCCAAGGTGACATGTTTCCTATGTAGTCAAAGTCATTCACCACTCTAGTACGACAGCTCTGCAGACTCCTGGCCTCCTTGGGCTGCTCCTCAGAGGACTGTCAGTCCCCTGAGAATACCCTGGATTCCCCAAGGCGTTTCAAACAGCACAAGACATCTGCATTTTGGCAGCTAAATGACACCTTCACCAGTGAAGCCTACAGAGCGGCGTGGCTCACTTGTGTGGCATATCTCTGGGGAGTTCCCTTGCCCTCCAGACTGTGCTGGCTGCCTTGATTCTGTCTCTTCTGGCTGAAGTGAGAACAGAGTCCCTGCTTGTCAACAAATGCTTGGTGCTTTCTCCATCCCACCCCTAGCCATTAGACAATCCAAGCTGGATGAGCTGGTTGTGTCCTGTAGAGCACAGCAGCATGTTTGCCCCATCTCCAGACAGGTTTGTACACAGAGCTTTGTAGACATGACACTGCCAATGATCATAGCGAGATTTAGATGTGTTAGCAGTCACCACAGTGTATCTTGTTCTAGCAAGACAGAGTACGTGTTAAATGTCACACTAAGAGGCCTCAGACACATATATTAAAGCTCCCAGGTGTAACAATTCCAGGAAAAAATCAGGAGAAAATTCAGTGGGAGAAAATTCATCTGAGGGTTGAGAAACCACCACTGGATTTTTGATATAGCAGCTTACAGGAATGGAGAAGGCCAGTGAAAGGCAGATGCATACACACAAGATCAGTATATTAAGAGGCAAAAGACTCATTTGACAGATAGCAAGCACGAGAAAATGAAAAGCAAATGGGATGCTAAAATGTTTTACGCTACATACTCATCAGAGAGAAGGGGAGTTGTGCTTTTAATGAGCAAAGATGTATCGTTTCACTTACCAAGCCTTCCAACTGATGATAAAGAGACTTGCTTTAGAGCAGCAGGATTAAACAAGGTGCAGATATGGATTATAAATTGCCGTGTACCAAATGTGAACAGATTGCCCTTAAATGTCATTCTTATGTAGATAAATCAATCCTAGCTGAAAAGAACAGTTCAGCATTGGAGGAGGTGAAAGAGAAGCCAACGTACCTGCCTCCTGTTATGCATCATAAAGGATCCAATTTTACTAAGAGATCTTCCCCAGGTTTTGTTCACCTTTAAGGTAACTTGTAAGGCGTGTGTCTCCTTCCTTGTGGTGCAGAGGGAAGCTGGACAACAACAGACTCTTGTGCTAGCCCCTGATACAGCCCATGCAAAACCTCCTGCACCTGGGCTCAGAGGTCCCAATGATCACCTTGACCCTTCAACAAGAAAGACTTCTGTCTTAGCCCTACATTGCCCACAGTAGAGCCTTTCCTCTGGCTTAGTCCTCCAGCTCTCCACTTGAGCCAGACACCAAACACTGAAGACCTTTTCTTCTCTGGGGCTTCTCTCCTCACCTTGTGAGAGCTCAGCACCACTGAAGAAAGCAAGAAACAAGATATCATCAGTGCATACTCAGAAAGTCATTTCATGCAATGCATCTTCCCTGTGCTCCACTGTCCAAAATGCAAGTCTTGCTTTGCCACCAGCCTACCACTTCTGCTGTCCCAAAAGCTTCGTAGAGGACCACAAAAGCAACAGCAGAGACTCAGTCCTGAGAAATGCACTTTGCAACAAGACAGTTTTCCCCCACAGCCTTTGTGCCCACCTTGGCAATAAAAAGTGGAGTAAGCAGTGTCTGCTGGCCATCGGAGGCCTCAGATTCGGTGGGTGCTGGTCTGTACCACCACTAGGGGACCACACTGCCGTCCGAGGACCAGAACAGCCGGGAAATCTCTTCCAGGCACAGCCAGGAGCAGCAAGCGTCACCGAGTCAGCTGCAAGAGACTGAACGGGACTGCCGGAGTGAGGAAAGGCACTGCAGGGGAAAAAGGTGATGATGTCTTCCTCGCAGAGCTCTCAGCTCTCCTTTGAGGAACAAAGCAGTAAGATGATGAGGTTAGCTGAGAATCGCTCTCGCCAAGTAAAATGGAGAATGGATTGCGAAGGAGCGAGAGGCGGAGAGGTTAGGTGCAAGAACAAACTAAAGCACCCCCAGATCAGGAAGGCACAGAGCCTCTATGCTTTATCCAGGTCTTGTAATGCTTACAATATTTCAGTAAAATAAGCCACTGTGTTGAAGGAGGATTAGAGGGCAGTAAAGGCATATCTGTCTTAAAAATTGGCATTAGTGGTGATCCTGGGAATTACAGACCAATGAGCCTTACTCCGAACTAGGCAAATTAGCTGAAAAGATAATTAAAGCACAAAGAATAAAACATCTAGATGCCAGTGGTGATACAGCAGCAGGCAACCACCACTGCGTTAGCAAATACACTCGTGCCTCACACATCTACCAAAATGCTTTGTGCGTGTCAGCAGAACAGCAGATAAAGGCACAGCGAGGTGGTTTGTTTGGACTTTCAGAAGGCCTCCACCCACACTCCTCATACTAACTGGCACCATCCAAAAGCAAAGAAGTCGAAAGTAAGATGTAAGCAGCCATTGAAGATCAAAAACAGGTTCAAAGAACTGCTAAAACACAATCAGTGGTCAATCTGTTGAGGGATTTCAAATGCAGCAGCACCTCTATGGGTAATAAAATTAACCAGCGATCACAGAACACTTTAGCAATCTTCTCTCTTTATCTGCCTCCTATTACAAGAACATCTCTGCCACCTCTTCAAACCACACAAAAGTGTCTGTGTTCACCAGTCCTGGAGGAACTCTGGGAAGTCAGTTGAGCCTGTGTTATCAGCCTTCACCTTTCTTCCATAAATCTTACACTGTTTAAGGGATAGGAAAAGGCACAGTCTCAGACTCTAACTTCTCAGAAGTATGCCAATTCCTGCGCATCTCAGCTTGCCATCTCCTATAGGTTTGCAAAGCACATAATAACAGAAATGAAAGCTGGAAGCTGCAAGTGCTGAGCACTGGAAAAAAACCTAGGGAAGTTGCTCTCTTCTCTCAGGTGGCCAGCACCAGAAGGAGAGGACACAGCCTCAGGCTGCACCAGGGGAAATTTAGGCTGGAGGTGAGGAGAAAGTTCTTCACTGAGAGTCATTGGACACTGGAATGGGCTGCCCAGGGAGGTGGTGGAGTTGCCATCCCTGGAGCTGTTCAAGGCAAGATTGGACGTGGCACTTGGTGCCATGGTCTAGCCTTGAGCTCTGTGGTAAAGGGTTGGACTTGATGATCTATGAGGTCTCTTCCAACCCTGATGATACTGTGATACTGTGAAAAAAGGAAACTCAGACACGGGGGGAAGACTTTACAGCAAGTTACCTTTGAAGCTGACACATCCTGCTTTGTGATGTGTTGGGAGACCACGGTCATGATGACGCAGGACTCTAAGGACAGACACGAGTAGAGCACAGCAAGCACTGTTGACAGGAAGATTACCTTTCCTTGCCATATGTCACACTCCAAAGAGTGTCCATAAGACTCATGCCATCTGAGCTATGCGTCACCAAGTTCAACACAGCATCTAGGCACATAAAGGATGAGACAGAAAGAACAAAAGCCCCAGAATGATCTGTCCCTGCTCTGTAATTGTGTCATCCAAGTGCAGCAGTATTTGATTCTATGGGACTGAAGTCTGGGGTGCACAGGAGTGAGTCCCATCTTCTGGGTTTGACTGGCAGCTCTGCCTCTGTCCTGTAGGAACAGAGTGCAGAAAAAATATCAGAAACCAATTGAGTCTTCTGAATGGAGAGAGTGAGGCACTGTAATATAGACATTAGATGGGTACAAAAGATGGAAAAAAGAGGTACAAAGTAACATCTGGACAGGCAGAAGTAAATCATTACCTCCTACAGACTGCCCAATAACATCAGGACAGAGAGCATGCAACTGGAGTGGAAGGCAACGCATTTTGAACTGGTAAAAGGAGGGACTGTTTTTACACAATAAATAAATAATTAACTTGTGAAGTTCACTGCCATGGGACTTCACCACAGACAGGCAGCTTAACAGCATTCATATGAATAATGAAACTAACCACCAGTACACTTGACAGAATAAAATCTCTCTGGAAGGGATTTTGACTCCTCTCAGCCCAGTGTACCAGCATAGGGCCTCCACTGATTGGCTAGAAGGGGAGAAAGGAGACGTATCCTGGGCATACTCTAGTCTAGCCTACAGATGCCCACTAGAGTGGCTGCCCCCTTCTCTGTAACAGTGCTGGAAAGAGGATAGATACCAGGCTGAGGGACAGCATAGCTGCTCTCAAATGATAATTCCAGCATTCTGGTAGAAGGGATATTAATTGCTTTTCATTTCCATCTCTGCATTGTTCAGCCATCTGCCAGTTCCCAAGGTCTAAAGCTTGATGTCTCTGGAAGAAAGAAGAACTCTGCATGCTTTCTGCCAGATGAAGTTGTTGCTTTATCTCTTGCAAATCTGACCAAAGTGTGCCTCCTTGGCAGCGGAGTTGGCTGCTTTTCAACTTGTCATCTTGACCTCACATGTTTCTTTAGCATTTTCATAGGAAAGTCTAAGTTACAAAACAACTTCTGTAACCTGAACCTGGAGCCTAAATGCTTGGGTGCTAACTACTCAGTAATGGATTTACAGGGGAGACAGGACTGGGTTCTGTGCCCTTCTGCATTTGGCATTTACCCTCTCTCAGAACTCAGCCTTGTTTGCTGCTGCGCATTGAGATCAGCACCGATGGTCCTCCATGAGATGCGTTGCATTACCCTTTCTTTCCAGAAGGACCGTGGCAGAGGGATGTAGTTCACCAGTGATCACAAAGGGAAGACTTGCAACAGATTTCTTAGGCCTTCAAGCTAAGGCTGCTTTTCCCTCACTAGGGCTGTTGCCTCTTTAGGCCAGGAACAGAAAATGCTGCATTAAGATTACCTAGGCAGGCCACACACCAAGGAAGCAGGTGGGCGAATACCATCTCCATTTGGAACTGAAAAATCAACATGTGAATAAAGCAGCATGTGTGAGCACAAAATGAAGATCCTTAAAGCATCCCTGCAGAGCATATAAGCTACAATTATTGCTCCAAAAGCAGCTAAGAGTGTTGCAAAGCATCAACCAGGCAATCCTCCACCTGCCTCCTTCCCTTTGCTAGGTCTTTTCAGAGCATGCTGCCAGAGCCAGTGACCGTGAAAAGCACAGCTGGGAAAACAGTGCTGCAGCCTTCCCCACCACACCAGAGCTCAGCTCAGCAGGTAAGAGGCACAGCCTAAGCACAGCACCCCAGAGACAGAGTGGTGAATGATCTATTGTCACCAGCTCTGGTGTTCAGCTTAGTGGTTCCTTTGAGGTTTGGGCTGCACACCATGAGAGCTCAACCCATTTTCCTCCCTGAGGTGAGGAGTGTGAGGCACACCCTGAATCCCTCTGAGTCACACCAAGCCCATCTAACTAATTATCTTTGTTTCTGTATGTTTGATAAACTAATTTAGATTCCTTCTCCATGAACCTGTTCAACTTCCCCTTGAACATAAGCAAGCTTTAAGCACATGTAAAATACCCCACGGCAAGGACCTCTACAGTTTAGCTACATGACATGAAGAACAGATGTCTCCTCTTTTGAACCTGCTAGGTGTCAGCACAGCTTGATGAGCTCCTGGTTCTTGCACTGGACATATGGGAAGTGGAAAGCCAGTGTGAGGAAAGGCTGGTTTTTGGGCATGCTTCCTGCTGTTAGAAGATCTGAAGTGGATGGATGACTCCCAAAGGAAGACTGGGTTAGCTGTGACCTTCTCACTTCCCATCTGGAAGCCAAAGTGTCTAATCCAGTGCCCTGTAAGGCCAGGTGCTTCTAGGTGGGGTGCAAATCAACTCTTATTTGCAGATCCAGGCCTGAGGCAGATGTCTCTCATGTTTGATCTCATGCACCAAATGCAACTGAACCCAGCATCCCTTGTTTCCGGTACTGCTGAGGGATACAAGAAGTCACATCACAGGGTCACCCACAGGAAAGAAATGAAACCCATGTGACACTAGAGGGGGAAAACAGCAATAAAGGAGAATGCAAAGCAAATAAACCCCAACTGTTTGTGATGAAGTGCTGTTACAATATTGGAAGAGATGCTAAACTTAGCACCGAAGAACAGAAGAGCATATACCAGCAAGGGCACATACTCAAGAGCATACACCAGTCCAGCATCCATGTGATAAACCTACTAAACCATTAATCTGCTCAAAGAAAAAGGAAGACAGAGAGAAAAATACTCTTTCTCCAGAGGATAAAGTGGACTTTTTATAACCCAATCAGCATGGTAGCAGGACTGGTTTTGTAGATGACTACAGGCTATTATATGTACAGGGCTAAGCAGGATGAAGTCAGAAGAGGGCTGATCATCTTCTGGGAAGATATTAATTAAAGGGACTTTAGAACATGAATGAAGAACTCCAGGTAAGGCTTTAATGGATCAGAGGATACCACAGCCATGCTGTTGTTACATTAGGGTAAGAGCTACCTGGGGAAGGCTTTTCAGCAGCAATTAACCCTCAGTCAGTCAACCTTCTGCAATGGGTAGGCAAAGGCATGGTGCCATTCCACTGCCTACAGACTGAGCCTTTTAGACCTTGAAATTCCTCTTTTGGGGCTTTTTGTGTAGCCCCAGATAGAGGTAGCCCTCTGAAACATCAAGAAAGCCTGTGACTTATCTCCAGAGAAGCTGAGGAAGAACACTGCCTGCTTCCATCCTTCTGCCTGTCTTTGCAATGGCTCCAGGCCCCAGTTAAAGGCCCCAGATCCCAAAGGCTGCTGGATTCTTCACTGACCACAGCCAGGCAAGAGACAAGCTCCTCGGTTCTGACAGCTCTACCTGCAGCCTAGGACGTGCAATGAGCTTGCCAAACTCGTTTCACACAGAAGCTGCCATGCATTCACCAGGCCTTAATAACATCAGCTGACAAAGATTTTTCTAACTATAAAAGAGACTTGTCCAAGAGAATCTCTTCTCATCCGAATAAAGCAGAGGACCGTTAGCCTTTTCCTTGCATGAAAGGTCTCCTTTGCTGAACTTAGATAAGGCTGGAGGAAGGTAAATAACTTTCTACCTCACTCCCGTGCCCAAAACCCCACTGTGCTTTGCAGCAGGCCTTAGCCTAGGTCCAGGGTGACTATCCAAGCACAGCCCTTGGGGAAGGTTTTGCAGAAGCAGTGCTGAGTGAAAGATCAGGTGGGAAACACCAAGTCTGTCACTGCAGGAAGCCAAGAATCAAATACTGGGCACATTTCTGTAGAAGAGACAAATCCTCACAGTTGTGAGTGAGGAACAGAGCTTGGTGGAAAGGAGCAGAGGAAGCAATCATCAATGGCTAATGTGACTGTCTCTGCAGCTGGGCATCATACAAGGGACCAGTATGTTTTATGCAGGTGGGATGAACTACTGCTTTGTCTGGCCTAAGAATCACCAGCTGTGCCTGTGAAGCTCTGAAAGAGCAACCTTCAGAGCGGCCACGAGAGTCACTGCCTGCCTGCCATCAACGTGCCCCTCTCACAGGCACACTGAGGCACGGGCAGGGAGTTAAAACCGCCTCAGACACACCCAGCCTCACCTAAACACCAGTGCTTGGTCAGCTGGAGTGCGCATCTCTGCTCCCAGCACTCTGCCAATCAAGCCCACTCCATTTGGTGTCTTCATCGGCTAGGGGAGAGGGGACTTTGCTATTGTTTGTGGTTGAATGTGGTGGCTTTGCAGCTCATCAAACAGAGGCGTTTCGGTAAGCCCCAAGCTTGCGGAGATAAGAGCAAAGCTTGCACAAAGTAATTCTAGAGAGGCACCAGCCACCCTGTAGCAAGGGCTTTTCTCCTCTCACTCCTCCTCCCTGCTTTGACCCTCACCAGAAAACCTTTCAAAGCATTCTGGCAAGTAGTCAGTTCAGGCAGCCTTTCACCAGACAGAACAGTTTCACTGGTGTCTGCTTGCAGCCAGGGAAAAGCAGCCGGAGCTGCCTCATTTCAAGCTGAGAGAGGCACATGGCAAGGGGCAGGATTTCCCACAGCCCCGCAAGCTGCTCTTACAAACTCTGGGATGGTTGCATCCGGAGATGTCTGCAGATCACCTTCTGCTGCCTGCACTCCCACATCGGCCTGCTCTCAACAAACAGGGATAGTTGTTTCTCCCCCACACCCAGTGCCTTCAACCAGTTCACCTGCTGCTTTGTGCTCTCCCGGCATCGTGTGAAGAATGCACTGTCCTTGTGCCTCAGTTTCCCCAGGCATAGAAGACTGATTTCTTTGTTTTGCTTTTTTTCCTGTGTTTCCCAAGGAGTTGTAACCCATTACTAATTGCTGTCTGCAAAACACTTTCAAGCTTCTCAAAGGAAAGGTGCAAAAAAGCACTAAATATCATTAACAGCTTTATTTGACACACAGCAGAAAATTAATGAGGTGTTGGCTCCTTGTGAACTGCAAGTACTACCCTGCTGAGTAATTTTGCTTTCATAGCAGGTACTGCCCACATCTGTCTTCCTGGAGTGCTACCACTTGGGATGTCATCCTCTGACACAGCCCCTGGTGTCTGCTTTCCTGCCAAGGCCAGCGGAACCACCACACACAGTCTTTGCATTCATTTCCCTGGCGGTACCTGGGATGCTGGTGACAGGAGATGGAGACTGGAGAGGTAGAGACAGGAGATGTTCCAAAGGAGTGAGGTGTCTATTTTCCTAATAATAAATGGTAAGAAGAGTCAGAAATTAGCTAATATCAGTCTCTGAATTGTATAGGTCTGAGGGCTTCTCCAAGGAGCTCATCCAAAGTGCTTTTCTATTGCCAGGTACCACTGTTAGGGCTTTCGAACGGCAGCTTTGGGCCCCTGCTGCTCACAGGGCTGGCAGTCACTCAGGGACTGCAAGGGAAGTCATGAGAAAATTGTTCTTGCTAATTTAAAAGTCAGTTCTCCCATTGAGCACATTTGGAGTTGGAAGGAGTGCTGCCTCAGTGCAGACAGCTCACAGCGTGGGTCTTACTTCAGCTGGCATACCTGCTGCCTTCATATGCCAAATACAAGCCTGCTGGAGAAAAAGTGCTTCCCTCAGCAGAACAATGACAGAGAATCACAAAAACATTCCAGTTGGAAAAGACCCTCAGGATCATCAAGTCCAACCGTTATCCCTACTCTACAAAGTTCACCCTTAAAGCATATCTTCAAGTACCACATCCAAATGACTTTTAAACACGTCCAGGGTTGGTGACTCAACCACCTCCATGGGCAGCCCATTCCAATGCCTGACCACTCTTGCTGTGAAAAAAGTTTCCTAATGTCCAATCTAACACATAGTAGGTCCCAGCTATGCCCTAAGCTCTTCCAAGGCAATACATCTCAGTCTGGGTGCTGGGGACGCCTGCAGGTGGACTCTGCAGCACTTTCAGCTTCCCAGGGCCTTTCTGCCCCTATGGTGTGCAAGCCCATAGCCAAGGGGTTCACAGACACTTCTCTCCCTGCTCCACTGTCTGACCTTGGCAACAGTTCACCTGCATGCACCACTATGCCCCACCATCCCTCAGAGCTGCCAGGGAAAAGCAGTCAGTCTCAATCCTGAGTTTGGGCTGCCACAAGCTGGCTTCGCCATCATGCCAGCATCATAGATGCAGAACACTCGGACAAAGCTATTGCTGCCAGGACTGCCCAAACCTGGAACAGTCTGCACAGAAAGTGATGCCTTTGTTGCTCTCCCATGGATCTGTGTGTGGTAAATCCCAGGAGGACAGGGATCCCTTCCTGGGCTCCTTCTGTCTAATCCACTGCAAGCTCTTCTGCTGACAGAGACCTCCATAGTACAAAGTGTGAAGCAGGGGAGTGGCATGTTTTTTGAGGGAAGGAACCAAATCAGTTTCATCTGCAAATTCCCCTACATGGGAAACAACCCTTCCCACAGGAGCAGAGTGACAAGAGTGTTCTGGGACCTAATGCTTTCAGAGTATTTTAATGTCTCCAGGCCCAACATGGGCCTTTCCTTAACAGAAATCACAGCAACCTTAATACATCAAAGGCTGGTGCTCTGAGCAAGAGTCTCGACATATGCCAGTAAAGCACAGGTAAGTTTAGCTGAAAAGCCCTCAAAAGAACATCTGCCAGAGTAAGTGAGGCCAGTAAGGTATGGTGTTTGCTGAGCTGCATGTCACCTCAGACAAAGTGATCCCTTCTGCAGAGATAAACGTGGGTGGAGAACACCCAAGTGCTCTCTACCTGAGAGCAGAAGGTGGCTAAGCCATGTTTGTCAGTCTCAGCAGCAGCTGGTACACAAAACATCTGTATTTGTTTCACCTGTGGTAAAGGGTTGGACTCGATGATCTGTGAGGTCTCTTCCAACCCTGATGATACTATGATACTATGATACCTATAGACACCTTCCCCTGTTTCATGGCATTTCTCCAGCCTTTTCCAAACCCTGACAGCATCCCTGAAGCAATATCACAGTATCATCAGGGTTGGATTGGAGGTTGGAACTAAGCAGTTTGGCTGATTTCCTTCTTGCCCCAGGTTGTGCAATCTGGAAGCAGTATAGTCCTTCCATAAAGGCATCAAGAAGCATTGAAATCCCAGCAGCACGTGCCACACACAGTTCAAATCCCAAATGAGAAAAGAAAACTACTACCTTCTGCTTCCTTCCATACCCTTGCCCCTCCACTGCCTGCCAATGCCATGCTCACAGCCACGGCAAGGGCTGTGAAATAGCCCCAAGCAGCACAGCCTTCTCTTGGAGCAAGTTGCCCTAGGTTCAGAGCTGACAGAGACGCATGGTCATATTCCTCCTGAGAGAGGAATGAACCCAGCCGTGGCTGTTGCTTTGTATCCGATCCAGGAGATTCATTTTGCCAACTGCTCTAGCTGGAAAAGACAGATAAACTTTGGAATGCTGAAACTCTTTCTCAGCTCTGAGCCACAAATAGAGACTATAAGGTGAAGGACAAGATGAGGAAACTGGTGCCAACCTTTAACTTCTTTACATTAATCATCCAGACAATCTGAGGGAAAAGCTAACAAGGTAATAAGCTTGCTTCACACAGCCACAGCCTCTGCTGTCCACAGAAGGGAAACCTTGCCGCAAAGAGAACTCCTCTTTCACACCGGCATCATGATGGTTTGTTACAGGTGAAGCCCTCCTGAAGGGAGCGATCTGAGCGCCCAGGTGCCCCTGACGCCTCCTGGTGGGAGCTCACTCCAGTTAAAATTTAGCCTCTGCCACTTCCTGCCTGCAGCCCTCTAAGAGACAGGGGAACTTCCCCTTTTCCCTCTCTGCCTCCTGCTTCACCTGACCAGGGCTTCCTTGCTGCAGCTGCTCCTGCTTAGCCATGTGGCCAGCTAACCAGGTGGCTGACCTGCTACCTCCTGCAATCCATCTCCATCCAGGCAATCCGTTGCCATCAGTCTGGTTTTGTATATGGTTTTGTACCTGTTTTCCTCACCTTACACCCTTGTAACTCCCCTTTACCTTAAGTAGCTGTTATTTACTGTTAAAGGTTTTT
Source organism: Pogoniulus pusillus (assembly GCF_015220805.1). NCBI lineage: Eukaryota > Metazoa > Chordata > Aves > Piciformes > Lybiidae > Pogoniulus > Pogoniulus pusillus. Next base: position 24,322,897 of record NC_087281.1, on the reverse strand, counting down.
CCTGGAACTTCCAAGATTGGTGCAGGACTGTTTTCTTTGGGTCTTTTGCCCCTTTCACTCTTCCCACCTAGTTTCTTTGAAAGGGGAGAGAGGACAGGCATCCTATTGATGTTATTTGTTCCGTTGGGCTTTGTGACTCTGGGAAGCTAAACTGGAACATGGTTGAGGTGAAATAAGGCAGGAGCACATCAAACTGTGCTTGAGCCCTCCTAGGCGAGCTAAAAGGTCTCTCGGACTGTATCCACATTGCTCTGTTGGAGCAGCCTCCAGAACAAGGAACAAAAAGGATACTTCTGCAACCCCCAGCACAGCTTGTACACAGGACCCCATCCAGTCTTCGTGTGTAACTTGTGTCAGATGACCTCCCAGGGGTGCCCATATTTGAACACAACTGGGCTAAAAAAAATATCCTGACAGTCTTGAAGAAATGCTGAGAGGCTGGCTGTAAGGGGAGCTGGAATAGGCTCCTAACAAGGGCAGAGACCCTGTAAGCATCCAGTCCAGGTGTGCATTCAGTCAAGACTGCTCAGACCCAATGAAGGGCCAGCACAGCTCACAGCTCCCCACAAAGGACAGGAAGACAGGTGAGGTTTTGTGTGTTGGAAACAGTCTTTAGGGTTCACCCAGAGCTAGTTCACATCAGCAGGAAAGGGAAAATACTCAGTTCTCAGCTCTGATTTCAGGAGGATGCCTTTCTTGTTGAGGGGAGAAGGCTGAGAGTAGTCCCCCCCCAGGCTGCTCCAACACTCCCACTTCAGGGGCCTACAAAAACTAATGGGGTGCAAAGCATCTCTGACATGGGGACAGCATCACATCCTCAGGGAAAAGAAGGAAGTAGGAGCCTGGGCCTCAGGGAAGCACAGCCCTCTCTTGCTGGCAATTTCTGAAGTGTCTTCATGCTGCGTTGGAAGAATCCCAGCAGCAATTGACAAAGAGAATTTCAATCAGAAATCCATCTCCTGTAAGGAGGGCTTTGGGGGCCAAATGGAGAAAGCAACCTGCAATCTACTCGTATTTCTGAGCAACAATGGGGCCAACTTGGATGGAAAGCAGATGGGGAGGAAGTGAATAAGGCCCCCAAACACCCAGGAGAGAGGAAACAATCAGAGCACTGACTGCCACTATGCAGGACAATGCTACTTCAATCAGCTCTGCTACAATCAATGCCCCAGCACTTACTCCCCTCCACATCTGCCTCATGATATTCAGTCAGTGCGCAAACACTTTCCCGATCACAGATCAGATTTAAAACCACTTTGGCTGCAGCTTATCTCAACAAATAAAAGACCAGGAGGTGGTCTGAGTGTGTGCCTCTGCTTAGTTCTGCCTACAGGCAGCTTGTGCACTGCTTTCACTCTCCCTATAGGGTTAACACCCAGAACGTCACAACCTGATGGATAAAGTGCTGTCTGGCTATCGCTCTGTGTAGTGCCTAACCCACAGACACAGCAAGCTGGTTTGGCTGTTGCTGCCATTGATGAGGGGGAAATGAACATCTGTGGGGCATATGGGGAGGAAAGTAACAACTCATCTGCTTATCCCACCTCATCTCACCAGACAGAAGCAATAAGCTTGCTTCTTCCAGGCTCTTCCTCTCTGGGCTGGCCTTGGCTCTGGCACTTACTCCTGCCTGAACTCAACCTGCTGTACCTTGGTACCTCCATTAGGTACCTACACAGCAGAGAAGCCTGGAGCTGCCTTTCAGCAGGTCATCTGGGGACAGCATCGCCTGGCCAGCTGTGCCCAGGCACTCTCCAAAAACTGCCTCTGCAGACAGACTCTTGCCCTGGAAGGAAGCCCGAAGGACACAGTAGTCAATTCAGGGCAGCAAGCCCAGCTATCACCTACCTTTCTCAGGCTGACAAATTAGAGGGCTGTGATCTTTTTTTATCACCTCTGCACTAAATGGTAATCCTCTGGAAAAGACTTTATTCCCCAGATTCCTGCCCCAGTAGGTTCAAAGGACAACCTGGAGGGAACACAAACCATAGTTAGGTTAGAGAAAGGCTGAAATATATCAAGTGGAGTAACATGGAAATGGCTTCTTGGTGCCCAGAGGGATTTCTGGCTGAAATAGAAGGAACACAGACAAATGTAAGGCCCTGGAGTATCCCATGAGGAGAGGAGTGGCATCCTGCTCTCCTCATCACATGCCTTTCATTCTCCTTGCCCATCAGACACAGTGCTTGCCACGGAGTCTTTCTGAAGCCAGGGCACTGGCCAGACTGGACTCCCCATCTGTCCCAGTGCATCTGCCTTTCCTGGAGAGCTTTGGGAGCTCTCCATGACACATCCCTGTGCAGGAAGGCAAAAGGGACTGCAGAATCTCAGGAAGTTTTATATAACAGCAAAGCCATTCCCCAGGAAGCAGCATTTGTGCCATCTTTTTATATTTCAGGACTGTTCCAGCTGCCTTACCTTTTTCCCACCCCCCAACACTATCATCAGCAGTGTACTTAGCCTGGTAAATAATGCATACCACTCTCACTGCTATGCAGACAGACAAAGGCAGGTAGTGTATCAAAGAATAAAATTGTACAGTGAATTGCAGTGTAATAGCTGTAATTTAGTGCCCTGTGGGTGACCAGAGATTCAGAAAGTATCAGAGACCCATGCTCTGCACTGACTGGCAAGGTGACTGGAGACAGAGTGTGTTGTTTGACCTTTGGATTGTTTCCAACCTAAGCAGAGCCATAAAAAATTCAGGAGACCATGCTGTCTCACAGCAAAACGGTCTGCGGGGTGGATAAAAGGAGGGCTCTGGCGTGTGTGCACACACGGCATGCTCAGGTGGGTGCTCACAGATGACCAGAGCAGCACTGATCAAGATCCTGACCGCTTACGTAACAGAAACGCCTGGGGATGCTGGGGGTGAATCTGGGTTGGGTTTTATTGTCTGCTTGCAAGAATGAAGGGGAGTTTTGGTTAGGGTGCCAGCTGGATCCCAGCTCAGGAAATCTCAATTCATTTCACACGCACGCTAGCGGCTAATTATGTGTGTGTGCGTCTGTCTGATTGCAGCTCTTTGGCCATCTCAGACTCGGGGGCATTCACATTCCTTGTCAGGCTCCCATTTCTGGGGCACTTGTCTCCACCGATCACCCAGGAAGTCATTTGAGGAAGCAGAAATTACAGCAGGAGAAATAATGCTTTGCTCAGACTCCCTAGCAGCCCCTTGATCAGAGGCAGCATTTCTCTTGAAGCTCAGCAGAGATCTGGAAAGAAATAATCACTCTCTTCCGAGTTAAATGGCACAAGAACACACAGGGATGTGGAAGGTTGTCATTCCCATTTCCAGACATCTCACTACAGAAGCAAACACCTTTCTTATCACTGCTTGGGAGCACCTAGCATACTCTGTCCTCACAAGCCTCTCTCTCATTGCCCATCAGAAATGAGAAGCAAAGTCTTGGCCACAAAGTCTTCTTCCACAAAGTCTAGGAGTACAGGGGCCTGCCAACAAGGCGTGAGTGCCAAGCTAAGCAAGAGGAGCTCACTGAAGCAGGGTACCTGGAATGGACACTGCAAGCACTGTGCATGAATTCTAGACGTTTTCTTTTCAAACAGCATCCCTCCATCCAGACAGCCACAGGCCACATTAATAGGCAAGTCACCCACTGCCCCTGCAGAGGGGGTTGGACATAGCCAGACTTTACAGTGAGGTGTCTGAGCCAGGGACTGTCACCATTTCCAGTTTGAGGGCCAGAACTCCACAGGACAGAATGCAAATTACCCCCCTCTCCTCCCCTCCCACTCCCTCCATAAGGAAAAGATAGGCAGAAGAGGTAAGGGGTAAACAAAAGGACTTGAACAGAATTCGAGGCTTAAAAAAAAGTAATTTTAACAAAAAAATGAAAGGTATTTAGGGAAAAGGGAGGTACAGAGGCATTGAAGGGAGGAATATACACAGTTATATAGAAAACCAGATCGTGGATGGCAATGGATTCCCCAGAGATAGGACTGACCACATGGAGTAGGCTTGACCACGTGGCAAGCAGGCCCAACCAGATGGTTAGCAGCTCTCAGGTAGGCAGGAAAGTGAAGAGAAGAGAGTATCTGGAACTTCCTGTCCTCCTAAATAGAGGCAGGAGTGGAGAGGGAATAACATGATCTGGTAACTCCCACCTGCCTAGCAGTTAACCCTGATCCCACAACAGGAATATGTTTAAATGCCTGTCTTCTCCCATAGCAAGTCACAGCTCTGTTCGGATTAGCCACAGCACTGAGCAGCCTGCCTACCACAGGACAGACCTGAAGAAGAGATGGCATAGGAAGAGATGCACACTTGGCTTCTTCCCCATCTCCTAGAGGGGCACAAGCCCAAGAACATCCTGGCTTGCCCAGGCATGCCCTGGGGTCAGTGACCTGGGGTACAAGTCAATATATGTTGCACATGAGGTACCTGCAGCATGACCCTTGTAACACACCTATGAACTCTATGTGTGTCTGGCCATGTTTGGATATATCTGATTCTATAGGATAAAGTATCAGATTTCTGTTACCATCAGACACACATTGCCTTCAGGTCTGCATTTATACTGGCCATGATGGTGAGCAACTTGCCTTGTTTCACTCAGAGAAGCAACAAGAGCTGCTGTGGAGGTTGTGGCTCAAAGAGCCTTCTCATAGCAGGCAAGCTACGAGGCTGTCAAGCTGAGAGCTGCTCCAAACCCCTAGAAGCCACAGACAAATGGCAAGCAATGCTGAACACTGAACATATCCCAAGCCACAGCCTGCTGGTCAGCCTCATCAGCTGCCTGCAACACGCACAAGGGATGTGCCCCTCAGAGGTAAGCAAAGGTGAAAGCGCTGGAAGCCCTCTTCCCGGCACCTGCTCAAAGGTTCTGTTGCCATAGCTGCTCTCAGGAGCAAATCTAGAGTTCCCCTTTCGTGGGCAGAGCAGGTGTTCAAGCCACCTGTAACTCTTTCCAGCTGGAATTGTTATTTGCGCTTTCTGGAGTTTCCTACACTGCTCAAACCGTTAGATGCCTGCACCCTTCCCACCATCGAATACTACTAACTAGCTTGTATTGATGGTTTCCATGGGATTTTTGGGTTAATACTTGTTTTTTATTCATTGTTCTGACAACTATTAAATACTAATAACTCCATAACTCCCTGCCCCATCAGCAAGGCAAAAAAATCCTTGAGCACTTCACTGCTCAACAGCACCTGGAACCTTGTAGGACAAATTCATCCTGGGATCCAGATAGAGAACATAGCACTTTTGATAAACAGCAGAGGCAGTTCAGCTTCCTCATGCCTTTTACAGCACCATCAGCTGAAACTACAGATCTTAATACCCTTGGGATAAGGACGTGGGGAATGCCACATGTAAACTGAGTAGCAAAGTCAAGATGAAAACAGAAAAGAAGCGGGCACTGGCCCATTAACTTCTAATCACTGCCAGGTGAAGCAGGTGAAAATGGGGTGATTGGGGTGGGAATGGACACTAGTTACCCTAAAGCTCTGCAGCCCTTTTGACAAATAAGTACCTTCTGGCTCCGTGAAGCCTGTACAGGGGGATAAATCTCCAAGAAAAGAACTAGGATCTTCTGAATGTAGCTCAGGGACCTCAAGTTAAAAACCATGGCTATAAAGCCAGTCACCCAGTTTTGAAATGGCATGGAAGCTCAGAGGAGTCTCCTCAAAAGACTTTCCAAGACTCCACATGCATGTCAGGAGGAAATCTCCTGGGCTACTGCAAAAGCCACGTTTTCCTTCCCTTGGTGCTTGCCAAATGTCAAAAGCAGGGCATGCTGTTTCACCCAGCCATGCCCTAATTCCGAAAGACACAGCTGCCCCTGGCTTCCCGGGCAGGCAGTGCTGCCTCTGCACCACGGCACCCGTCTCTTTGATGGATGCACCTCTGCTGGCTGCAGGATAAACTTGCCATGAGGTTGTGGCCCCAATAACACAGCACTTCATAAAGCTGCTTGAGAGTCTCTCTGTTCCAGATATTTACAAGGGACTCATCCCCACAATATATCTGAGCATTTTACACTTGATCAGACATTTCTTCTTGTAACTCTGCTCTTATCCTTGTTCAATAGCTAGGAATCATGCCTACACAGCTTCCTAGATCTTCAAGGTGATGCAGTGTGTTTTTGGGAGGACAGCAATGCTTTCATAAAAGAAAGAATAGCTGGGACAGGCCAGAAAAAATGCCTCCAAACTGGAATGTGGCATAAGAAAACCTGTGCTGACATGCCCCGGGGAAATGGGCAGAGACTAAAGCAGAGGGAAATCTCCAATTTCAGTAGATCATTTGGGCAAATCTCTACCCTTCTTCCCAGGTTTGCAGAGTGAGACAAACCCACTGGACTCACAGATCCCTTTAAGAGCACATCTCTGAAAGCCATTACTCCAGTTCTCCAGCATTCTCACAAACACAGCATGGTTTGGAGCTCAGCTTCATTCAGCATCAAAGCAAGATCTATGATTACATGCTGTGCCTGGCTCTGTGAAAAGGAGGACTCCATCTGTTCCCACTGCAATTAGTGTGCTGTGTGGACAGATATGAGGCACATAACTCCTCAGAGCCTCTCATGGTTGACTGAGGCATGCAGGACATGGGATTTCATTCAAACAGAACCTACTGATGAGGGCAGGCATCAGACCTAACTACAGAATTTCTTCTTGGCCCAATGACTCTGCCTTTCACCAATTTGTTTTGTCTCCAGGTAGGTTGTTTTGGTTAATTTAATTAATAGCATCATCTCAAGATGTTCCCAGAATCTGTGTGGAGCTTGTCAAGGTGGGAGCAGAGAATATGATGTATACAACTGAAGATGCAGTCCATTGGCTTCTCTACATTTATCTTCCCAGAGTTAAAATACACCCCACCCTAGAGGAGCACCTTTCAAGCTATAGAAAACTGACAGTGTTTTCTGTTGCTTTTCTGTCCCTTGGTGGCAGTTGTCCCTGCCAGAGGCAGACATGTCTGTACCAGAATCTGTATGCCCTGATCATCATCACAAAGATGCAATTTCATTCCTGCTTGTAGGGCTCAGGGAGAAAGGCAGGAATTTATATATTGGTCCTATAGGAAGGAAGTGGATAAAAAACAAAGCTCCATAGCTCAGTTCTAGCTCACAGCTTGTTGCTTGTCTTTCTGGCACTCAGTTTTTCCTTCCTCCAGGAGGTCAACATGCAACTGCTGTCCCTGGTGGCATTTCCTGCTTGCTCCTTCGTACTGGAAGTCATCTTGTCCCAGGAATCACACATCTTTAGCTGCCCTTAGCAGCAAGATGCTTCCCCACATTTCTTCACAGGTGCAAGACAAAAACTGCTGTCATCTCTCTCCTCTGAAGACAAGCTTCTCCCTTAACACAGGGCAGCAACTTACTTCCTTCTATGATCCCACTGGCCATTTTACATTTGGTACTGCAAGGTTGGGAGAGGAGAGGAGACATGGCACTGAAATAAAAATGGACACCTACAGTGGGTGCCTAGAGGGTCCCCTCCTGACGATGGTTCATGAGGCACTGCCTGACAAGCTGGGGAAAGACATAATTGGGGGATGAAGGACTGCTCCCCATAGTACAGCCAAGGATAAAAGGTCAGGCCTCTGGATTCAGTGCTAGCTCAGATACTTGCTGCAGAAATTTGCCTCACTCTTCACATCTATAAAGTGCGATGCCCAGCCTCAGCTTCCTCTCAGACTTGTCAGAGGACTGATTAATATGTGCTTACAAAGCACAGTGAATCTTGCAGATGGAGAAGGCAAAAAGAGGTAGGAAGGTAGTAAATCAGGAGTGTGCAGGGACATTCTCCTAGACACATCCTGCAATCTAGTTCCAAATGGCTCACATCCATATTATTAAACTCTCTTCACCTCTGACACAGAATGACCTCATGCAAAAGCCTATTGGGAATGGTCCTCTGCTATGATAACTCCCATATCATGCCTGGAAACTGCCTGGGATGGTCCTAGTGGGACCAAGCCAAGCTATGCCAGGGGTGTACTGACACTTAATTCTGATGATTGAGTTTGTATTCTGGGAATGTTTCCTAATGTTGTTTAATTTACTTGTAAAGACTTAATTACTAGTGAACACTTAATGCCTGTTCTACTAAATTACCCTCAAAGTCGGCACTGCTCTGATAAATATCAGCAAGTGTCCCTCACCTTTCCTGAAAATGTTGCTTCCTCAGCCCTCAATTATTACCTTTCCATCTCCTCAATTAATGTGGGACAAATTATTAAATAATCAATTTATTATCACTTGAAGATACAAAAAAAAAAAAAAAAGCCAAGAGGGGAAAAAATCCAAGAACAAATCCTGTCAAACCTGCTGACTTTTTTTTTGCCACAGCAACAGCAATGATGCAGAGAGCAGGTCCAGTACTGCAGGCTACCCTGATGCATAGTAAGGCAGTTTGAAACAATCCCATGTATTTCTCCCAGGTATGCACTCCAGAACTAACTGTCAGCAGTTTGCCCCCAGACCAGGAGGACTTTCAGATGTCAGTCCCAGGGGTGCCTGACCAGATCTGTCAACCACATTCTTCAATTACTTAGATGTGTTCAATTTTGAGGCCCTCACCGCAAGATGCTGAAGTGGCAGAGTGGGTCCAGAGAAGGGTGACGAAGCCAGCGAAGGGTCTGGAGAAGAAGTCTTCCAAGGAGTGACTGAGGGAACTGGAGTTGTTTAGCCTGGAGGAAAGGAGGCTGAGGGAAGACTTGCTCACCCTTATAGCTACCTGAAAGGAGACTGTGGCAAAGTGGGTGTTGTTCTCTTCTGCCAGTAACTAGCAATAGGATCCGAGGAAATGGCCTCAAGTTGCACCATGGGAGGTTTGTATTGCCTATTGGAAGAAACTTCTCCACCAAAAGGGTTCTCAAACACTGGAATGGGCTCCCTGGGGAGGTGAATGAATCTCCATTCCAGGAAGTGTTTAAAAGACATATAGATGTGATGCTAAGGGACATGGTTTAGCACCAGATTCAGTAGAATTAGATCATGGTTGGACTTGATGATCTTAAGAGTCTTTTTTGACCAAAATAATTCTATGATTCTATGCTGAAATAAACTATGCTTAAAAAAGATATAACTGGCCTCTAGCCTGTAAGAGCTTGCAAGACTGAAGAAGAAATATGAAAATAATTATCCTGACAAACCAGAGAAACAGCTCACAGTCAGCCAGCTAAAATTTCATAAAGCCAGTGCAAAATGCTGCAGTCAGAAGGGCGGAAAGTGCACCAGTAAAGAAACAGGGAGCAGCTGATTAGACCACAGCAGTGAGGAAATGGATTGAGGAGTTACAGGACTATGAACCAAACATTAACTGCCATTGTGAAGGTACTGCACTAAAAAAGCACATTTATTTTTTGGCTGCATTACTAGAGCATACTACCTGCAAGAAAATGGAAGTGATTTTTTGCATTCTCAATACCTTCACATTAGAGAGGCTCAGTAAGGGAGGCTTAGGCTAGGTTTGGGCTGAAAGAAAAGTAACAAACAGGACAAGAGGTGCAAAACACCTAAGATTGAAAGAAGAGGGTGGAGTCCAGCAGGGAGAAAACAGAATCAGCAATATGATAGTGAATATCAAATAGACAGGCTTGCTCTAAGATGGATGCTGACCAGTTGTTCCCATTTTCCAGAAAACAGGTCAAGATGCAACAAGCTCTATTAGGTCACAAAGAGGAAGGAAACCTTCCCAATTAGCAGACAATGAGCAGTGTAACAGGTGCTGAGGAAGCAGTAGCATTCCTAGTGTGTATTAAGAGCAGGTGAGGCGAAAACCTGCTTGGGTGGCATCATTGTATGTGATCCTGTCTCTGGGCACATACATACAGTGACTACTCAATATTCCATTCAGATCAGTATTAGTCTAATTTTTCATTTCTGACATCATTTCATCACTCATTTTGGCTTCAGAGATGTGACCCTCAATGCAGCAGCAAGACTGTAACTAGAAACCCTGAGCAGGGTCTCACCAGGACTTTATCCACTCCCATTACTGGATATGAAATTTGGTATTCACTTGTACATAATCACATCCTGCACCTTCCTCTTACAGGCTTTGTGTTAGACCATCCTATTTTGAATCTGATTGCTCTCACAGCCAGGAACTTTTGATTTCCAGCTTAAATATTCTTGTGGCAAGTCAGCAGCAACTTGATATGGAGTCATTCAAATTCATACTCATGTCTGTGAATATTCTAGAACACAAAAGCTGATGTCACTGCAGATGAAAAACTTCCAGATCTGTTCTTCAGGTTTCAAGAAGGAAAGGATCATAAATTTGCTGAGGAAAAGGAAGAGTTTTTCTTTCTTGTGTCAACACATAAATAACCCGAAGGACAATACAAAGGAAATGGAGATGTAACATAGAAAAAGCTAATAGAGTGTCAACTGAGGGCACACCCAGGAGACCCAAGTCCAGAAGACAGGCATAATGAGGTTATCAGCTTGATGGATTCAGAAGGGTCAGAAGGAGTAATGTGAATTGACGACAGCTGTTTGCAATGGTAACTTGTTTGTGGGAGAGGAACCTGTTCCCCTTTTCTGTCTATCCCTAAAGATGTAACAACAAAGGTCACCCTTTGCAGATGCCTGCAAAATTGTATCTGTATGTCTCTGTGGAGAGGTATGTATGTGAGAGTTGAATCAATACTCACCTCTGGAAAGGAGAAAATGCTTTCTGTTGAACTGATGGCTATTTCATCCCACTGCAAACCATAACAGATGGGTTTTCTTCAGATCTCTCTGCACTTGAAGATTGTATTTGCGCTCACTAAGCATGTCTTGTGTCTATGAGGGGCAAAAATAACATTCTCCTGCTTCTTCATTTTCCCCCTCCCCTTGGTGCTGTGCTGTCATAAGGGGTGCTGGCTGCATCCTACTCAGCTTCTTTACAGCCTTCTGCCTGTGCTGCTTCCACTTGGAAAGCAGTTACCGTGCCCCACCTTGGAGGTGGGAGCTCTGGCTCCTTTGGGTTCAGCAACATAGACTCCATAACATACAGTCAAGTACCAGATTAGGAAACAGAGGAAAGTGCAGCTATCCCTCAGGTTTTCCAGAGGGAAAATGAGACCGATCCTGTTACCAGCACATGCCACCTCCCCTGTTATAAACAGAGGTCGGTTGGTTCTTTTTTTCAGGGTGGGTTTTTTTGAAAGAAAAGTGAAACACACTAAATAGTTGTTGGCATTTGTGTAACAGGCGTCCCCACTGCTGCCATCCTAGCAACATTTCAGTCAGAAGATGGTGTTCAACAAAACTAAGACATCAGCCTGTGTGTCTAACAAATGCTGCTGCCCAGCCTTGCTTTGCTCGGTCAGCGAATTGCTCTGCTGCTCTCTGTCATGCAGCACTCACGTCCTACCCCGAACACATGCACCCTTCAGCCGTGTTCTTCCTTCCCCCCAGTGCCAGATAGCAGTGTTCCGTGAAGAGCTTTCTCGGGCCGGGGCCAAAGCTGCCATCCATACTGTGCTAGTTTGAAGCAAGCTGGGATGTTTTGGTAACATAACTAGATAATGGGCAGTGAAATGAAAAACAATTGTGTCTACTTCTCTCACAGTCACGCTGAGAACTCTGGGAAGAAGAAAGACTTCTTCTCCATTTTGTTTCTCACTCTTTCTTTTGCCTTAGACCTGGTCACATCTCATTAACCCTGCTCCTATTAACCCTGCTCCCTAACCTCTTGGCTGCACCTCTTTTCTTCCTGAGAACTGGGGTAAGGTTGAGAGGGCCGGGGGGAGGTGTTGGGGTGGTTTGAGAGCCCCTCCTGGGGACTCAGGTTTCTGGGAGGGGAGTTGTGCTTTCATATCGTTTATCCTTTGTATATTTCTGTATATAATTGTATATAACTGTATATATTGTAAATAGCTGCTTGTAAATTCTGCTAGCTGTAAATAAATTGCTTCATCTATATTCCCAGAGGCCGTCTGAGTTAGCTGGGGCAAATACAAAGTGTGGGAGGGGCGGGGTAACCCCCAAACCATCACACATACGTACCGGTGTGACTAGCATCGTGCAACGAAGGGGCGAGCGCGCACTGAGCGCTCTCTGCGGCCAGATGACGCAGCTGGCTTGTCCTGCAGCTGCTTTAACGCAGAGCAAGGGCCTGGAAAGGTAGCCCCAGGCAGAAGCTGCAGTTCTCGGTGCTGGTAACACACACCAAAGCAGCGGTCCTGCAGGCGCCTCGGTTCTCTGTGGTCAAGCTGTCTCAGCTCGGTGGAAAGCCAACCGATCAGTCCGTTGGGCCTGCTGGCAGGCCCAGAGGGCGTATCCGAACAGGCAGCACACTGTCGATAAGCCCCTCGGTGGAGCACGGGGCTCGGCAGCGGAGAAGCAGGGCAAGGTGCAACCAAGAGGACCCATCTGGGCTCCCTGACCTGATGCCTGCTCCCCACCTATCTCTGATCTACCACCACTACTGAAGCAGTCAGAGAAGGCTGCGAGCAACGCAAAGCACCGGGAGCTGTTGTACCGCAGGCCGCCCTGCCACACCGCCAAGCCTGCGTTCAGCCCCCGCCGAACGGCCCCACACGGGCACGCCGGGCCGCGGCACCCCCACCCGCGGGGCGCGGGAGCGACCTCACCAAGATGGCAGCCGCCCCGCGGCGCGGCCCCTCACAAAGATGGCGGCGGCGCGGACGTGGCGGTCCCGGGCGGCGGCGCGGGGCGGCAGTGTGCGCATGCGTGGCCGCCGCCGGAGGGACCATGGCCGGGAGGCGAGCGGGGCTGAGCGTGGCCCGGGAGGTGAGCGGCGCCCGGCTGTGGCGGGGCGCGGCCGGGCTCGGTAAGGAGCTGTCGCCACCGCTGCTGCAGCACCGTGTCCTTGGGCGGCGGACCGTGTCCAGGAGGGATGGGCAGCGGGAGCTCCCGGACGCTGCCCCAGCCGGGCTCGGTTGTGCTGTGCTGGTGCAAGACTCAGCTGGCATCTTAATGTGCGATGACAGCAGGGTGCGAAGGGAGATTGCTTGTGCCAAACTCCGCCGCGAGCGGAAAGTTTGGTGCCCCATCCTACCTCCCTTGGTAAAACGGTGGCCTCTGGTGGCCTTGCCCCTGCTGAGCCTTTGAGCCAGTGCAGGGACAGCCGCTCAGAGGCAGTAAGCCTGCACCGAGGAGGGTGCTGCGGCAGGGTCTTGCCTCTGGCCAGCCCGCGTGTGCACAGCCCAGCCCGCGTGTGCACAGCCCAGCCCGCGTGTGCACAGCCCAGCCCGCGTGTGCACAGCCCAGCCCGCGTGTGCATAGCCCAGGCCAAGGTGTGCACAGCCCAGCCCGCGTGTGCACAGCGCAGCCCGCGTGTGCATAGCCCAGCCTGCGTGTGCACAGCCCAGGCCAAGGTGTGCATAGCCCAGCCTGCGTGTGCATAGCCCAGCCTGCGTGTGCATAGCCCAGCCCGCGTGTGCACAGCCCAGCCCGCGTGTGCATAGCGCAGCCCGCGTGTGCATAGCCCAGCCTGCGTGTGCACAGCCCAGGCCAAGGTGTGCACAGCCCAGCCTGCGTGTGCATAGCCCAGCCTGCGTGTGCATAGCCCAGGCCAAGGTGTGCATAGCCCAGCCCGCGTGTGCATAGCGCAGCCCGCGTGTGCATAGCCCAGGCCAAGGTGTGCACAGCCCAGCCCGCGTGTGCATAGCCCAGCCCGCGTGTGCATAGCCCAGGCCAAGGTGTGCATAGCCCAGCCTGCGTGTGCATAGCGCAGCCCGCGTGTGCACAGCCCAGCCCGCGTGTGCATAGCCCAGCCCGCGTGTGCATAGCCCAGGCCAAGGTGTGCATAGCCCAGCCCGCGTGTGCATAGCGCAGCCCGCGTGTGCACAGCCCAGCCCGCGTGTGCACAGCCCAGCCTGCGTGTGCACAGCCCAGCCCGCGTGTGCACAGCCCAGCCTGCGTGTGCATAGCCCAGCCTGCGTGTGCAGTGCTGAAAGTCGTCAGTGTGCTGGGCACAGGGTGCTGGCGGCTGAGGAACCCCGAGATAAACCAGCCCCTGAGATGCTGCTAAATCACAGAAAGGAGAAGGGAAGGACTGCTTTTTAAGAGTATGTTTTTCTTCTGGAGCTGCCTTTTGTTGCTCTTGTGTATTTTGGAGTCTCCTGAGTGGCAGGAGGACTGCTGGTGAGCTTCGTTCAAGTTTTGTACTTGCATTGGCAGGCTGAGGCTTGTTCGTGCATCATTTGGGCTCCTGCGCTGAGCGGTGCTACCTGGGCTGGCTCAGAGGAGACAGTGGGGTTCTGAGAGCTCAGGTCTGTGGGTTCTGAGTGCTTCGGGGATAGCAGAAGCCTGAACCTTCCTAAAAGATGGCTGAAGTGGGGCGGAACTGATCCAGTGATTCTGTCTTCTACTTCTCTGGCCTTTATTTTTTTTGGATAAGCATATACACAACAGACCAAGATAGCCAGGGTAGAAGGGCTAAGGAGAGAAATTGTGGCTTGTTTGCTTATTTCATCAGCCAGTAATGTAAAAGTGAGCAACCTACTGTGGCATGTGAGTGGGAGTTCAGTGTATAGTACTCTTGTGATCTGTTTCAGACATTTCTAGGCGCTCTAGCCCGAGGATAAACACCGGCGGGCATCTAGAGCAGCAAGGTGTGCTTTGTGTCCAGGCTTCTCTTCAGTGAGTTGAAACAACAAGTGTTTGGTGGTGGTTGAGATGTGGCGAACAAGAAGAGTTGGGATGGCAGGGTCTGCCTTACAGAAGGAGGTCTTAAAAAGGGTGAGTCTGTCAGAGATCTTCTGGTCACAGAATGAAAACAAACTTTGGTTGCCACAGAAATTTCCTGTGAAGTGTTTGGGGACTTGTGATCTCAGAGTGATATTTTTTTAAGTAGTTATGATAGAACACACTATTTTTGGAAGAGTTTTAGAGCTACTCTTCCCCTTTGGTCTGTTAACAGCTGAAAACTTTCCAGTGCAAAGGTTACTGAAAGGTGAAATCCTTCCCTCTTGCAGTGATCAGAAAGGTGCTGAGTAGAGGTTAGGGAAGAAGAAAGCAAAAGTCCTTCGAGGCAGAGGACAAGAGGGCTTTGTTTCTGGTGGCAGAATGTGTGACAACCGAGATACTGATGCAATAATTTAAACCTTTATATGTTTCAGTATTGCCTTCTGAGCTGCTGATTGTAAAGAAAACTTTCCAAATGAGTCTTAATATGGCATGATGCATGGCTAGCTTTGAAAAGCCTAATCTAGGCAGAGTCATGCTTGTTTAACTGAAGTCATGATGCTAAATGAATGCAATTTTCTATGTGGACACTTACCAGATGAGCTTGTGCTTACAAATTGCAGGTGTAATTGATGTGGCCTGCTGTAAACTGATATAAATGTGTCTCCATCATGTCGTGGTGGTTTGAACTCCTGCTGCTTCTTGTCATATAGCTCTGTAGTCTTTCAGCAGGCAGAGCTATTGACAGTGCTGAGCTGCACAGAACCTTTTTGAGGAAACTTGTCAGGAAAAAGAAACTAAGAAGACCGGATCACTTTGCAGGAAAACAGTGAAAACGCTGTGAGCTTAAGAGAATGAATAGGGTGATCAAAGCTATGGAAAACTACGCAAGAAACAAGCCTACCAGGTCCTTTTAAGCTTGGAAACATGACGACAGGAGACCCCAGCGTAAGTCTGTCTTCTGTATGCTGTTTGTAACTATAAGCAAAGAATAAGCATTCACTGTCAACACGAAATTAGAGCTATCAAATGAAAGTAGTAGATAACAAGCACAAAACAAACAAGAGGGGTTGGTTCTTCCCTCGCAGCACAGCCATAACCTGTGGCTGTGCTCTGGAACTCCCTGACAGAGTACGTTGCAGCCCTAAACATATATTGTGGCTCAGATAACAAATGAAAAAGCCATTCACAGAAGGAAAGGAGTGGAGCTGTTAAATGCAGAGACAACACCCTGTGCTGGGGCGGTGCCTGGGCTGCCAAATGTCAGGTGTTTGGGGAAAGCATTGTTAGTGTGTTGCTGCCTCCGAGGAGGCGCTGGCTGATCAGTGTCTGCACAAGCATAAAGAACAGGGGAAATGCCAATGTGGCCTTCACTCAGCAATGCTGTTTCTCACAGGTGTGGGTGGTGCTGTATGGCTGCATCTCTGGGCTGTCCTGCAGAGCCACTGGTGTGAGCTGAGGAACTGTGTCTAGTCGATGCAGACCTTTCTCATTTACCAACACAAAGGGTTGATCTGCAGGATTTACCTTAGACTTGCTGGTGGGTCATCCTCGATTCTGTAGTGCTTGTCTGTTAAATGCTTCCAAGCATCTGCAAAATGATTTGTCAGCATGCAAAACAATTCCAGGAGCATGGTGAAAATGGAAGTGTGTCCATGAACTGCAGGCTGGCCTCTGAATTAAAACAAAACTCCTCTCTGCTGGGCTGATTTTAATCAGCCAAATTTGTGGATGCAGGAACCACTCATCGTTCTGTGGAAAGAACGGCTCAAGTGTGCTGGCAGGTGACAAAGCATGGGGAGACTGCTTGGAGAAGAATTTTTTGCTTTGCCCCCACCTCTGTAGCTGGCTTTGATCTGTTTTATGAGGGTCAGTAGACGAAAACCTCATTACCTAACGCTGTTGGATGTCCACATATGTGTGATATGGCTCTTTGCCAGTATCTTAATTAGGGAAATCATAAAAGCAGAGGGTATATGCCAGTTCTTGAAAAGGACTTCTAGTCTTTCTGCTGGAAAGAAAGCTTTTATTAATTCATTGCAAAATGTATGAAAAAGGGATCCAGCTCAACTCTATAAGCAAAGCTGCTTCTTTTTCTCTTTTCTCTTTGTCTCTGCTTTTATGTGAGCTGCTTCTGGCTCCCTCTTCAAGATGGTCCCAACAAATGAGATTTGTAATACACACGTCAGTCAGTTTGGATTGAAACCTGCCCCAGGTCTCTGGTTTAAAAAGCTCTTCGGTTTGTGCCAGAATTCAACAAAAATGGCTCAGTGCCTCCTGATGCCTTGTGGGGCCAGGGAGGCATCTGGTGCATCCAAAGCTGCTGGGTCTTGACTTTCTGGAGTGGCTTGAGGAGCAGGAGGCACAGCTGTGTGTGCCTTGGGCAGCTGCCTGCGTGTGAGGCACCTGTTTCACTTGCCCTTCTTACCTGATACTACTGTATCAGATGTTGCTGGAAGTGGAGTTTTGTCTCTGCTACAGCCCATGTGAACCTAAGGAGTTGTCATGTGAGTTTTCTGCATGTTATGCTTCATATCTAAGGATCTTCTTCATGGAAAGGAGAGCCAGAAGGGAGAAGGATTTGCCTTTGCAATTTCTAAGTCACTGTGTTGCGATCGATGCTAAAACGATCAGGCAGTTCAGCTAAGGGGAGCCTGGGAGCCTGGCTCTTTGCTTTTGTGCTAACCTTCTGGTGCATGTGTTAGGAGGGACAGCTTTCCCTCCCGCATCCACAGCAAGCTTGGGTATGCAGCTGCTTTTAGGATTGCTGTCCTGGGGACCTGCTGCCGGCAGTTGTGCCGAATGTCTGCGGGTTTTCGGTGCCACAGCTTTACAGGCTGCTGCCCTCCGGGGCGTGCCCGCAGGCTCGGGGAAGTCAGTAGTTCCCAGGCATCGCAGACTCCTCTCTCTGCCTGTTTGCTGCTTTGCTCTTTCCTCTGTTCTGCAGGGAAGACTTGCGCAGGTGGCCGAGCTGCTGAAAGACTCCTGGCTCGCAGGAGCAGATGCCCGATCCCAGCTGAGGTGGTGGCACTGGCGGATTGAGGCCGTGCTCTGCCCGTAGTCTGGGTGGGTGTCTTGTGCGGATGAGCCACCTCCAGGAGGCAGACAGTACTGCCCTGCTTTGGGAGAAGGGAAACTGGAGTTCGGGGAGCGGATAGCATCCCGAGCTCCTCACTCTGTCCTTCCTTACAACCCCTGGTGCCCCAGACTTGCCTGAAGAAAGGAAATAGTGAGCTTTTGGAGGAAAAATATTTTGTTCATTCAGCAGTCCCTTCCTCCTGCCTTTTCTTTTTAATTATTTTCTGTCCCCTGTGTCCCTGGCTCAGCAAAGCTGATGGTGCAGTTCAGAGCATGCCGTTTATTAGCAAATTGCTGCTCTCGAGCAGGGGACCCCAACCTGGTGTTGGATTTAAGAGCAGTAAAACCAGTGGAAACTTTTAAAGTATTATGAGATCTGGAGATTTTTAGTCAGCAGAAAGTAAAAGCATTGCCAGAGTTGGGCAGAATGTCCTCTTGCTGTGCCTCATGAAGTGACAGATGTATGGGCAGAGGGAGAGCAACTGCAAACTGAGCAAGAGGAACAACTCCGGAGGAGAGGAGGGAAAGTGACATGGACAGTTTAGTGGCAGGGTTGGCATCCGACTAACCAAAGCTCTCAAATTAATTTCTTTGGCATGATTTTTAAACATTTCTGAAGCAGGCATGGTGCACTGTAGCAAGTTTTCTGGCTAAGGAGGAGGAAATGAGTAATGCATGCTGAAGTACCTTTTGCTGTGTTGTGTGAGTGCTTTGAACAGGTGTGGGAGCAGACAAACAGTCATTTGCAGATGGCAGGAACTGGTGAGGGGTGAGGGAAATGGTCATTCCTAAATTGGGCTGTGTGGAGACTCTGCTGTAGCCTGCCATTAACTTGCTGATAAGCACGGTCAGAGCTGGCTTGGGTAGAGGCCTTTGTTGGCTCTGAAGCGGACTGGGAGAGTGCATCTCACTGAGCTGTGGTGCATGACAGTGCCATGAGCAGGCAGAGTTAACATCCTAACTGGCACAGCTGGATGTGGAGGAGGACAGTTGTTGAATGCATTTCAGTTGGCATGCTTCAAAAATATCCATCTCTCTATCCAAGCAACCCCAAGTAGTGCCAAACACAGAAGTGTCATTTGCTGTGCCGTGGGATCAAGTGATGTGCCTTGGTGCTCCCCTTGGGCACAGGGGAAGGTGTGCAGGTGCCTCTGGGGAACTTGACATGTCAGCAGTCTTGGCAGGCAGAGTTGGTTAATAAGAAAGGACTTTGAAATTTCTGTCTGTGAAGATGCAGGGATTTATTTGAGCTTGTTATATGTGCTCCACCCCCATCACCCCCCAGCTCCACAGTGCTTCTTGCAGTGATACTATCCAGCTGACTGGCTGAACTCCTTTTTGCACTCTGGTGTAAAGGGAAGCGCAAAACAAGCTGCTTCTCCCATCCTGCTGATGCACGATGCCTGCTTGCCTTTCCTGAGCAGAAGGTGTGAGATTGCTAACTAGCTCAGGCTTGAGCTGATCTCCAGAGCAGTAATAATTAGGCATCACTACCTGATTTTGTTTCCCATATCACCGTTTAAGGGAGTGTTTGTACTCTGGGCTGCCTTTGAGGTTGCTGTCTTGTTCCCTCGCAGTACTTTACCTGGGACTGTGCTGCCTCTTAGTTTCTGGTTCAAAGGCTCCCAACACAGAGAGGCCATGCTGCCAGCCGCCTCACTGGCCCTGACCTTTCTTGGAGACTCGGGTGCTGCAGGAGTGTTGCTCTTAAAAGAGAATTCATTGCCACCCTAGGGCACTTAGGCAGATTTCTTTTGGGCTAGGATGTTGGCATTTACAGTTTATTAGTCCCACTGTTTTCCTGCTCAAAGCAAGCCTAAAAGATAGCTTTCGTAAAGATGTGTACGTGTTGGTTACCAGGCGAAAGAGAGAATCAATTCCCAGGAGAGCTGTTGTCTGTGGTAGGATTTCCCCCTGGGTTTGCACACTGTCCTGATTCGAGTTACAAGAGAACCAGTTCTGTTCAGTGATTTTACTTCTCAGCTCCATCTCTTCTAAGCAAGCTCCACTTTCTGAAGTTAAGAGCATATTTTTGCAGTGTCTGCCTGCCTCCAAAAGTGATAGTGCTTGATGTTTCTAGTACCAAGGACTGGCATGCAGACCTGTCACTGCTAAATCTCATGTACTGTGTTGGGGCTGCAGAGCGGAAGGTCACACCTGCAGGGAGGAATGGACAATTCAGGTGACACTGAACTGACCAGCATGGTATTTCATTTCACAAATGTCATATTCACTCTAAAGCTGAGGGGTCACAAGGGTCAAGCTTTCCTCACTCTTCCTCTTCTATGGCTGGCATCTGAGGAGGACTCTATCTTGTTCTGCCTTTGATCCAATCCACATGCTCCTGAATCTGCTTCCTGTCTGCTGTTGCATTCAATCTGGGACTCGAAATTGCCATCGGTGGCAGTTTGGTTTGCTACTGGGTTTATATCCATTTGTATCCATTTTTTTATTGTGATTTGTCTTTTTCCAAGGCATAAGTTGTTCTCCCACATTCCCTTTGTTTTCCCCTTTTGGAAGGGAGAAGGGTTAATAGAGAGCATCTGTCACTCATTCAGCAGCCAGCCCAGTCCTAACCCCTGACACGCACAGGTAGAACAATCCTCTTGTACATACCCACAGTCACTCCTCTCCGCAGGAAGACAGAGGTGATGAGGAGACACAGGGTGATAGCCATTGTTTTTCTGCATGACAACGTGTTGTTGCCAAACCTTGGTGCAGGGTGAAAATGGTGGAGCTGGTGGTGAAAGCCCTCTTAAGCATACTGTGCAGACTGCTGTTGTAGGTATAGTTGGGTGAAAGACAGTGCATATCAGTGTGCTCTTCACCCAACCAGGCAGCTGAGGGTGCTTTGTCGTCCCATCCCATGAGCTTCCCATCAGTTCACAGTACTAAATTAGGACCTTGTCGCTCAGGCTTCAGCCAAAGCCAGTGGCTCTCATTCTAGTTGCATAAAGATGCCTTAGATCATATCTTTGTTTGTAGACAGACATGCAAAGAAACTGGAACTGGATCAGATCTTAGCAAAAAGGTGCTGTCCAGTCACACGAGAGGGAGTGTTAGAACTGAGTTGGCTGTGTTTGGGATTACAGTGTCACAGTTGCTGGCATGGAGATGATGGACTCCCTTTGCTGTGATCTCTAAATAGCTGGTCCTATGCCTCCCTTGATTTGGGAGGAAAGAGTGTGGAGTGGCCGAGCTGCCACCCTGCCCACCTGAGTGAGGATGACTCCATGTTAACTAGGAGAGGAAATGACCTTGACTGATGTGTGTTTCAGATTGATGGACTGGAGGAGAAGCTGGCGCACTGCAGACAGAGCATGGAGGAGGTGGATCTTAAACTGCAAAGGGAGAAGCTCAGTGCTGAAGGAAGGTATCGATGACTGCCTCCTCTCACAGCTATGGCCACACACTTAAGCTGGCTGTCATCCTGCTGTAGTACTGAGAAAGGACTCTTGAAGGGATAGGAATATGTGGTTCTCCCTGTTGAGACTGTCTTACTCCAGCTCAGAACTTACTTGGGAAACTTAGCAGGGTGAGAAGTTTAGTGATGCATGGAAAGAATTTTATCATATCAACAGCTTAACTCAGTTTGAAGAGCTGGCTCCTAGACCTGCTAGGAAACAGCTCCGAGAGTCTGGCAAACGTTCACTGCACTCTGCTTCTCAAGCCTTGCCAAAGCTGCCCAAGTTCTGGACTGGAGAGGTGCAGGACCCATGGTGAGGGCTAAACCAGGCTGAGCTGCAACTGCAGAGTGCACTCAGGGAAATTAACCTGCCTGTGTAACAGATGTCTAGATGTATGGATGCAGTGACACACTGTGATTCAAGCAAGGATTTTGACCTAGATTTTGTAGCAGACCTGTACAGGCAGAACATGCTGTTTCTCTAGAGCATGAAGCAGCTGATCCTAAATCTCCCAGCTGATTCTCAGAATTTCTCTGCTTGAGGACATTCTTCAAGTCAGTATGATGCTACTGCTGTGCTAGTAGCAGTAAAGGCTAGGAAGCAAAATGATAGGCTCAAGGAGTGATCCTTTTGATCTTGGCATCTGCTTTACCATACTGTCTTGCAGAACTCAGAAGTGAGCCTAGCAGATGTGCCATCTCCACCCTTTGTACCTGCCAGCCTCCGTTTAACTTTGTTGTGCCTCCTTTCTGCTCTCTTTCTCCACCCCGCTCTCTTTACTGGGGTCTTATAGCTCTGTTCATGTTTGGACAGTCCTGTCTCCTCCTGTCCCTCCTATCTTCAGCTTTTCATGTCAACAGTCCTTCCCTAGATCTAAATTCTAATTCTTTACTGTCTGTATTCTTTATCTGGTATCCAGCTATCAAACCTACAGTCGTAGTAGCTCGACAGGATGGAATATACTTGGTATGGTTTCTCTCTGAGATACAGTGTCTAGAGCAAAGAATAAGGAATAGAGAGTCCAGGGGCTTCTGAATTTTACAGCTTGTATGGAGATGGAAACAAATTCTGTTGCCCTAATCGAGACCATTCAAAAAACCCTGGAGGAAGGTAACCATGATCAAAAATTATTGATTCAATTAGTAGTACACAAAGGAGACCTCAGCTTTCTCATTTTGAAGTTCAGTTGTCATGGTTTCTTCATGTCTCATTCTCAAAGCCTCTTCCCTTGACTCTCCTCACAAGACCAGTTTCTAAGTAGCAGTTCAGTCATGTTAGTAAATCTTCTTGCTTACTTTCAGTTGCCTTTTAGAGCCCTTTTCCTGCTGCTCTGACATAGCTTGCCTTCTTGACATCCCTTACTTAACTGGCTGTACACATAGATTTACATCTCTTTTCTCCTACAGGTTCTTGCTTTGCCCCAAGGGGAACAACAGTTTCTGTTACGCTTGCTGCCTTCTCTGTCAACTCTGAACTAGGAGATAATTTGTTAGTGCATCTGAGTGACCAAGTCCTTGCTGCAGTACGGAAATGTTACTGCTTTCAGGCAATTGGTTGTGCTTTTATTTGATTAAACTGTATATTAACTAATCAAGGCTAGGGTTGGCCAGGCTTGCTCTTTGTTGTGATTATCCTGAGCATTCAGTCTAACTGGTTGATACTGGGCCTGGATTCAGCCCGGTTCCTTGCCCTCACCCGTTTGTTTAAACTGGATGCCTCTGACAAAGGGATCTAAGCTTCAGTTGGTAAATTGACATTCCAGCACTAGGCCAGATGTGCTGGACAGGCAGGAGCCTGCAGTGTGTCTAGGGACCCTGTCCCATCCTGTAGCTGTGGTGGAACCTCCTACCCCACCTGAGGGAACAGAATAAGGGGCTTTCTGACTCACAGACTCCTTCCTAGCCTGCTTGTTTGCACTGACGCTGTCCTCAAAGGAGAGGTAGGAAGCGGTTTGGGGGAAGGAAGAAGTCATCTGGAACTGCTCTGTCTCCTCTCTTGCACAGCTGGGAATTTCTAAGCTGGCACATCTCTACAGTGAAGGGTGAGGGGCTTATCCTTTGTGGAGATAGCCCTGGCAGTGGGACAGTCTCTCTTCATCACATAAGCAATGAAATAGTCTGTGTTGTGCCTCACCAGTAATGAACTCCTCTTCTCATTACAGAAAGTCACTGGAGAGAGAGAGAAACTTACTAATGACCAAAGCTGACAACTATGGTGAGAGTTTCATTAAAAATGGTCCCTCAGGGCTAGACTGGAACAGTGCTGCAGCTTAGCTTCATCTTCAAGCTCCTGCCACCTCCATCTTCTGCCTTTGAATTTAGGTTCAAGCAAAGGGAGCTAGACCAAGGGAAATCAAGTCAGCATATTATAGTAGGAGTCTCAGTTCTTCTGCTTGAGCTGTGCATAGTGGAAAAAAAAAAGAGTATCAACTAATGAGAGGGGGAAAGATGTCCCTTCCCCATACCCAAAATTACTAGTCTTTAGATAATCTTAGCCAATAGACCTGAGTGACTTCTGACATACTCCCCTCTCTTTTTTGTTTATTTTCTTTTCCCTTCCTCTTTTCTAATGGAAGCTTGCTAAGCAAGCTGGCAAGTGCTGTCTGCAGGTGTAGCCAAGAGTACCTTCCTTAGGGAAGGTTCTCACTGCATCAGCTTCTGGGGCTGTTCAGCACTTGAACGTCACGGTTCACACTGGTGTGCTACCTGCGGTTTAAAGGAGCTAGGGTCTTCCCCTTTCTACAAGTCCTGCTGTAGACAGTTAAAAGGAGAGTCCATTTGAGCTATGGCATATTTGACAGCACTTCCATTCTGCTGAGGATGCTGCTTACCACACCTTCAGGTTCCTGGTGTTGATCATTGTGTTAACTGCTTGACAGCACTGCAAGCACCAGAATTCATACAAGGGAAGGAAGCAGAAGTGTTCTCTTAGGCCTGGGGAGTTGAAATTTAGGGTGTGGCCAGTAAACTTATTATTGTACCTCATGCTGCAGGACTGTTTCCAGAAGACTAGCAGTTATTTTAAACAGATTTAAAGCTATTAAGGGCAGGGCCACCACTAGGCATGGCAGAAGACTGCATAATGCTGTCAGCCATTACTCCTAACATCAACAGAGCAAGTTGACAAGCTGCTCAGACAGCAGCAGCTTCACATAATGATAATGGCTGCTCCTCCTGAAAGAGGAGAGGCAGTGCATGTGCACACAGTCTTTTTAGATTACTACTATGGCCTCCAATTTGATCTCTCCTTCCATGTGACACATGAGGCCATGAATTGCAGTCACCGTCAGTGGCATTGCTCCATCAGTTAGTTTCAGTTGGCACTGCTGTGCTTGGGGCGATGTGCCCTTGGCCTCTACCACCTCCTCTGTAGACTTGTAGATTCAAGCAGTTTGCTCTGTAATTGCATGGGAATGTTTGTACTACATGAAGAACACGGTCAGAAAGAACAGCTAAAAGCATCTTTAGAGTACCAGCACCAGCGTGGGAACCTGCATCACCAGCTCATTCCTGCTGAAGACTGCCAGTACAAACTGCATGGGCTGTAACCAGTGCAGACCCTGCAGTTAAAATCAGCAGCAAGAATAGTCTGCCTCTGAAGACAGTTTGTGCCCACCTTGCCCTGCTGTTTGGCCATGCAGACCCCAAAAGAATGAGATGTCTGTGCCCAGATCTGTTCAATACTCATCCTGCTGAGGCACAGGGAAACCCAGATTCTGTAACAAATACACTTGTGGCCACCTTTAAATAAGTAAATTTAAACACCAGGGAAAAGTACCAGGCTGTTACCTCTCAAATTGAAGAGAAAAGCTTTCTAACCTCTGTGTTCATTATCCTAGGGAGCAAGCACTTGTTCTAAAGGCCTTAGTAGGGTCCTAGAACAGGTCATTTGCAAACAGGAACTGGTTTGGCAATGAAGCATTACAAAGCACAGCTACTGCAGTTAACAGGATGAGACTTAGCAAATGAAAGGGTTCCTGCTACTTTACTTCCTGTTCAGCACATCTTATAATTGGCAGTTTTGCATATTGATCCCAAAATAATTGCCAGTGGCCGAAAGCAGCATTATGCTATGTTTTGGAAGATGAAGCACCAGGAGCAGTGACAGATCAGGCTTTTGTTTCTTTTCCAGAGAAAGAACTGAGTGTGCTTCGTAAGGAGAACCGCCAGAACGCTGCCCTGGCTGTGGCCGTGGGGTTGCTGATTGCTCTTATTTACGCCTGCTGGACAATGTGATTGCACTCAGGAATTCTCCCTGCTGGCCAAATGACTCTTCTGCAAGGAGCTCTTCCTTCTCTCACCACCTTGCCTCCCCCAGGGATGAGGGTCGGCATTTCGAATTGCTGCTCTTGCTTGGTTTCTGTAAGCCTTGTTGTAGGGAAGCTTTTGTGATGGACAGGCAACAGAAATCACACTTGGGGTTGGAAGCTGGGTCAAGCAGAGCAAGGTGGTGCTGTCTTACCCAAAACTCAGTGGTGACTATCCAGCTGATGCACGAAGGCAATGCGTTTCCCCTTTTGAAGAGGCCTTCTGTGGTAGCAGACAAGTGCTCTCTGCCCAGCCAAGTCAGGCTACGTGACACCTTGCCTCCTGTGACTTGACCAGGAGCCGAAGGGACCGAGGCAGCTCTTGGAATTAAAGGGTAACTTGGGACTTCAAGGCTCCACTTGTTTCCAAAGCTGAGCAGTCAGCCAGCACTGCTGGCTCCACAAAAACAGGTGGGAGGTGCGTGTCTCTTGTCCTACTAGCAGGTACCATTTCACTTGAGAGCTGAGTCCTTGGACTTTGAGAAAATCTACCCAACTCTCCTGTGCATCAGAGCTTAGTAGCTGTTTTGTGGGTCTGAGAATCAACACTTGCAGAAGAGAATTTCCTGTCAGCTCCCAAGAATGGAAGTGCCCCTGCAGGGCTTGAAATAAAATAAGTTGACCTTGTAAATTCATTTTTCCCTCTGTTTTGTTATACGCCTCTCAGCTGCTGCTTTATTCTCAATCTTCCCATCTTCCTGCTCTCACACATTGTGCCACAGCAGCCTAGACTGGGTCTGGTATTTAGCACCCCAGCTCAGTGAGGGTGCTGGCTTATTCAGGTGGAGTGCACCTGCAAGAGAGAACTTCCTTGTCTTGCTGCATGAAGGTCGTTCAAATTGTAGAGAGGAAAGGAACAAGACTCTACACAGCTGCTGTAGCTTCTAGGAGAACTGGAGTTTTCTTTCAGGCACAGTTCAGGCAATCCCTAAAGCAGTTTCCTCCTTACTGCCAATGTGTGTTTAAAAACAAGCTAAGAACGAATGAAAAAACACAGGGCAATTTTGCTGCATGGCCAGAAGCAGTCAGCCATGTGTCAGCTAGGTGGAAGACCTGGCATGAATGCCGTGGAAGCCAGAAGTGAAGGTAAATTATGCAAGAGCCCAGCACATGGAGAAATCTGTTGACACACAAATTCTGTGCTGAGAGGTTCACAGCTCTGTGCTTTCATCCCAGATGCAGTTTCAGGGCTAAATGAGACATGGAGGATTTCAAAGCTCATTCTGACATTTACAAAGTAAAGCCTGTTAAACTCTACAGTAGGGGAGGGGGCAAGCTGCTTGTTGGCTCTTCTCTTGCCTCCCGACAGCAAGTGTTAAAATTGTACCTGTGTGGCCGTGTTGAAGTTGCCAGAGAAAAGGAGTTCTGCAGACTGCTAAGCCTGGAAAAGTTTGGGTTATCTTTTGTTTTGTTGAGTGAAACTCAGTTTTAGCTTTTCTGCCTCCCTGCCTGGATGGAGGTTGCCGAGAAGCTGAAGCAAGTGTTAAGACTTTGAGGTAAGTAGAACTGCAAAATAATTCTTCTCTTTCAAGTAAGTGATTAATTGTAAGAAGCCCCTGGCCAGAAGGAAAACTGCATTTTTGTTAATGAAAAAAATACATAAGTGGGAAAAGGAATTGGAAGGTACCAAACTCTCCAAAAGTGTTACTAAGCAAGGAACTCCTAGAACAATTGGATACTGTGGTAATACTTAAACGGGGAAGGGTGCAGAAGAAACAGCCACTGAATATTAAGTTTAGCTTTAAGGAGTTAACAGGTAGTAAGTAGGTAGTACAGGATTTATGAAGATAGGTCTGAAGATGAGCTTTGCTGCCTTGCCTCACGAGAATTCACCTTTGAATGCAAAAAGCCTTACAGTGGGCAGGAAAAATCAGCTTACTGGAACAGTGTTACTTTAAGGGTTTAAGACCAGCTCTGCAGTGTTGGGGTTTGCAGTTAGAACTTAAGGCCAGGAAACTGAGGCACAAGTAAACTTTCTGAAACTAAAATGGATCTCGAGTCAGTCTCTTGCAGCAGCAAGCAATCCACCTGGATTCAGAAACACCAGGAAAAAACACAGCTGCAGAACTCTCTCTCCCAGATGGTGATAACAGAACCTGAGAGCTTTTCTGGAATTGGCAGATTGGTGATAGGAGCTGAATTTCTCTGCCTGCTTTACCACGTAAACGAGCACAGCTTGCTTGTCTCATCTGTTCTGGAACCGGAGGACAGCCGCTGACTGGGATGCAGCACAGCAATCAGTCGTTGGTGGATGTCCGTTACATTGCTGCCTTGCTGACTCCGAGTCTGGACTATGCTCTGCCACTGGGTGCTAGAGTCGCATTCAAACAGTAGTAAATAGAACAATTAAACAAATATGTTTTATTAATAAAGAAGGGCTTGAGGTGAGGAGAAAGTTCTTCACTGAGAGAGTCATTGGACACTGGAATGGGCTGCCCGGGGAGGTGGTGGAGTCGCTGTCCCTGGAACTGTTCAAGGCAAGGTTGGACGTGGCACTTGGTGCCATGGTCTAGCCTTGAGCTCTGTGGAAAAGGGTTGGACTTGATGATCTGTGAGGTCTCTTCCAACCCTGATGATACTGTGAAGGGGGAGATGTGGGGATTAAAATAGACAAAGTTTCACTGCCCAGAGGCAGCACTGTGAGAGAACACTGATCAAGAGAACAAGGACAGTTTGTAAGTAATGAATTAAAAAGCCTTTGATGGCGATGAAGGAGGTCTGTGCTTCTCACACCCCCTGACATCTGTTCTGGCACCTGGCCTTGAGGAGCAAGGTGAGCTCTTTCAGAGGGTGGGAGAAGTTTTCTTTTTATGCCAGCTGTTGTTTGCCTGTGCTGCACCCACCGCCTAAAAGATACATAGAGCCTCAGACTGATTGGAAGAGATGTTCTTATTTGAGTTCTCACTGGATCTCGTGTGGCCTGGGACTTTCTCCTGCAGGTCAGGACAGAAGGGCTGGAAGAGTCACCAAGGGCACGCTGGCAGCATATGCTATCTGGGCCATAATCTAATATACACTGCCAGGGTAGAGCCTCGTCCTGTGCCTTCTGCGTGTCACTGCCTGCTTCAATCACCTCTAGGAAGTCAGCCCTGGAGAAGGCTAGGATTGAAGCTGTGGAGTTGCATCAGTTCCCGATGAGTCCAAGCCGGGCTCAGTTCCTCCTGCACTCCTCAAGAGAGCAAGCTTAGGGTTATGTGCTTGGATGAAAGACAGGACATCCTCCTTTGATAGCTTGTCTGGATCTTGCCTCTTCTGAGAGTCGTGCACTTTGACACCTTCCCCCCACTCCCAGAAGAGGCGGCTGTAATGGCAGACGCTGTAGGCAGAGAGAAGAGGAAGATTAATGTAGCAGGGGAGGGGAAGGAAAACACTCATCCTAGCCACAAAGTGCACTACAAAGACGGCTGCCCTTGCAGTGGGAGCCACATAGAGGTACTCTAATCTAAGGGATACCTTAGAAAAAGACCAGTGCTTCATTCACCTTGCAAACTCTACAGCCCTTAAGGTACAGCAACTTCCATGCCTAAGAGATTTCCATGGAAACAACCTCGTTAATTCCAGCTTCAGTCAAGAAACGAAGCTCAGTTCAGTTCAGTATTTGCTGGAAGGAGACAGGTCATTAGCAGAAAACCTGCCTCCCCCTAAGTTTTTGAGATGATGGAACTGTCATTGCCAGCTATGGAAAGGCCTTAATGAAGAATTTAGAAAATCTGCCAGCAGCAGCACTCTAATCACTCACCACAAACCTACTAGAATCAGTAACAACTGCCCTCTGGAGCTGTGCAAATGAACAGCACTTCACACTGCACAGAAGCAGCTACCAACACCCCTCTTCCTCCTCCTGTGAAATAACCCAGGCTTTGAGAGTTCCATTCCTACCCATCTCTCACTCCATCCATCAAGCACGGCCCTCCCTCGCTACCTCAACATCCTCCCAGCCATAATGAAAACCGAGCTGCTAATGACTGCCAACACAGCAGCCTTTAGTTTTGTACAATTACTGACACTTAATATTCATAGCTTATTTAGTGCTGCTGTTCTAACAAAGCAGTACTAGCACAGCGACAAGAGCACATGTCAATGGCTAATTACAGACACATTAGTACTCACTAACCACAACACATCCCTTCTGGAGTCCCACACAAGCCCTCCCTCCACCTTCTCAGTCATTCATGCAGGTTCATGCTGGACTACTTCAGAGTGAATCATACAATGGTCTGGGTTGGAAAGGACCTCCAACGATCATTTAGTTCATCCCCCTCTGCACTAAGCAGGGGCAGCCTCGACTAGATCAGGTCGCCCAGAGCCCCGTCGAGCCTCACCTTGAATATCTCCAGCACCACCCTCGGCAACCTGTTCCAGCGTTCCACTACCCTCGTGGTAAAGAATTTGTTCCTAACATGCAAGCTAAACGTGCTCGTCTCTAACTTGAAAACACTGCCCCTCATCCTATCACTACAGGCCTTTGTAAACAGTCTCTCTCCATCCTTCTCGTAGCCCCCTTTCAGGTACTGGAAGCTCGTTATTAGGTCTCCCCAGAGTCTTCTCCAGACTAAACAACCCCAGCTCCCTCAGCCTGTCCTCGAAGCAGAGGTGCTCCAACCCCCTGAACATTTTCGTGCCCCTCCTCTGGAACCTATCCATCAGGTCCATGTCCTTCCTGTACTGAGGGCTCCAGACCTGGATGCGGTACTCCAGGTGAGGTCTCACCAGAGCGAAGTGGCAGAATCACCTCTCTGGATCTGCTGGCAATGCTTCTTTTGATGTAGCCCAGGATGCGATTTGCCTTCTGGGCTGCAGGCCCACACTGTCTGCTCATGTTTAGCTTCTAGTCCATCAGTACTCCCAGACCCTTTTCCTCAGGGCTGCTTTCTAGCACCTCATCTCCCAGACTGTATTGACAGTGAGGATTGTTTCAGCCCAGGTGGTGAACCTGGGCCCAGCCATCCAGGTTGTCCAGGTCCCTTTGGATGAGATCCTGTCCCTCTGGTGTATTGACAGCACCACTCACCTTGATGCCAATAGGCAGAGCTAACCCCATCCCAACATACTGAGGGAAAAAACCCTGTGCCTCTACTTTTTAAGCCTGTTCCTCCATTTATCTGCTTAAGGAAAGCTTAAGGATTCTTAACAGCACTGCCACAAGGTAGGTAAGGAGATTCAACATGAGAAAATCAGGAGCCCTACTTCCTATGAATCTCATACACAAAGGCATAGTCCTGGCTGGTGGTGGTTGAGGGCACCTCTGTCCAGACTCCCTGAGGGCATGTTCTGCACAACATCTCCCATGAGCCCTGAGGTGTGACAGTGACCAATGACTCCACCCTCTCCCTCAGAGATGCTGCTTTTCACTCTCTTTAAACAGCTCCCAGCTATTTACAGCTTATTCCAGAGCCTGTGCTAAATGAGCTGGGATTTGCTTTCCAAGTAGCAACTTCTGAACCAGCATCTTAAAATACAGAGATGCAGCAGCTACCGGTCTCAGTTCCCACCTCTCTTTGTGCAGGCAGGTTCAGTAACTTGGACTCTGCGGCAGTCAGGGGAACAAAGTTGTGAGAGTTGTGTACTCAGAGCAATTAATTGCAAAATCCACAAATTCAGCTCAGCAGTTCCCTAAAAGCCTGCGCAGATGCCAGCTTTCTGCAGCACACCCTGCTGGTGAGCGAGCTGCTTTCGCACCGCAAACGACTGCACAAGCGCACACAGCACACCGCACGCCTCAACTCCCTCCTCCACATACCCAGACAGACACCTCCACCTGACAACACATTCTCCTCTCTGTCTCACACGCACACAGAGCTTCACCTCTGGCTTGTACTCACTGAAAGGGCGCGATGGCTTCGAAAGGGAGCTCGTACATTGTCTGCCTGGTCACTTTGTTGAAGAAGAACTTCTTCTTAGTATTTCTGCTGTATGCCATCGTCCAAGGGTCTTGCAGAAGAGGCGCACGCATCAGACACAAAACAGAGAGAAGTTAAAAACCACCCAGTACAAATACACATAAATAGGGAGGAGAAATCTATAGCAATAATTGGGATCCTTCTTTCATTCCTTTTTCTTTCACTCCCCCAAGAAGACTTGCTTCCCAAGCTGTCTCCTTTCAATGGAAAAACTCCCTTCACCCTGCCTTTAAAAGCTGACACTCCAAATGGGTTGTTTCCACATAATGCTACTCTGGAAAATACCTTCTTAAGGAAAACTTCTGATCTCATTAAAAAACAAAGTTATCAGGCAAAGAAACTGAATCACCCACACGATAACTAATCAACCTGCAGAACCTATCACATAAATACCTTCAACTTTATCCAAATCCAAGCTACCTTCATTACATTCAAATAATTAATCTCTGGCCATTGGAATACTCCCATTAGTTTTTTACCAAGTTACAACAGGAGCAAGTCTGGTCAATGCTTGTTCTCTGAAGATACAAAGAAGAGCTAAGTAAGAGGGTTGACTCTCTTCCTACCATTCAGAGTCTGTATGATGTAGAGTCCTGTGGGCACAAAGTGGCGGTCATCTCGGCCAGTGTAGGACAGCCGGGGTATGCCTCGGGAACTCTTAATGACTTTCATCTCTAACCTAAACGTTGAGAGAAGGCAAGGATAAGAGACTCCTTTTTCTTCTTTTACCATCCTCTTGAGCACAACATGCTGCCTGCACATCCTCCACAGCACTGCAGTGAAAACCCACCACACCGTGCATGACAGGACACAATCATCACACCCTGGAGGATTCAGACTCTTCGGTCTCTTGCCTCCCACACAAGGACAGAGAAATCAGCCAGAGCTGTCTAGATCAGGTAGCAAACTGAGTACTACAACGAAGGGTCTGTGATGATCACCTACACTTAATCAAAAATGGGTTCCCATTTCAGGTATGGACTCCTAATCTTGCAAGCCACTGACGCCTCTGCACACAAACTCCAGTGCCATGGCTACCCCCTACTGTTGTAAAGCGTATTGGCCACAGCTACAGCACTGGAATTTGTTAGGAGGATGCTGTCATTCAGCAGCATCTCAGGAACAGCAGCCACTAGTTGCAGGAGCTCCAACAGCTCCCTCAGCACTCCTCAATCGTAGGTCAGCACATGCCTCCCAATCCTGCACATTGGTAGCTCATAACCTTAATGTGCCTGTTACTTACCTGACAAAAATCTTCTCCATTTCCTCCAATCTGTACATTTCCTTCACTCTGCATAGAAACAAACAAAAATGTGATTAAATAAAATATCTACACTGTTCTTCTTTTTCCTGTCTCAGCCACAGAGAGCAGCCAAACAGTTCATTTTGTACAGCATGAGATGGTCAGGCATGACTGAGGTTCACCCTTATCCTCAATCTTACGCTCCAGTGCCTTACTGCTTTTGGCTTGAGAAAGCCTGACAGCTGCATGCTCATGGCTCAGTTGCTGTAAGCAGCATCTCTGCTGCTAAGGAAGTTGTGCATTTTTACCCCAAACTGAGTATACAGAACAGGAAGAACAATCAGTCACTTGCCTTTGTTCTCCCATGAGGTAAATTCACCAAGGTCAACCTCAGGCAGGTTCTAGCCTCAGTATGCTGGCCCCACAGTAAAAGCAAACTGTCTGACCGTCACTGTCTCTGTCCTCAGCTACACCACAAACCCAGTAGCTGTTTTTTACCTCAAGGTAACTTCCTCTTTTTAATTAGTAACCATTACTCAGAGTCATCATTCTTAGAATTATGTCAAACTGCTTTTGGTTTTATTTTTCCAAGACACAGAAAGACATCTGGAAAGTTTAAGCAGCACTGTCTCTGATCTGACACCCCAGCCGCCCGTTTCCCTCACACTGCTGCAAGCATCAGGCTCCAGAGAGCACAACTGGAACATCTTTTCACAAGAGCAGCAAAGGATCCCTCCACAAACCATTTCTACAGCTCTCCTCACTTCCCCTTCAACTCTCCCCCACATTTTGAGCTCCTCTAGTTATCGCAGCTGTCTATTGAGTTAACCCATAAGCTCACTCATCATCTTTCATCCACATGGGTAACATTCTCTTTCCAATCCTCCAGCTTCTCCCACCATATCACAGCACTTCTAGCCTCTGAAACAGAAGCTATTTTGCCCACAGTAACTATCTGATACCCAGCATAATGATGCTCTTATGGTTCACCATAGGAGAATAAATGATATGGAAGGTCAGGAGGCAGCCAAAGCTGGAGCCCTTTATCAGGAACTTCCTTGGTAACTAAAGCCTTCTACTCAGGATAACCATTTGGAGATCATAAATGCTGGTCAACACTTCATTTATCTACTAGCAGTCTGCATCTCTGAACAACTGCTGACCCTTCAGGGCAGACAAGGACATAGAAGCCTTTGCAATGATCAAGCTGAGTGCTAGACCTACAATAGCAGGTACTTGAGAACAGCAGAAACCAAACCAATCCACCTGTGATGACAACACAACTGTCAGAAACATGAAGAAGGACACGACTTACACAATGTCAACCTTTACAGTGATGGTTTGGGAGATACCTGCCCAGGTATCTCCCAATGAATTCACCCAGACTAGAAGTCAGCCAGATGGAAGTAAAGGAATGAAGCTTTATATTCACATCTTAGCACAATTTACCAGCAGACATTTAAAAGAGATTACAAATATTTACAGCTACATACATGAAAATACAAGTTCAAAGTAATACAGAAACACAATACCCCTCCCAGAAACCAGAGCCCCCAGGAGGGGCTCCCAGCCACCCTTCCACCTTCTTTCCAACCCCTTCTGTTATCCCAGAACCTGCCTTACATGCAAGGTGAGTTGGAGGGATCGGCAAGGAGGGGCTAGAATCAGTGATTAGTTGGGTTACACAGATCCAGCTAGAAGCAGTTAATGTGGCAGAAGCCAGGGAGAAACACAGACACTGACTGCCTTATCTGTGTTTGTGCCCTTGTTTTTATGCGTCTCAGCAAACCTGTGAGTGAAGCAGACATCACCGTTTTTTTCTTTTCACAGCCTACAATTTTACTCATTAAAATATTCCAATTAGCCTCAAACCAGCACATTTATCTTAAATATCTGTTGAACAGAACATGAATTTCAGCTTGAAATTTAACTTCCCTTCAGCTCCTGATCTTCACCCTCCAACACACTGAAACCAAAGCACAGCAGGCTGAAGGAGTCACCACTCACCGGATGGGGTTCATATCTGGCCGGCTAGGCTTAGAAACAGCTTTGACGAACTTCTCTGCCAGATGAATCCTGAGGGAAAGAAGAATCTGGCAAGTTAGCAAGATCTCTGCCACAGCAGTAGGCAAGTTTCAGCAGAGGAACAGACCAGATGCTTCAGCAAATGCAGACTGCCTTCACTGTTAGCCACACCAGCACGAGCAAGACTTTTCCACCCTGTCCTCCCAGTTCTATGTTTAGTGATACTGGCTGTTATCCATTAGGAATCAGTCTCCACAGCTTCCTCTACAAGCTCACCCGCTCCTGGACTAGTAGAGATAGCATGTCCCTGAGGAAGGAAATACAGGGGCTCATTTCTTCTCCCTCAGCCAGTTATCATCTGTGCTCTTTCATATTCCCAGGATGCCTACTCAGAGTACACCTGTCTCACTCCGGAGCAAGCAAGGAGCGAGACCTGCTCCCCTGCATAGCCATGGTACAGCTAGAGAAGGCTTTATGCACCGTGCTTCAGAGTGGATTCATCCACAGCTCATCTTTATAGCAGTGTTTCAGCTGAATGCAATTGCCTCCCTGTGCTCAGCAATCTGCTTTTAGGGTGAATGCTGCTCCTAGTCACTCCTATTTATGTTGAGAAAGAAACTTCTCCAGATCCTCCATACCTATGGATGAAATGCTGCTTTCGAACGTCGTTGCCATTCAGCACCAAGGCATCTAGGATGTGGATGGCACTGATTTTCCGCTGAGCTTTCCCCTAGAGAGGCAAATACAGAGAAGACTCAGAGTGTTGCTACTGCCGCTTTAATTTGTAGTCCATTTTTTGAGAGGACATCATTCTCTTCTGCCCAAGAAAGCAGCTTTCCAGGTATTAGGAAGCACACAAATTCCCTCCTGCTCACTGTACAGCAGCATGCCACTCTGAAATCTGGCATCTTTCAAATGCACAGCTTTGTCTCAGGTGATAGAGGGCAAGACCATAGCTGCCACCACCAGTTCCCTGTGCCTTATCAGGTACCACAGCACAAAGCCTCCTCATCTGAGGTGCCAGAGGACTGGTAAACTCCCAGGCAAACATCCTACCCTGTGAATATACCATAAGAAAATACCACCGTGAATATACCGTGGGGTCTTTTCCCCAAGGCCTGTGATCACTACTGAGCAGTTCAGCACCCCAAGAGCCACAGAAGCCATTAAGTCACATTGTCAATGTCAAGGCATGCAGGATAACACCAGTATGTTCCAAGTGTTTCCAAAACAATGTTAAAAGCTGCTCTCAATAGCAGCAGTCAGAAAGAAGGAAATCATCCAAAATAGTTTCTCTAAAGAGCAAAGGAAACCTTTGCACCTTGCACAAACAGAGAGTTTAATTCTGTGCCCTCTTCTGCAGAATGGGCGAAACTGTTCTTACATCTGCGGGCACTTGTAAGGGAGAGAACAGCCTCCTACCTCTCCTTTCAACTCATGAACAATCTCCACAGAGAGAAGGGTATCTCGTGGCAGCTCAGTTTTCAAATCCAGCTTTGTCCAGCGATCCGACTGGCGACCGTCCCAGGTGTAGATCTGTGATTTCTGTGTGTAGAAGACAGATTCAGCCAAAGCTTCACAACAGCAAGGGTGGAGGACAGACCTCTGGCTAACTGTAGAGCAGCCCTCAGACAATCTTTTTGTCCTAGGCTGTCATGAGCAGTTCTTTGTCAGAAGTCTTAAAGAAGAACCTTAATTTGTACAGTAAAGAGCAAAACCACTGACTCTGTTGGTGACTTTTCATAACCAGATAAAGCAGCAGAAATGGAACACCATTAAAAGGACAGAGAAGATAACTGAGACAACAGCAAAAGTGTAAGGCTCTGCATCAGCTGCAACTACAAAACCAGGGTTAATTAGTGAACTCAGGAGAAAGACAAAATAACCAGCAGTCTCAGGGACTGCTGATGGTGATCCTTTCTAGCCTCTGAAGATAGGAAAGGATGGGATGAAACTGGAAAGCAGAAGAGTAGCACTGAAGTGAGCCAGCAAAACTCCTGGGACTGTTCTCAGCACTTACCCCCAGTCCCAAGAGGAACTTCTGCTCACTTCCAGACACCATGCAGCGGTAATCTAACACTTGGCGTATCTTCTCCAGCGTGGTGGAGTTCAGAGGAGTGGGCTTGTAACTGAAGGCATCAATGTCCGTGCCCTGCAGGTGCCAAGTATGGGAAAGGCAAATGAGACACCATACATCAACGTGTAGGCAAATGCAACTGCTGCATGAATCAAGAGTCCAGGAATAGCTTCTTCATTCCCACGGGAAAAAGCCATGTTTACACAAAAGGGATCAGAAGAGGCTTCTGGGAAAGGTCTCACCTGGATCAACTCAAAGAACTTGGACTTGGGATCTGAAGATGAAGGAGCAACACGAGCCTGGTCAGGAATCTGAAAATAAATCCAAACAACTGAGAACAGTGTTTTAATTTGGCATGCTCATAGGAACCTCTCTGGTTTCAACACATAACAAACCATCCTCTAAAACCTCTGCTTTTGGGATTCCAGTTGCTGGAGAGCTCACCTGGCAAACAGAAGGTCTCATGTGTTCTGCACATTTCATACATGTATACCATGTCTCAGAGGAAACAACAGGCTTCTTCAGGCAGTTTCAGACTAAATCTTTGATCTCATGTATGTTTTCATGAAACACTACTTCATCAAAGACACACAATTAGCCTGGGAAACTGACTGCCATATATATGACCCTATTGCAGGCACTGCAGATTCACAAGCAAGACTTTTTTGAGAGCTTTAATACTTGGGAACCATCCACCAAGTTCACTCTGTCTGAGGAAATATGCTCAGCTGCAGCAAAGCTTACTCAGTTAAACCATACACACAATGAATCAGAAACATTCTGTTTGCTCACATAAATAGCTTGAAGTTGTCCTTGACTTTCCCACAAGACAATGTATTAAACCTTTGGCTAGAACTATCTGTATTACATCACCATTCTTGTTTCATCACAGCAAAGACACTTTAACGACCTCTCTAATTGGCAGCTTACTTACCCCCCATAGCTGGAGGCACTCCTTTCGGATTTCAGCCTGCCGTGGCTCAATCAGTGTCCTAGCGGAAGAGAACAGACTGCTAAGACTGCGAAACACCCTTGCTCTTGCAGCGTTACACATCTTAGCCCTATGAAACTTGCATCTTCCAGTATCTGGTTTGGGAATGGCAAACACACACTATGCTGTACTGCCTTCACTACCCATCCTCCACCCACCTCCATCTCCATGTTTAGCTTTGTTTCATGGTCTGCAGGACTGATTAGCAGCCACATGGAAGCCTTCTCCAGAAGGGTGATAATAGACCATCAGCTTTCAGGACTCCCTCATCCACCCACACCTGTCTGCAAATTAACTCAGGCAGCAAACCAAACTGAGCTACTCAAAAGCACTATTGACTTTCCTGGCTACAGAGGCCCAGGCAAGAACCAGTTCAAATCAAGAGCACACTAAAGAAGGGCAAGACAATTGATCTGTAGTCCTCGCCGAAAGCCAGAGGAGTGTACTCACGTGTCCTGAACAAAGGCGCGAATCTTGGCAAGTGCCTTTATCTGAACTTTGCAGTGGCTGAAAGAGAGCACAAGTTTCAGTCAGGCACCGAGCTACTCACCAAGGTTTTTCTATGCTGTTCAAAACAAAGAAGAGTGCTGAGACAACAGGAGGATGCCAGTAAGCCCCTTAGAGCAGTGACAGGTCATTGCCAACACGGTTTAAAGTCACAGGAAGACCACTGAAACTAAGAACTAAGCAGTGGCCTCCTTTTTTTTCCACATAGTACTTGGGAGGCCAGATAGTCACCAGCAGTATTCGGCACTTATCTCTGCACAGGGTCCCTTCTTCTCTGCTACAAGAGCCTCTCAGGAAGCCAAAGCAGATCAG
Source organism: Pogoniulus pusillus (assembly GCF_015220805.1). NCBI lineage: Eukaryota > Metazoa > Chordata > Aves > Piciformes > Lybiidae > Pogoniulus > Pogoniulus pusillus. The sequence continues at coordinate 24,284,433 of NC_087281.1, read as the reverse complement.
CAGAGCAGCACAGACAGGTAACCCCGCAAGTGCAAGAAGCTACAACCGCCTGTTAACCTGTCCGGGGCAGTAGCCTTTGTTGCCCAGAGGCACTCACTTTTCATTGGACCGGACAATGTAGTCACAGAAATCCTGGTCGCCTTTGATCACGTTCAAGGGGACAACAAGATTGACATCCACGTCGGAGCTGCGCAGCTGGTTGAGTCTGATGTTCACCGCGAAGAGATAGTCCCGCACGTCACCAGTCCCGACCTTTAACCCTTTGCATATCACGTACCTGCAGAGCAAGGTGCAGAGCCCATGCGCAGTTAGTTCTTGCACACAGCCAGCTTTCCTGTATCGCTCCCATTATCAGGACAGTCTCCTAAACCCCAGGAATTCTTCCCTCCAGGGTATCCCTAGGAAGCTGCAGTCTCACCTATCATTATACATCTGCTATGCTCTGAAAAGAATGAGAAACTCAATCCTATTGAAAAACTCCACACATCTCCCTCCGGTAGGGAACAAATTCTGCTACACCAGGCAGGCCCAATGCTAACACACATAATGTGCTCCAGCCTCCCTGGAACTGTAGACTGTAATTGTTTCATGCCACCCAGGATCTGTTATATGTTCAGTTCTGCTGCTTTCTCCCCAGAAGGGTAATCTGGGAAATACATTCTTTACCTTGTCAAACATCACAATTTGCTAAGCATCTGAAATGCTTTCTCTTCCAAGAGAGCTGCCAATTGTGGCAGGTCATAGAGCTTCTACTAGACTTGCCCAAATCCACCTGTAACTGTATTTAGGGACAAGGGGTTTTTTAGGCTCCAGCCACGCTCAAGAACCTCACCTCTCTGAGTTAGCAGGGCGGCTTGTCACAGGTTTAAAGATGCACACTCGCTCGAAGCAGCAATACAGCAGATAAACAAGTCCCACACTGAATGGAGTAAACAGGTCAAAGGTTTTGCAGACAAAATGTCCTCCTGGAAAAAAAGTGAGGAAGCACACTGAGAGCAGCAGATCACAAGGAAAGCAAGAAACATTAGACACCTCAAGAATTCTCTTCTGCAGAACTGTTAAAGTGGGTTTTTTCAACATGAAACAGCACATTCACAAAGGAGGTAATCTGGGCTCCGTGAACCATCTTCCCTGTATCTCTGAAGAGAACATTTCCCTATCCAGCATCAAATCATTATGCAGAGTGTCTCACAAGCAAACCTTCTATCCATGCCCTATCCTCACCTTCCAGGTCCAAACTGTGCCCTATGCTGCATGGCAGCATGCTATGCAAAAACCTCAAAAGAAGAGGAGCTCTGATATGCACAAGAAGAAACCTTGGGCTGAAGGAAAAAGCAGGTATTACTTAAACGGAACAACTCATCATTTAGTAAGAGCCTATGTTGCCTTTTGCCTTCAAACAAGACTCCCAATTTCCCCAAGCAAAAAGCAGTCAAGTTTTACAGAGCTACTATCTACCCAGAAAGGAAAGACTTACAGAAGGTTACTGCTTTAACAGATCACATCTCAGACCACTGCTAAACAGAACATTGCTTCAGGTAATTCTAAACATAGGGCACAAGATAAACAATAACATAATCCAGTATCTGAAGAGGGCCTACAGGAAGGCTGGAGAAGGACTATTTACAAGCTCTCATAATGACAGGACAAGGGGTAATGAGTTTAAACTGGAAGAGGGGAGTTTTAAATTAGGTGTTAGGAAGAAGTTCTTTACAGTGAGGGTGGTGAAACACTGGAACAGGTTGCCCAGGGAGGCTGTGGATGCTCCCTCCCTGGAGGTGTTCAAGGCCAGGCTGGATGTTCTAGTGCGAGGTGTCCCTGCCTATGGCCAGGGGTTGGAACTAGATGATCTTTGAGATGCCTTCCAACCTAAATCACTCTATGATAATGAGTATTTTTATCTTCTGCATCAGTACCAAATGCTAAATACACTCAGCAAAAGAAAGGAGCCATCAAAACCAGACAGAGCTTGCCATCCATCTTTTGGCAGCAATGAGGTACAGCCAAGATGATGTCAGACATCATCTTGTTTCAGTCAGAGATGACAGACTTAAAGGAGAAAAGCTGTAAATTAGAAGGAAGGTTGAACTGGATAAATATCACTCTGTTCCAACCAGTCTGTTAGAATACTAAGGAAGCAGTTGGTCAGATAGTGCCATAAAACTCAGCTGCACTGTCCAGTTGCCACACTATTGACCTTACTCCAAGACAGCAACATAACACACTGCAAGAGCTTTAAATGTGCTTTTAATTCAAAGCAAAACAGACACTGACAATCTCCCCTTTCTGCCCTAGTTCTCCTAGCATTGTGACAACCACCTCAGTGTACACGTACACTCTCAATTCTGTGGCAGCCTCACTGAAGAGCAGACTCCGTGACATGTTAATAACAGTTGTACAGCATCCTTCCACAATGCCACCCACTTGTTAGAGGAAGAAGATTAATGGACAAAACATACCTGTCCGGACAATGGAGAGCGCTGTAAGAAACTGGCAAAGCAGGAGCTGTTTGCTTAGGATTTCTTGCAGATTTTCCTGACCCTCCACTGAGAAACCCTGCAAAGCACATAGCATATGATTAGCGTCTCTACAAATCCGTTGGTCAAGCAAAGAATTCTGTGTAGCTAAATCATGCTAATATCCATTCCCTTCAGATAAAAACCAGTGCCGCCAGGAACTTCAATGGCAAGCCCTGAAGAATTTCAGCCTACCTACAGACACGTGTCAAAGATCCTACTGCATGCAGACCAAGGTATCACTTTTGGTCATTAGCACAGAAGAAAAAGCAATGGACTGACCCCATCAGCCATTAAGAAATGCACTCCCTTCTGATCAGTGTTGTCCAGAACAAAATTCCGGAAAGCAGTAATGTTCTCTGGGCGAGTGATGTCTCCGTCTCCATCAATCCCTCCCTCTCCTAAGAGGGAAAGAGAAGACAATTATCAACCTGTTTGCAAGTGCAGACATTAAAATCAGTGTGTGCAGATGATCTGTTGTATTCAACTGACATCTACTCAGAAAATTACTCAGACCTTGCTAGACAAATAAGCATTAATATACTCCATTGCTCACCACCAGAGGTGCCTGTTTATTTAGGAAAATCAGTCCCATTGAGTGGTCAGGACTAAACAAAGCTACACAACAGGCAACCAGCAATAGAACAAGGGGACACATTCTCAAGTTGTGCTGGGGGAAGTCTTGGCTGGATGTTAGGAAGAAGTTCTTCACAGGGAGAGTGACTGGCATTGGAATGGGCTGCCCAGGGAGGTGGTGGAGTCACCATCCCTGGAGGTGTTCAAGAAAAGCCTGGATGAGGCACTTAGTGCCATGGTCTGGTTGACTGGCTAGGGCTGGGTGCTAGGCTGGACTGGACGATCTTGGAGGTCTCTTCCAACCTGGCTGATTCCATGATTCTGTGAATAGCTATGGTTAAATGGTAAGTTGTACATCAGCCTCAGGAAAACATAAAACGCTCACTGCCCTCTGCTGAGATGACAGCTGACTACCTGAGAACATAATATTCTCATCCAAGCAGGAATGACACAGAGCTGAACCTACTAACAGGTACTACTATGTTTTTACAGACAAGGCAGAATTGTTTATATTCTGCACTGGCCACATTCTACAAATCATTCCAAAGAAACACCAACACTCTTATTTCCAAACACAACACAATCTGGAATTTAAAAAAGCAACCCCCCAAAAAAAACTAACCCCAACCCCACCCTGTGAACAAGTCTATAAGGACAGAAGGGAAAGAGAAATAGGTTTGTGCATGAATGTACATACAACTTTCCCATATGGCTTTCTTTTTAAAGAGAGGCAGATTGTCCCTTAGGCTGATGTTTCAGAAGGCTAACGTAAGGTGTATTCTAGAGCTCAACAATTCTGTCTTTGAAGAAGCCTGAACTTCTATTTGGTATCAGTCCCTATAAATCTTGCAGAACTACAGCTTCTATTAACTGATCTGGAGGACCAGAAAGCAGCAGAGATCAAGATGCATGATAGTGCTTTGATAACTAAGTTCCTCATCGATCCTCCTGCCAGTAAGTGAAGTGACGCCAGAATTTGTTACCATTCTTCAAAACACAAATAGCACAGCAGTCTACTTCCTTCCCATCACTGGAAGAGAGTTTCTACACATTTCACTAGACTACAGTCTAACAGACAGAAAGGGATCAAGAAAATGCATCACAGCCATTGGGCTATACATTTTCACAGGTATCTCTATCACAGCACTAGTTTGCTGTGAGTTATGAAGACCCTAACGTGGCAACCTTGGAACAATGGGTTTATCAGCCCTGCTGCCCTTGCCATGAACCTTCTCTTCAACAGAGCTAATCCTGAAGTGCTAAGAGTTCATGCTCAGGTGTCAAAGGTGGCAGTCAACAAGAGTCAGAGTGGTGGAGAAGAAGAAAAAAAACAGCACAACAGTGGAACATCAAGCCCTTTTCTGCACCAGGCAGTCACAGCCGGATTGCCTTTACATGGTCTGGAATAAGCAGCAGGAACACTGGCAGTCCTCCTGTTTCATTTCCTGTTCCTAGAGGCTATGCAGACAAAAAGCTCAAACCTAGCAGCGAGCTTAACAACTTACTATCCATGGGGTGATGTGCAGCAAGTTTCTGTATACCTGCTTAGTGTGCCTGAAAGCAAGGTAAAGCATGTTGTTTTAAACCTCTTTGGATTAAAACATCCTTTAGTCACAGAGATTCAGGGAGAGCCTTTAGCGCAAAGCCAGTTTATTTATCTGCACTAAAAACCCACAATCAATTATTAGAGCAGAGCTAGGGACGTCTGACACAGGAGGATTCTGTCTCTAGCTCTGCTAATAGATCTCTGGACAAGTCAGAGGGCTGGAGCACCTATGAGAAAACGCTGAGAGCTGGAATTGTTCACCCTGGAGAAGCGAAGGCTCTGGGAAAACATCATAGTGACCTTCCAGAGCTTAAAAGTACAGAAAAGACAGGGAGACTCTTTCATCAGGCAGAGTAGCAACAGGATGAGGGGTAACAGTTTTAAACTGAAAGAGTGTAGATTTAGATAGATATTGGGAAGAAATTCTGTACTTTGAGGGTGGTGAGACACTGGTAGAGGTTGTCCAGAGAAGAGGTGGATGCCCCCTCCCTCCAAGTGTTCAAGGCTGACCTGGATGAGGCTCTGGTCTAGTGGAAGGCATCACTGCCCATGACAGGGAGATTGGAACTTGGTGACTTTTTTCACCTGGTTCCCAACCCAAACTATTCTACAACTCTGTGACAAGCCATTCCACTTGCTGTGCTTCAGGCACATCAATGAAGTGGGAAGACTACTGTCAAGCAATCTTAAAGCACTCCAGTATCACCTCTTAAAACAGACACCACATTTCCAGGGCACGCTGGAAACAAATGCAGAAATGTGACTTGATATGCAAGCTCACTGGTCTCAATCCTGCTCTCAGATCACAGGCTCCTTCCACCTCGCAAAAGGTTTCCCTATAAACATATTCCTCCTAGAGCCCCATGCTGGTATCAGTAATAGCCTCACTTTTGATACAGCAGAAGCAAAAACCATCAGGTAACGCTCATCCCTGCGCTACATACCATAGTAGGGCTCAAAAAGCTCACTGGAAGCAGAATAGAAGTCTTCTAGTTTAAAATCATTTGGTCCTTTCAAGGTCATGCCAAATCCTTTCGCGTGCCACTTTCGCCTCCACAAGACATACTCGGAGAAGCCTCCAGGACCAGCACACACATCAGCAAAGTAGAGCAGCTCTGCTTCTCGCTCCTTTAACGGTGTCTGCAACAGGAAATGAAGGAGATTCCACTGACCCAGAAACAGCTCCCATCAGTCAAACCAGGGACACCATAAACTGCACTACTCAGTCAGAGAAGCCTTGCAAGCACCTTTTTTCCCAGATGGCATTTTAAGGATTCTCCTTTCTCTGAGAAAGTACTGCTGTTTCAAAGTTAAAAGAGGTCCTCACCCCATCCAAGTTAGCGTTTGTAAACATATAGTCAAAGACATGGTCTATATTTGCCATCTTCATCGCAGCCCTGTGAACACACAAACAGAGACCTGTTAAGTTTGAACTCTGGCTCCCAGGGCTGAACACAAACATAAATGGGAAAGGTGCTACACTACCACAAGTGCTCCAAACCTGTTTAGGAAGAAAGCTCCACGGATCATCTCATAAGGGTTTGACCTTGTCCGGGCTCGACGCATCTCTTCTCCATCCAGCTCATCAAATACGCTCTGTGCAAAGAGAAACAAAACTGAGCTGGACAAGGCACAGGCCTGAGGGATAGACAGGCAGGAGCATCTCCTATCCTCATGCTTCTCTTTTCTTAGACAGCAAACTCTGAACAGGGTTTGGCTCACCAATAAGAATGTTCTTCTATCACAATGACACTCATTCCTCTTTTAAGCCACCACAGTTCTTATGTAAATGTAATAACAAAACAATTCCACAACCATAGCTCCAAAGCCTGACTATGTGGTTAGCAACCCCAACAGCAGTCCCAGCCTAAGGTGTTTCTCTCACACATATATATACATTCACGGTGCAAGGCATGATAAAATCTAGGAGGGAAAATGAAACATGGGACAAAAGAAAGGGAACAGATTTCATTAGCTTATTCAAGTCTTCAGCCTCTTAGCTTGACAAAGAAAGGGAGATCATTTTCATTCATCTCTATGAAGGCTGAGGAGCCAAACACGCTGCTGAACAGACAGGATGCTAAGTCATAGCATGGAGGTGAAATAACATTGAGCTCTTGCCTACCACCTAAAACTACTCATTCCTCTTCCATTATTTATTTCATTTCCTTCTCCAGAACTTTCAGTTTCTCTCTAAGGAAGGGGACTCACCTTGCACCGCAGGACATTATGTAAAAGCTCTTCACTACAGAACTCTGTTTCATCTTCAATCACCATCTTCCTCTGGAACAGGACAAGAACACAGATAACAATTGGCAAACCTGGTATCAGTCATTCCAGAACACAGTATATACCAGTAATGGGTGAAGGCTGCCAAGCACATAATAGGCTGTGTTAGCAAAAGCACACTGAGAACTATTCTTCCTTTTTGAGGCAGCTTGAGACCACATGTGGAATGCAGTCATCCAGATTAGCACTCTCCAGTGACACACAGATGTACTGGAACCAGCCCAGCAAATGGGTCACCAAGATGATGAGGGTGCAGAAACAGCTGGGGTATAAGGAGAGACTGAGAGTTCAGAATGGAGAGATGGAGATCCTGTTGCTGTCTACAAGAGTTAACAGCAGGAAATAGAGAAGACTGATCTAGACTCTTAGAGATGGACATCAATAACACAAGAACAATGGACACAAGCTGCGACAACAACAAAAAAGCCAGTTAGCCACAGGGAATTTTTCTTCTGTCAGCTGGATTATCCAACACTGAGACAGATGCCTGAGCAAGCTATGTAATTTCCATCCTTGGAAATACTCAAAACTCAGCCAAACAAGGCCTTGAGCAACCTGATCTAGTTGGACCAGCATTAAGCAGAAAGCTGCACAAGCAGTATCCAGCCTAGGCTATTTTAAGTCTTTGACAAGGCGACCATTTTGAACTGAGCAGTGCTGCTAGGTTCCAAGATGTAAAAAATTACCTTCCCCACAGTCATCCACTCCTTCAGCTCCTGAGCATCAGGGATTTCCGTGGTACACTTGAGGCACCAGTCCACCTCCTCATAGGCACTGGGCTGCAAACACAAGATGCAGGAAAAGAGCCAAAGAATGTTTCCGCTAGCAAAATGTAACAGCTAATTGCTCCCCAAAAGTTTGTCTCCCAGTCCTAGCATAGAGAGTTATGGCATTACTTTAGGGTCAACCATAGAATTTTTATTCCTAGTCTAAAGCATGTTTTATTTACTTGGATTTAAAATCAAGGGGGAAAAAAGCACAAACCACACATAACAACAACGACCCAAGACCAAACAAACAAAAAAACCTCTGCTGCAACACACCACACAGCAGTATCCGCTCACAGGATCACAGAAGTGTCAGAGTTGGAAGGGACCTCAAAGATCACCTAGTTCCAACTCCCCTGTCATGGGCAGGGACACTTTCCACCAGAGAAGGTAGCCCAGAACCACATCCAGCCTAGCCTTAAAAACATCCAGGGATGGGGCTTCCACCACCTCTCTAGGCAGCCTGTTCCACTGCCCCACCATCCTCATGGTGAAGAATTTCTTCCTAATGTCTGATTTAAATCTACCCTCTTCTAGTTTGGATCCATTCCCCCTCGTCCTATCACTACCTGACATCCTAAAAAGTCCCTCAACAACCTTCTTGTAGGCCCCCTTCAGATACTTGAAAGCCACAATAAGGTCTGCTTGGAGCCTTCTCTTCTCCAAACTGAACAATCCCAACTCTCTCAGCCTGTCCTCACAGTCTTCTGATCATCCCTGTGGCCCTTCTCTGGACATGTTCCAGCACCTCCAGATCTTTCTTGTAATAGGGGCTCCAGAACTAGACAGTCAAGTCAGAACTAGTAGCCAAGACAAAAGTCCTGTCTTCCTCTCTCTCATTAGACTGAAAGCACATTTTAGGTACACTTCAACAGACAGCTGACAAAGACCAGTTCCTTGTCACGTTTTACACACTCTTTCTGAAAGGCTCCCTCATTCCACAACTTACTGCAGGTTTTCAACATGTTTATAGTCTTGGGAATGAACTGTTTTACCAGTTAAGATCAAATTGATGCTACTCCTGCACAAAGAGAAGCTACTAAGATCTACTAACCCTCTTGTATTTATTACACAAGGGTTAATTGTACATAACACTTAACTGCTGCAAGCTGAATGAATGAGACCTAAACCAACGAGTCTACTGAACGGGTCTCAAACTCCTGACTCTCATGAAATAACCTCTGATATTATTTTCAGCTGCTGGAAACAATTTAAAGGATGGAGAGCAAAGTACTATAACATGCACCACACACGACCTGACAAGCACTGCTGCCCTTGACCAACAAGGACTGGTCAAGGATGGATGGAACCTTCTGACTTACTGTCTGTCTGCCAGATCCCTGGGATTCAGTGTTTTGGTTTGGTGTTTCTTTTTAAATAACAACATGCAGCAGCCCTCTCACACCAAATAACTCACAAACAAGTCCCACCTGAACAGCAACATTCCACCCGAAACCACTTTCATGCCAGAACAGAAGTTTTTGCCATGCAGTTCTGAAACAAAGCCCTGGGTCTACTCAGCAGCCCCACTTCATGGTAGGAAGCCAGGTGTATCAGACAACACTCAGCATCATTCCTAGAGGGCAAACACAGCAACAGAAATGGGATTCTAAACACAAAGTACTTACCTCTGGCTCATCCTGCCAGTCAATATTGAGCTCCCCATCAAATCCTTTGAGTGTCAGCCCAAAGCCTCTCCTTCCCTTCTGACTGGAGGCCTCCACAATATCCTTCCTGCCTTGGCCATATTTTCCCAGACCTTCTCCTTCCCGGAAGCCCATCTTGGCCTACAAAGACAGCAAAGAAGCCCACTGAGGCAAGCAGAGTTCACCTTACGTACTGTTACCGAGGTCCAAGTCTAGGAGGGAAAACAGCACATCTCCCTGAAGTGACTTGAAGGCAGTGAGCGTTTTTTATCTCAGATGTGGCATTCAGGACTCAACACTCAGTTCCTTCACTAAGGCAGCACGCAATAAAACCAGATCCAAAGCACGTCTGACCCAACAGCAAATGACAGAACATCGGTACAGCAGGAACTTCCCACTCGGAGGGAGATGCAGTGAGGCACCCAAACGACACTGGCACAGGAAGAAAAATCCATGCTGTGAATGAGTATCGGCTGTGGCACACACTCAGCAGATTCACAACACCTCCCCTAGAGCTCAGAGGCGGAATGCAAGGAGCTGCTCCTGGAACACAGTCTCACCTCTCAGGTTACAAGAAGTATGTCCATCAACTACGATTTTTTCAGGCTTTTCTTTTCATAAGTTTTATCACCAAGAGAAAAACAACAAAAATCATGAACACAGTTTTACTCCTCCAGTATGCATCTACAAGACAGTAGGTAAATAAAAGACTTAATTCTTAAGTCTTACTCTGAATGAATGCTATCCATCTATTCCTTCCTGTGAGAGGCAACAAAAACATTGTTCGTTACCAGTTTGTATGAGAAACAACACAACACCACCTGACAGGTTTTACACAAAGGTGTGTGGTGTTTTCCCTTTGCCTTTGCTACCTGGCTCAGAATCAGACCTTGAAATAAGTGCAGCAAATGTGATCACCACCAAGCCTGTTACACACTGATTTTCCAAGGACAGAATTTTGACCTTCCAGTAATCAAGGACTGTTTCCCCTTTTCCTTACCTAACTCTACCAAATGATTCAACCAGACTTGACATTACTTCAATCTTTATATTCAAATTTATGAAGGCCTACAAACAAAAGCTTCCCAAATTCAGTAGTAAAAGCTCCTGTATCGTGGTGACCCAAATTGGCTCAGGAGAGAACTCTCCAAGTGAAAGGTAGTCCTGTGCTAAAATTAGCAGAACTGCAGCCCAGTGCCAAAAATGCACGTGGACAGATTCTGAACAATCAGCAATGGGATTTATCTACCCAGGGGCACAACCAGCAACTCTCTGTCTCTGGACCCCATTCAGTTTTGAATTCAGCAAAAGCTAAATGTTCTTTTCTTGTTTAGAGGCATGATCCTGCTGGCCCACAGAGTTTTATCTCCTTGAGGTAAAACTTGAGTATCTCTTTGTTTCCACTTGAGTATCACTTTGTTTCCACTCCTAGTAGCAGGTAGCACTTCCCAGCATCTAGCAGAAGACTGAACTTCTAACTTGGTAAGGCAGGTGCAAGATGACCCCACCACCACAGAAAGATTGCTGACCCCTGCTCCTGTGAGTGCAGCACCAGCACAGAACAAAACGGGACACAAGTTCAGTCGCCCACTGAGTTCCTGTTACATTTCAAGTAACACAGAACTATACATCTCGTGTTCCCTGATGCTCTTGGGCAAAACAGCTCTGTTTCTGTTAGCCAGAACAGAAATTCTTTCAGGATTCTGAGATACTGATGAGAAAGCAATGACAAAGCTTGCATCAGGAAGTGTAACAGCATGCACCCGAACAGACTCCTCTCCTCTACAGCCTACTACTGCCTTCAAACAAGCTGCCACATTTGGGTCTACTGTTAAACAGGGACAGTGGATAATTTTATTAGAACTTTCCAGAAGTACTTGCTTCCCCACATAACACTGCAACCAAGAGGCTGGGCAAACACCTCCCAAGCTTAGTTGTCATAGCTGCTACCATTCACAAGTCCCGGCCTTTTCAAGACATATCCAGCCCTACGTAAAGCAGAGTGGCAGTAACTGAAAGATAAGCAAATACCTTAGCAACTATGGTAATAATTCAATGAGGTTATGCCAGCCAGGCTCCAAAACCAAAGAAATGCATGTAAATCACGGGATCTGTTAAGGCCTTTCTTCCATGGCACTGGTTAACTCAAGCACTGCAAGCTACCAAATAGTAGGACTCTTTGGCAAGTTCAGCAAGCTGCCTGACCCAGAGATTTTTCCTTCAGATTCTCCTAGGCCTAGGTATGAATCAGCTTCTTTCAACAGATCCTCTTCAACCCAGCTCTCTCAGATTCTCCCAATTGCGCCGTGGCTGGCTCAAGGAAGCAGAGAATATTGCTACAGGGAGAATCACAACCACAATCAAAATCTCTTAGAACAGACTGGTCTTTTCACTTTGCTCTCATCATGTCTTAATAGTTTGGTCCAAAACTATTATGACCTACCATGAGCTTTTGGGAGACACTGTTATACATTGAGTAGCGAGATGAAGTGCCCTCCACAAGGGAATCTTGTTTGAACTCATTGCTGAAGACTGGTCTTTTTTCATCATTCTCGTTGTCAGACCCACTGCTGCTACTGGAAGACTCTGAAAAAATACATAAGGGGGAAAAAAAGTGAGAAAAACGAGTATGGAAATAAAAAGAAAATGGAAGAAAGACATCTCAGTAATCACACAAAGACCTATAGAGTGTGACTCATTAAACCTTCTCACAATGCAGAGAGGATGCTTCAGTATCTCACAAGTGCTATGGGAAGCATGCAGGTGTAATATCTCCCTGTGGAACCAACACCTGGTTATTTCCTCCCTTTTCTTGGGCACACATACCACCTCTCCAGGCAAGCTCCATTACAGGAGCAAAACAGGCCACAGAATGAATGCTGTAGTGCACTGTGGCGTGTCTGGTCTCTGGGGAGCCTGTGCCAGGGCTCTGTGACCCTTACAGTAAAGAAGCTCTCCCTTGTGTTGAGCTGGAACCTCCTGTGCTGCAGCTTACATCCACTGCTCCTCATCCTATCACAGGGAGCAAGTAAGAGCCTGTCTCTCCTCTCCTGACCCCCAGCCCTCAGACAGTTATACACATTTATTAAACTCCCTCTCAGTCTTCTCTTTTCCAAACTAAAAAGCCCCATGTCCCTCAGCCTCTCCTCATGAGGCACACATCCCAGCCCTTCTTAAACTGGAGAGCCCAAAACTGAGCACCCACAATTCCTCAATACTGAATGTCTCTGAAACAGAAATAACTACTGAAAAGGTTAATTATGCTCATCTATTTCAAGAATTATGCTCACACATTGCATGAATATTTATCACTTTAGACCACACATTTAGCACCTACTTCAAATTCTGTTTTCTGTGTCTGAATTTATACAATTCTCAGACCAAACTATTTGGATGAAATTTAACAAACAAACAAAGCAACAATCACAGCACCCCAAGGCTGCAGGCAGAAATAATGTCATTTTTAACCTAAAGATAGTATGCCCTTGAGGTCCAGGCAATCAATCCAAACTGGGATTCAGAAGACATGGATTCAATTCCAAGTTATTATAATGACTTCCTGCAGCAGTATGTTCATTATCTCCAACCTTACCCTGAGTAGTGTGATTACTAAGTTGAGTTTCATCATCTGAAGTAGAACTGAGGGCTAATCCCAAGTCTTCTGTCCTCTCCTTCTGCTTCTTTTGGGGGCTGCCATATTCAGGTTCTGTCCTTCTCTTCATTTTGGCTGAAAGAAGGTGATCATTTGGTAAACATTTAGCAAATGAACTTCCTTCTGCATGCTGAAGAGTAAGATGCAATATGGAAGCACTGACCATTTTATTGACTATTCAGCATTATGCTTCTCAACTTAAGTCTGCCTAAGGTAAAAGTACTGGCTTCTTGTGAACCACTCTTTTTCAAGAAGCTAGTCTAACTAAACAAACACAAAACCTATGCAGAAGTTTCTCTGTTACCAGATATCTCCATTTCAAACCATTTCTACAACCTATGATAGATGATGGTAACTGAGACATCAGCACATAAGATAACTTAAATACATGGCAGCTGGTTACTATTATTGAATAAAAGAATCATTTTATCCAGACACACAAACACCCCATGAGGAAATGTGACCAATCTAATGGATAACATCCAAGGTGGAACTGATTTCTCATGAGAGAACCAGAAAACTTCTGAGCTTTCCTACATGACTTCTACAGCAGAACTTAACATTAAGTATGTGCTCAAGTGCTTATCATAGAATCAACCAGGTTGGAAGAGACCTCCAAGATCAGCCAGCCCAACCTAGCACCCAGCCCTATCCAGTCAACCAGACCATGGCACCGAGTGCCTCATCCAGGCTTTTCTTGAACACCTCCAGGGTCAGTGACTCCACCACCTCCCTGGGCAGCCCATTCCAATGCCAATCACTCTCTCTGCCAACAACTTCCTCCTAACATCCAGCCTAGACCTCTCCCAGCACAACTTGAGACTGTGTCTCCCTGTTCTGTTGCTGCTTGCCTGGCAGAAGAGCCCAACCCCACCTGGCTACAGCCTCCCTTCAGGTAGTTGTAGACAGTAGTGAGGTCACCCCTAAATGTTTTTCACCAGGAATCACTGGCAAGATACCAAGCTTCTGGATGCAGTCAATAAGACTTTGCATAAATCCAGACACTAACACTTAAAATTTATTTAGGAGAAGCTAGCCAGGAAGACTTGTAAAGGAGTGACTGCCCACTGGAATGAGCTGCCCGGGAGGCGGTGGAGTCCCCATCCCTGGGGTGTTTAAGAAGAGGCTGGATGAGGCACTTCGTGCCATGGGTTAATTAGAAGGCTTAGGTGACAGGCTGGACTCCATGATAAGATATGTTTTTTCCACCTTGGTTAGTTCTGTGATTCTGTGAAATTTTAAAAGCAGAGTCCTTAGAGAACTTAGATAAACCTCCCACTATTGATTAAAAAAACCCTATGAAAACCTGTTAGAATGCTGGGCTAGAAAAGATGCCCCAGGCCACCAACCCAAACTCTTCATTAGCCAACTTATTCCCACAAGCACATACAACCATAGAATCACAGAATCAACCAGGTTGGAAGAGACCTCCAAGATCATCCAGTCCAACCTATCACCCGGACCTCTCCAGTCAACCAGACCATGGCACTAAGTGCCTCATCCAGGCTTTTCTTGAACACCTCCAGGGATGGTGACTCCACCACCTCCCTGGGCAGCCCATTCCAATGGCAAATCACTCTCTCTGGCAAGAACTTCCTCCTAACATCCAGCCCACACCTACCCTGGCACAACTTGAGACTGTGTCCCCTATTGCTGGTTGCCTGGGAGAAGAGGCCACCCCTCACCTGGCTACAATGTCCCTTCAGGTACTTGTAGACAGCAGTAAGATCACCTCTGAGCCTCCTCTTCTCCAGGCTGCACACCCCCAGCTCCCTCAGCCTCTCCTCATAGGGTTTGTGCTCCAGGCCCCTCACCAGCTTTGTTGCCCTTCTCTGGACATGTTCCAGCACCTCAACATCTCTCTTGAACTGAGGAGCCCAGAACTGGACACAGCACTCAAGGTGTGGCCTGACCACTGCTGAGCACAGGGGCAGAAGAACCTCCCTTGTCCTACTGCCCACACTGCTCCTGATCCAGGCCAGGATGCCATTGGCTCTCTTGGCCACCTGGGCACACTGCTGCCTCATCTGCAGCTACTATCTATCAGTACCCCCAGGTCCCTTTCTTCCTGGCTGCTCTCAGCCACTCTGTCCCCAGCCTGTAGCACTGCTTGGGGTTGTTGTGGTCAAAGTGCAGAACCCTGCACTTGGCCTTGTTCAATCCAGGTCCCTCTGCAGGGCTCTCCTACTTTCCAACAGATCAACACCTGCTCCTAGCTTGGTGTCGTCTGCAATGCAGCTTAAGGCCAATTTATTTATTCATCCCCATAGCTGCCTGCAAAATCATTCCAGTTTCACCCAACTATGGCTAAGAAATCTATTCCCTCCCACCATAAACTCATTCGCAGCAAGCTCCTATTTACTCGCTGAAGTCAGTTTAGGTGTTTTTCTCTTGCTTATCTTATCTGTCACAGTCTGAAAGCAACTTTCCATTTCGTGCGATCTCTCTGCGGCGTAACGCACTCCTCGCTCCTCCCTGTCAGCATCCTCTCACGATCCCCACCCGCCAAAACCCGCTTCGTTAGTGCCTCTCTGCTCCTGCTCGATCTCCCGGCGCGCAGAGGGAGCTGCGGTCTGCGCCGCGTTCGTGGCACACATGCAGCTGCGAGGGAAAAGCCTCCCCGCACTATGCCGCCCGCACGGCAGCAGCGCCCCGCGGACCCCGCCGGCGCCCCGCGGGCACAGCCACCGCTGCTGCGGCACCGCAGCCCGCGGGCCCGCTCCTCAGCCGGCCTCTCGTTAGCGTCGCACCGCCCCACCTGAGGGACCGCTCGCCCAAGGACCCTGCAGCGCCCCACTCCCGGTACCCGAGGCCACACGAACCGGAGGCGGGCTGCGGGCACTCCCAGGCAAAGGACAGGCAGCGAGGGGCCGCGGGAGCTGCTGGCGGCTCCGCTCCGCGCTGACCCACACGATCGGGCGGCACCCACGGAAAGCGAGGTGGCGTGGCGGGGGCAGGCAGGCGGCTCGAAGGAGCTGCAGCCAGCTCCGCTCCCTGAAGGCCCGGCGGCAGCGCACGCAGCAGCGGTTTCGCTTCCCCGCTCCGGCGCGCCGCTGGCGCCGCCCCCGCCCCGCCCGCCCGGGCCTGCCGATCGCCGGCGCGCGACAGTGACGCACCGCCCGCGACGCCAGCGAGGGCCCCGCGCCGCAGGCGCGCCGAGGGCAGCCCGGCCCGGGCAGGCCCCGCGCCCCCCGCAGGCCCCTCGGGGCCGGGCCGCAATGCCCTGCCCGCTGCCGGCACCACCTGCCGCCCGCCGCGGCGGGGTCCCGCTCGGCGGGGAGCGAGGCAGCTGACAGCCGCGGCCCTTCCCGGGGGAGGGGAGGCAGAGGTGCATGGAGTCATAGGAGGAGTTGCGGCGGGAGGGACGCTTAAGGGCCGCCGGGGCTGGTTTGGGTTGTTGGGGCTTTTGTAAATAGATTGTTTACAGAAAGGTCTACAAAGTGTGTTCACACAAAGTACCTGCAAAGCGTTCACACAGAAACGGCTCAGCCCTTGCCTCATGCTTCTGACGGAAACCCAAGCTGCTCAGGGCTGCAGCAGCGCCTTCGCTGCCGTGCTGCTGGGAATGTCATCGCTGCACAGGAAAGCCATGTCTCGCTCAGACACTTCCTTGACAACGGCAGCTCCTTTCCTTGAGGTTCTGTGAGGCCAATAATGATAAAGGTTTTCACACAGAAAAAAAACGAATGCATGGTTTGTCATGAGCATTTTAAACACACGTTGAGCAGTCTTGCATTCTGGGTTAAACCTGAAACCCAGGAGCATACAGGTCAGTATGCATGTAAAAATCAAACACAGTAGCAACAAATAGACAGGAGCACACTGTTTGGTTCTAAGTAACTGTCAGACTGATCCATCGATCTGCACTTATGCCTCTGTGATGGTCTCTTCACAATCCATTAGTATTCCTTCCCAGCTGTTCCTGCTGCTGTTGCTAAAACTATCGCTCTGAAAGTACTCATCACACTGCATGACAGCTATCTTCCAACAGAAAGCAGCATGTCTTGAACCTGCATCAAGCATGACACCTCCTTCCAAGGAGACATGCAAATCTACAACCAAGTAGAAGGACCCAGAACTTAGATCAAAGGACATCCCAGTATCAGAAACGTGGACACCTGTTCCAGAAGCTCACTGTTCATCTGACACTTTTGTATGTCTAGTCATCAGCTCCGTATCTGACACTACTTTAACTGAGAAACTTTGTGAACTGGGAGGAGAGTTTTGCTTTTGTCAGTAAAATGTTAGGTTTTTTTTTGCCAGTGAACACTATTATTTAGCCTCTCTTTGTGAACCTTTTTATGTTCTGCATCTATCAGTAACATTGCAAAAGTAGGGGAGAGCTGTTGTTTGGTTTGTTTTTTTTTCCTAGTGAAAAGAGGGCACACTCAGAAATCAAACCAAAAGAACGAAGCTGTTACTAAGCAAGGTATTGTCCTCCTCTGCAATATGCCTAAACACCAATATAACAAAGTGAACATACCAGCCAAATGAAACCAAAGAAGCACAGCAACATGGAAGAGAAGTGCGGAAAACAATCTGCAGGCCTAGACAGCCAGAGTATTTTCTTCTTCCTCCTCCTCTTCATCAGGAATGCTAGTTCCAATGCCAAGCCTATTTCACAAGCACTGTGAAGAACACTCTTCTCTCTCAGACATCCTAGAGAGCATATATTTATATAAACTCTTGAAAGTTTCTTTTGTGAAAAGTGAGCAATAAAAGGGAAAGAGGAAAACTCTATATGCAATGACTCCTTTACAAGAAAAATCTTGTGCTAAGACTTTAAGAGTTGCCTGGCCCACAGCTCACCCTACTTCCCCTGCTGGAGTCCAACCAACCCAATCTACCAGAATGCACAATGTACTAAGCATCATTTTTCATGCACTTCTGCAAAGTGAGCCCTGTTTAGGGGAAGAATATAACAACTATGATTGCATCCATTAAATTACCATTGGGGTAGCCACAGGCTTGAAGAGTTGGGTTGTCTTTTAGCAGTCCCTGAATATGCAAGTCACAACTTTAAGACAGTCACACTGCTTAAAGCAATGAAAACATGAAGCAAAATCATTAAAATGAGATAGCCTATGTTGAAAAAAAAAACAAACCCCAGAAACCCACAAAAGCCCTCAATCTGAGACAACTGGGAAAAGAGACATTCAAGACTGGTTGTACCAGGGAAGACTACTGCACAAAGAGATCTGTATTTTTCTTCTTAAACAAAGCAAACATAGAAAGTACATAAGGATAGCCAAAGAAATATTACAGGTGGGATGGGCTTTCCCCATCCTCTTCTCACAGTGTAAAACAGTCCTTTCATCTAACAGCTAAGTCAGAAGTGCATGCCACTGGAAATGGAACTTCGTAGACAAACTGACAGGCAAGGCAAGACTTGCTCAGTCCCTCAGGGACGAGAGATTTGCTGCTCAACACGGCTTTTAAAAATAAACTTTTCCTTCTGTGCATTGTGACTGCCTACAGACACTGCTTTCCTACCGTGCCTCTTGCTGTTGTTGATTCCTAGTAACTCCTGGATGCACTGCTTCCCAAGTCTGAAACTCTTTATGTAAAAGCCTAAAGAGGGAATACAGCAAAGACAGTGTATGAGAAGAGCACTAGCTTATAAATTCTGGAAGATTTTATCTTCTCCACCCCAATAAAAGAGAAAGAAGGAGCATTCACAGATCAAGCAGATGATGGCCAGCAGCTCAGCTTACAACACGTTTAAGTACTTCAGGCTGGCAGGGTCCATAACCCACCTTTTGTTACTTTCACTGCCAGAGGTCTGGGATTACTCTAGCTGCCATGTGAAACTCCAGGAAAACCTACACTGGCACTATCCTGATTCATCTCTCACGCCTGCTGGTGGAGGGATGGCCAAGTTCTCAAATAGCTTGGGCCACACTGTCTGCTGCCTGAAATAAGGGAAGCTGGTGTACACATTTAAACATTCACTAAGGAAAGGGCAGTGATGCAGGTAAGCTATTACATTACACCAAGCAGGTCACAAGCCATCATGACATTGTGCACATCAATTGTCTAGCATAACTGTAGTTTGTCCTCTCACAATCCCAATTTTGGTTTGGAGATCAAGCTTCTGTACATTCATTTAAAAAAATAAGGTCCTTCTTCCACATGCTGCTAATCCTCAGCTGCAGTCTCTTCACAGAGTCTGCCATTCCAGATGTCCATTCATCCAGCAGCAGTCAACCATGAGGTTGGCTCCATGTGGGGCACAGGAAAATGAGTTTGCAGTGACTGAGTTCAGAAAAGGTAGCAGCTTCCATTCTAGGAAGAATCCTCCTCGGAGTCCTCGCTGTCGTAACGGCTGGCCCACATGAAGGAGTAGATGGTAGAAATGGTACGTCTCTCCTTGTCTGTGGGTAATGCCATCAGCACATCCTGTTTCTCTGCATTCGAAATACAGATACAAGAGTCAGCAGGGACCACTGTAGCCACAAATGCTAAATTACTACTCTCTGAAACTTCTAGCCTCTGCCAGTTTGCAACAAGTCTTTCAAGCTGCAGGGCACAGGTCTTTTTGATTTTTAGTATTAGAAGAACAAAGGATTGGGGTTTTTGTTTGCTTGTTTCTTAGGTTTTCTATATGCCTTTTCCCACTAAAGTAGCACAGATGAGGAGGAGACATCCTCTGTCCTTGAACTGTCACATAGCTGGCAATGGAAGTGACTATTACAGTGCCCTGCCAGGGAAGAAACAGGGAAGGCACAAAATGTGGTAAGGAGCTCTCAAGCAAGTAATGGTTCTTCAGGCCCCAGCTAAACCTCCATACATTTAAGAGTGCAAATTGTCCTATTGGTGCTTGTTCTGCTAAGGCTCTCAGGAAGGCTTCTTGGGAAGCTCTGACTGAGCTTTTTGGGTGCTGCTTGCACCATTACTTCTCTTTCAGCTGGTTTCTTAGGAATTTGTACATGCATGGTTATCTTCATCTCAATCAAATTACTCCTATCACCGAATAGAAAGACTGCATAAAAACAATCCATCCTTCCTGCTGAAGTGTGTCACTGTGAAACTATATAAATGACTGTGAGTAGGAAAGCATTTAATTAGAGCATCTGTCACATACAAAGGCAGGCTATGATCTTATTTCCCTTTTGTTCAAACAAGCGTGAAGATCAGTGGTTTATCAAACAGCAGTAACGTAGGCTCCAATGATGCACCACTTATCTAATCACCATTAGCTACCTGCTAAGACACTCCAGCAGGGCTCTGGCATACTCTACAGACAAAAGTATTACACAAGACCAGCGTCAGTTCTGCAGAAGTGAAAGCCAAGCTGGGTAGTTTGAGTAGTGTAGCATTTCCTGATGGAATCAAACTGAGATGGTGCAACAGCTTATAGTTTCAGGTTTCAGTAAAGACTGATTAGTGATGTCATTCCATGTCACCAATGAGAATCTTTTAATTGGATGAAAGGCTTACAGAATCACAGAATGTTAGGGGCTGGAAGTGACCTTGAAAAATCATCTAGTCCAAATCCCTGCTAGAGCAGGGCCACCTACAGTAAGTCACACAAGAACACATGTAGGCAGGTTTTGGATGTCTCCAGAGAATGAGATTCCACAACCTCTTTGGGCAGCCTATTCCAATGTTCTGTCACATACTGCAAAGTGAAGGATCACACACTCACCTTAACCAGAGGAAAACAAAGCAATTACTCAAAGGAACACAGTACAGAAATTTGTTCGGGAGTAGCAGGAAGAGACTTCTACATTTCAGCACCTAGATACCAGTGCCACCTGCTCTACAAACAAATTTGGAAGAGGGAATGCAGGACACAAAGACATCATATCTGAGTTTTACTTAAAACCATCACCACCATACAACTACAACTAGGCAAAAGGTTATGCATTTAAGCCATGGCAACTTTCCTTTCTCAAAAACTAGCATGGCAGAGCAGCTGCCAGTTCAGCCATACACTTATGTGACAGTAATGCTCCCTTTGGAGACTTCCTACATAAATTCAGCACACTGAAGAGAATTCAGTTTCTCATCAGGCACTGCAATGATATAGTCAACAGCTTAAACAAAAGATGCCTGAGAAATTTCTGAAGGGCCATTCTATCTAGTTTTGCTTTTTCTTAGTGATGTCTTTGAAACAATGGAAAATTGAGCATGGTCGAGTTGTCCTGCTCCCTTTTGAAATCCATAATAAAGTCTTTTTCCAAACTTCTGGTGAATTCCATTTTACTGTTCAGTAAATCTATCTCAAAATTGATTTTCTAGTGCTTCTGCTGCATTCCCCAAGCATCTCCTTGATATATAGCTGCCAAGAAAGTTGTACAAAATAGGTGGAATGAGAGGCATCATGCCACATCCACCCAGCCCTCACCTTTCCGCTCTCTGATAAGGCTGAGGCGATGCTCCTTCGTTTCCACATCCAGTTTTTCTACCATCCTGTCAATGCAGTTATCCAGCACCAGGGAACGTGTCTTTGACTTGATCTCCTGCCTGCAGATAGGACACTCCACTTTACGTTTTGTCCACTCATTAATACAGTAGGAGCAGAAGCTGTGTGCACAGTTCAAGGTGACTGCCTGTGGAATTCAACAGGAGGCTATCAGAGCATGCACATGCAGACACTGACAAGAAAAGATACGGTCAGAAAAACATTAGATGAACACTTCCTACAAAGAAGGTGGGGAGAAGCCCAAAGCCCCTTTTCTTTAGTCTTCTTAGGGGTTACACATAAAAATTCTCCTATGCCAGAGGGCAGGTAAGTTTTACTAGTTGATTAATGGATTCCCTATAGATCACAGAATTAATTCTACTTAACTGTTTCTGACTTGCTATTTTAAACTTCCCAAATTTGAAAATGAGAAATTATGGAAAAATACAGACACAGAACAGCTTCTCAGATCACCAAAAAAACAGAAATTAAAACTTCAGCTAGCTCTTAAGTCATTATAACAAGGCTAACACTTCAGATATCCTCTAGTAGAAAGGACTGCAACAAAACTGAAGTTCTAGCAAAACACAAACAGAAGTGACAGTCCCCACTTCAGGCATCATCTGCCACCGCCAGACTCAAACAAAAGTAGACTGATTTCACAAAGAAGGTTTCTCCAAACAACAGAAAGCTTCAGGACTTGACCAAACGCTGCACCTCCCTTCCTTCACTAAGCTCTTCCTGTATCTACACTTGGAGCAGTCCAACCCTAATCAACTTGAAGCAAGGTCCACTACAAAATGATTCTTAAAGCAGGCTGCCTGTAGCAGCTTGGAGCACCATGCTAGGATTAAGTACTCACCTCTCTGTAGGTAGAGACATTAAAACTGAACTTGCTGCCCAGGAGAAGTGCTAGGGCAGACAGAATGGCTTTCTGGACCAATCCTTACCCATAATTCACTGTGGCTCTGTTGAGACTGTTAGCACTGGCAAACTGAAGAAATAAGCTTGAGTATCACTTTAACAGAACTAGGGAAAGTTTCTCAAGCCTCTTCTTTAGTGGCAAACAAATTTGGGTTTAAACATACCTCAATAAAGTGCTCAGAACAGATTGTGCACTGCAACTCGTTCTCCAACACATCAGTCATCTGATTCAACACCTCCTCCTTTTGGGCTCTCACCTTTTCTTTCTCCTCCTAGGGGAAAAACACACATGATCATGTATCAACAAAGAACAAGATTTTACTCAATATAGCATTGGTGGGAAGTGGAGTGTCAGAGAAAGTATTACAACTGAGAGTTGTGCAAGTGTCCATGTGTCAAGCCTACGTGTGGTGGTTAAAAACCCCTCCCTAGCAGCGAGATTGCCCAGGAAGGTTTCCCTACTAACTCCCCCACCCTTCTCCTTCCCACACCCTTATCTCCAACAAAGTAAACAAAGCAGCCCCATACAGCTCTCACGATTAATCGCAGAGATCAGAAAGTGAGCTACCAAAGCCAGTGAGGGGTTAGAGGTAAACAATCAGATTGTGTTACGCAGCTTCAGAGAGAGGAGCTAAGGCAAGGCAGCCAGCAGAGACCAAAGTGTGGGACTCTGTGTTTGTCACGGCTATTTACGCCTCTCGGCAAAACCGGGAGGTGATACAGACATCATCGTTATTTTCTTTGCACAGCCAATGATCTAACTTCTCTCATTAAAATATTCCAATTAGCCTACAACCAGCACACTATGAAATACATAATCTGTAACCTCTCTGCTCTTTGTAGTCACAGCAATTTGACAACATTCCCATCCAAGAACAGAAGCCATTTCCAGTACTCCTTCTAGCCCAAAGAAGCTATCATCTGGATCAGTCTTTTCAGACTCTTTCAGCCTCTTCTGGGCATGAGTTTGGCTTATGTCAATACAATAGCTGTTCTGATGTACACTCAACGGGCAGAATGCCTCAAATACTGAAACAAAAAAAAAAGATGCTCAAGAATTTAAAACATTGATTTTAACTAAACAATAATTATCATAATTTTTGAGTTAAATTATGCCCCTAGATACCTGCTCTATTTTCTAAGCAGAAAAATTAATCCAATTTAAGCTATACTTAAAGAATCATAGGATGTCAGGGGCTAGAAGGGACCTCAGAAGATCATCTGGTCCAGCCCCCCTGCCAGAGCAGGATCACCTACAGCAGATGACACTGGAATGCATCCAGTTCTCGACTATCTCCAGAGAGGGAGACTCCACAGTCTCCCTGGGCTGCCTGTTCTGTCACCCTCACAGTGAAAAAATTCTTCCTCAGGTTCACACAGAACCTCCCATGCCTCAACTTCTACCTATTGCCTCTTGTCCTGCCACTAGGCATGAACAAGCAGAGCCTGGGTCCATCCTCCTGGCACTCACCCTTTACGCATCTATAAACATTAAAGAGATTGCAGCTTAGTCTCCTCCTCTCCAAGCTAAAAAGCCCCAGCTCCCTCAGCCTCTCCTTATAGGGAAGATGTTCAACTTAATCAGCTCGGGCAGCTCCCCGAGTAGAGAAGAGGGAGAACCACACTTGATCCACTCACCACATCCCTTCTAATACACCCCAGAATGGCTTTGGCCTTCCTGGCCATAAAAGCACACTGCTGGCTCATGGCCATCCTTCCACCCACCAGGAATCCCAAATGCTTCTCCCCTTCACTGCTCTCCAGCAGGTCAGTCTCCTACCTATACTGATATAAGGGATTGTTCTTTCCCAAGTGCACGACTCTACACTTGCCCCTTTTGAACTTCATTCAATTTCTCTCTGCCCAACTCTCCAGCCTGCCTCTGAACTGCAACACAACTCTCTGCTGTGGCCACCACTGCACCCACCTTGGTGTCATCAGCAAACTTGCTGACAGTGCACTCCATGCCCTCCTCCAGGTCATTAACAAATACTTTGAATGAGATGGGTCCCAGTACTGACCCCTGAGAGACTCCATTAGTTACAAGCCTCCAGCTAGACTTAACAAGACTTGTAAAGATAATACAAATAATTAAAATAATAATAATATTTATAATATATTAGTAATATAAAAAATATAAAGATAATATACGTGTGAAGTGTGCTAGTTTGAAGCTAGCTGGAATGTTTTGGTGTACCAAACCTCCAGAGGAGAAAATAACCTGTGCTGAAGCAGCTCCTCCCTATGCTGATCTCTCTGATCAGGAAAAGAACTATGCTTTGTTCACAGATGGTTCCTGTCATCTTGTTGGGAACAAGTGAAGATGGAAGTCAGCAATCTGGAGTCCTACCAGGAGAGTTACCGAAGCAAGAGATGGTGAAGGAGAATCCAGTCAGTTCACTGAGGTAAAAGCTGTCCAACTTGCTCTTGATGGGGCTGAACATGAAAATTGGCCTATCCTTTACCTCTACAGTGACTCATGGATGGTAGCCAATGCTCTATGGGGCTGGGTAAAGGACTGGAAAAAGAATGGTTGGCAGAGGAAAGGAAAGCCTATCTGGTGTGCTGATCTATGGCAGGACATGGATGCACAGCTGGAGAGAACCCCAGTGAAGGTGCGGCACGCAGACGCACACATGGAGGTGAAAAGAATCTGTTAGGGAAAACTGTTTGGGTATTTTCTCCTTCGGGCAAAGGGAAACCTGCCTGAGGGGTGGTGTCTGCTGAAGGTCCTGGTCACACCTACTGGGTAATGCAGGAGAATGGTGAAATCCAGTGTGTGCCACTGAGAAGTCTAACCTTAGCTGAGAGAGTCTAAATTCAGAGTGTATCATACAAGCTGTTAGGAGCTTTCTGTTCTAGATACCATTGGTGCCCAATGAAAGACTCCACGAGAGAATCTACAGTGTGTGAGCATGAACCCAGCGTCACCTGGGAGCCTCTGTTCTCCTCTCGTCTGTGAGGAGACAAACTGTGAGCTGTTTGCTGAGCTTCTGAACCACCTACATCTGAGATGGCCAGAATCAAGTGTGAGCTGAACCTGTAATACTCATTAGTGTGAATACTGTCTTAGATTAGATCAGAGAGTTCTCAGTAATACTCTGAGTGGACAGGGGTAGATTGTGCTAGTTTGAAGCTAGCTAGAATGTTTTGGTGAGGAGGATTAGATCACAGGCTGTGAAAGAGAAACAAAGGTTATGTCTACTTCACTCAGGCTTGCTGAGATGTATAAGAACAAGAGTATAAACATGGGCAAGGCATTCAGGCACTGCCTGGGCTCTGGGCTGCATTTTCTCTCTAACTTCACCTACAATCTCTCTGATTAATCCACTCGCTTCTTAACACCCCTGGCCGACCCTCCATTCTTCCTTGGGGCACAAGGCAACGTCTGGGGTAAGGTAGAGGGGTGGGAAAAGGTGGAATGGCGATTGAGAGCCCCTCCTGGGGACTCAGGTTTCTGGGAGGGCTGTTGTGTTTCTGTATTACCTTTTACCTTGTATATGTCTGTCTATAACTGTATGTACTGTAAACACCTGCTTGTATATTCTGCTAAGCTGTAAATAATAAGCTTCATTCAATTTCCAGAGCAGGCTGAGTCTAGTCTGGGTGATTTCCAAAGTGTGGGGGGGTGGTAAAACCCAAACCATCACAAAAAGGTAATATAAAAAAAGCATAAAGCCAAACAACCAGAAATGGATAATGTGGTAATTTCCAAGAGTAAGATCCAAGAAAGGATCTCCTCAATTATTTTCCCACTTACCACCTTGTGTCAAGGCCATGAAGAAAAGTGGATTATCTCATTCATTATTCAAATTCCAGGTTGTTCCAACACCACAATGTTACTTAAATGCACTCTAACTAGAAATGAAACACCTCACCTTTAAACATGCTTTTGTTGGTTTGTTTCAAAGAAAGGGTGGAATGGGATCAGTTTTCCTGCACGACAGAGTTCAGGTGCTATGGCTTTCTTTACAACTGAGAAAGATCCAGTCATGACTTGTTCAATGACAGCTTGTGAACAGAACAACATGCATCACCCCCCAACTCTAGAAACTAGAGCCAGCTGCCACCTCAAAATATAGGAGTTTTCACTATGGGAGGCAAAGTACAATAAAGACAAACATTATATAAGCCATTTCCTCTAATGCAGCACACCACATCTCACTTACAAACACAACTGAGAATTCAGTCACTCTTTACCTTGGTTTCTTCCAGTTCTTTATTCTTGGCTCGAATTATCTCCTCAAAATCTTTTTTACTACGGCTCAGCTCTTCCATCAAAGCGTGGTGCTGTAACAACACAATCTCAGAAACTGAGTGTCATTATAAACTATCCTATTAATTATACAGAATCATGAGTGGCAGCATATTTATTTCTCCTAATCTACTCCTGAAAGAGCAAGACATGTCTATATAAGTTAGTGTATTAAGGCAGTTTAGTCTTAATTTAAAATTGGAACACAGTGACAGTTGTTTATGACCCTCCTAGTGTTAGGGCACTTATCACTCCCTCTCCCAGGTTACTCTTCCATTTCAGTCAGGTTTTAGAGTCACTATATTAAGTGTAGCTGAGATGTCAAGTATCAAGAGGCATTTGACACAGAAGACAAAGCCAGTCACCACATGCAGGGTTAAGTGAAGCTGTTTTCAGATTAGCTTTCCAAAAGGAAGCATCTTTTGGAAAAAGCCTGGAAAACCTAACTCTGTGGCAACCTTTCAAAATCATTCCTAATTGTTTTTTTTCCCATCTGGTTAAAACTGCCAAAACGACTTCCACAAAAGAGTTGCCCAGCAGGCAGACTTCACAAGCCCACCAGCCCGAGGAGCAAATTCAAATTAAAAAAACCCTACTGCAGTAACTAACACTCTCAATCCGAGTTCATATTCTCCCAGCATTTGCTGGCAAATACCAACTCCCACAAAGCAAAGTTTGCTACTTTCTGACGGCAGCCTAGTCTGTAGAGGAAGATCACCCAATCTGCACCTAAGGTGTAGCCTCATCTTCCTACTAAGTGGCCACAGCAATAAGAAACATGTAAATATATGAGTTACGGTTAGACCAAATCTAGACTCCTATGTACTTACCTCTTGCAGAACCTGGGCCAGCTGTTCCTTTAGGCTCTCTTGCCCATGTTGTCTCTTTACTCCCTGGGGTGGAAAGAAGGCAAAAAGAGAGAGAGAAAGAGAATTGAAGAATGCAAGGAACAGAACATTACTATTCTGCACGCTCTCTTTAGAGGACTTGCTACAGACACAGTGCTGGTTTTCAGCAAACCTTGACATGTCCCACAAGTGTCATACATGTATGACAGAGATGGAAACGTAATTCGTAGTTACACACTTGGATCACCTACATGTTACTCTAGCTCTAATGGCACCAGCATGTTCAGAAAAGCAAAGAGATCAGCAACAGCTGAGAAAGTTACAACTCTATCTTTGAGCACATTTCAGAGGCCAGGCATACCTACAACTCCTGTCAAACTCCTTTGTGCCTAAGCACACAACCAGACTTTCTTCACCTAGTCTGTACCAACAGAGTTTAAAGGAAGTAACTAACAGATTATGAACCTCACTCCAAGATGAGTTCTTACCTCCTTTAAACAACAAACTCAAACAGAAAGACTTCAGTTCATCTAAAAAAGCTACTTAGCAATATACACTTTTTTTGAAAGTATGGGGGAAACCCCAAACCACTACATAGATATAGATAGATATACAGATATATATATATATATATATATATCTCCTTCCCAGGACTGAGCCATAAGAAATTCATCTGCTTGGAAAGGGAATGGACTTGCCAGGCAAACTGGGCATTGATCCAGACATATACCAAGACAAATTCACGCTTAAGTGAAATGTTTTTAACTTGTTCTCTATCTAACCACAGGAGAACAGGCAGAGATTTCTGACCTCTTTTATTTTAAAAGATGCTGTTTTACTAACTGAAGGGCCTCACTAACTTGCTGCCATGAACCTGTTTGTAAAAGGGAAAAAAGCAAAAAACCACCCACACAAAGCCAAACACAAACAAACGTTATTTTGCACCTTTTCCCCCACACAGCTCAATCCCTTCTGTCTCTGCATTTTCATTTGGTACATGCTTGGGATTTAACTGCTTGAGAATTTCAATAGGAGTAATTCACACAAGCATTATCTGTTCAAGATCTTATTCTAGACCAGTGCTTTACATTAAGCATTCCACAAAAATTACAAGACACAGACCAAATAGATTACTCCTGTTATACCTTCAGCTTCTGCTGCTCTTTAGAGAATGTCCGCTCCAGCTCTTCCACCTGCTGCTGCTGATGCTCTTGTTCTATGCACAGCTGGTCCTGCAACTCCTGTAGCTCCTGCTCCATTGCCAGGATCTCCTTCTGAGCACATTTTTTGTACTTCTGTTTTACATTCAGAACTGCTGTCTGTTTCTCTTGCATTTTGACCTTTAACTTCATTGTATCTGCTAGAGTTTTCCTCAGCATTTCCAAGCCAGTCCATGACTGTGCAAGGTCACAGTCTTTCTGGACCTTATGCGGGACAGACACAGCCTTCTCAGTGCGTACAGGGCTACTACACACTGGATCGCTATCCACTTTACTTGGTCCAGGATGAGGCAGCTTGACATCCATATTTTCTACTGATTTGGCCTCTTCTACCCTTCCCCGCGATTTACCCAAAGGTTCACTCTCACAGGACACTCTGTTTCTTTTTGATCTGGAGTTTGAAGGGCCTTCTGATTCAAATGTTTCCAGTTCCTCAAAATTAAATTTACGTTTAGATCTTGAACTCTTAGCTCTCCCCAGATCGCTCCTTTCAGCTAGAAAGGGTCTAATTTTCTCCAATTCCTCTTTAATCACTTCATACTCATATTCAGCAGTCTCTCTGTTTTCCAAAGGCACTCCCAATTGTATATGGTCTCCTTCAGTGATGGGATAGGCTTTTGAGGGATCCAGGCGCTGTTTGTTAAGCCAGACTCCATTTAAACTCTGAATGAACACAGAATCAGCAGAATTTAATATGCACTTACAGAACCCTCTGCAAGTTATTTCTAGCAACTGTAAACATATCCAACCTCTTCAGTGTTGCAATCAGAACAAGCCAACACTTTAAATCTTGCAATATCAAATTTATTGGCATAATATCCCATTTACTACAGTTATTGCCTCATATCACACACCATGCATTATTTACGTGTTACAGATTGTGTACAATTACCAACACCACCATTTATATATGTGTTTGTGCAGAAAGAGGAAAAAAAGTGCCCAAACACTTCAGAATTAAGAGCTAACCAATAAAGCCTCTGTACAGATTGTTGTCAAGAGCAGAGATTATTGCAGTAATTATTGTTGACAATTACTGTCAGCTGAATCTAAAGAAGACACTAGAAAATAAAAAGAACCATACTGTAAACTGCTTAATGAAAAAAGAGACAGATCTCTGTATACCAAGGAGTATGTTCTTCTAGAGCTAAGTTCAGAGAAGAAAAAAAAAAGTTAGGCATTAGCTCAAATAACTGATTTGTGCTCAAGATGAACTGCAGATATGAACTGACATCTCTCACAGATTCAATAAATCAACTTAAACCGGTAGCTGTGATCGCACAGAGGAAGTGTTGATCTACCACAGATGTTTCTAGTCATGCATTAATTGTAAGCTTTAAGAGCAGTGTAATAGTAACCACTTCATTCCTCTCTGACTAATCTATTATTGAACCAAACATTCCTCAAATCTGCATGACGTGTTGACTATTTTTGTCTGCCACTGCTGTTTCAAAGCAAGCTACGGAATTTACAGCTTTCAACCCAAATGAGAAAGTGGAGAGATTGTGATATCAAAATCAGCATACTGAAGTCAAAGATGAGGAGTTTGATGTTAACACTTTATCAGCTGAGGAGGACTTTCAGAAGAAACTCATCTGAACATGAAGCATGTGTTTTTCTTACAAGAGATTCTTGTTGTAGTTGATTACAATTAAAGCAATTGTGCCACTACACTAAGGAGTATCAGTTTATCCTTTTACCAGCAGCACAAGAGCATTATCCTTTGGAATACTGCCAACATTTTTTAGATTTTTTTTAAGAGTAACACCAAATGGGTTCACAGACTGCAAAGTCCACATTACAGCTGACTGAAGCTTCCTGCTGGAAGTGCACACAGGCAATGTACATTCCCACTGAACTTCTACCACACTTATATCATGCTGTATCACAGCCCATATGTCATTTGAATGCAAACAGGGCATCCTCTTCAGACAACCTCAGAGTATAAGGTCTTTCATCAGTTTCTGTACCTTGTTATCTTTGACAGTCCACTGTCCTTCTGCATTTTGCTGGAAAACACAGTGCTTACGAGAGATCATTAAGGGGCAGGTTTTTGACACGAGCTGGTAGGTGAGATCTAATCCTCGGCCTACAGTTACCTGGAAATAAATTAGTTTAATAACTGCAATCAACAACAACATAGTAAATTCAGTTTATGTCATTGCAATTTAAGTACAGCAGAAATCTATCTAGATTATCATCTTCTATCTACTTCCAAAGAGGCTAGGATAGTAAGATGTTGATTTACTTTTTTTCCCATTTAAGTTCAAGAGTAGGCAGAAAAGTAGCCTTCCAAGTTTGCAGTATTTTCTTTCTCTCCTATTGAGGAAAATTTGATTGCTTTAAGGCAGGTTGAAGCCTTATTTCATGGAAACCTTCCTCAGCAGCAGTTCTACTCAAAGCCACTTTCAATGTATCCATGCCCTATCCTAGTTATTTCTCAACTAAACACCATTTCTGCAAACCAGTAAAACTGTCTTCTTTCACTAGCTGCACCCCTTCACCTGCCTGTGAACAGGAGAAAAACAGCCCAGAAAACTGACATCCAAAAACTGCACAGGCAACTGTGCCCTAAATATCCAATACTTTGGTAAATCACACCATCAATCTTACAGCTCAGAAACTAAGCTGTATGCAGCCCATACACAGTAGCAAAAATGGCCTAAATGATCTGATTAGACTTTAACAGCATCATGTGACATCATTTACTCACAACATTTCACAGTATCTTATTAAACGTGTTTTAATTGCAGGCTGCCACTCAAAGCATGGCTCTGTTCTCCCTCCACTCCCTTCTTTGCAAGATGACCATAATATGCACTATTCTTATCACCTAGATATTTCTAATTTTGCTATGCATTCCATGAGTTTTCAGTCAACTTGTCATGTAATAGGACAACTCCATGGCTCCCATGAAAAGCAGAAAAAGCAAGACAAGCACTTTTTAGCAGATGACCAGAGTTACAAAAGTGTGCTCCAGTTTTTACATGTTAAAAGAAGGTTGTCCTTCTTTGTAACCTGCAATCCCAACTCACTTGCATCACACCTTCCAATTCCTACACCATGGCAAAATGCTGCAGTCAGGAAAAGTTTCTTCACTACACATTACCAGAGTGGGTTTTATGCAAGCTTTAAAGCATGGACTTGGACTCCCATGTCATAACTAAAAGCAAGGAATTATGTTAATACCATGAAAGTAAACTTTACCACATTATTTTCTACCACTTTATATATATATATATATATATATATAGCCACGTAAGAGGTATGGAGGCTCATGTGGATAAAGACTTCACACTTTAGTTAGAGTCAGTTACAAACTCAGCACCCCGAACTCAACACTTGCCTTTGCCTCCTGGGTTTAAGGGAAAGAACACAGGGATTCATTTAGGCTTTTCAATTCAAAAATATCATCGCTGAAAGCAGCTAATTCCTATACCACACTGAAAGAGGCTTAAAACGTGACCCCATTTACACCTAAATAATTTAAGCCACAAAACCTCAACGAATGACGTTACCATTAACCTCGCCAAAACATCACCCTGTTAAGAAGGACTTTAGTCCACCATTTACATTACTGTGTTAGACAAACAACTTCT
Source organism: Pogoniulus pusillus (assembly GCF_015220805.1). Classification (NCBI taxonomy): domain Eukaryota; kingdom Metazoa; phylum Chordata; class Aves; order Piciformes; family Lybiidae; genus Pogoniulus; species Pogoniulus pusillus. The sequence goes on along the minus strand of NC_087281.1, from coordinate 24,252,188 downwards.
ATCTGAGATGCTGTTAAACGAAGTTAACAACGAACACTTGGAAAATTTGACCTAACGCCTGGGTCCGAGCCCCTTCGCGTTACCGGTGCCGAATCGCGCCGCTGCCCGCTGCGTCCGCCTTGGGGAGCGTTAACCGGGACAAGGCGGGCTTCTGCCTCGAAGGAAGCGCGTTAAGGAACAACGAGGCTCCGAGACAAATACAGAGGGCCGCTCGACCCCCGCGGCCCAGGAAGGAGCCGGCTGTGAGAGGGCCCAGACCAGGCGGCGCCAGTAACGGCGACCCCATCCCCCGAGCAGTAACGATAGCCATGCCTCACTCGCCCACACACCCCTTCAGGTCAGGAGCCCACAGGGAGCTCGAACCGGCCCGGCTCACCTGCGTGCCGGCCTCCAGCAGCAGCCAGTCAGCGCTGGCCCCGACCCGGCGGAGGCACCAGGCCAGGCCCGAGGCCCCGCGTATCGCCATGGCATCCGCACACCTTAGCAGACAGAAGCAATCACTGCGGCGGCTCCGCCGCGCCTGCGGGACGTCGTAGCGGCCACACACTGATCAGCAGCCCGACTAATGGAATGCGGAGCGCGGAGAGAGGCTGCGCGGCAGCTCTCAGTGCCTGCGGAGACTACGAGCACGGCCCCCGACGGCAGCGCCCCGCGCCCGCCCCCAGCGCCCTGCCGGAAGCCGCTGCGGCGCCTTCCGCCCTCGGTCACGATGGCGGCGGCTGAGCGGCTGCGGCGCCGGCTGCTGCTGGCGGTACCGTGGCGCTGGCGCTGCAGCCCTCGCCGCGGAGCTGCCTGTTGCCCGCCGGCGGGACAGATCCGTGACACCTTCCTCCGCTTCTTTCAGGAACGCTACGGCCACCGCCGCCTGCCTTCTGCCCCCGTGCGGCCCCGTGGGGACCCGCATCTCCTCTTCGTCAATGCGGGCATGAACCAGGTGCTCTTTCCCGCTTCACCGGCCTGGCGCTCTGGCTCTTCCCTGCCTGCAGTCCTCCCCCGTAGGTCCCCTCCCCCGGCACCCCATCCTCCGGCCTTCGAGCCCTCTGCATCCTGGAGGAAGCGCGGCCCTTCTCGGGGAGTCTCCCGCGTCGGGGCGGGTTGCCGAGTGGGCTTACCGCAGCGTTGCCCTCCCGTCCGCCTCTCTTCGTGCCGAGGCCTCGTTACTGGAGCCCCACAGGCAGCCCGCAGTGCCGAGTGGCGTTTGGCGATAGCGGCCGTCTCTCTGCCTTGCTTTCTAGTTCAAGCCCATTTTCCTGGGCACGGCGCACCCCCGAAGCGAGCTGGCACAGTACCGGCGGGTGGTGAACAGCCAGAAGTGTGTGCGCGCCGGAGGGAAGCACAACGACTTGGAGGACGTGGGACGAGACACTTACCACCACACCTTCTTCGAGATGCTGGGGAGCTGGTCCTTCGGCGATTACTTTAAGGTGAGGTAATAGCAGTGAACTCCCTCCAGGAAGAAATGTGGCCGTTCTTTCAGAGCTGTGCAATAGTGCCGTAGGACTGTCTGAAGAGAGCATTTGGGAGCTCTGTGACCTGTGATAAAAATAGTTATCTGGAGTGCTAAATCGCTACATGTGCCCTGCAGACTCTCAAAGCACTCAGCCTCCCAAAGCTGTGACTATACTAATCAAGGTTCTCTGTGTGAATGGTAGTGCTGATCGTATAATGTGGTGAAAAGAGGTTGCCAGTTAATTTGCTGTTTGTTACTAGAAAGCTTGAAAAGGAGGAAGGATGCTAGGTTTTTGGCTAGACAATGCATTTTTGCTTTGGAGGAAAAATAATCCCAGTAACTGGTGATAAACACATGGGTGTAGGCAATACTGTCATCCTGAAGGTCTCCAAACTATTTAGGAATGTCAGCTTTTCCCTGGCAGCAGCAGGCTGTCTCACTCACCTGACCCTCATCCTGCTCTTTGCAGTGCATCTTGAAACTAGGAAGGGAGAGAGCAGCTGAAATGAGCTGATGTTTGACTCGCATCCTGGCTTGCTGTGCTTCTTACGTGTTCCCTGCCTGTCCAGGAAGAAGCATGTAGCATGGCCTGGGAGCTCCTGACAGAAGTCTACCAGATCCCTAGGGATCGTCTCTACGTCACCTATTTTGGTGGAGACCCTTCACTGGGACTGTGTGCAGATGAAGAGTGTAGGGACATATGGCTCCGCCTGGGGTAAGTGCGCTAGAGGAGAGGTTCTGAGCAGCAGGTGCTGACTCTTCAGTCTTCATAGTCTACCAATTGCCCTTTAGTTGATGGGAAGCAGATGTGGGGGTCAAAAGTTGCATTTTAATGCAACTATGTTCCTATGTTTCTGGTTTGTTTGAACCATTAAAAGTCATCTGGGCCCCGAGCGCTTTGGGGTATGTGGCCTTTAGGCTGTTTCTCACATGTCATCATGTGAGGGGCTCTGTGCCTGAGACTGCTGGCTGGGCTGACTGTGTGAAGAGTCTCTGATCCTTTGTTTGCTCTCTGTCTTGAGCTGCAGAGGTTACATGCTGTGAAAGCTGGCGATGGCTGCTTCAGCATGAGGGTGAAGCCGCTGCAGAGAGCGCTGCTGTGCTTCAGGACCTTGTCCTAGGCTGCATGTGGGCTTAGAGCACGAGGCACCCAGCTCTGTGCCACTGCTGGTGTTCAGCCTCGTTCATTATGATCAAGTCTGAGCCCTGCTGGAATTCACTCAAAGGAGAGAGGTGGTTCTACAAACTCAGTGGAGAGCCTGTCTCTGCCAGCAGGAGCCAGTCTGTTTGCCAGCCATTAAGGGCAGTGGGTAGGATCATGTCTGGTTTGGTCCAGCTCGTTCCTGCTAAGGAGAGTAATTCTGTGTGAACAGAAGCAAAGGAATGTGTTTGGGTTTTGTAGTAGACAGGAAGGATTCCTCCCAACTTTCTCTGTGGTCTAGGCTACTGTGTGCTTTGTGTGCGTGTCCCAGCACTGCTGCCTCTGTTTTCCTTTCCAGGGTGCCTGCCAGTCACGTGCTTCCTTTTCCATTGAAGGACAACTTCTGGGAGATGGGAGATACAGGTCCCTGTGGTCCCTGCTCAGAGATCCACTATGACCACGTGGGTGGTGGCAGAAATGCTGCTACACTGGTGAACCAGGGCAGCCCTGATGTCGTGGAGATCTGGAATTTGGTCTTCATTCAGTACAGCAGGTACCAGGCATCTGGTCTGAACTCCAGAATCTTTCCCTACCTTGCCTGACTCGGGATCCTACATGTATAGTCCCCAAATTCTCACTGCTGCCCAGGAGGTGGCAGTACAGGAGCAAGAGAAGCTCTCAGGATGTGTCCAATGTAGATTTTGCTCCTCTTTGTCTTGCCCTCTCTGAACCTATGCTGACTGTTGTCCCTCAGTGCTGTATCTCAGAGGTCTCTTGGGGTCTGCAGCAGCTGGAAAAACTTGTGCAAGCAGGAGAAGGCCTTAGGACCCTATTCAGGGAAGGCCTTTTTCCCTCCTTTGCAGTCTGTCCTGACTATCTAATGGTCACATATTGGCTGACAGTGCCAAGACAGGCTGTTACTGGTCTGATCTCTGAGCTTCCTTTTCTGGGGTCACTTGCTGTTTCCATCCCTGTTGCTCTCTCATTCCCTTTGACTCTTCTGCTCGTTTTCTTTGCCTCTGAACTGACCTTTTCTTCTCTCTTGCTTTTCGTTTTTCCTGTCTGGCTAACAGAGAGGTGAAAGGGAATCTGCTTCCCTTGCCGCAGCACCACGTGGATACAGGAATGGGCCTGGAAAGGCTGGTGACAGTTCTGCAGAACAAACGCTCCAGCTATGACACAGATCTCTTCACTCCGATCCTGGATGCTATTCACAAGGTGATGTTGCTTCTGCTCAGAGTCACAGCCGTGCAAAAGCTCCTTGAATGCAGACTGTTTGGTTGGTATTGTACAGCCTGCATGTTACTGTGCGGCATTTTGAGACAAGGTATGTCCAGCCAGGTCCAGAGCGGCGTTCTAGGTAAACTGGGCAGAATTTCAGGTTGCAGATCCTCTGGGATGTCAGCACTGCTGATCCACTTTAACTCTGATTACTTACATTCTTCAGTGCCAGGCACTGGCTGACCTGTCTCAGGTGCAGAAGTCTTGGTGTTAGATGCTCTGGAAGGATTTACTGCGTTTGTCTTGGATGCACAGGGTTCAGAGGTAGTTGAGAGGCATGATGCCAGCTGTAGCTGGCTGCCTCTTGCGTTGAAACTTCTTTCTGCAGCCATTCATTTCTGCTGATCTATCCTCCTTATTTTCTCTTTTAGGGCTGCAGGGGGCCCAAATACCAAGGTCTGGTCGGGGATGCTGATGTTGGGCATGTAAATATGGCCTACCGTGTGGTTGCAGATCATGTGCGCACCTTGTGCGTGTGCATCACTGATGGCATCTACCCAGGCTTCTCTGGAGCAGAGTAAGGACATAAGGAAATGGCATGGGGTGAAAAGAGTTAAGTCTAGAAAGGAGTATGGACTGCTAGGGGAGAGGTCATGATGTGAGCCCAAGCTATGGAGTGCTTGAGCTTTGGAGAGGCAGAAGGGTAAGAGCCTGGAAGAGGCTCCAATCTGCGTCCTTACGTGGTTGTAGAGTGTGGGAAGCAGTTGGCCTGTGTCAGTAGATCAGGCCAGAGGAACTGTATGGAGAAGATGCTGGATGTAGGACCTGGGCAGGGGTGCTCACGTGGCCACCTAGCAAACCCTGCCCTGTTTTCAGACTGGTGCTGCGTCGGATCTTGCGCAGGGCTGTCCGCTTTTGCTCTGAAGTCCTCCACGCGCCACAGGGGCTCCTGGCCTCCCTGGTGCCTACTGTGGTGGAAGTGCTGGTAAGTAAAAATTACTGCCTTTAGTGGGGTGGGGGCGTAAAAAAGTGTCACACTTGTCCTGTTCATCCACATATTCCTTTCTTGTCCAGTCTCAGGAGACAAACTTGGATGTGAAGGAGCTCTGGGAGGGTGTATCACAGCTGTGATTTGCAGCAGTAAAAGCCTCTTGACTCCTGATCATTTGTGATGGGGGTCACAGTCAGCACCAGTGTTTGTGTAAAGTGCATGCAAGTGCTCATAGTTGTTTCCTGAGGGCAATGGCTTCAAGCTGCTTTACCTGCTTAAAGTCATCTGCAATGGTTCCCTCTGAGTACTAACAGCATTGTAAATGATAGTGTTTTGCCAGATGTTGTTGTGCAGGGTCTAGCAGAGGTAGGTCACAGGGAGGTAGCCCAGAGATGGCATCTCTAATTCCATACATTATTCTTAGCCTATGTTACCGTCCCTGGAGCTGTGCACTGGGGAACCCTTTATACTCCCCTGCCTGAGAAACCTCTAATTCTTGTGGCATGCTGAGATCCGCTGAGGAATTTGTCACTAACCGAGACTCACTCCACAGGGAGATGCCTATCCAGAGCTGACGAAGAATGCAGACCAGGTGAGCAATGTGGAATCCCCTGGAGACAAACCCCGTCTCTCATTATGTTTTTGAGGTACTGTTCTCAGGGGCAGAAGTCAGCCCTTTCTTGGGACTTTAGTGGAGAGGTTTGCATAAACTCCTCCACAGTCGTGTTCTCAGGGGTGGGCTGAGATGTGCTGAGAACATGTTTGTATGCTGAGCATGGGAAGTATCTGTGGTGGATTTCCTTGTGGGAGCAGTACGGGATCTTTACCAGGGACTGCTTGTCCTGCTACAAGGCAGCTGCTGCTCTAAAAAAGCTAGGATAGCTCTTTTGCTGAGTGCAAGTACAGCCTGTCCTAGCCTGGATACACTTTGTTCAAAGCGGATTTGGAGTTTAAGGCTGGTTCCCCTTGCGTCTGCTGCTAGCTACTGAAGAGCAATTTCTCTGGCAGTTCCAGCCATGCAGTTTTAGGTCACAGACATGAATATCTGACAGGAGAGCCTTTGTCAGCTGCCAGCCAGGTAGATGGTCACTATTTCTTTGACAGGAACAGTGATAAGAAGGCACAATGACTTTGGCTCTGTTTAGTAATGCACCAGAGCTATGTCGTGAGGGATACTGCTTTAGGTTAAGGGAAATCAGGAGCTAATTGGTACAACCATGAAGAAAGTCCTGCAGAGACTAGAGTGCCAGGGGGCAGGCAGCCTGTCCCAGAGGGAGGCCCAGGATACTGCAGTTTGTACTCTGCTCTCTTTTCCTGTATCTCCCTAAAAAAGGGAGTGCACAGCCAGTTCTTTGCCTCCCTTCTCTCCGCTGTCTGAGTGCAGGTGTTGGGCTGTTAGCCCTTGGCTTGCAGGGCACAGCAGCCTTATCCAGGCCTTGGCCAGCAAGCTTATTTCTGGCTACACCCATGGGCCTCTTGAGGCTGGGGCAGGGCGGGCATTTGAGGCTTGCTAGGCCTGGACCTAGTTGGGGGGCAGTTTGACCTACTGCTGGCCCTGCTGAGGCTGAGTGGGGAGGAGATTTTAGAAGGCTCTGGAAGGTTTTGACCTGGTAGGCCCAGGTGGAGGACTGGGCCCAGTTTGTGTATGTATTCCTTTTCTCTGGATACCTTTTGTATTTCTGTGTGTGTTTTCAAATGGCATTCACATTTAGCCTCTAGTTCTGTGCAAGTGTTACCCTGGGGGTAAAATGCCTTCCTGTCCTTTTGCCCTGGGCAGCTCCTGGCTCAAAACTAGGACGGCTACCCGCAAAACAAAAAGGCTGGTCGAAGGAGAGAGTACCCACTGTTAGACATCTGCTTAATTTGAGCGAGCTGTAGCAGGGCTCAGCAGAGCCCTGAAGGGCTTACCTTTCTTCTCATCTTTGGGCAGATCATGGATGTCATCAATGAGAACGAGGTAGCTTTTCTGTCCTCCCTTGAGCGTGGGAGACGCATCATTGAGCGGACAGTGCAGCAGATGGAGCCCTTCACAGATTTTCCAGGTGACTCTTCCTCCTCTGACAAGCTACACTTAAAGATAGCTTGATCCAGATCATAGTAACCATTGCAGTGAAGACTGTGTTGGATGTCTGCTTCGCTCACGTGTTGTCAGTGACCACCTAGCCCCAGGCAGAGAAGCAGGTGTTGTTTCCTTCACCAGACTGCAGTTGTTGTCTAATCCTTGGTTCTCATAATGAACTAGACACCAGGAAAGTTAGAAACGTTTCCTTGCTACTTTACTGCCTGATTAGCTAAGACACAGCTGAAAAGAAGAGGCTCGGGACCCAGCCAGAGCAGCTGCTAGTCTAGGTGTGCTGCACTGAACTTGAGCAGGGATGAGGCCATGGGTTGCTATTAATACTTAGTTCCGTGCAAGAACAGCTGCATTGCCTTGCTTCCCTTCTCTGTTACTGATGCAGCAGCACACAACACAGATGAATCCAGTTACCAAGGTGCACTCTAGATTGGTCCCATCCAAGCAAATCTTGAGATGCCTTTGCTTTCTCTGTTCACATAGTTCATGTTCTTCTGTTTGTCCTACAGCTGAAGTAGCCTGGTCTCTCTATGGGAATTTGGGATTCCCCCTGGATCTGATTGATTTGATGCTTGAAGAAAAAGGAATTAGGTTGGATTCAGCTGCTTTTAACAAACTTGCTCTGGAAGATGCAAAGGTAAGAGAGGGAGACTCACCTTGTCAATAATTTGGAGCCTGCCTTCTCTCCTGTGAGCATGGAGGTGGAGTTCCTTTCACTGCTGAGGCCCGTCAGGTTTACCACAGGGCTATATGCCTTTTACCTGAAGGAGCAGGGGGTCTGAAATTGATTTGAGGCCTTGGTCCCCTGAGCCTTAATGGCCTGGAAGTTTAGAGCTACACAGCAAGCTCTGCTGGGAAGGTTCTGTTAGCTGTTGGTACGTGATACTGAGTGCTTGCTGGGTTGGAAGGAATGAGGTTGGTTTATCAGCCTCCCTCAGCCTGGCTAAACAAGCCTTTTCCAGGAAGATGGAAGAAGTTCTTCCTGGCATCCAGTTGCTGATTTCTGGAGCCCCAGGTGTCTCCCATCTAACTATGCCTTTGCTCCACTGCAGCAAAAGGCTGGTAGCCCACAGGCAGGACAGCAGAAGGACACAAATGTGCACCTTGATGTGCACTCGCTGGCTCAGCTGCAAAGCAACAACGTGCCTGCTACTGATGACTCTCCAAAGTACGCCTACGCGCTTGGGCAGCATGGGCAGTACGGTAAGTGGCCGGGTCCCGTCGGTGAGGCAAGCTGTGCCTGAGGCTGCTGGCATCCTCACAAGACTGGTTGTAAAAGGTAGTTGTCCGGAACTAGGCCCCTGCTATTTCCCTCGCAGACCACTAGATGCCAGTTCAGGCGTTTTATCCTTCAGGGTAACTGCGATTGCTGATGCTTTGGGGAAAGAGTAAAGCTCAACCACAGAGCAAGAGTTGGTGTGTCTGTCACTGACAATCAGAGAGAGCTGTGTACAGTCATATGCCTCTTACCTAGTGTGCTGCTGGCAGCCCACACTAAGCAGAAAGTGGGGCAGTTCAAGTGCGTTGGTGTGTATATGTGTACAGATAGGTAGATACCTGTTTGTTTATGCACATTATGACAAAAGCACAATGGGGGAAAGAAGCCTGGCAGGGTCATTGCCTGAAATCTCCGAGGTAGAATTATCCTACTTTCTCAGTCTCTGAATCATGGAATGATTCGGGCCGGAGTGGACCACTGGATGTCCAGTCTTTTAGTCCAAGGAATATTAGCTTCACAGTTTGATCAGGTTGCTCAGAGCCCTGTCCACTGAAGTTTTCTTTCAGTACCTTTAAGGACAGAGATCCCACAGCCTTGTGTCCCCTGATCTCTGTCACTCTTAGTGTGAAAAGTTTTGGGTTTTCCTTTGTGTACAGCCAGCATTTCCTGTACTCTAGTTGTAGTCTCCCAAACACTAAATAAGGGTGAATAAGCACTTTGGCTGGCTATGGTTATGTTCTTACAGCCCAGCAGGCAGGCAGTCTTCCTTGCTGCAAGGTCACCCAGCTGACTTGCATTCTGCTTGATCCTGATGATCACAAGATTTCTGTCGGCCCGTGTCTGTTGTCCATTTCCTCTGCTGAAATGCCTCTTAAAATGCAGCCCTGCTCTTCAGTGTATCAGCAGTCCGCACCAATTTGTTGCCATACGCGAGCAAGTTACAGCTACATCCCATCTTGTCATGGACAGTCACTAACAAAGATGTGTTGACTCTAATGTGAGCCACCCAGCAGCTCTGCTAGTAAGTGAATATCAGTTGAACATTGAACCATTGAGCAGTTCTGTATGTGGCCAGTTGCACAGTTATACACCTGCCCTGAGGTCCACCTGTCACCCAAAATCGGCTTTGTCACCATATCACCAAAATTTGGCTTTGAAGAGCCTCCAGAAGCCCTGTGGGCCCATGACCACCAAATCTGGCAGCTTTTTATAGAAGGCAGACCTCTTTGCCACACTTGCAACGTAGCAAGACGCAGAAGCGTCTGTGCCGCACCTTGTCCCATCAGGCTCGTTTGGAACCAGTGTGGGTGTCCTTGCTGGCTTACCTGCTACTCAGCAGATCTGTCACTAGGTGAACAAGCAGTAACTTTGTCCTGTCTGCCAGTGGCTGTTCCTCTGCAAAGGAGATTTCAGTACAGAGTGGGTGTTGGCAGGATTGGCATGGAGAAGTGACCCCCTCCTGACAGAGTGTACTAATAGGTGCTGTCTTCTTCCTCCTGACAGAGTTCAGCCCATGCCAGGCCACTGTCCTGATGTTGTACAGGGATCAGTCTCTCCAGAAGGAGGTTGGGCCAGGACAGCGGTGTGGTGTCATCTTGGACAGAACTAACTTCTATGCCGAGCAGGGTGGGCAAGCCTCTGACCAAGGCTACATGATATGTTTAGAACAGCAGGTAAGACTCAAGGCTGCCATGGATACTGATGTCAGGCAAACTTCCCCAAGTGATGGCGTGGCTGACTGCATAAAGCTGTTGACTCTTGGCAGTTCACTTGGCTTTGCATGGGGATCGGTGAGGGAGAGCAGCAGTAACTTCACAGAGGTGTGCTTAATGCTCAGGTGGTCTCTTAGCCCCTCATGCTTCTGTTTGCCTGGGAAGACTGTAAAGGCTTCTCCCTTGAATGTGTCATGCTGTTGCCAGCTGGTGTTGCAGTGCAGAGAGAAGACAATGATGAGAGAGTCCATGAACTGAGAAAGGTGTCTCTGGTCAGTCTTGGGTGACTGCACACAGTGCCCCAACCTTAGCCGTCCCAAAGGGTAAGGAGGACCTCCACTTCTGCAGTGTATTCCTTCAGTGTTGCCAGATGGAAACCTTTGACCCTGCCATGGGAAGTTACGTGGGGTGCAGCTTTTCCTCCTTCCTGCATTCCATCTCCTGAGAATCCCTCCTGGGCACTGACACTGCCTTTTTAGCTTTGCAGAGTGTGATAGTGCCTTGCTTAGCACTTTTCCCCAGGCTGAAGTGAGGGTCTGGTTTCTGTTAGCAGCCCAATGAGGCAGAAGCAGCACCTTTGATGCCTGAGACCGGAGCCTTGGCAGCTGCTGTCAGTTTTCTCATGGACAAGCATCCTTGTTAGGAAAATTATCAGCAGAGGTGGTGGTGGCACTGCCTCTTCACTGCAAGACAGACTCAACATGTTGTGCAGTGAGTGGCTGGGTACAGGGGACGGTCTGAGGCACTCTGGTTGCATTCAAAGTAAGCTCCCTGCTTTTCCCACTCCATTCCTGCCTTTTTAAGGATCAGTGGGGCTTGTGTTTCCCAGTCAGATCAAACAGGCACCTGGCACACATTTGGAATTTCCCTGTGCTAACTAATTTTTCTGTGTCTTTGCCCAGGACATACTCTTTCCTGTAGAGTCAGTCCATCTCTGTGGTGGTTACGTGGTCCATGAGATTACTGCTGTGGAAACCCTGCGTGTTGGTCACCAAGTGCAGCTTTTTGTGAACGAGGTGATAACTCACTGCTCTCAGCCTTCTGCTTTGAGAATCTTGGGATGGCCTGAGTAACCTGGGCACAGCAAAACCTTGTACTCCCGAGACTGCTTTTCATTTGTTGTACAATGGGAAGGAGACCTCACAAGTGACTCTGTGATGTATGAGTCATTGGTCTATCCTGAAGTATCCAGCCTACACTCGGCTGGTTTAGAGGTGATCCCATAAGAAAAGAAGTAAGGTCTGCCCTGTGGCATAAATTAATCTGACAGCTTGCTACACATTGTTTTTCTTCCTGCATCTTCTCCCATGCCCTCATGCACAACCCTTCCTCTACCTCTTCATGCCATCCCTTTGCTCCTCTGACCTGGGCAGAACCAGCACTCCCTGCCAACTTGTCTGTGCTTCCAGGCTCAGCGGCTGGCCTGTATGACAAACCACACTGCTACCCACCTGCTGAACTTTGCGCTTCGCCGTGTCCTGGGTGACGCCACAGAGCAGCGAGGGTCCCATGTGACAGCAGAGCGACTGCGCTTGGACTTTGACACCAAGGTGACCCTGCACTCCTGTTTTCTTCTTCTCAGCAATATCAGCATCTCACTACTGATGTTCTCTCTATCAGTTTTCTTCTCTTACCATAATCACTCCTTCAGAGATAGGTCATGTTTTATCTAAGCATTGAATCTTGTCCCTCTTGAACATAACTGAGTCTGCTTTGCATTGCCCAAACTCTGCACAGTGTTCACTGAGGAGATGAGTTGAGATCAATAGGGAAATAACTTAGCAAGGGTAGTGGTCATGGGACTAACATGAGTAGTTTAAACAGGTCTCTGAAAGATTGACCAGCTTGGCTGTGGCACATCTGATGTTTGTACTGGTCATCCAGGTGAGAGTGGTTTGGAACTGAAAGCTGTTGGGTCAGGCTGAACACTGCCCCTAGTCACCTGTCACTCACTGCAGCCTCTCTCTTGAAGAGTGTGGTTGATCTTTACCCCTCGTGGGAGGAGGGGGATGGGAGGGTCATGATGCTTACAGTTACCTGTTAAGAAGTATAGAAGATGAGGTGCAGGGGTGGAGTAGTATGCCCTAGCTGACTTGCCTAAGGGCCCTGTTTCAGTTCTCCTTTGTTCTGTACCTCTTTGGAGGCTTCTCCTTAAGGTGGCTGATTTACTTCTTCAGAGCCCTGTGAGTGTGGAGCAGCTGCAGCAAGTGGAGCAAGTGGTGCAGGATGTGATCAAACGAAACGAGGCTGTGCATATAGCTGAGATCCCCCTCGCACTGGCAAGAAGTGTGCAGGGACTCCGTGCAATGGATGAGGTACAACAAGATGGCAGTTGCACATCTTCACAAGGTGCCTCCTGCATTAGGAAACATCTGGGTCACAAGAAGTGTTGCCACAACAGGTTTCTGTAAAGGAATTGACCCACAAAACTCAGGAAGGAAAATAGGACAGAGATGAGACCTTTGGACACTGTTTTAAAAAGTGGAGGCTGGTGGTATAGAATCATATGTAGGCTTCCTCCTCATTTCTTTGCTCCTAAAGCTTGTAGTGTCACTCAGTTGTTCCTTTCTCCCCATGGTGGCTGGTTGTGGAGGAGAAGCAGTTCTGTCCCTGACTGGGGCTACTCTAGAAAAGGACAATAATGAGATAGTCACCTGAAGCCATGTAGCTAGTCTGTAAGTGCCCCTGCAGGACCATGTTAGCTGCTGATCCCTGTCTCCTCTGTCAGAGCTATCCAGATCCAGTGAGGATAGTGTCCCTGGGGGTCCCTGTGGAGAGTGTGCTGACCTGCGACTCTGAGGCTGCCATGCAGACCTCTGTGGAGCTCTGCTGCGGGACGTAAGTGACTCTTGCTGGTGGTCAGAAGGTGTACTTACGGGCACTGGTGGCTGAGGTAGGGACATTCCTGCAAGCTCCATTCCCTGTCCCTGTGCAATTAAGTTTCCTCACCACAAAGATCCTGTAAGAACAGGACAGGCTAGTTGTGAAGCTTTGGAAGTCCCAGGGTGAGAAAACTTTAGTGAAATGCAAAGCATTTTTCTTTGCTTCATGGTCTGAAACCAACCTGGAAGCCAAAGGGCACCAGCAGAGTGTGGGAAAGGAGTGCGTGTCCTGTCATACCAGAGTTGCATTGCTTTGGCTTTGGCTTTGCAGGAGGGCTGAGGACCTAGCAGAAAATTCTGAGGCAGTTGTGAGATCTTGAGATTGCTCTGATTATTTTATTTCTTTGTCATCTTCTGCTGTTAGCGCTGCTGAGAGCAAAAGAGGAGTTAATCCTGAGATGGTACTGACACAAAAAACAACCTAGAAACAAATTGGCCTTTGAGCAGGCACAGCTGAAAATGAGCAAGTTTCTAATCATGAAGTCATTCTTGTGGGAGTAGTGGGACAAGAAACTGCATGGATGTGGAGATGATCAACTCTTGTGAAGCTCCCTGAAATGATTACTCTTTGTAATAGAGCCTGAAACACTGCAGTTGTTTCCATCCAGAGCTGAATAGCCAGAAAGGAAAGGGACAGCTGTCAGTGCCCTACAGCTACCCTCTGACAGGAGTCTGCTGGCCAGTCTGTGAGCTAGCCTAACCAGAGAATGGTGAAGGTCAAGGAAAGAATTACTTTCAGCATGGTTCAGCAGCAGTTGAGCAGAAGAGAAAATATTGCAGTTCATACCACTGCTGAAGGAAAGGAGAGGAAAGCAGTGCAGAACTTGACTGTTGAGCACCACCTGCAATCAGCCTGCTGAGCAGGTATCACAGAAGTTCTGCTGCAGTAGCCTTGACCCTGCTGTCTTTTGCTTGACAGGGTGCCATCAAGATCTTAGGGTTGGGAAAGGACTGGAGGTGTTGGGAATAGGGAGGGGCTGCTGAACTTGAGACCTTCTGTTCCCAGCGAGCAGCTTGTTCTCTTTCCTGTTCTCTGCTGATGTAGGCACCTTCTGCAGACAGGAGCTGTGGAAGATCTGACCATCATCAGTGAGCGTCAGCTTGTTAAAGGGGTTAGCCGAGTCATCGCAGTGACAGGGCAACAAGCCAAACAGGTAAGAAAGGCAATGCTAGAAACACTTAGCTTTGTAGGCTCCCACTTGAGCAATTAGCTTCCCCCTGTTTTGGCTAGAGCCTCTCTGCTGTGTCTGATCTGGCTTACTCTTTCACTCCTGGACCCAGCTCTGCCATCATACCTCTCTATTCACCTACACTCTCCTCATCCTAGTCTCTTGTCTCCTTGACCTTCATTCCTCCCCTCAGGCTGCTTTTCCAAGATAAGAACTTGGCACAAAGCATCAGGAAGTTTCTAGACTAAATTTCTGTCCCCAGGTAGGTATTTAAAGATGCAATTTTTTGTGCTTTGGTTTCACCTCCTGTCTGCCTCCTGCCTCTCACAGCTGGATGTGTACTTCATGGTTACAGGGCTGTGGCCTCATTTTTATAGTCCTTTTGCTCCTTTCTTTAGTCTGTTTCTTTTTTCCTGTGAAACTGTGGTTCTGGTCTGGATGGATCTGTATAAAAAGTGAGCAACCTGTTATTGTCTGTGAAACTGCTCTGTCCTTTGAATATCTTGGAAGTGTCAGGGGCCCTGCAACCTGGCCCACTTCCTTTAAGGCTGCAGTCAGAATAGTGACTCACTGTCAGTGAAACTGAGACGACTAGAGGCGAGTTCCACCCCTGCAAATCTGTTGATTTTTTGGCTGGCAGTCCCCCGTGCATCTGTGTCCCTAGTAAGGCTTTTCTTGGTGCAGAGAAATAAAAAAGCTGCAGGGCACAACCACAGGCTTTGCTGGAAGTGCTGACCTGGAGACCCCCTGGAGAGGAACTGTATGCATGTGTTAATCAGGCAAGGGAGACTTTAGCCATGAGGGAATGACTTGACACAAAGGATGTGTATCCAAGCTAAGCAGATCAGTCTTTACTGTCCAGACATTTCTTATGTATTCTCTGTGATCTTGGTCTAAAGTCTAGCAGGACAATCCTGGGCACAAAGCTCTGGCAAAGAAATGCTCAAAGCCATAAGGATTTTCACTGGAGAAAAATGTTTGTATTAGCTTTTTTATTATCAGCAGCATTGGTGCTAGGGAAAGCAGTAAGAACTGCACCAGGACCAGCTGCACTGGTCCTCCAGAAATGTACTAGAACAGTTAATGAGTTTCATTTTAGTTTTAGACTTTGTTTCTTCAGTCATAGAATCAACCAGGTTGGAAGAGACCTCCAAGCTCAGCCAGCCCAACCTAGCACCCAGCCCTAGCCAGTCAACCAGACCATGGCACCAAGTGCCTCATCCAGGCTTTGCTTGAACACCTCCAGGGACGGTGACTCCACCACCTCCCTGGGCAAAAAGAGCACTAAGAAAGTTTCAAGACCACATTTTCTAATGGAAAAGGAGCACTAAGAAGTAAACGTGTCTCCCGACTTTTTCACATTGAAATCCTGATTTCATGGTGTGAGATACTCAGGAAACAAAGTGCACAGCAGCTTTGGTCCCTTGGGTATGACCATCTAGTGTTGGTTGTAAATCTAGACAGGAACATTCTATTTCAGAGTCTCCTGGGGACTGTTCTTAAAGACTCTGCCTGTAGGTGTCTTTCCACTGCATCCTGAGAAGTACTTGATTGTTACGACCCTGTTACGTCCTCACTTTCTCCATCTCCACTCAGTTCTGTTGCTGCATCTGAAGCATTCTCTCTCTCTTCCTCTCCAGGCCCGGGAAGTAGGCAAGTGCTTGGCTATAGAGGTGGACTCTCTCTCCCTGCGAATGCAGCAGGGGAGCACCTCCATTCCTGAGATGCAGAACCTCTCCAAAGAAGTTGGCCAGCTGACCAAAGTAAGGATTATGCTTCCTTACAGGAAAGATCCAAGTGTGGGCTGTAAATGCTTCAGGTGCATGACTTTTTCCCTGCTAGGTTTACATCTTACCATAATTAATAGGAGGGGCGTGTGGCTACTGGCTGGTGCCACTTTGGTTGCAAAGCTTTCTGTCAGTGTGTAGGCACATCTGTTGCAGATGGCCTGCCAGAGGGGAATGGAGAGAAGATGATGGGGAAAGTAAAACTGAAGAAGAGTTCCCAGGCTTTGCCCCACCTTTTAGCTGCCCAGCTGAGAAAGGGAAAGTTACATACTGCAGTGACTGGCTGGTCTGATGACACAGGGTTATTAGCAGGGTCTTGGGAAGAGTCCAGGCTCCAGCCTAATGTCTAGAGAATTAGCCACTTTTTTTCCTAGGTGCAGTTTAGTGTCCTTAAACAGCAAATCGTCTTGCAGGTGGTGACTAACACTGCAATACCCCAGTGGCAAAGAAAAGAACTGCAGACTGTCCTCAAAGCACTACAGCGAACAGCCAACACGGCCATCAAGAAACTGGAGTTGCAGGAGGTACTGTGGCAGCAGCACACTCACTTGGAGCTTGGCAGTAGTAGCACTGTGGGCATACCCTAGTGTCTCTGTCACACTTCACAGACACTTGGTCACTAGAGTCCCATTAGAAAGCAGAATAAATCAGGTACAATCACACATGCTGCAGCACAAGCCCTGTGTTGGGTTGATTTCACTGACATTAAGCAGGGCCATCATTTAAAATGCAGTGAATGAGTGATGGCCTTTGTCACCTGCAGAATCTTTCTGTCTTTCTGCCTGAGAGAATGGTAGCCCCATGTAAGCCCTTTTGGCAAACACCTACAGGCAGATAGGCATCACTTTGCCATCTAATCATAGAATCAGTCAGGGTTGGAAGGGACCACAAGGATCATCTCATTCCAACCCCCCTGCCATAGGCAGGGACACCCTACCCTAGATCAGGCTGGCCAGCGCCTCATCCAGCCTGGCCTTAAACACCTCCAGGGATGGGGCCTCAACCACCTCCCTGGGCAACCCATTCCAGGCTCTCACCACTCTCATGCTCAAAAACTTCCTCCTCACATCCAGTCTGAACCTACCCACCTTCAGCTTTACTCTATTCCCCCCAGTCCTGTCACTCCCTGATATCCTGAAAAGTCCTTCCCCAGCTTTTTTGTAGCCCACTTCAGATATTGGAAGGTCACAAGAAGGTCACCTGGGAGCCTCCTCTGCTCCAGCCTGCACAGCCCCAACTCTTTCAGTCTGTGCTCACAGCAGAACTGCTCCAGCCCTCTGATCATCCTTGTGGCCCTTCTCTGGACACACTCCAGCATCTCCACATCCTTCTTGTAATAGGGGCTCCAGAACTGGATGCAGTACTCCAGGTGGGGTATCACCAGAGCAGTGTAGAGGGGGAGAGTCACCTCCCTCAACCTGCTGGTCACAGTTCTCCTGATGCAGCCCTGCTTCTTTCTCTAGTGATACTAAACTCTAACGTGTCATGATCACTATCCTTGGGTGGAAATTTCCATTTCCTAATCTTACTTCTGCTAACGTTCAGCCTCCCTCTGTCCACAGAGCAGCACTTCCATTCCCTGTGTGCATGTGTTGCATACACATGTCACCAGCCAGAACACTTCAGGTGGCCCTCAAGTGCTGTGTGTTTCCTCTTCCAGGCTGAAGAGAAGGCAAAAAGCCTGCTACCAAAACATTGCAACCAGCCTGTCATCGTTGATACCATCCCAGCTGACTCTCTCTCTGTGAGTAATGGACATTACTTGTTGGCCCAGCAGTACCTCAGATGCCTCATTCAGTAAGAGGGAGCTGCTGGGCATGTTCTCTGCTGCATGCCAGTTGCCTTTGCTATAACCTGATCATCTTCTCCCTGCCACTCCTAGATCCTAATGAAGGTAGTGAACCATCTGTGTGACAAGTGTCCTGGCACATCAGTCTTGCTCCTCAGCCCTCAGGCTTCTGGTGAGGTGCTCTGCGCGTGTCAGGTGTCCAAGGTAAGCAGGACCCAGGTAGCATCATGATGAACCTGCCTGCAAAGAGGAAGGGGACTCGCTGCTCAGCAGCTCCCATTTGAGGCTTTTTCTAGGACTCTGTCCAATGATGGTGGGTATTCACACAGGGATAGGACCCAAGATTGACCATACTGGGACCAGAGATGCTTTCAGTCTCTGCTGGGCACAAATATCCCTGGATCCTCCAGGAGTGCTTGCCCAGAGGCAAGACTCAGCACTGACATGCAAGCTCAGCCTTTGCAGTCCCTGCAGTCGTGACTGCTTCTTGTAGTGAGGGCCCAGGCTGAGTGAAGAGAGGATGCTGTTACCTTTATCTAGAATGTAGAGCGCTCCACAGTCCAAGTTAATTTGCTCTGTGTCTTCTTCCCTAGAATTGTCTTCCTGTGTTCTCAGCTTCTGACTGGGCCGTGGCTGTCTGTACAGAGATGGAAGGAAAGGCAGGAGGTTCTCCTGTCGTTGCCAAGGGCAGTGGAAATGCCAAGGGCATGCAGAGAGCCCTGACTGCTGCACTAACGTTTGCTCAGAGTAAACTCTGACATATAACTGTAATGCTTTGGTGGTAGGACAGCTGTATGAAGACCAGCTGCAAGCCATGCAGACACTTGATGCAGAGCATGTGTTATACTCTGCTGATCTGAAATGTTCAGCAGCCATCACACTGAACATTGCTGTGACCAATGCATTTCACTTCTGGCCATCTGAGATCGGGATGAGCCCCATCCCACTGCCAGAAGGATACTGCGTGTTCTCAGCATGGACACATGGAGGTTGAGCCTCAGAAAGCACCAGCTGCAGCAACAGATCGTGTTTCTCCTGGAACAGAGTGGTTCATCCTACAAGACCAGCATCAAGAGGCAACCATGAGAGCAGGCGGGGATGGCACAATGTTACTTTAAAGCCATTAAATGGCTGCATCTTTTTCTTCTTTTTGTTTTCTTCTCTGCTCTGGTGAAGGGCTCTGTTCTGTCCCTGCTGCCCCACAAATCAGCAAACACTCTTCTCTAAGCAGTCCCATCCTACTGCAGAACTCAGGAAATCATTCTGATTAAAAATGCTACTATACTTTAGAAACAGGAAGTGACTTCCTGCCTTGCTTTCAGGCTCAGCCTTGTTAGGCTACACAAGCTGGGGGAATTGCTCTGCAGCAGCCATGCACCTCTGGGATCAGTCACACACAGGTTTGGTGTCGATATTCCTCAACCTCTGCAACTTCAGCTAGAGCTGCAGCTCCTTCTCCATGCCTGCAGCAGACCCAACATCCCCTGCACTACCTTTCTAGAAATGTTAAAACCTGCCAGGTCTCTAAGTAGGGCTGCAGCTTGCTGCAATGGTGCTGGCTCTGCTCCTGCTTCAGTCTTGGGGGACAGACCTAACAGCTTGGAGCCCATTTTCTTTCTCCTTCTTTGCTGCTCTTGGCCTTTCTGGTCATGAAATACAGTATTTAATTTCTTCTATTTGAGCCTGTAAGGATTATGTAGGTCATTAATGAGGCTACAGCATAACCAAGTCATGATATTACTAGATCTCATAAGCTCAGTGCCAGAAAAAAGATCTTAGCCTACCGGTGTGAAGTTTTGTGGGCACCCCAGGCTGGTGAAGTGGGGTTGATGCAGTAGAAATGCTGGGCCATCACTGATTCTAGGAGACAGCATTTCCTGCTATTCTCCTGGCAAACACCCCCCCCCCCCCGGTGCACAGACTTCATCCCATCCTCCCCTTTCCCTGCTGCAGAAGGACAATAACCTCATGTCCTGTGCTGCAGCTGTGGTAGCTGCCACATTTCTGCCTGGAACAGCCTGCCTTTCAGTGGCAAGTCAAGCAATGCTTAGGTGGGGGGCTTGGGGGAACAAGATGGGAGTTTTAAATGTTGTTGTCTGGCTGAAATAGCAGCCTGCATTGCTTTATCCAAGGTGTAAGCAGTATGCTGGGCACACGTTTGCAACTCCAAACATGCACTCAGGAGAGACGGCAGGGAGCAAGAAACTAATTAGAGACATGATGGGGGTTTTTGCTGTGAGCAGGTGCTGTCACATTGGCAACACCTCCCTAAGTCCAGATGGACCTCAAGGTCCTTTCAGGGTGTATGCAATGGCAAGGGCTTACCAGTCCCAATCCCAGGGAACTGCTTGACTTTGGCAAAAGGGAGCAGAAAGTGCACACTTGTCCCTTCTTGGTCGCTTTACTCCAGAAGGTTTGCTCCAGCTAGCCTGGGCCACAGAGTGAGAGGCTGGTACACAGGGCCGGCTCACAGCTGAGCTTTACACTGAGCCCTCCTGGGGTACTCAGCCCACCAGCAGGTGCAAGTAACAAACCCTGCATATTCAGGGACACCTTCACACACCAGCACATCTCTCCCAAACCCCCACTATAAGGATTCACACCTGCACTTACACAGATCTCCCTTTGCATAACTTCAGGTATGATTTCACTCATGCTATGTGGAAGCACTGGCATAGGTTTCCCATCGGTTGATGGCCTATCTCTGGAAACACTCAAGGTTAGAATGAAGGAGGCAACCTGATCATTGCAGGGTTGCTGGTCAACCTCATCTCTAAAAGTCCCTTCGACTCCCAACTATTCTCTGAGCCTGTGCAGGTAGTGACAGCATGCACTGAGCTAGTCATGTCCTGCATATACGTGTGTAACCCTGAAACCCACACATCCACGTGTGGTTTTCTGAGTTACTCTGTATGCTGTCACCATTGCACCATCCCCTGCGTGTGGGCTCCTTGCCCCTGCAGAAGCTGGCAGCACTCATGTCCTGGCAGCTGCTGCACAACATAGGCAGGCTGCAGCAGTGAACCAGCAAAGCCAGCGCACTCATGACAAAGGACATCCCATCTCTCCGGAGCCGCTGGGGGTCACATCGAGCCGGTGCTGCTGGTCACTTTCTGTAAGCCAGCTGCCTGAGAAAGCAGGGGCTGGCTCTGCACTGGAGGCATTTAGCTGGGGGACAGGCAGCATGTAGGGGTTGTGAGCAGGATAGGAGCAAACTCTGGGCCTAGTGATGAGGAGCAAGGGGTCTCTGAGCCCCCAGCTCTCCAGGCAGCGCTGCCGGGGGAAGAGCTGAGCGTGCAGTGCAGCAGAGCTCTGCCGCAGCAGTGCGCAGAGCCGCGGAGGCAGGCGAGGCGGCGCAGGGGAATCCCAGCCGCTCGCCTTTGCGGCGCGTCCTTCACGGCCGGCTGGCTCCCTGCGCTCCGCAGCCTGGTCGCTTGCACAGCTGCGACTCAGGCTCTTCTCTTCTCTGCTACAGAAAGCGTCGGGAAAACCCATGAGGCTGGGGGAAGGGCCCTACTCCCCCTTCATCCTCCCCACCACCAGTGCCATCGCTACCCCCGTCAGGAGCTCCCTGTTGCTGAGTCCACTCTCCTAACTGGGGCATGCCTGCTAGGGCAAATTGAGAGGTTAATTTTGGTTGATTTGTGCCATTCTGTATCTTAGCCTAGGCTTGTGGCTCGTGGGGGTCCAGGACGGCAGCATAGACGGCGTGCCAGTGAGGCTGCTGTAGTGTTTCCTGGTCTGCATCCAGGTATTCACTTAGATCTGCACCCGCCATTCAGTCATGTGCTGCCGTATCCACCACACGCAGCAAAGCCACTCACCCTGCCACCATGCAACTGGAACAGGCTCCCAGCGGGAAAAATGAGATAGATACCCCCACAGCCAGCCACAGGCACTGGGGTGCTGCTGCCCACCAGCCTCCTGCAAAACAGGAGAGAGGGTGGAAGGTGGCCTTGCCCTGCAGGGTCTGTTGTGGGAGTCTGGAAGGAGCTCTGTATTGCCTGGGTCCATGCTGTATCCAGTGCTGCTGGGTCACTCTTGCAAGCTGAAGGTGTGGAGTAAGCTGCGGAGTTCTACCAGTCACATTTCCAGTCCTGCTGTGAATCAGTTCCAAACAACTTCCTGCATTTTCAGCTGGCTGTGGGATCCCTGTGCCAGAGCTATTGCCATCAGATGGTCTGATCTTTCCAGGACACTCCATCTGAGCCTGCTGAAAAGGTCCCCGAGGCTATGCAGACACTGGGTTACTATTCCAGTCCTCGACCAAAAGCCCTTCATCTCCCTCTAGTCTCAGCCTCATTTCATGCATTTCCCTTGTGCTTTGCATTAGAGGTTGCCTGGGCTTGAGCTCCAGGAACGGGAAGCTAAATCTGAGCCTACGTAGATCTTCTTTGCACATGACGAGGAATTATTTACACTCGGGTTGGGATTTGCTGCTCTACTAATTTTGTTGTCTCCTCGTTTGCCTGTTTGTCCCACACTCGGGCACTGTTCTCTCCCTTCCCCCTTATTCCCTTGCTGCCCCCACATGCAGGTTCCTTTCCTCCCTCCACCCGGTTAGGCAGGTACTAGAAAAAAGCAGAACAAGAAAAATACTCTGCCAGCTCAAATATCACCAAGTTTTACAGAGAAAGGGTAAAGAAATGCAAAACTAAATGACCTTTAAAACAAGTGAGCTGTCAAGTTCCCTCCCCCACCCAGAATTGGCTCCTCTGCTCTGCCATAACCTTCTCTTCCCTTGTCCCAGCATTTATTTATAAGCACCATCAATAATTAAGAAGTTGCCTGCCTGCCTGCTTGCCTTGGCTGCCATGTTGACAGAGACCTGCTGATGTTTCCTGCCTCAGCCTGGCTTCTCACTTGGGCTTTTAATTTTCTTCCCCTGCCTTGTTAGAAACACAGGAATCACCCACCTGGAACGAACTGGAGGCCCAGAGAGCCAGGAGAGCTCCCTGCTGAGAGCTGGTTACTCTAAGAGTGACCTGAGAGCTGCTGGCTCTCATGACCCTGCAGCAGCAGCACAGGCTGGTTTGTCTGCGCTGTACTGCTAAGGCCACCATGCTTCTTGCTGGAGGAAGGCTCCAGGAGACCTCTTTATCCACATCTCAGGGCTGGGAAGCTCCCACACTGACAGTTCCATGCTTAGAAAACAGCAAGTGAGGGTTCTGCAGCTGGGGACCCCAGCCCCAGGTACCCAACCAGGGAGGTGAAAGGAGACACTCACCAAGCAGCGCAGTCAGAAAAGAGAGCAGGTTGAGTTGGCCCAAACAGGCAGAGCTGGAGGCCGTACAATGGAGGGGTACAGCTGGGCCTAGAAATCAGGAATGGAAGTCTTTACACTGTCCTGGAGGAAGCACTGCAGGTTGTAACCCAGGGAGAGGCCAGACACAAAGGCAGCAGCCAGGCTTGGCACGTCAGAGGTCCTTGGAAGCACTCCGGGTCTCTCCTCGTGGGTTCCAAGGCACTCTGCAGGCATCAGGCAAAGCCTGTCCTTTGGGCACTCAGACACGCGGGTTTGGGGCAGCCCAGCTCAGCACCTGCAAGCAGAACCTGCAGCATGCCAGGGCTGAGCCCAGGCCCCTCGGTCACCAGGGTCCCGACGCAGCGATGGGGCACAAGAGGGCAGCCCGGTGGCTCTCCCCGAGCTGGCCGTGGTGCTGCTGGGCACGGCAGGGCCAGGCGGAGGAGCAGCCGCGGAGGTGCAGCCGCGGGCGCTCGGGAGCTGCGGTGCCTGCCTCTCCTCGGGCTCTGCTGGGGGTGCCCAGGAGCGGGAGGCGGATCTGTCCCTGGGGGCACGGTGACGGCAGCTGGCCGCTCCCCAGCCCTGCTGCTGCCGGGCGTCACCAGCGTGGGAAGAGAGCGCCAAAGCACAGTGTCAACTCAGCGGCCCTTGAACTGCAAGCTCCTGGGCTGCCCTGTGCCGTCAGCATCTGACTCCTGCCATGGTGACTCTCCCGACTGTCCCTGATGCAGTGAGGTGGACAGGACTTCCTTTCTGCCCCACGACTTGTCCTGCACCGGACTTTGCAAGTGCTGATGCAAGCCGTATGGATTTGCTGCTGGGGGACATCAAGGGCTCAAGAAATGGAAAAGGTGCCTTTTCCCCAGGTACCCCTACCCCCCCAGCCCACACCTCCCAGCTGCCCCAGGGCTGCTGAAAGAGACCACTCCTTCTTCTGTGGATCAGGCTCTGAGGACCATCCCCAACTTTCCAGGGAAGGGGTGACCTGCCTGCCACAGTATCGAATGTCCCTCTGCAAAAAGGGGGACAAGCTGGCCTTGAAAGTAAATAGAGCAAGCAGGGGCCTCTGAGCTGCTCCCTGATGGCCATACGAGGGAAAGATGCCACACTGCCTGCCCTGGGCTT
Source organism: Pogoniulus pusillus (assembly GCF_015220805.1). Taxonomy (NCBI): domain Eukaryota; kingdom Metazoa; phylum Chordata; class Aves; order Piciformes; family Lybiidae; genus Pogoniulus; species Pogoniulus pusillus. The sequence continues at coordinate 24,228,383 of NC_087281.1, read as the reverse complement.
TTCCAGATCTCCTTGTGTACTGCCTGTGCTGTAGGGCCATAGGCCCCTCTGCATCTACAGCATTTACCCACGTCACAAGCACCTTGAGTTTATCAACCCACAGCACAAGAGAGAGGTGGAAACTGGGGCAGGGAAGGGAATGACACAGAATCACAAGCTAAAATGCAAAGTATGACCACTCTGGGAAAGAGAGGGGAAGCAAAAAAAAAAAAAAGAGAAAAAAAAAATTTCAGTATCTCCATGGGAGTGCTGAAAGCAGCCTCCAACTAAGTCTCATTCCCAGCCTGGGAGAGGAGAAGCTTCACACCTGCTCTGAATGTTGTGAAAGCTGCAGTAAGTCCAGACAGGAATAGAAGTCACTGACTAAATGCTTTACCTTTTCCAAGTGAAAATGCAGCCTCCTCTCCTTCTCCCTCCCTCTCTCCCTCCCTCTCCCTCTCTCTCTCCCTCCAGCACCCTCATCGAGGATGTGACAGCATCCCATTGCACAGGCAGAGGTGCAGGGGAGGGGGGTAGAAAAAGCATTCAGTGACCAGCATTTCTATAGTAATTGCCTCCTGCATGACCTGACATGTAGCTTGCCTTGCTTCTGTGCATGTTTCCCCCTGAATTCTACTAAGGCTGATGTCTTCTCCATCCCCTCCAAGGAGATGAAGGGCAGCAATCTGGCAGCACAGGGATGCATGCTCCACAGAGAGAGCTGCGATTGTTGTGACATAGGAGTGACAGTGGAGACTCCAGGGCTCAGGCAGTGCTAATAGAGATGCCTGACCTCTGTTACCAAGAAAAGCCATCAGAAAGTGACAGTCTCTTCTGGAAAGGAGAAATTGCTCAAGGGACCACCTGGTTCTGAGCCAAAAGCAGTAACTGTTACACTAACACAGCCATTTGAAGCAGAAAGGCTGGGTGGGAATAATCACCCCAAGTCTCTTCTGCTGCCCAAAAACAGCCCTGCAGCCAGGCTCACAAATAGGAGTTTTGGCTGCTCACAGCCTTTGAGATGCTTTTTGGCAGGACAGTTGCTCTGCTTTTCCATTCCTCCTAATTTCAGTAAAGGGGGCCTGGGAGCATGACCTGCCCAAGAGAAGTTTGCTTAACCTTCAGACCTGTGCTTTGCAGACAGGAAACTACCTCGTGGTTGTGAGCAACCTCGGCCAAACAACAAGGATGCAAGTGGGGGTAGAAAGCGTGGAGGGAGCAGTGGCCTTGGTCACATCCTAGGCATTGGTTGTTAATTATAGCATTGCTTGGGAGATGCTCTCCTCTATGTGGAGGAGAGCTTCAGAGCAGGTCCCCTCTTCCCTAGCACACCTTATTTCTACCAGTGCCTCCCACCTTAATCCCACCACCACTGAGGCTAAAGACTGAGGAAGGTGGAACAAACACAGCAGCCTGAAATCTGGCAGTGCTGGCACTCCATCTCTACTGTAGATCAAAGAGTGGAGAGAAAGGGAGGGGAGCCTGGCACAGCTCCTGCCTGAGCCTAGTGTGCCATATGGCATTGGGATAGAATATGAAGCTGAGTGGGAGGCAGCAGAGAGACCTGAGTCTTCTGGCCTGACGTTGGTGGGATCTCGGAGGCAGGAAAGGCGAACCAGTAGGTCCTCTGCTATCAGTACCCAGTAAGTCCCTGAGCACAGATCCTGCCCACAGGAAGGTGTTCATGATTCTGGCAAGAACATATGATCTGAGGGGGAAAAAAACAGAAAAGGGAAAGCCCTGGCTTTCCTGAGGAGCTTCAGCTTGGCAGGGTGAGGCAGTGTGTCTGCCCCTCTCACCCTGCCACAGGCAGCAAGGGTCACTGAAGGAAAGGGGTTCTAGCTATGGAAAGTGCTACCAGCTGCTTTGCTGAACCAACCGCGTATCAATCCAAGTTTTAGGGGAGCAGTAAGGACTGGTTGAAACACCATAGCTGTTTAGATGAGCAAGATGACACAGAGAGGGTGTTAGCAAAGTGTGGCCTTATCAAGTATCTTGGTCAAACACCAGGGTGGAGGATGGACTGCCCTAAACCCAGAGTGCAGGATGTACAAGAAAGATTTACCAGCCACCCATTTTTGCTTCCCATCTTCTCAGGATGATGAAAACCTTCCACACTGTTTTGTGTCTGCAGTGAATTACACAGAATCACAGAACTTCAGAGATTGGAAGGGACCTTCAGGGATCATGGAGTCCAACCCTCCTGCCAAGGCAGGATCTCCTAGGGCAGCTGGCTCAGGAGCGCAGCCAGGCCGATTCCAAAAGTCTCCAGAGAAGGAGATTCCACAACCTCTCTGGGCAGCCTGTGCCAGGGCTCTGTCACCCTCACTGTAAAGAAGTTTCTCCTCATGTTGAGGTGAAACCTTCCCTGTTCCAATTTGTAGCCATTGCTCTTTGTCTTATTGCTGCTGACCACCAAAGAGATTGGCCCCATTCACTTGAGACCCACCCCTCAGACGTTCATACATATGGATAAGATCTCTCAGCCCTCTCTTCTCCAGGCTAAACAGCCCCAGGTCTCTCAGGCTCTCTTCTTAGGGGAGATGCTCAAGTCCCCCAGTCGTCCTCAAGTCTCTCTGCTGGACTCTCTCCAGCACATCCCTGTCTCTCTTAAACTGGGGAGCCCAAAACTGGACACAGTACTCCAGGTGTGGCCTTACTAGGGCAGAGTAGAGAGGCAGAAGAATCTCCCTAGACCTCCTGGACACACTTTTCCTGATGCATTCCAGAAGTAACTGATGGACTGAAGTAACTTGGATGGAAGAAACCTCTCTGCTTCAGGTTTCAGGTCAGAAGTGGAATGGCATTAAGAAGGGAAAAAGCATCTGCCTTGGACACGTCATATCCTGACTAACCCCAGAGCAACCGGGTTGGGTCCCATGTGAGATGGGGTACAAGTCCAGGTCCATTATGGGACAGTCTGGCACCAGCAGCAGAGGAGGGATGCCATTTTTCACAGACCTCAGTGTGAGATCCAGTGGTAGGTCATATCTGCTGGTTATTTTTCTTCCCCTCTCTTGTTTACTTCATTAACCTGAAAGACAGAGCATGTAATCCACCCACACTCTCAGGCTTTGGTGGGACTGTTTTTCTCATCCACCTCACAGGTGTTCTGTATGCTGTTAGAAAGGCCAGGGTGAGAAGACCTCTTGCATCCCACCAGCTGGCAGGCTCTGCCTGTGCCCAGCACCTGCAGGCAAGGCCTGCAGAATGTCCCACCGTGAGACCCACTCCCTTGCAGAGCCCCACAGGCAGCAGATGGGTCAGTCTCTCCCTGCCAGCACAGGCAAGGGGGCTGGAGGTAGGAGGTGGAACCAAATCCAGCCTAATTAAGGGTAGTTACCATTCATCACAGGAAGCAGTAGGAGACAAACCCCACGTTCTCCCATTCTATTAATAGCTGTCAGCAGCTGCACGGTTCCTGCCGGGACCCAGGGAGAACAGAAAGCTCTGGGAGGAGCAGCAGCACAGGGAGCATTCTGCTCCCCTGTCCCTCAGTGCTGGCTGTGCAGGGGGGTTTCCTCCTTCCAGGATGCTGTTTCTTTTCCTGCTTCCCCCAAGGCTCCAGGAGGTGCCAGCTGCTTTTAAACACCGTTTTTCAGCAAAGAGGTGCTGGGAGCCAGCCAGAGGAGGCCCTGGAGTCTCCTTGTAAGAGATGCTCCAGTCCCCTAATCACCCTCACAGCCCACCACAAGACTCTCTCCGGTCCCTATCCTTCTTTTTTCCAGCTGTCAGTATTTGTTTTCAGCATATGATTGCATCCAGGTCAACAACAGACTGGAATACTTGGACAACATTAACTCTGGGAATCAATGACTCTGGGCAGATGTAGCTGGAGTCCACTGGACCATGAAGTCTTCAAAACATGATATTTGCATTATATCAGCCATGAGGTCAGCTAAAGACTTCAGTGTTGATGGCTTGTGGAAGGCTCCACTCAGAAGCTGAGCACAACTGCAGAAGCAGCTCAGAGGTGTTATCTCTGTTGATATGACTTAGCTTGTTGTTCTGGAGTGAAACTGAATGCAGGCATGAAATCAATGCAAAAGAAAAGACTGCTCTCATTTTTGCTTTTCAAGATCTCAAAAGCCTGGATATGTGATCCCACGAATAACATGGTCACTGAGGGGACAGTGTTTGAGAAAGGCTTTGCAAGGCTTCTGACACCCCCACACTGTTAAAACGTCAGCTTGAGTCAGAGGAGGTGTCACAGTCTTCTCAGGGGCTGAGTGACAGAATCAGGCCACACCTAGAAAAGAAGCACACTGCTGCCAAATTCCAACTCTCCATCTTTGAAATGCACAAAGGGGCCCCAAAATTCTGATCCTTTTTTAAGCCCAGGCCTGTTTGTATTTATGGGTTTCTTGCTGAGCCTTTTGGGTAATCTCGGCTGCTGTTTTTACCATCTCCTCTGTGAGCAGGAGGTGCATTGTACTTGAAACTCAGCGCAGTTTCCCAACGATGCTGGCTCTCGTGGGACTTGCAGGGCCTGCCATGGCAGCTGGCACCGGTTTTGCCTATGCTGCCAGAGGCCACAGGCTGACGGCGCTCGCCACGTACCCGCTGCTGAGCGCAGCAGCATCCCGAAGGCGCCAGAGAAAGCCACGCTGCAGCCTGAAAGCAGCTTGGCAAACAGCAAAACACCCAGGCCTGAGAACCGTGAGAGAGAGGCGTGTGCCTTCAGCACAGCCTGCTCTCCCTGTGTCTCAGCGTGATGCGTGCAGCCGCTGCAGCGCCGAGAGCAGACCGGGGGGAGGCAGAAGGGCAGGCAGCAGATGGGCCAAAACGGTGCCGCTGGTGAGCTTGTCAGGTTTGTGCTCCCCTTCGGACCTGCTGGGGATCCGTCACTCAGGGGTAGCAGCACAAAACGAGGCCTTGGGGACTCATGCACCAGCTTCAGGCGCTTACAGCATCTCTTCAGCAAGGAAGGTGTCAGCAAAACACAGATTTGCAGCAAAACCCTGGGCGCAGCAGCACATTCACCACTGGAATCCTGGTGCCTAACTGTTCATGGGGCGCTGCTTGCCCATGCTACTGCGATGCCACAGCAGCTGCCACTGCAGGAGGGTACAGGACCTCTGCCAGTGTTCCCCCAGCTGCAGATGCACCCCAGAGCAGCTCCCTGGGCCACCATGGGACGCTAGGGTCGTGGCAGTGAGCTTGCACTTCCGTGCCGAAGAAGCAGGCTCCCCCCTGGCCCCGGCGCCGCAGGCCTCAGCACTGGGTTTCAGCGGCTGCAGCGGGCGCGGTGGCAGGGGACACGAGTACACATTCCACCCTCTGCCTTCCGGCGCTTTTGCCACCGCCCAGCAGCAGGCCGGGGGGCGGCCCAGGGGTGCCCCGGCAGAGGTCCCTTCCCCGCCCGCAGCCGCCGCCCCTCCCCGGCAACGGCCGCGTCCCCGGCAACCGCCGGCGGCGGAGGGCTGGACGCGCCGGGGCAGGCGGCTGAGCTGTTCGCACCCTCCGGCGCCGCAACCGCGGGCCGGGACCGCCGGCAGAGCCGGCAGAGGAAGCGCACAGGCCCGGGGAGCGAGGAGGGAGCCGCCGCGTTCCACGCCGGGGCTGTCGGCATCCCCTCCCGGTGACTTCGCGTCGCCTCGGCGGACACCTCAGCCCAGCTCCTCGGCAGCTGGCAGGTCTTAATCGAGCGGCCGGGCTAGGGAGTTGCCTTCCCTCTCGGGAACTCTGGAGAGGAGTTTCGCTGTCAGGAGGGACCACAGGGTCACACCACCAGCGTTTCAGGGAGCTGGGCGGGGGGGGCTGGCGGGGGGCAGGGTCCATTTAGCAGTGGCCTGATGTTTTCCTCACATCTGGGGGACGAGAGGCTCCTCTTCACCAGGAGCTGACAGGACAGAGCCAGCTGCGTGCGGTGGCCAGGGCTGCCGTGGGCAACCCCCAGGTCCTAAAGTGCTTTTGCGTTTCTGCCGTCCCCTTGGGCAGCGATCCTCACCTGGGGACGCTGACAGGTACCCAGGACCACGGTACTGGCCCCAGTGCTAACATTATCCTTATTCCAGATGGCTGGCTGGCCTCATTCTGCCCAAAGTCCCGCTGCAGACAAATTCCATTAAGGCTGGCGGATTGCTTATTTGGCACGTTTTTCGTTTGAACACACTTAAAGCTCGTTGGAGAGATTCAGCCCCTTGATGTGCTGCTTTCTACCGCCCTAAAGTGCACTTAGCGTCTGCCGTTCCGAGTGCACATCCCTGCAGGTGACAGTGGGACCAGCAGTGCTAGCCAGCACGCAGCATCACTTGCCAGTGTCCCCACCAGCCTGCCTGGAGCAGGGGTGGCAGCACGAAGGCCAGGACACCCGCAGAACAGCTGGCGTTTTCAGGGTGCTGCGGCAGTGCCATGGGAGCCTCCTTGGGGAGATGGCGCTCCCGTGCAAACGCGATCTTGGCTGAGGCATAAGCATCTTCCAAGCTGATTTCTCCTGCACTTACAGACTCTCCAGTAAACAGTGTTTGCAGTTGCTCCATTTCTTGGATCACTGTACTGCTGGCAGGAGGCATCAGGCAATGGTCACTGTTTTCCATGCAGCTTTTCTTTTCCCTTCTTTTTTGTTTCTAATCTCTCTGGGCTTTAGTGTGAATCAAAAGAGCAGGAATCTTTTGTTTCCAGATCAAAACAGGTTCTACTGAAGAAAGGTTGTTAGACATGCTAGGTAGCAGCAAAAGTTGACTGACTGAGTGCCTTTCTGTCAGCTTCTCTAAGGGAAAAGAAGTGTGATGTCTTTTCCTCTTTTTTTTTTTTTTTAAGTTTTAGAGTAATTTGCCTTTAACATTTACCTTTAACAGCCTGAGCTGGCTGGTAAATGGCGCAAGCTGGGAGTTTACTACACAACCCCTTTCATTGTCTATGATTTAATAAAAAGGGTGGGTGGCTGATGCTATGCAGCGTGGGTGGGAGGAGTGTGCGTTAGTGCTGTTGACTTGGCTTTTTGGTAAGGAATTATGGCACATCTGTGGTGTTTCAGTACACACTTAGCAAACTCAGCTATGGAACTGGCTTGGCATCTTAGCTCTGGCCGAGTGAGGCTCCTACAGTCAAGGTGGAAGGCATGCAGCAGTGAAGCCCTCACCCTGGTGGTAGGCTGTGCTGAGGGTGGTGGGAATGGATGCTCTATGAGGAGTGACTCAGTGTCAGACTCAGCCTCCCCCTAAGATGGTAGGCATAGGGTTGATTCAGACACCTGTGGGCTGGCTCTCACATGCCGTCAGCCTTGCTCTTGCTGGCTTCACACCAGCGCTGAACAAGGATCGTAGAGTGGTAGAGTCAGATGAGATTACTTCTTGTGGAGCTCAAGTCAAGAGAAAGCTCCTCAGTATCCTGGACACAGACACCTCAAGCTGTCTGCTTCTCCTTTGGGGTCACCTTGTGTTGGGGTTGGCCCATGGCTATGTAGTGCGTATCATCTGACCTCCCGCTGCAGGTGTACTTTGCTCAGCAAGCCTCATGCAGGGTATGGAGGGGTTACACTGTTTCTAGAGGTTCCTGGAATGCACTAATGATAACTGCCTCCTCCAAGTGCTAGAGGAACCCACAAGAAAAGGTTCTTGTAGCTGATATCTGCTTAGGCTTGGTGTGGTCTGAACAGTCTGAGCCATCCCATCAGTTAATGGATGTTTGGAAGAAGTTCAACTGGAGAGTAATTGGAAAAAGCAGAAAAAATCCTGGAATACTCTTACAGTGTATCCATCTTTAAATCATCCACCTTTAAAGAGTCATAAGAACAGCCACAGTGAATCAAACCAAGGGACAGTCTGGCCCAGTATTCCATCTCTGACAGCAGCTAGAAGCAGATGCCTTGAGAAGAGTAGAAAACCAATGCAAGGATGTGTTGCTTTTTCCTTCCAGCACTCGCTCCACCTCCAGCTGTGTCCAGCTCACACTGAGCCAGATATGGTTTCTGTGCATTGAATCATCCTCATGAGGTTTTCTTCCATGGGCTGGTCCTGGGCCCCATAATGATTCTCATCATCCACAACACCCCATGGCAAGGAATTCCCCAGTTCTACCGCAGGCTGTGTGAAGAACCACAATTTTCCTTTGCTTTAATCTCAGCCTCTTTCAGTTCTATCTATTTCTTGCACTGGAAAAGACTGTAAACAATCAATTCCTGCCCATCCTCCTCAACGGCACTCTGAATTAACACCATGCTATTATCTGCTTGTTACATGTGGTACCTGGAGACCTCTCTGTACAGGGCAGTGTGCAAAGCTAATGCTGATTAATAGTTGTTTGGCTGCAGTGTGTCCAGTCCAAGCGGAAGAGGCAGACAAAGGGCAGGGCCCACGAGCATTACAGGAGAGCACTGTGTGCAGACCTTTTTTATCACTGGTCTCTTTCTACTGCTGCCTTTTTCTTTTGCAGGCTGCTCAGCTGAAAATTGGAGTGATGGCTCTAGAGCAGTTTTCCTCTTGCTTCATCTGAAGAAGTGAGTCCTGAGCAGGATGCAGCAGCCAGTGGCTGGTGACAGGAGCACAGCCATTCCTTTCTGGTACCCATCCCAGGGCAGACTCACACCTGACTCAAACTGCACGCACCGCATCATTGAGGATCCTGAGTGGTCCCTTGCCACTGTGCCCCACCTGACAGAGCTCTGCCTCCAGCACATCGCTGACAATTTCGAAAGTAAGCAGGAGCACATTTCCCTGGGACACATGGAGAGAGACCACTGGTCTTGGGGAGCAGAGTCAACAAGGCAGACAGAGGCAGCTGAAAGGCAGTGTGGTACCCAGCCCTGCCAAAGGAACAGATGGGGAGAAACATCCCCTCAGGCAGCTAGTTAAATGAACTGTTCAGTTGCTAAGTATGTACTTGTAGGCTCTAGGGATGCCTGTAATCCTCTGGGCTGCTATCCAGGAATGACTCTGCTCTAACCTTGTCCATGTTTCTTCTTTCTACATCCTGCTGGACTCACCTCAACCATGGCCTCTGGAGTTACTGTTGTTTTCTCTTGATTCATGCACATGTTGTTGTAGCACTTGAGGATGGAGCTCCATTGTGCAGTGTACTGTACAAAGAGATGGAGAATTGCTCCCTACTTAGAGGAACTACCATCTCAGAATAAGCAATGTACTCACAATCTTAAGCCTTCTCTGGAGCTGTTGGTGGTGATGTGACAAGTTATACCCTCAGGCAGGGAATGTGCTGTTGATGCAGGTGGACTGATGAAACAGAGCAAACCAGAAAAGGCATGTTTCATCTGGGAACTGGGTGAAAGAAAGAGCCTACCTGTCTTTTTGGCTGACTCAGTGAAGTACCAGCAAAAACCAAAGGTAGATCTAAGGCTATATCCACAATGGGACTCTAAGACAGTATGGAGGAGCTCAGTGCTGCCTTACACCAGGAGCTGATGGTATTTGGGGGTCTGAGCTGGGACACTTGCAGTTCTACCAGCTTTGTCAGGTAGTCTGATGCCAAATGGATTGGACCTACATTGTGTGCACACAGAAGCAGTGTGCTCAGTGCCTCAGGCATCCTGATGCCATTACATGAGCTGTGCAGATGCATCTCGTCTAATGCTATGGCCAGCCCAGTTCTGCCCATACATGCCCCACCTCTGCTTGTGTAGTGGTACTTTGCAGAGGAGCTCACTGCAGTGCCTGCTACAGAACACTGGAGAAAAAAACTCCAGGAAGAGGCTGTGGTAAAACTCTGTGTGTCCTGAAGAAGGGAATGACACAGAAACAGAGGAAATATAAAGGTAACCCTACTTTTTGTCTCAACACAATTAATTCCTTGTCAACAACCATTCCTGGTGTGAGTGTGCACAGCTTTTCTCTGGCATTTCTTACACAAAGAACTTCCACCAGAGAGAAGCCAGCTGAGACCTGGGGTGGGCATCAGGAAAGAGGCTGAGAGGAGAAAGCTCCTGGGAAAAGAGAACCTTTATTTAAACAAGGTGGACCTAAAGGCTAAGAGTGTTACTCAGTGGGAAGGAACAATAATCAATTTAGGGTAGACAGATACCTGAGTTAGAATTAAAAGGCATGAAGACTTGAACAAAGAGCACAGAGACAGCTGTCCTCAAATATGGTCCCTCAGTGTGCTTAGAGTCCAAAGGCAGAAAGTTCAGCAAATGGCAAACCAAACTCTCCCATCACTGTAAGGCTGAATTAGCTCTCTAGGGATCAGAAGTCCTGCTCTGAATACAAACTGCATTTGAATTTGAACTGGGAGCTAAGATTCTGGCGCTGCTCACAAATACTATGGGAATAAATTCCATTATCAATTTAATTATAGAAATAAGAAATCCTACACAGAAATTTAGGAGATGAATCCAACACGTTTTTTTTTTAAACTAGGTTAGCTCCCTGCACCAGCTGCTGGCAACTGAAAAGACAGTATCAGCAGAGGGGAGGGCATGGGCTGACAGATGGAGGTCCAAGTAGCGCAAGCCATGGGTCCTAAAGCCCAGACCAACCTCTCCTTCTCTTCTTCCCCTCCAGAGAATCCTATTTTGGACTGTCTTCTGCCTGAGCACCAAAGGAAGGTGCTGGACAGGCTCTCCACTGGCCTTCCACTTGCTGTGACTGCCAACCTAGTAAGCGATGAGGACTACTGGAAGAGGCGTTGCACTGAGTGCTGGCAAGTGTGTGATATCTCCAGCTATGGCGATAGCTGGAAACGGATGTTCTTCGAACGTCACCTGGAGAGCATCCTGAAACAGTTCATCCCTAACACCACAGATCCCAACCAGGTCCAAGAGCTCATCCCTCTCTGCAAAGACTATGTGCGAAAACTTGAGGTTGATCAATTCCTACCACCAGTGCAAGTGGATCAAAAGGAGGACCTCTCTGATACTGAGAGTGATTTTGGATTTGATGAGGTCTCCATGTGTCACTATGACCTGGGAGCTCTCATTCCTGCTCTCCCTCATCTTGAAGAGCTTCATCTTACTTATGGTGTGAAGGACTGTGGCATGAACTTTGAGTGGAAGCTCTTTAACTTCACCTACCAGGACTGCTGCAACCTAGCTGCTGCGGTGAAGATGTGCCTCAACTTGAAAGTAATATATCCCAAACTGCATCTTCCCTCCTCAGTTAGACATTTGAATTGTCTGGAGGTAGAAACACAGGGACCAGTCTTGCCTGCTGGCAGCATCTTCCTTTTGCAAGCTGCAGTCCAGCAGAGTGCAGGTGTTAACTTGCTGGCTTGGTGCTGAGTATCTTGCTCTGTGTACGTCCTTGTTAGAACAGGCTGTTAGAGGGTCAGTGAGACAAACACCCACTGCCACTGAACATGTTCCCTGTGGCACAAGAGAAAGCCAAAGATTCTGTGATTCTGGGAGGGCGGTAGAGAAGAAGCCCAGCAAGAGTATTGAATATGTTTTTGTTAGTTATGCTACATAAACACATGTCAACATGTCTCAGAGGAGCAGAGACCCCCAGGAGGAGAATGGGGAAATACTCACACTTGCCTTGGAGTGATGAAGGCTTTTCTTTATGAGCACTACCACCATCTTCAGTTCTGTGGCAACTGCAGTGCAGATACCCAGCCCCCCCCAAATATCAGTGGGCATCAGAGTGCAGCCAGAGTGACCTGGCTGATTGCTCTGCCTACAGACTGGGGTGCTTTGAGAAGTGCTTGTCTGCTTGGCTTTCAAAAGAGAAATAATCTCTCGTGGGGCTACTAAAGGTGCTGCATTGCCCTGCAGAGAGAGCACTCTGGTTGCTGTCAATGTATGTGCTCGTTCAGTGTTTGACTGCGATGTGGAGTAAGATCTGCTGCTGCTCTCTGCAGACATTTGGGCAGCTTTTTCTCATTTGAATTTAGCCCCCTGAGCCAGAGATCCTGCAGAGTCAGAGGACAGGAGCAGGCATTTTCAGATGAAGAATCTCTCCCTAGGTTAGGCATGGGAAGTCAGTGGCATGCCCTGCCTGCTGGAAGTGTCTGCCCACGGTAAAATTAACTAGTTTAGCCTAGCTAAAGGTGCCTGAAGTGAAGGGAGGTGAATCCTGGCTAGTAAACCACAGGGTTAACTCACTTGAGGTCTTGTACAAAGCTCAGTCCAAAGCACTGACTGTTTTAGTGTCCCTGTCCTTTATCCCCACAGGTTTTCAAGCTGACACAGAGCAAAGTTGATGACAGCAAGACCAAATTGCTGGTCCATAACTTGCTGGATCATCCCTGCTTGGTAGAGCTGAACTTGTCCCACAACCTCATCGGGGACAAGGGGGCACAAGCTGTTGCCAAACTGATCAACCACAGCAGATTAGAGACCCTCGATCTGTGCAATAACCAAATCCATCCCCTGGGGGCTCAGGCTCTTGCTCAAGCCCTGGCTGAGAACTCTACCCTGACCTCCCTGAACCTGCGCCTCAACTATGTGGAAGACAAAGGTGCGCAGGCGATTGGCCACGCCCTGCTGACCAACACCACTCTGAAGTCCATTCATCTGGGAAGTAATAACCTGTCAGAGCCAACCGCTACACTCTTCTCCCAGGTCCTGGTTCAGAACACGACCCTGACAACTATCAACTTCTCATGCAACCCCCTGGGGCTGGTAAGAAAAACTCCTCCTCCCTGCAGTTTGTGAGCCTGTGTGGTAGTCTTGCACAGCAGATGCTGAACCTGCTCTGCCTCGAAGCTGCAGAGGCAAACACCATCTATCACTTTGCAATCCCACTGCAACAGCAATCAGATGTAAGCAAGGAAGGGACTCTGGGACTCTAGCAGACAGCAAGGAGAGTGTCTCATATCTCATTTGCTACATCTAGCTCTGTTCATGGAGCTGAATCTGGCTTCCAGGATTTGGGCAGAGAGGGGGTTTAGCCTCAGGAAATCAAAACCCAAGGAGTATGTCTGGGAAAAATCACAGGTGCTTTACACTTGTGGGAGTAGTTAACAGTGGCATGAGATAAGGGCCATAAGCATATCCTCCACGCCTTAGGTCTGCTGTGCCATCTGCCACCTAGCAGCACACAGATAGTGTCACCCTTCCCAGGCTCTCTGCCATCCGTCATGCACTCAGAGGAGACTGCTAGAAAACTGGCTTGCTTGTGCAGCCCCCTTAACTCACCCTGCAGCTCTGAAGGGGTGTGGTAGGTCAAAAGTGTCACATCTGACTGCATATAAGTGGCTCCCAAACCACAGGCTTACACTTTACAGACAGGAGCACCCACAGACCTTAATACATCCCTAAAAGCTGCAGAGTGCAACGTGCCCACAAACCAGACTGCTTCTCTTCTGTGATTAAAAAGGGCTTTAGAAATCTGAAACTAGACAGCCAAATACAATCATGCTGGCTTTTAAACTTTCTGTGCTGCCTCCATTTTTCTCACTGTCACAATAAAGAGGCAGCAAGACCAGCTGTCTCTGCTGGCAGGAATATTGGCATCAATACATTTGCCAAGGGATTTAAAAAGACTTGATGGCAGAAAACCTTTTGTAAGTTCTGAGTTTTATGATCCTGGACATGGAAAATAATTTGAGTTTAATGATACAAGGGGACAAAGGTTGGAAAGAACAGAATGATTTTTGCTCAGTAAATAATAACCTCTGCTTAGAATCTTCCTGCTGATGAGCTCTCCCCATTTGTGAAGCTCCCTGGAAGCCCAACAAGAGGACTCTTGATATTATCTTCATGGAAATGAAGGTCTTTGCTAGATATGCATCAAATTCAGGCTGGACTTGAGCTGTGAGAGACGGTCCCCTAGGAAAGCCAACCCAGCCTGGGAGATGGCATCCAGGCGGGAGACTGCCAGCACTGAGGCTCTTTCCACTAATGAGACAAGGCACAGAGCACTAATCACACTGCCATTTGTCCCCAGCCAGCAGAGATCTGGAGACCAAGGGGCAGGGGAGAGCAGAGACTCCTCTCAAGTTATCATCTCCAGCCATGCTATTAACCAGCCTGATCTTGAGGACTCCTGACATGGCACCCAGAGGGAGTCATTAGCATGTGTCATATCACTGAGTGCTGCACAAGCTCCTGCTTCCTCCCTGAGTACTTCTTCTGTGAGCAACATTTCGGTCGCGGGTGAAAGACCTTGTCCCTTTTGGCACCATCTCATAGGCTTCCAACCACCAGCAGCAGAAGCTGCCCTGAGGAGGAGGGAAAGGGAGCAATACACTTTGCTTTTAGATCTCCTCCTTTAACTGCTTCTCCTCACCTGTTTGCAGGATGGTGGGAAGCAGCTGCTCAAAGGGCTGGCAGATAACAAGGCTTTGACCGAGTTCGACCTCCGCATGGCAGAGGTGGGCCAGGAGACCGAGTACCTCATTCACCAAATTGTGTGGGCCAACTGGGAAGCAGCAAGGCTGAGGTCTATGCAGCACCCTGTCACCAAACCCCTCCGAAGAAAACTCTCCAGAGAGTAATGAGCTTTGAACCATCCAAATGGTCTATTTCAGCCCTAGCCCTGGGGGTGAGGCAGCCCCTTTAGACGTTTTGCTGAGAAGGACACGTATACAGGGAATGATGTTTCGACTTCCTCAGCAGCTTTTTCTGGCTGCTACCCTGCTCAGGGATACATCTGTTTTTATAGCAAAATCTGTCTGGAGTCTCAGATATGGGTGTTAAAAAGTTAAAGAAGCAAACAAAAAATCCAATAAATGCTCTCTCCACCACAGTTGCCTGCTTTGGGTCACTATGCCTTCAACCAAGGTTAGGCTGTTTTGCAACAGGTGAGTTCTTTACAACCATATGCTTACCTTAACAAGTAGTGCTTGCTTACCTTAATTAGCAGTGCTCTTCTGTATGAACATGGCAAAAAATATGTTTCACATATTTCCAAACTAGAGAGGTCCCTGCAGGACTGCAGGCTTGAACACAGAACAGCAGCCTGGAGCTTGGAGGAAAATGGAGCAGATTGATTCTGCCCCACAGGCTGTGGCTACATGAGGACAGGACACAGCACATTCTCAATTGCTTTGGTCCTTTGAGCAGCTAAGGAGAGGTCAGCATGGAATTAAGTGGGCTGACCTCCAGCCCTTGCCCTCTGAGCAATGCAGGGGCTTCACGTGCCTTCCAACCCTGCCTGGCTCCAGGGCTGACAGACCCACTGCTGGCAGCCGCCTCAGTGAATCATCTGAAACTTTTATTACACCGATTTGGTTTACAATCTTTGTACTTTGATATTTCCAACAAAAAAGGCAACATTGTGATATACTGTTTGTACATAGAGAGACAGACAGAGCTAGATCATACTGACAGTTGAAAAGTAAAAACCGGTTCCCAGTGTTCACAGAAGAAATTGTTTGCCATGGACCCGCTGCTGCCTTGCTCTGCCTGATGGACACAGGTGTCCACGGTGCCCCTGGCCAACCAGACTCTCACCTGCACTGTGTCACGCCCTTATATGCCGCGAAGGACGGAGCGCGAGGCTGTCCCCAGCAGCAGTAGCTGTGCGAGGGGTGCCAACAGGCCTTGGCCCCAAGCCCTCAAAGGTCTTTGTAGCTCCCTTCCCCAGCCACTCACAGATGCTCCAGGGGCAAGAAGTCCTAAGCAGCAGCAGCTGTGAGACTCCTGACCCAGGCATCTCCCACTACTTGTTTCCCACCCTCGAGACCGAGGTATTGAAAAGATTTGCTTCTTTTTATTTGCATTGACAAAATATTTCCACTGGATGACACACATGAATGAGATGAGAACTTGTGTTCAGAAACGGCAGAAAAGACCCAGATCAGCAGCAGGCTGATGAAGAAACAGCTCCAGCAGCAAAGTTGGAGTGGGGGCTTAATGGGTGTGGCCTGGTCCTAGGCAAGCCTACCTGTAATTACAGGGCTGCATCTGGTCAGCCAGCTGTCCAATGAAAGCCCATGCTGGGAGGGCAGTGATGAGATCCCTCAGACATGCTGGCGGACACATGAGGAAGAATTGGCCACCAGAGCCAGTGAGGAACAGAAAAGAACTTGGGAAAACGATCATCACCAGAACAACTGCTGACTTGCTTTCTAGGATACTCATGTCTCCTCTTCCTGCAAATGGACGAGACTGCTGACAACACCTGAGCACCCTCCAAACCCAGCCCTGGGCAGCCATATGCAGAAATACATGGACAGGTCACTGCTGCCTGGAAAATCCTTTGCCTTCCCTCACATCAGTCTTTTGGACAAAGACCAAGGCCCAGTCCAAGCAGTCCATACTACTCACACCCAGGACCAAGAGACTGCTATCTGCAAGGGCTGCAACCATTTCAAACACCATACAGAGAGACGGAAATGAACGCTCTGACTGCAATAGCTGACTGCTGGCGTGTGAACAGGCCCGTCGTTTGTGGGTCACTTCTCAGGTTCAGCTCTGGCTACCATGCTGTGGAACTGCCTTGCAGAGCAGTAAGCAGCAGGCCACTCCGTGCTGGGAAGGGCACATGCCCGTGCAGGGCCCTCAGTGTTCCCACAAGAGCCATCCTGAACGAGTACTGCAGGGCTTTAAGGAAAGGGGTCAACTGTGGACCTCTGTCGGGGAGAGGGAATGATCACTGGCACCTTGCCCAGAAGCTGGGCTGCCCTCTTCACTGCCATCCACCAACACGGCACAAGCGGCACTCAGCAGCTGAGAGATCGCATCCAAGCTGAGAGCATCCCCTTACCTGTGGGTCTGTGCTAGAGAGACAAGGGGAGAAGGAGGTGGCTGGGAAATGAAGGAAGGGGGATGACAGAGGGGATTGCACTCGGACTATGCCAGCAGGTGCCCCACTGGGCCAGAGCAGGGGCGCCTGGCTGGCTCCCTCCGGCAGCAGATGGCAAGCCCTGCTGCTGCTGCTGCTCTGAGCACAGCATGCGTGGTGGCAGCAGCCGGTGGCCAGCTTCACAGGCCTGCTGACTTTAGCTGACAGCAACCCAGGAATCGACTTGCAAGGTGTCCTGCTGGCAGTATGTCGTAAACAGGATGGCAGGCTGATTTCAAGCACCAGCTGGGGGTGGAGGAGCAGGCTGCTGGGAGCATGGGCAGAGGCTGTGCTTGGAAATGCCTGCTGCATTCTGCCTCTCTTTGCTCCCACGGACCTGAGTTTGTCCACGCTAAGCTTCTGTCCCTGCCTGGTGGGTACCTGCCGACCCTCTGCACAGCCAGCTGAGAGGCTAGTGGCTGGGGTTCAACAGCAGCAGGGCCAGTGATGGGGAGATGTGTGCGCTGCCTCTGGGACAGCACAGGAAAGGTCTCCAAACTGGGTGAGCACTTGAGCTGGGGCAGGTTTGGAGCATTTCCAGGTTGTCTCTTAGAGGGGCAAACTGTGATGTGAATGAAGGACTAAAGGGCACGTTTTTAAAATGCAGTGCCAAGCACTGGCAGGCCATGGCTGTGTGCCCAAGACAATGATGCGAGCTCTTCTGATTGCTGGGCACACACTGCTTCATCCTGGCAGCATCTGCACCACACGTACCCTGTGTGCAGCAGTCTCTCCTCGGACTCCTTCACCGCCTACTCCCAGGCAGGGCCCATGCACTGCCATGCTGACAGGGCAGTTCTGGCTAAGCTAGAACTTCTCCTGCTTTCTCTTTTGGCCGGTGAAGAGGGATGAAGCCTGAGCTCAGGAGACTGGGAAGCCGGGCAGGAGCACAGAGCCAAGCCCTACATCAGCTTCCCTAGGTGGGGGGGACAGCTCAGAAATGAAGCGTTCCTCCTCCCTACAGGCCATGCCTGAAATAGCCAAGCCTGTCAGATCCCTGTCCCCAGCTGTGATGGATTGGCCTCTCCAAGGCACAAGGCAATTTATTCATTAGTGACATTTACACCTCGTGGCTGCATTAGCCACTGCGGTTTGGTGACACGTGCTCAAGCTGTCCCTGCTGGCCTTGCAGGCAGCATCGCTGCTCTGAGCACGCAGTGAGCCTTGGCATGGGCACCTCAGCTTGGAAATACCTCCTGCTTGCCTCCTCAGACAGAATGTGCACAGCCTGCTCTGAAAGCCCACTTTGTTTCCAGGCTTCGTCATCAAATGTCCTGTGTCCTCTGCTCCCCCTCCACCCTCCCTGTCTTGCAGCACCACTGCTCCCAGCACAGCAGCCTCCTGCTGCCTTGTCTTGCACCTCCTGTAAAATCCACCTCATCTGCAAAGCCTTTCACAGTTGTTCTCCTACAGCCCCTCCTCTCCACACACCTTGCTAAACATTCACAAGCTCTTCTGCCCTCCTCGGGCTGCTCCTCCATCAGCTGCACCTTGTTTAGCCCACAGCAAAGTTGCCCTTGGTCCCAGCAGAGAAGCACAGAGGCCATGTCTGGAGACTCCCTGAGCAGACATGCCTACTTTCACTGTGACACCATTCCCTGGTCCTGCACCACCACAGTAGCCCACCTGCTGTGCCTGGGGAGGAGAAGCAGGTGAGCTTCTCCACAGGCTCTGGAGATCAGGACCACCATGTCAAGGCCTTCTGTTTTCTGGCTTTGGTCTGCAAAGGTTCCGAGAAGTGCCGTGAAATTCTCTGGGAGAGAACAAAGTGATGCAAAATTGAGGCCAGGATGTGCTGCAATGCTCTGCAGGCTGTGCTGTCTCCACCAGGCAAGCATGAGGCATGTGAGGGAAGTGAAAAGTCGTTGGAAGGCTGTGCTCAGGCAAACCGGCAGGTTATGGGGAAGTCTGCCTGCCAGCACATGCCCACTGGCATTCTGTGGCTGGTCCATGGCACCTAGCGGGGAGAGGACTGGAATGATGCGAATGTGTGACCTCAAAGGAGTTCAGGGGAAGGATGCTTTGGCTAGCTCTGAGGAAGGACAGTTTGCACGTCAGGTTTGGAGAGGGTAAAAAGAGCTGGAATGTGTTGGCCAGGGAGCAGATCCAGCAGCTCTCATCTTTCAGGCTTGTTCTCAGACACAGCTTGCTCCTTGCTTTTATCCTTGCTCCCCGCCACTTGCTGCAGCAAATGTGACACTTCACACTGTCTCCTCATAAAAATCAGGTCAGGAGTTTCCTCTCACAAGGAACAAACAGCACTGTCACTCTGCAAAGCCCTTTCTGCAAGGACAGATGGGTGACAATGAACCAAAGCCACAGATACACCAACCCACTGCAGGGCTGTGGGCCCCTGCCATGCACACAAAGACACAGAAGCCCATGCTGTCCTGCACACACGCTTGGGTGGACAGCCAGATCACATCTCCAGGGGCAGAGGAGGACTCTAAACTCCAGTCTCCACTCCTGATCAGCCAACCCTCTTTCCATCCCTACCTTCCTGAAGCATTTCTTCTCCAGCAGCGCCTGCACATTCTGATGCAGCTGGCTGGGGTGTTTAAACCCACCTCATCATAAAAAATTCATTTCTTAAAGCAAGGAACAGCAACCTGAAACACTTCTCACAACTGTGAAGGCCTTTCAGTCTCGTTTCAGTTTAAAAAAGCCATTGGCATTTTCAAAGTGAAATTCTGCTATTTTGGGGCTGGCACTGCTTTTTCTGCAGACAGCTCAAGTGGTGCTGTGCGTGCTGCTGCTTCATCAGACACATCGTTACTTGCATTTGCCTCTGCTGAGTCTCTGAGGGCAGGCTCTCCCTAGGGGAACAGGTGCTGCACAAACAGCCCACCAGCTCCTGGCTGGGCTCAGTGGGAGGTGATGTCTGCTTTCAGCTGATCCTCTCCTGCATCTGCTCTTGGAGTTGCATATAGACTCGGGCCTGGCTCTTCCCAGACATTTTCACTCTGACCAGTTCATGGGCTGCTATCCAAAGTCTGAACTCGCAGCACAGCAGCTGATGGTGCTGCTAATGGACGCTGGGACCATGGGACTGATATAAAATACTAAGTCATCTCACCACATTCTAGCTAGGTTTTTTCTTTCACTAATGTGAGTAGCTAAGACTGCAGAAGCAGATTGTGCTGATGGAGACTGAAAGAACCTCATGTGGCTGTGTGCGAAGTTACTTTGCTCTACAAGGTCTGCTAAATTATAATCACGGTAGGTGATCCACCCATTCCCAAAGTTCAAAGGACTGGGGAAGGGTCAAGATGGGCACCAATTTCTCACAAGCTTCATTTCCCCAAATGAAGTTTACATAAACCAAACAGATGAACAAGAAGCCCCAACAAAACCAGTCTCCCTCAGCAGGGGGAATAAAAGCCGCTTTGCTTCCCGGCAGCCACTGTGTGCTTATTCTCAGTGCTGGATGGCCATGCTGTACACTGCAGCAGGCTCCTGAAAACTTGGCAGCTTCTGGAAGTGTTGCATAGCTGGATGATGTACCTGTTAGCAGAGCCTGTTCACGAGCTGCAGGAAGAGAAGCTTGCTGAATGCCACAAAGCAGCTGTCACTGCCCCAGGACAGAGAAACAAGGTGAGGAGGGAAGGAGGCAGGAGAGGCCATGAGGCCACAGATCTTGCAGGTCCAGTTCTATCCTTGGGACCTCTTTTCCCTCATGTGCAGAAAGGTTACGGTCCTGTGGGAGAAGGCTCCTCTCCCAGTGTGGCAGGGGTCAATTTTCTCATTAGCTTGCTTTTGAGGGAGTTGATGAGATCGCATCCATGGTCATAACACTTCTCTTGGTGGAGCAGCTGTGATGGAGGCAGCAGAGAGTAGAACAATTCAACCTACTGCTTGCAAAGGCAGTATATATTCAACATTGATTCATTCTGGCCAAGTCCCAACGTGAACTCTATGCATCAAAGCAACACTGTGACAGCTCAATTTGTCTGGGCTCAGGGACAGACCACTCTGAGGAGCTGCTAAGCCAAGCTCATGTGGTATAGTACAATTATGCTAGGAATAAGCATAGCCCTTTAATTTCTACCTGAAACATGACTAAGCCCCTTTTCCCAGAACATCCACAGGGAAAAGAGACCTAGGCAGGCTCAGCCCCAGGTGTCCACTGGGCTCCCAGTTCCTAAGAACCAGCCTTTGGTCCCAAAACATACCTAGCTCAGTGGAGAATCTAGGCCCACATGCATCACAAGAGGCAGCATGGCCAAATAGATCTAATGCTTAAACAACGTTCCATTTCTGAGATGATCTGGATCCAGAGTATATTCATGCACATCTTACTCTACTGAATATGAACGAAACATGATTAGAAGCACACATCACAAACTGAGACTTAGAGCTCTTTGGTAATACTTCTTGGTGGTGATGTAGTGTTTCAGACCTGCTTCTCATAGCTACTGCAGCAGAGCAGGAGCACATTGCAATAAGGGTTGCACCCTGCTAGAAGTAAGGTAGCACCCTGCTGATATCAGACAGCAGTACTGAAGCCATGGTTGGAAAGGCTGGAAGGAGAGCTTGACAGATATTGTTCTTTCCACCAGCTAATCAGTGGACACTGTTCTACCACCAATGGGTGCTGCCTAACTTTCTTTCATTTAACACACCTCTTCCTGCAGTTCCCTCCCTGTAGGCATCAGAAAAACTAAACAGCCCTGTCTCGAGTTGAGAGATAACAAAGATGTCAAGAATGGGACAGGTCTCTAACATGCATTTTATGGGAAACAAAAAGGGAGAGAGTTGTGCTTGTTTGACATTAAAAAAAGAACAGTTTCTGCAGCAGTAATCCTGAGTATTTACATGGTGTGTGGCTCTGGAAGGTTCGGTCCTGGCCATAAGCAGAGATTCCTTATCCTAAGGAATGCCCCTACAGTTGTTCCACCTGAAAGCCCTCTCTGAAGTATCCCTCCTTGGTGTAGTCTGTGTGACCTGCAGTGGGCTCAAGAAGTACCACCTGGCTGGTTGATGTCACCAACTGGTTCTGCACATGCAAAGTGCTAGGCACTACCTGGGAAACTTCCAGTGTGTGCTCAGTGATGAAGGAATGTGTGATGTGTCTTGAAGATCAGCCAACCCAGAGCTTCTCACATGCGCATCCTCTCTAGTTCAGGAGAGCTGGAGGGCTCTTGGGTGCCTGGCAATTACACTAGCAGCAACAGGAAACACCAAGTGGCACGACTCCTCGTCCAGCCTTGCAGCAGTACATACTAGCTCTTCTCTAGGGCTGCATTAGCACCAGGAAGGGCCAGGAAGGGGAGCTGGCAGTGCTCCCGCCTCACTCTCCTCAGCGTGTGAGGAAAGCCTGCTGACCTGTGCAGTGCAGAGCCTGACTCTTGGCCCATGGAAAGCTGCAACGGGTGAATGATGTATGGAAAAAAACAAAGCTGCCTGACTGCAGAGATCCTCTCTAGTTATTGTCCCCTCACACTGACAAGCACCCAGCTTTCACCTTCCCAGAGGGTGATACAGGATGTCCTACTTTCCTTGTGTCAGGGGCCAGCAGCTCTGTGTGCTTTGCTCACTTCGCAGAGATCTTCTGCACCAGAAATGAGGACACAGCCAGCCAAGGCACTCCTTGCTCCTTTGGCCCTCTTCTCTTGCCCAGGCTAGGCTCAGAGAGGAAGGAAAGACTTGTTACACAGCGCACAACCCAGGGTTTGCCCAGTGAGACTCTGGGGGACAGAAGACCCTCTGATTGGTGAAAAGAAGGCTGCAGAGACCAGAAAATGCCTACTTGTATCAGGAAGGCCATGGGGAAAAGAAGCAGAGACAGCCTCGCCGGTCAGTGAGGGAGAAGTAATGGGATTAAGATGCAGCAGGGAGAATTCAGGTTTGCTATACGGGAGCAGGCTACCCTAAAGGAGCAGACTGGGCCAGTGACTGAACTGCCAAAGGAATCGTCATCACCGACACAGACACGGCAGAGAGCAGACACAAGTCTTCAAGAGGAGCAGACGCCTGACTGCTGCTCAGCCTGGAGCTGTGACGGGTGGATGTCTGCATGCCAAGGAGATGGGACCACTCCACCACGGAGAGGCTGCGTGCCAGATGAGGGACAGACTGTCTCTGGGTATCTGTGCTGACTACCTGAGCCACATGGAGGGCACCGAACCTATACACACATAACCTTCCTGCTGCTGCGTCCCATGCAGAGTGGGAAGGGAGAGCTCAGTCGTCTGCCATGAACTTCCCTGCCTGGATAGACATCCTGCCCTACCACTGCAGGCAGGGAGGTGAGGGAGCACAATCCCAGGTTCAGTCTGTCCTCTTCAGCTCCATCACTTCTGTGCCAAGCTGCTTGGCATATCCTGTCTCTCCTACCCAGTCCTGCGCCACTCTCACAACCAAGGGAGCAATCCCCTTTTACTGAGCCTAAGACAGGGGACTTGATGATCTGTGAGGTCTCTTCCAACCTTGGTGATACTGTGTGATACTGTGTGTGTGAAATTCTCTAGCCTGGCAAGAATGAGGTAGTCTGGATCTGGAGGGGAGCCGTTCCACCAGATGCAGAGTGGGTAGCAGGGCCAAGATTTTGAGGAAGGGATATCCAATAAATCCTCATGCAGCAGGGAGCATTGACTATAGAAGTCATGTTTCTCAGGTGCTGTGGATCTGAGACGGCAACAGACCATGGCACAGGGGCTATACATGGGGCTTGGCTGCAGCTGGCTCTGTGTGCATGGGGAATATGTTCAGCAACAGGAAAACTCTGCATAGATCCTGCTGGCCAGAGCAGAAGCCATTCCTCAAAGATGCATGTGTCTGCCTGGATCGACTACCCCCAGAATAAGATCCCCTGGGTAAAAATGAGGCCAGAGGAACAAGACAAGGCAAATTCATGAAAAGACCCAGAAAGAGCCAAAGACAAGGTGCCTGACAACAGAAACCTGCTGCAGGTCCTAAAGGACAGGGGCATGGGACCCCTACTAATTTGTCCCTATTCTGAGGATGTCTTTGCCCCAGGGAGATAAAACACCAGCCAAATCTTAGATAAATCCATCTGTCCAAGGCACCTTGGAGGCTGGAGATAGAAGGACAAGCCATCACAGGCTAATTTAAACAACAGGCAGATTTCAAAGAGAACACATTGAGAAGGACAACAGATCACACTCCTCACTAATGACCATTGCACCTCCAATGAGTTGTCATCTCCTGATTCATTGGGCCATACAAGCACACTGTCTCCCACAGCATTCTCCTTCAGCAACTCATGGCACAAGGCTTGGGTAAATGCACCCTGCACCGGATAAACTGGCTGGCTGGGCCTAAAGAGTGGTGTTGAATAGAGTTAAGCCTGGCTGGTGCCCAGTCTACCAGTGGAGTCCCCCAGGGTTCAGTACTGGGGTCTGTCCTCTTTAATATCTTCAGTAATGATCTGCATAAGGGGGTTGAATGCACCCTCAGTAGGTTTGCAGATGACACCAAGCTGGGTGGCTGTGTCAATCTGCTGGAGGGGAGGTAAGCCTTGCAATGGGATCTGACGGGCCAAGGCTAATTGTATGGCATTCAACAAGGCCAACTCCTAACAAGTGAGAGGACTTAGAGGAAATGGTTACAAGCTGCACCAGGGGAGGTTTAGGCTGGATATTAGAACATGTTTCTTCACAGAGCAGGTTATCAACCACTGGAACAGTCTGCCCAGGGCAGTGGTGGAGACACCATCCCTGGAGATGTTTAAGCAGTGTGCGGACCTGGCACTTAGGGACATGGTTTAGCACTGACCCTTCAGCGCTGGATCGAGGGTTGGACTGGATGAGCTTTGAGGTCTCTTCCAAGCAGGTGTTTGCTGTGATTTTGTGATTGTGTCCCTAGAGCCACGAGGATGCTCAGCTCTGGCTTGGCTTCCATTAGGCACTTGCAGAGAGGCACATCAGCACACAGCAAGCCAAATGTCATCACTTAGCAAGGAAACCCCAAGGCAGCGAAGGAGACTGCAGCCACTTTTGCCCAGTCTGAATCTGTGCCCATAATAACAACAACAATATATAGAGTAAGATGTGCCCGCACTGGAGACCTTATCCTCCTCTGTTCTCAAAGGGACCCTCTTATTTAAACCAATATCTAGGTCTGGTAGTGAGAGTAAGGGCAGATGACAAGACAGAATCATAATGGAGTGAGATTTTAATGGCTTTCTTGTTGGAATTGCCATTGTTTGGAGTCTAGCATTTGAGATCCAGGAGGACAGTCTGACTTGAAGGGCAGGACACACAAGACACGACAAGCAGGGGACACAGCTCTGGGCAAAACCAAGAAGAGCCTTACAGGCTCTGCAGGTGCTGACCACTGCAGACTTGCCAGCAAGAGATGATTTTCAAAAGAGGAGTGATGTGGTGTAAAGGTGCATTTGCAGCCTCCCTAAGACCTGGAAGGTGAAGCAGAATGACTGGAGAAACAGACCCTTCATTACTAGCTGGCAGGAGAAAGACAGGCTGGACTAAATACAATGCCTCACTGTTAGCTCTTCCACCTTGCCCTTCTGCAACAAATTTGGAGGCAGACATCAAGCTAATGGGCTTGCCCTTGTCACCCAGGACCTGTTGCTCTCAGCAGCTGTTTGCCCCAGCTGATGAGGAAAGCATGGCAAGGCTAAGGAGCAGCAGGGTTCAGAGAAATTGCTTGGTGATATGGCATGCACTCCTTCAAAGAGCTGACTGAAAAAGAGACAGCTTTTCTGAGAACAGGAACATGAGAGGTCTAGGGATGTGTTGACAAAGCTATGTGCCTGCATGCTGCAGCCACTGACAAAGCTTCAGTGATGTGAGGACTCCCTGCCCAACATCACTGAGAACCTCCCCAGTACAATAGAAGGGGCAGCAGGAAACTCAGAGCAGACCCACCTGCCCTGACAAGAGCAAGACAGAGGAACTCAGGGACTAATGTGCTACACAGGAGACACCTCACTTCTCACAGACTGGACCTCTCTGCAGAAACCTCTATAGAACAAACCACTTAGTTTAAGCAGGTTTCCTTCTAACATTTCTCCAGCCTCTGCTCTGCAGTGTATTCCATGGCAGATACCTTCCTGTCTCCCACCTGTGGGTCCTGCACCCACAATGGGGCTTCACAAGAAAAGGAATCCCTTTGCTCCTCACTTCCTCAGCCCAGGTTCCCAATGCTCCAGCACAGGTTTGCATTTCTCCCTCCCAGACCCTAGGAGCTCTCTGCTAAAGAGCAGCTGCTAAAAGCCTGCAGCTCAGAGTCTGCAGCCAGAGCCTGGTCTGATCTCATGCAAAAATCACTCTTATAGACATGCACCAACCTGTTCTATTATCAATAGGTGAACTGTAGCTGAACCTTTCGGAGCCTTCCTTGATGCCTGTCTGAATTAAGACTCACTTCAAGTAGAAAGGGACCCCAGCCACTTCACATGCCACCTATTACCAGTATGCCTGTTCCAGTGCTATTCTCTCTCCCTTCCCCAACTCATCAGGAGCCTCCATTTTCTCTTTCCACCTGAGCCCTCCTCCAGCAAGTGCTCTGTAGCGTACAGAATCATTCCTTTCCCAGTGCTGCCTGCCTGCTGTAATCCCAAACAGAAAGCCCTTTACCTAAGGGATGCTGACTTCTCAGAGCTGATGTGCCGAAGCTTCCTAAGGAGCTGAGCCTGGGATCCTCTGGAAGTGGTGCCATTCCCAGCAGTGAGAACAGAGTAACAGTCGGAGGATGTTCTAAAAGTGGGGAGGGTGGGGAAGAGTCAAGAGGAAGGGAAAAATCTGGATTTGTGACTTTCAGCCTTTGCTCCAACCTGCTGCTCAGCCCACGTGTCTAGATGCCCCAGACCTTCAGGCACAGACAGTTACATGCTGCTCCCAAGGGGCCCATTCCCCTCCACCCAGTGAAGGGTCTTTCACCAGCGTGGGCAGTGGAGAGGGCAGAGGTGCAGCAGGGTACTTTCTGGTGGCTGCTGGTTCCTTGGAGCACAAATCAGTCTGGAGCCAGGGATGGGAGCCAAAGTAACCCCATCCCAGCATCAGGCCTGTCTTTTTATTCCCCCTTTTGAATCTTGATGCCATGAATTAAGTTTTTGGGGTTGGTTTGGATTTTTTTTGCATGTGGTGGTTGGTCTAGAGTTCTGTGCCATGTCAGGGTGAGCATCACAACTCACCCCTCTGGGAGGTCAGAGCCACAGTGTAGGGAGCTTTCACAGGCTGATGGAGCAAAATGTCATGTTCCTTTCATCCTGATGTCCTCTTGGGCCATCTCCCTCCCCTGCGCTCCTCTCCCCAGATCCTGCACTGGCTTGTGCCCAGCAACAGATAATGAGATCTCACTGCCCTCTGCTTTCACAGTGAGGTCTCCACACAGGACCCATTGCGGTGGAGGTGACGGTGGTCATGGTTCAGGCAGCCTTCGTTGCGGTGCACGATGAGGATGGGGAAGTAGAGGGCATCCTGGTAAGGAGGGGGGTCTTCCTCCTCCACAGTCACCTGGCTGGACAGGCGGGTCTGCTCGGTAGGGCAGCTCTGATCGTTTAGGCTCCCGCTTCGGCTCTGCCAGAGGCAGCTGCGTCGAGAACCATACAAGCGGCCCAGGGAGAAGCGGCTGCTGCTAAACGGGATCCTGGGGCTGCCATTGCAAATGCTCAGGGCACTGCGGGAGAAGATGGAAGAACTGCTTATAGTCCTGTGGCACCGCTCACAGTTCTGCCGATAGCCCCCGTACCGGCAAGCAGAGTAGCTGGTACAGCCAGACATACCCACCAAGTCCATCAGGACTGCTTCTGAGTAGCTGGGCACCAGCTGCTGGTTAGATCGGATGTGCCACTCCAGCTCAGTGCTGTCCACCGTGTTGACGCGGGGCATCCTCCGGCAGAAGGTGCGCTCCTCCGCTGGCGTCACTGCCACGTAGTCAAACCCAAAGAGTTTCTCCACGTGGTAATGGACATAGGAGGTGCGGTATTCATTTAGCACCCGCAGTGGCCAGGATAGGGTCAGCAGAGCTGCCACCCAGAAGACATAGTGAGATACATACCAAGGCAGGTTGTCTGGGTCGGAAAAGGCCACCATGTATTCCTTGAAGTCTACGTTTTTGAGATGCATCCCCTCCCTGGCCTCCATGTAGTCATCCAGGCCCTCGTTCTCCGTGAAGAAGCGGGCCCGCTGGGTCAGGTAAGAGTTCTCTGACTCCACATTGGCAAAGCTAAAACACTTGGTGAAGCGGAGCCGTGTGGCTGGGTAGCTCTCCAAGTCAATCAGGTCCTTGGAGATGTCTTTAACTCCACAGTTGGAATAATCAAACTCAGCCTCTGCCACGTGGGTGTTGACCCGCTCATGATATACTTGTGTGGTGGTGTAGGCATCCCCGTTGCGGTAGCGAGTAACCTGCCGGGTCCTGCGGACATAGTGGTAGCTGATGGCCTTCCACCAGATGCAGGGAGTTGCTTGTTGCATCCGCTGCACACGCTCGTGCACGCTCTCCACGTCCACTTTGTACTGCAGCTCATTGCGGGTGTAGCAGTGCCAGCACTCCACCAAGTACACCACATACAGCATCACCAGGAAGGCTAAGGGGATGTAGACGTAGCCGTTGGAACAGGGACTGTCGTGGTACATCATGGACTTGCCCTTGTAAGCACTGTCAAAGGTCAGCCGGGTCACCTTGGTGACATGGCACCAGGTCATGGCTCCCATGCAGCCATACATGAGGAGGGACAGCAACAGGCATTTCCAGTGTGACTCTCGGCACAGGGACTTGCTGAGAGACTGCTTCACCGGCCGCTGCTGCTCCAGGGTACGAGGGAGAAGAGAAAACAAGAGAGGAGTCAGTAGGCTGCAGCGACAAGGGGAAGGTGAGCAGGCAGCAGGGTGCCACAGTGGCACCTGTAGCTCCATGAACAGCAGATGCCATAGTGCTCCTAGCCTCAGTGGGCAAGCCACAGACTGAGATCTCCCCCAGGATGACGGTTCTGCAGTGCGGGCACCTGTCACTCCCTTGCCTTCATAGTGCTCTGCCCCTCTGTGAGGGGAAGACAAAGCCCAGTTGGATGTGCAAAGCAGCAGAGGGCAACTGTCCCAGCCTACACCCCAAGTACTCCACTTCATCAGTGGGGAGTAACCCTCACCACTGCTACGTCCCAGACAGGTACTGAAGCACAGAAAGATGGAGGCTGGGGCATCTTCCTCACATATCTCAGTTTCTGTGCCCATCCCACCAGTGCAGCCAGTTCTGATGGGCTGTCCCACCTGAACACCTCACAGAGCCCAGGGAAGGCAGCTGGATAGCACTGGTTTGCAGACAGCAGGGAGAGATGTGGGGCAGTTCCACTCAGCACCTGCTGCACGGACACATGCACCTCAGTCTTCCCAGGGGAACCCACCACTGCAATAGTCTCACGATCATGGGGTAAGAAGGGAACCCTGCATAAGAGAAAGGGGAGTGAGGAGAAGAAAGAGGCCCATGAAGTGTACATAGCCTGTTCAGATCCACACTGCAGCTAAAAGGGCCTGCCCAGAGCCCCCTGGCTCTGCTCAGCTTCGATACAGCTTTCCCACACTGTACTGCTGGGCCACTACCACGGCAGATGCAGGCATCCTCTCCTACAGCTGCCTTCCGTGCTGCAAACCTCCCTGGGTGGCAGCAGCCCTGGCTGTGAGGCTCTAAGGGGACTGCTTGGTCAAAGGACAATCGTGGGGAGGGTCTGAATGAAGGCCTCACGGAGATCAGGGCTATGCAAGGCACCCACTGACCCTGGGGTGCCTGTGGGGTGCAAAGGCCTGCACAGAAACAATGCCTTCTTGTTGCAGGGGACCTGCAAAACAGAGCTCAAGGAATAAAGCAAAGAACTCAGCTTATTCTTTTGTCAAGTTGGGAAAGGGACATCAGGGAGACACATTTTTGGTCAGATCCATCTTGGAAATGCAAACTGCATCTCCCAGTCACTCTCTGGCCTCTCATTCCATACTGCCTGCATCATCCTGCTGAGGGTGATGCTGGCTGTTGCCCTGTGGAGATGCAGGCAAACCCCACTGCAGTTGCCCACCTGGGGCAGGGCAGCAGCAAGCACGACGCAGTCCAGGCTTGGTTCCAGGAACTGTGTTAGCAGGGCTCTAGTCCACGCATTAGTCTCCTCCTAGGACTACGCAGCATTTAGACACTGCAGCACTTTCACAGGTCACGCTAACCCCTGCTGCAAACTGTTTGCAATCCAGTTCTGTCCCAGGCTTTTGAGGTAAAACACATACACACCAGCCACGCCGGTGGGGTTTCTGGAAGCTGATCAAGTGCCAGTGACGGGGGATACAATCACAGCAGAAATGGAGGAGGAGCCAGCTGCAGAGTCTAATCCCAGTAGAAACTGCAGCATCCCTGCTCCTCTCCTGGGCTGCAAAGGGTTCACAGGAGCAAACAACAAGCTCCCCAGCTTCTCCCTGCAGAAGCAATTGAATAAGGTTGCCTTCTTGGACTCTCAAGCAGCCTTGAAGAAGCCCAGCACAGCAAACACACGGATGAAAAGGCTGGGGAAAGGGAAATCCTTTCTGTCCTAGCACAGTGTCACTGGGAGGAAAGCAGACTCTGATTCAAATGTCATCATCATCTGCCCACTGCAGTCTGATGAAACGGGGTGAAAGGCTTGCCCTACTTCACTGCAAACTGGGTTTCCCTCCATCACCAAGACCCTCCTCCATTGCTCAGGCTTCAGCACTGGAGAATGGCAAGCACATAGACCACTGCAGGTGCACCTCAACACCCCTGCAGTGCTAGAGGACAGAATCGATCCACTCGTGGCTTGGTAAACCTCTGTGGGATCCTGTTCAAATCCTCCTCTGTGCTTTAGTTCATCATCTAGAGCACATGGGACAAACCTTACCAGGTGTCTGGGCATTAACCATATAAAATACATTGAAAAGGCAAGGGGTGAATAGCTGCTGCAGCTTCGCCTCCCTCATTTGCCTCTGATTTTGCCCCTGAGATGAAAAGAGATGGAGTCCCACACCTGCATATGCTGCTCTGGGATGCATGGGAAGCAATGAAGAGGGTGACTTATGAGCAGTCCTGGAGCAAATAGAGATGACTGCAACGCACAGGGCAGAGGCAGTAGAGGAGAGGACCCCATCACTGCTTGCACTAAACTCCTTTGAGATGTGGGGAATCCTCTTCCTGAAAATCCTTTGAGGGGAGAAACCACCCCAGTGGCCAAGCACATGGGCCAAAAGACCCTAATCACTGCTACAACCTTGACCCTTCAACTTTGAACACTGAACAACTTCAGGAAACCTTCAAGCTCTTCAAGCTCCTCTCCAAAACGTTCTGGCACCATCTACCATCTCCCATTTAACAATTGTTCCCATTTCCTCACCTCCTGTGCCTCTCACTCACCTCTCCCTGAAGAGACTCACCTGAAATCTCTGACTCAGCCCTAGAACGCTAAGCCCTCACTTTACAAGATGCCTGGAGGTTCACAAGGTTAGGTGTCCTATGGAAAACCTTCTACTGGGCTGAAAAAATGATGCAAGTGGACCCAGAGCTGCTGTCTGAAGGCCCAGGTAGCTTCTGAGGGCCAGGCTGTGACAGCAGCTTGCAGGGGAGCCCAGTGGGACACCTGAGCCTCAGTTTCCATGGCTCTGCCCTGCCTATTTGCTTACACCATGCACGAATGAATAGTCCCTGTTCTCTTTGACCTCAAATCCCCAGAACACTCAGGTGGGGAGGATCCAGTCATTTCTAGGAACTGCCACCATCTTCCAAGGCCCTGGACAGACACTGGCAGCATTTGGTTGGGAAAGTCCCAGTAAAAACTCACATGACATGCCACATGCCTACAGCCCATATCCAGGAACTGCCTGCCTAGAAGAAAGAGTTGGCTCAGCCCCAGGCTGGCATCATTGCCATCTACAGAGGAAAGGGGAAGACTAAGCATTTAGGCACCAGGAAAACCTGCCAGCAGTCAGCTCCTGCAACAGTACCAAGGTCTCCATTTTACATAGCAACTTGGAGGAGGACTGCCTCCTTGCAACAGATCCCACCTGATCAGTTACTCAAGGACATTATTTTACTTGTTCCCAGGCTGAAGAGATTATCCCTTGGCATTTTCCAAGATTCCAAGATGGGTTCTGCCAGCTCTGGCCAGTAGCTCTTGCTACTTGCCTTGTTGGGATAGGCTGGGCAGCACCTGAAGCCTTCCTTTGCATGGCTCCTAAACACAGTGACCTGAGATATGTCAAGATGTGGCAACTTCCAACAGGACAGAGCATGTTTCCAACCATTTTCCAGTCCCCAGATACCTCCTCTGGCTCCTAGCCAGCCCTGGCCAACAGACTTTTACAGGTGGGATTCAGCCACAACCCTGATGATGCTCAGCAAATGATGGCACCAGCAGTTGGTCATGATGGAAATGAGGACATCACACTGCCAGTACAGAATTATACAGGCACCACAAGGGATCAGGAACATCCTCCTCTCATAATATTTCTGAAGGCAAGAGGACTGTCCTAGGTCAGTCCATAAATCCAAGCTCCCCACTAAGGTCTCTCCTCGCTGCATTGGATGAGACACCAGCAAGCATGGCACTGTCAGGAGAAGCTTCAGCTTCCCTCTCCTCTACCAGCTGCTTCATGCAAGTCTTCTGATAGGTTCTGGCCACAAGCATGCTCTTAGACTAAACAGTGCAGGTCACGGACTGCAGCTCTTCTGCCTGCTCCCACAGGGCAAGATTACACTGACACCCTAGTTGGCAGCCACTGTGGAGCAATCAAAGCCCAGACAATCTTGTCATAATCCCTAAGAGGCAGGGGACACTTCAGGCAAGGGAAACACATGGGCACTGCCCCTGCTACGTTTTCTTCATCCAAACTGGCTCTGACTCTGGCATCACTCAAAAGCCAGTGTGCTCTCTTGAACATAGGGGCAGCACTGCCAGGGCACCAGGGCCAAGACATCACATCCCACTGTGGCATAAGCATGTCCTCACGCCAAAAGGGTGCCTCACAGTTTAGTTACCCTGGCCAGAATCTGTTTGGAGAGCCTTGGTTCAGAGCACCAGGGGTTGTTGAATGGAAGCAGGAAGAGAATATCTGCAGAGCATACAGCATTTGTACAGCTTTCCAGTGCTTGATCTTCACTGCTCCTCTCCCGCAATTATTTATACCTATCTGTATATACAGAATAACTGTGTATGGGCACTCACGTTCTTCCTCAGCCAAGGAAGCTGACACGACCAGGATCATGCAGCACTTGCTAACTGCAGCTTCTCAGTAGCAGAGGACAAGTGATGCACCAGCTTCTGAGCATCCCCCCCTAAGCTGCTCTTTGAGCTCGTCTCACCAGCAAGGCCAACCCACCCCAGCAGGGGAATGCCACTCTTCTTACACTGCCTAGCTGTCCTGCGTGAGCTGTGGATCCCACAGCATAAGGTGGGTCTTGCTTGTCTGTACGGTTTTCTCTCCTCTTGGGATGCCCATGCTGCAAGCAGAATTTGTGGAGGCAGACAAAGGAGGTGGACTACCTGCCTCCTCATGCTGCTCTTTATGCACAGAGCATCCTGCTCCTGACTCTTTGGCATCTGCTGCCTGGACTCCAGAAAAGTCATCATTTGCAAGAGGGACTGCAGCATACCTGGAGGCAAGGCTGTGCTGATACCTGGCCTGCCCTAGTCTGCACTTCTCGATCTTCCCAGCCAACATTCCGCTCAGACCAAGCTTCACCACGTCCCCAAGTCCTCTCTCCTATTGCCTATTGCGTCGTCCCTCACGGTGACCCAGGCAGCTGTGCCACCTCCTGGCACCCTCACAAACCACAGCGCAGGAAGAGGGGTCTCCACACCAACTTCTTACAAGTGTAACGACCTCTTCCCACTGCAGTCAGCCCGAGTAGCGCGCCAGGCTTCTCCTTCGTGCTTTCCTCCCATCCTCCTGCACTCCAGCCACCCCCTGGCCCCGGCCCCACTCCGTACTGCGCTGCCCTCTGCGCCCCGTCCAGCCCCGGCGGCACCGCGGCGAGCCCGAGGTGACAGGCGAGCGACGGCGAGCAGAGCCGGGGTGACGGGCAGCCTGCCGGTGGCGGGGCCCGACCGGCGGGTTTCCTCGCCCCCCACCCTTCCGCCGGCCCGCACTGCTGCCGGAGGAGGGAAGAGGGGCTCCCGGTCCGTACCTGTGCGGGCACAGCCCGGCCGGGGCCGCGGCGGGGCAACCAGCGAGCGCGCCATGCAAAGCGGGCAGGGAGGGAAGGAAAGTGGTTGGGGGCAGCCCCGAGCGGGAGGGGTGGGCGGCCGCTGTCCTCACCTCCTCTCGGGCCCCCTCCGCCTCCTCCTCCGGAGGCACCGGCGTGCTGCTGCCTCCTTCGCTGGCGGCGGCCGCCGAGGCCGGGGGGGACATGGCGGCGGCGGGGGCGCCCCGCTGGCGGTGCCTGCGGGCTGGGCAGCCGCATTATCCCGCCCGCCGCCGGGCGCTGCCTCGCCGGTCGCCGGGCGGGCGGCGAGGCGGCGCGGCGGGCGGGCGGCGCGGCGGCATGGCCCCCAGAGCCGCGGCTCCGGCGGCAGCGATCGCCGCCCGCCGGCCCTCGGCCCCTGGCCCCGCCGCAGCGCAGCACCGCTCCCGCGCCCGGCACGGCGGAGGGCGGGCAAAGCCGCGGTGGGAGGGCCGCGGCGGAGGCGGGGGGGACGGGATGGGGATGGGGGCGCGGCGGGATCCGGTGCCCGCCCGTGTGGGGCGGCAGGTGACCTTGAGAGGCCGGCGACAGACAAGCACGTAGAGAGCCCGGTGCGGCCGCTCCTTGAGAGCCCCACGGAGAGCGAAGCTGCCGTCCGGGCTCTACTGCCGCTCCCAGCCCCGCCTTGGGGAGGGTCAGGCTGCTGACGGGGAGGAGAGGGGTCCCGGGAGTTTGCCTCCCCTCGGGGTGAAAGCTCGGAGGAACGGGGCCGTTGTGCCGGTTTTTCTAATCAGCGGGCAGCTCCAGCTGTCCTCGGGGGGGTGAGGCTGACCACCAGCAGTAATGGCCGCACTCGGGCGAAACCTTAGGGTTGGGGCAGTTTCTGCGCTCTACGAGGCTCAGGGTGCTCGGCTAGGTATTACAGGGCTGACTGCAGCGCCTTGCACCCATAGACCTAACGTGCCTGGCTGCAGGGAAAGTCAGTTCAGAGCCTCAGTCCCAGTAGCATCCTCAGAGGACACACACAATGCTCAGAAAAGGTCCAGACCTGCCTAGACCCGGACACTGCAGGCAGAGCCTGGCTTCCCTGACCATCTGTGAAATCAAGTGTGCCTGCGGGTACTTTCTCAGATCTGAAATGGGCAAAAGCACAAGCTGCAGAATTTGCTGGAAATTGCTTCACTTTTTCTGAGCTCCGAGGCTCAGCCTTGGCGTTGGAGTGAGTGGCTTGCCCTTGCCCATTCTGTTGCCACGGATGGGGAAGGGATGGTCCCTAGCCTGATGTTCTCACTCAAGGAGATGCACCCAAGGGGAACTGTCAGCGGGGATAGGTGTGGCAGCCGGGGGTGCTGCTGAAAGAGCTCGTCTTCAAAGAGGCTGTGGATGCGTTTCCTCTCGCCTTTCCCGTTTCCATGGGAACAGCAGCAAGCAGGAGAAGCCTGCTCTGAATTTCACTGCCTACTGCTCAGGCACCCCCTCCCTGCCCAATCCTTTACACAGGGTTCGTCTGTCTGAGGTTTCAGAACCATCCTCATGTGATGGATCTCATGCCTCCAGGGAGAGCTCACTGGTGTGCTTGTACCATGGCAGATCATAGGCCCAGACCTGCCAGGATTTGTGAGGCAGCACCCAGTGCTATTGCCTGGACACTAACAGACAGTCGCAAATAATTTGCATATGTATGCACATTTCTGCTTTTTATAGTGCCGGGGATTCCCGGAGGCAGTGACCTCGGCTAGATCAAAGGGTACCTGTGGGATGATCACCCTCCAGGAGCATCTCTGATTTTCTCTCAAAGATGAAAATGTCACCCAAAAAGAGCAAAGCAGAAGAGTGGAGGGGAAGAAAACAACGATATGAGTTTATGTCTTCGCATTGAATAGCCCATAGGCTTGTTGTCCAGGGGTTTTATCTATTCACTTTTGAAATCATGTTATCTTTGGACTTGTAGAAGCTGTGTGTGTTCTGTGGCAAGAAGTTCCACAGGTCACCCACAGACTCAAAGGGTGGTTTCCTTCGGTGAGCCCATTTTGGGTTTGTCGTCTAGCAGGACTAAGCTTTGGGAAGCAGGATGCCTCCACCCCTGTGGAGCCAACCACACGGAGCCCTGCAGTTTAATCTCCACCAGTGAATCCAGTAGTTACTGGTGATCCATGAATAGGGGGTTTCTGGTACTGCAGTATTTTTCCTGTGTCTTGGAGAAAATAGTGCCAAGCACATCACCATTTTGGAGCTGAGGTGTCACAAGGAAGACCTGTGCCCTGCTCCATCCAAACTTAAGCTGTACAAATTCTCAGCCTTTTGACGGGAAAAAGGCACCTTTCAGCCCTTGAATAGGAACAGAAGGGCGTGGCTGATAATGTGTTACAAAGAGCACAAGAGTTCTCCAAGCATGGGAGAAATAAGGCTACACAACACATACACCATTGGGAAACTGAAGCAAGAAAGCCAGCATTCAAGATTGTCTTCTGTGACACCATCACAGAGAGGACCCAGGAGTCCTAGTTATACCACAGTACCCTAAACACTCAATCCCTCTTTCTCTTGAGCACAAAGGACAAAACCATCTTTGCTTTAGTATGAGACAATTCCCCCCATTTTTTCATGTAGGTTTTGGGATGCTCTCCTGTTAGATCCTGTTAGAGAGTGGGGCATTGTTAGTACTGGGGCCCTTCTGATGTGACATAATGGTTAGAGGTAGGGAGGCTTTTAAGAAGACAAGGCAACTAATGTAGAGGGGGAGCCCTTACTGGGATATCAGTAGGTTTATCCCTCAGATACCCTTTCTCTGACACCTTGAAGAGACAGTTGTTTCTGTTCCAAGTAGATGTAAAGCACTAGGTCACATTAGTGGTATTCTCCATTCATAATGTGTCAGGCCAGAAAAGGTCTCATACTTCTGCCTCTGGCAGTTACAGAAAATAGCCTTTTAGCTCCTGGTTAAGTATGGGTTTAGCTTTTACCCAAGTAGTAAACCCATGTTCCTTTTTCTGGGAAGATTTTGCCAGATACTGCATTTTAAACTAGATGACCATAAATACCTATCCTTGGGCTGGTAATCATAGCCTAAACATTTAAAAATGGATTTTGAAGACAATTTCTGCATCATCCTATAGATAACACTTGGCTTAGCTTTATTTTGTCCAATTGGCCAAGTGTGACCAAATTTTAGTCTCTGGAAGCAATAACTGAACTCTAGCAGTCTGTTACTTTTTCTCTCTTCAGAAGACACGTAGCAGAGACTCTCCTCATGATGGATGCAGTATTCTCTGAGCTGGGAAACTAACGCCTGTCATATTTATAAATTTCAAGGATATTTTATGCTGGCTGCCTGAGCCTTCCAGAATGTGTTGATCCAATTAAATTACTCCTTAATAATGCAACAAGGGGAGTGTGAGTGAAGGAAAGTGCTTCTTGCTCGATGGAACAGCAGCCCTTTGCCAGTGCTGGCCAGCCACGCTGACTGCACCGGCACCATTCACCCCTGCAATCATTGTCCTCGAGGAGATCTGTGCCATTAGTTACCTTTTCCTGGGCTGCACTCAGACTTCATGTCCTCTGGGAGATCCAGGAGTGCCCTTTTTTTATTGTGGGAAGGAAACTCATAGGGGTCACTAATTTGTGACTGGGGCATGAGTTTCTGTTCAGCATCACTAGATGCATCTTCATGCACAATGTGTCCGTGTGGGGTCCACAAATGTGAAAAGTCTTAATGCTTCATGAAGTGGGTCTGTAGCTCCTGCTCTGAAGTGTGTTTCACAGATGAGAACTGCTACCACTGGAAACTTCTTCCTCCCTGCTCTTATCCTTCCCTCTCCAACAGGCTGCCTGTGTGCAGCTTGCTTGTTTTTCATCCTGCCCCATGAGAGGCTATTTCTTCATCACCAGTATTACTTTTGAGGCTCCACAGAGGTTTCTGGCTCAGGTTAAATTGGTTTTGTCTCTGCAGCAGACCAGCAGGATACCAAGGGCCCTTTCCTCACATCCCCCCTGGAAATGAAAAGCAGATTCAGAGTCACCCAGATATTATTTGACAGTCCTCAGAACTCTCTCTCTTCTCTCTTGTCCAAACCAGCTCTGGAGCAGTAGCAACCACCCCAAGTGCCTGGAAATTCAGACAAATCCTACACTGCCAATTGTTTTGTTCTGCCTGAGTTTTTTGGCCCATCACCCCCCCAGAAAGGAATAAACCATGGAAATTAATGGCTCAGAGAATTTATCCTATCCCTAATCACTTTCCTGGGAGTCACTCTCTAAAAGCAGAAATTGTGGTTTTGTTACAATTTGCCTCCCCCACGCTAAGACACATCCTGGTCTGGAGAAGCACCCAGCTCTCCCAATGGACCTGGGCAGGTGGGGAAAAAAGCCTGCCACATGACTGCATTACTTAGGGCACATCACACTGGCTGGAGCTGAAGATGCTGGGGAATGGCTGCGTTTCCACTTCCAGTGTGCCAGGGGCGCCTGTTACCTGGGCAACATGGATTTGGCCATCACTTATTCATGGCAGCAGGGCTCCTCCATCCCAGAGGACAGACACCTGCCCTCTGCATGCCCTGTGCTCCTGCTCAGCACCTGAATATGTCAAACGGCTTGCTCACCCCCACCTCCCCTCCCTGCCACCCTGGGCCAGTGATCCTGCTCACTCTTCTCTCCTAAGCCGTCCTGGGTTCCACACTTGCTTACAAGAGTGTGACTCCACCATGCCTGTTCCCAAATCACTCTGATGCAATCACGCAGCGACACAAGCTCTAATTCAGTCTGGCAGCTGGGAGTTTTACCTCTCCTGAGAGCCGAGCCAAGCTTGCATGAGTAATACCTCTGGCAGCACTGTGCAGTTTGATAGGGACCAGCAGAGTAGCCACTTGGAGCACTGTTAGGGGGCAAGAGCTGGGCTAGCAGGTGGGCTTCAGGGCTGTAGTGATAGAATGAGGTGAAGCAGGAAGCAACTCAGAAACGAAAATCACTCCATCCTTCTTTCTAGCAATCATCAGGTCCCGAGTGCGATTCTGAAGCCCAGGATGCAGCATTGGCAGCATCTGTCCAGCTCTCTCTGGCAAAGTGAGCTGGTGGATGTTTGGCTGGGTCGAGGTTTTGGTTCTGCCTTAGGTAGTCCTGCTGGATAAACTATGCTTAGAGAATCATCAGTAAATGATGGCCCAGCGGTGGAGCACTGCCATCCACAGCTGTTCTGTGATGTGGCTACACAGAGCTTATCAGAGCCTGAAGTGAGTTTGTCTCTCTACTATCTATTGAGGGAACCCCAATGGTGAGATTTCTCACCTAGGGCTAAGTTTCACCACCTCTTTAAGCATGGGTTTATTACCAGTTAGCTAAGACCATCTGCCATCCTCTCCCCATTCATAACCACACCTGCCATCTCCTTTGGGAGAGCTCTGAGGGCACACAGCTGCACACACACAAACAAATACACGCCAAGGCCTTCTCAGCCTTTTGTTGGCTCAGATGTGAGCAGAGTATTGCTGCTGCAGCCACCCGCTGACAGGAGTTACACGAGGAGGATCTGATTTGAAATGAAACTTTGTTGCAATGTCTCAGGGGTTTGTTTATTTGCTTTGTAAGCTCCAGGATTTTCAATGTGTCTTTGTATCAGCGATCACATTCTGCTTGTGAAAGCCAATACTGCAGACCAAGAACTGCCAATTCAGTTCAAAGAATCAGTTATTCCTCCAAGTCACGCCTCTTAAACCCCATACGCGCGTATACACAAAGAGAGGAACAGAAGGAGCCTGCGATCGCCCTGCTCAGCGCGGGAGCGGCAGCAGCGGGGGCGGCGTGTCCTTCTCAAGGAGCGCACTAGCAGGGCGACCTGCCAGCAACCCACCATCGGCAGACGAACCGAATCTGCTCCAGGTGGTGTTCCCGTATTGGCGCGACGGGTCCCGTATCCAGCAGAAGGGTGAGAGGTATCGAGCATGGACTGCGAGGAGGAAAGCTCCGGCTGGGGTGAACCGCTCAGCGCAGGAGCGAGCAGGCGGCGGGAGCGGCCGCCCTGCAGCGGCTCAGCAGGATCGCCACAAGAGGGCAGCAGCGCCTGCTGGGCTGATCACCCCAGAGGAGGGGTACCGGAGAAGGAGCTGCCCTGCACCGACCCGTTGGGAAGCTCGGCCACTCTTCTGGACGCTGACCCTTTAAAAGACACGTTGCTGCTCCACTCTGCTAGGCCAGAAAGTAAAGTGAGCCGGTTTGGTGCACTGGAGAGCTGATTCACTGTCAGATACGTGAAGCTGCCGTCAGAAGAGAGAGCCCGTTATTTTTCCTCAGACCAGACACAGATTTGGCATAAAGTCCCTTTCTCTATCTCTCTCAGCTTCATCTTACTCATCTAACCCAGTTAATAGCCTGAGGACCAGCAGAGAAGATGCTTGGTGCCAGGCCCAGGCTACAGATGTTACAAGCAGAGCGTGAGACCAAGAAGCTGGGTGCAGAGAGCTGGGTTTCGCTTAAAAAATTAGGGGGCAGTATTTGAAGGCAGACCATTATCAGCAGGCAGGGTCAGTCATGAGGAGCCCTTCCCATTCCCAGGCTCTGCCCTGCTGCTCCAGACAGCACAGTGTGATGGGAGTGCCTTCCTGAGCTGCTTCTTGCCAGAGAAGCGGAGTGGCGCTGGGTGGCACCGAGCGGCATGTGCTGGCACTGACCTCTAGTGGGAACAGATCACTGTCTCTGGAACTTCCCCCTGCAACTTAAACCATTTCCTGACGCATCTTGGAGGGGCATGGGGAGGGGCCAGGATTAGAACGTCAGTTTTAAACTCCTCAAAAGCAGGTCAGAACATCAAGACTGGCCTCCACCATGACCTGCCAATACATTACCTATCTATGATCGATATCTAATGTGTATGTATATGTATGTGTTCAGCTCTATCTAAAGCCTCTGAAAATAATGGAAGTCAAAACCAGCATGGCCAGGCTGAAAAGCTCTCTGTTGGGCAGAGAGCAGGAAACAGAGCCCAAGCCCTGCTGAATGAGTGACAGAAGGCAAGTAACAGGACAGATTGGTCAAGTTCATCTTTCAGACCTTCCAGTCAAACTGTCCAGAGAGTTAACAGAAGCACACCCAGCCAGATTATAACTTGGAGAATTACAGACTCACAGAAACATTCTGCTTGGAAAATACCCTCAGGGTCACCAACTCCAAGTGATATCCCTACTCTATAAGGCTCACCCTAAACCATATCTGCAGGCACTGCATCCAAACAACTTTTACACACACCCAGGCTTGGTGACAACCACCTCCCTGGCCAAGCCATTTCAGTGCCTGACCTCTGAGAAGAGAGGATGAGTGGGTGGCATAGCTGATTGTAGTGGAGAGTGCCTGATCTCCACAGCTCAGCTACAGCAAACCACTGAACTCAGTCCTGGGAGACTACCAGCCAGCTCAGGAAAGTTCAAGGCTTACTTTAGGGAAGCTGCAAGACCACTAGCTTCAGCTAAGCAGAGGAGAGGCCATCTCCAGGGTCTGCTTGGTAGCCAGATGGTATAGACAGCTTGCAGTGCCATGTAGCCCTAAGTGGTGGATCTCAGAACTGCCTTCCTGAAGAGCTGGGCAAGGATTTATTAGCTTAGGCTCTGTGCTTTGGCAGAACTGCTTCTGAACCTGTGCTAGCCCTGGAAGCAGGCTCTACATCAATGCCTCAACTGGAGCAGGACATCACAAGATAATCAAGGAGTGACTGCCACTTGCCACAACACCAAGCAGCAACTAGTTCACAGAAAGGTGAAAAGTACAGCACCACAGTTTTGTGCTGATTTGACCAAGGTCGACTGCTCTCAATACCTGATTTTATCCATACAGGACGATGTTATGATGGAGTCACCTCTCTAGTAACATCTAGTATGTTACTAGGAAAAAAGGCAAAGGCCTTTTGAAAGATACTTGATGGCAAATCTAGTAGCAACTGGGTACAGAAAGCTGAAAGAGCAGAAATTCTGTGTGGGAGTCAAATGCACAGGGAGCTGGGATGCAGCCAGTGCCATGGTACAAGAGTGAGTGATATGAATATATGGACAAGATCCCTGCCCTGGACAGAACTGGTGAGATGTGGAAAAAGCTTATTTCTCTTAGCAGCTGCAGTCTTGCAGACTGACAGTGCCAGGGACACAACTGGAGATATGGAAACAGATCCTGAGCATGGGAAGAAAACTTATGACTGGAAGTTATTGATGCCAACAGAGACTTCCCCTGTCTGCCTCCTGCTGCCCTCACACCCCAAAACCTTTCTTCTTGCCTGGTCAGAAGCACTTTACACTGCTTGGGACACTGTAAAGTAACTAGGTGAGATCCTGAGGAACAGAACTGGATCATTTTGATGTTGGAAGGAGAGAACTAAAATGCAGCTTGGTCAGTTACTCACAGGCAAAGAGAAGGGCTTTTGTTTCAGCTTCTACTTTCAGCTTTCATCTCTGTGTCATGGCTGCTCTTGTGTGAATCCTAGCAGCCACTCTGGGCTTTGGGCTATTTGCAACACAGAAAGGTGGTGGGAAGCAGCTGGACCAGGTGACTTGTACAGCCAACTGTGGTGACTACCTGGCCTTTTCCCTAGCCTGTACTGGCAAGACAGACAAAAAGTTGTCTCAGTGGGTGAAAGGAGTTGAACCACGCACGGGAGGAGCAAACATCTCGTTCATACCTATCTCTGCTACCAGTAAGTGACATCCACCCTATCATTTCCCACAGAGCCTGCAGCTTCGGTCCACACCTGCACACGCAACAACATCCTCGCCCACACACCGCCTGGTTTGACAAGGTCCCTCTCCCGTCCCTGGCAAACCTGCCTGCTGCTTAAAGAACCCAAGCAAGCAAGGCAGTGGAGGAGGCATCTCCAGGACACACCGGCTCGTACTCCCCTGCGCTGGACCTGGCCCACATGTGCCGTGCCCACAAGGAGTTTTTTCTCCCTCCTTTCACCATCGGGCAAAGCCTATTTAGAAGGTGCGGGAGGGGTGGGGAGAATCCCGGGCAGGCGGGGGCGGGCTCGGCTGACTCAGTGCGGGGAGGAGGAGTCGCTGTTGCGGAGCCTGTGTGCAGGGCACTGCCCGCTGCCTTTCCGGCCATGAGACCCCTGGCGCTGAGGCTGGGCTCGGGGTCGCGGCGGGCGGGCAGGGGGCGCTGAGAGATGTCGCGGATGGCGGGCGGCGACTGCCGCAAGGAAGCGGCGGGCTGGGAGGGCGAGGACGGACAGTGTGACTCGGGCATCGAGTCGCTGCGCTCGCTGCCCGGCGGGAGGGACACTCCTGTTGCCGCAGCTGCCGAGGCGTCTCCCGCCGCCGAGACCGAGACCTTCGCCGAGGCTGCCGAGGAGCGGCTGGACTCCAGCTACGGCTCCGGCGCCCTTCCCGAGCCTTTGCCCGGGCCGCCGGCCACCTTCCGCGACGAGGAGCCGCCGCCTCCCGAGAGGTTCAGCCGGCAGCAGCTGGAGGCCCTCACCTATCTTTCGGAGGACGGAGACACGTGAGTAACTGTAGCCCCGGCCTCCCCTCCGTCCTCCCTGGGGGCGGCTGGCAAGCATCGGACCCCCGCCAGCCCCTGGCTTGGTGCCCCTCGCTCGGCCGGTGCTTAGAGGCAAGCCGTGCTTTGTCTGCGCTGGTCCCAGCCCTTTCCCGAGCAGCTCCCGTCCAGCCGGCCTTGAGGGGCTCCGTGAGCCCTCGCCCCAGGAGCCTCCTGCTTTGAGTTGCACAGGGATGCGTGGTTCGAGCGGGCGACAGTGGGGGAGCAGCAGGTCCAGCAAAGAGAGGCAGCGCAGGCAGTGTGACCAGGGAGCCGACCTGCGGCACGAAGCCCATCTTGCGTGGAAGCTGGCCACCGATACAGCTCAGCCAAGCGACCCAAAAGCTATTGGTTCTCGAGTGGAGGTGGCCTTGCTTTGCCGGCTGGCCTGCACAGATGTAACTGCCAGCTTGGTTGCAACAGCAGCCCACTATGGGCCGACTGTCTTGAGCCTCTGTGACAGAGATGAGTGTTTCTGTTAATGAAAGAAGGCATTCCACGTACGTAATACTCTCTCAAGGCAGGGGCATCGTGCTGGTTTGGCTTCTAGTACCTTCCTTCAGCTATTTGCAGTGCTTTCCCGTTGCACGTTTCCTCTTCAGGAGTGCACGCACAGAGCGTGAGTGGTTTGCTCACAGCTGGGAAGGGCAAAGCTTTACCCCGAATCCAGGCTGAAGTTTAACACTGAGTAACGGCTGCAGGAAGAAGAGAAACTAAGAGGCACTGACATGAGCAAGCAAAAGTTCTCAGTAATAGGAGCAGCAAGAAGGCTCTGTCCTTGCCTGGCACAGTGCATTTTCCTCTCTGGAGCCTTTCAAAACCTGCGTGGATGCGTGCCTGTGTGGCCTGCTCTAGATGATCCTGCTTTGGCAAGGGGGTTAGATTCAGTGATCTCTGGGGGGCCTTTCCCACCCTTAACATTGTTAT
Source organism: Pogoniulus pusillus (assembly GCF_015220805.1). Classification (NCBI taxonomy): domain Eukaryota; kingdom Metazoa; phylum Chordata; class Aves; order Piciformes; family Lybiidae; genus Pogoniulus; species Pogoniulus pusillus. The sequence goes on along the minus strand of NC_087281.1, from coordinate 24,184,248 downwards.
CTTGTTCTGAGGCTGAAGACAAGCTGGAAGCCAGCCCAAGTGTTTACTTCCAGTTTGGAAGGAGCCTGTGCATCTGGTAATTGGTTCATTAATGCTCATTGTAGATCTGCTCTGAGGATTGCCTGGAAGTCTTGTGGCAAGGTTAGATTAAACCCAGCCTCCCACACTCCCCAGCCAGGCACCCGGACAGTGCTTTTTCTAGTCCTGTGCTATCTACAGGCTTGCTCTGGGACTCCTCAGCATGGGTGAGCTTCGTCACCTTTCCCAGCTGTAATGTCAGAGGCAAGGTGCTCATGGAGAGCGCCAGGAGACTTTTAAGGTAGATCTCTGGAAGTTAGTGCCTCAGAAAAGCCCAACAGGCTAGTCTGTTAGAGTGTACCGAGGGCCCCCTGCTTGCTTTTCTATAGCAAGCCAAGCAGCTGCACCTGCTTGGAGATGCTTTTGTGGCTCGGAGCTGTCTTGTAGGGTATCTGAGCCCTTCACTTGTCAAACTTGGAGAAACCTAACATGAGCATCTAATTAACTGAGGAAACAATCAGTGGTGCCTTGGTTACTGTAGGCAGGAGAGGCTCCTGGAGAGCTCTCCAAAGCGTTGCAGTTACTCTCTCTTTTTTTTCTCACTCATAGTGCAGTTCAGAACAGGAAGTCTGTAAAGAACGACAAAGGGAGCAAAGAGGCTGTTGATGGGCAGCTCATGCAGCTCCAAACTGGCCATGTCCTGACATCTGCTCCCAGTGCTTGGAAAAAAACCCGTTCTTGTGGTCTGAGTGGCAAGACTGTGGATATCTGTTTCTGCTATTCCTGTCTCTCTTCCTGACCCTGTGGCAGAGGTAGGCAGCATTTATATTTAGAAATGCTGAATGTCCACTGCTCAGTTTATGCAAATGAGCACTGTAAGCACCCAGTGACTCTCTGAACTACCACCAGTTTCATATGCAAAACCAAGTCTAGGCTGATAGTAATGCTAAATTCTATGGAGCAACTTCTCGTACAGTGACAGGAGGTCTTGGGAGAAGAGGGGTCAGATGGCCACAAGCTGCATCCCTTTCATCTCGCCAGACAAATCCACAGCTGCCTTTTCATCTCTGTCAGTGGCGCATTTCCTGGTGTGCTTTGTTTGAATGCCTGTTGCAACACAGCTCGAGGCTGAGAGTTAGAATCACACTATCATTATATTTCAGAAGACTTGGGCAACAGCACTTTCCTGTGATTGTAATTCTGAAAATACAAAAACTTCAGGGGTTTTGGTCAACTGGTTCGTGTTCCCCTAGATGCCCTGGCTGCAGGTAAGTGGAGCACCAGGCTTGCACTAAGAGCTGGAAAAGGTTTTGGCTCTCCATCTGACAAATATCTTGTCTGTCCATAGTTTCTCTAGCTTTTCCACCCATGCCTTCTTGATGTATGCCCATGAGGGGGTTGTGATTGTCAGCCTGATGCTCATAAGGAAGTAAAGGAAGTGGAGACAGAGGAGAGGAGAGCATGTTTGAGTGATTGGAGCATCAGCAGGATCCTTCCTGCTCACCTCTGTGGGAGAAGAGCATTAACCTGGGCAGGGTGAAGCAATGGGACTAAAACTGACTCTTCCCTCCCTCAAAATTAGGAGTCCTGCTTCTGCAAGAAGGAAATTGGCCAAGAGGGTAGATGTGGGTGTGATGGTCAGTGAAATGTGTGGGTACCACCTTCCAAGAATCATTGCCCGGGTGTTAGCCCTCCTCACACCTTTCCAGTGCCACTGGCCAGTCTCTCTGCCTTGAAGTCAGAGCTGCACTGGACATCAGTCCTTGAGTGAGAGAGGAGCAGAGTTGGTGGCCAAGGATGAGGAATGGGGTGACAGGCAGAAGATGATGGTTGTGCTTAGGGCAGTGATATACATCCAGCTTATTCTGCGTCTGGGTAGAGAGCAAGTCCTGTGTGCTTAAGCGGTCACCTCCGGGTATCTGTCTTTGTCTTGTGAGCCAAGCAATCTCCTCCAAGCATTTGTGTTTTCCTTGTAAACCAGCTCCCTTTCTGCTGAATTGAATCCTGGTGGGACTGCTCTGGGTGGAAGCACAGAGAAGGGCTTTCAAGTTGCAAGCATGGCTAGCTCTGAGCAGACTGCAGGTAGCTTTATCACTGTGCCCCCACCTCTGGACAAGCTCAGGCTTTGTTAGGCTTCAGAGAGGAAACCCCTTACTTCCCTCACCTTGCCAAGCAGATTCATGAGTACAGTATCCTGGAAAAGGGCTGAGCGTAGGGATCAGCCCCTTCAGAGTGGGGTGGGTCTGCTGAAATTGCCTTTTGTATTCTAGCACAAGGGAAAACCTCTTTGTTTGCTTGGGCATGTAGCAGCCTCTGTCAGCTCTGGAGAGGCAAGGTTGATTCATCAGTGTAGGAAATTAGGCAGAGCTTCCTTGCTCTAGAACTAAATATTCTGTTTTAAAACGTTTCACTTCCTCACCATTCTGGTCTTTGTGCCACACACCAGTTTATGTCACCAGTACCTGATGCCATGGTGATGAGTGCCTTGGGCATCTGGGTGCGTGCAGTCTTGCTCTGGGCTCTCTGTCCGTGTGGTGCTGCAAAAGCCACTCTCCTGTGCAGCTCCCAGCCTGTCTTCTGCATGGGCTCTACGTGCAATGCAGCACAGTTTGTCTGCAAGGGGAAGGGTTGGGAGACCCCAGCTCAGTCACAGCAGAGAGATCTCAGCCTCCTCAGATGGCAAAGGGAACCGACTGATTTGGCTCGGGTGCGTGGTTCTGAGAGGGAAAGAGGGAGGGGAGAGGAGGAAGCCTGACTTCCTCCTTCCACCGAGACAAGTGCTGCCCTATCTCCTGATAAGAAATCGCATGCCAGTGACTTGTGGGCTGAGATGCCTTAACAGGGGCTCAGGCACAGTTACTCGAGTGAAGCTGGGGCCCCGTGGAAGCTGGTGTTCTGAGCTCTCCTCCACATGAGAGTAACGAAGGGGCCTTCCCTGCTGAGCTCTAGCCTGTGTGAGTAGGCACAGCATGAAGACTCAGCTAGCAGGGCCAAGAGCCACTTCTTCAGCATGTGCCTGTTGTAACCCTCCCAACTCCTGTAGCCCTGTGCTAGAGATATTCACTGTGCAGAGAGCAGATGTTATCCCCATTCAGGCTCTGGTGTAGCTGCTTGCTCCGTGCTTGCCCTGCTGGACAGGGGCATTGCTGAACCTCCATACCCAGGGATCCCAGGGTGCGTGCCTCAGGAAATGCTCAGCATGTGACAGCCAAAGGAAATGACTATGAAAGAAGAAAAGAAGAAGCGGAAAACTAGCGAGCCCCGGGTTTAGAAGAATTAAAGAGGTCTGATGCAGAAAGCACTCTGTTTGCTGGTTGAGCTTGGAGCTCCCCTGCTCAGCTGTTGCTGGCTGCCCAGCAGCAGGATGGCCATAGTGAATGGGAAGCAGAGGTAGGTGCTCCTGATTTTCCAGGGGAGCTTTAGTCCAACTGCTTGTGCCTGTGCTCCTGGCTCTTTGTATGTGCTCAGGAGTTTGGAGAGAGGGAGGAGAGCTTGGTGCCCTTCCAGATGAGTGCAGGCAGCTTTGCACAGGCTCCTTTGGGATGCCCTAGAAGTTGCTGGCTGCTACAGGAGTCACACATGTACAGCCTTGATGCGAGAAGCGTAAGTCCTGGCAGCCCTCTGAGACTCTGTAGGCATGAAGAGATTTTTTTCCCCCCCTGTTCAGATGACATCAGCCTCTCCTGGAGGAAGTTTCTTCAGACTTTCCACCTTGGAGCTGGGGAGAGGCACAGGGAACTTCAACACAGAGGAAAGGAAAGAATGGCTGGAAATTTCCATGTCCTGGAATGCAGAAGCCTTGATGCCTGATGGTAACAGAGTAGTCGAGGTGGGAAGGGAGAGGCTTGAGCTCTGCTAAATTAACAAAGAAAGTCTTTGGTTTTGCTGATTAGAATATTATTTTTAAATACAGTGTGGGTAAAAGGGGTCAGATGTGACTCTTTAGAAGAAAGAGAGGCTGTGGGATCTGAGCTGTGAGACTGCTTACTGGGTGCCTCCCAGGGAGCTAAGATGTTCTTTGCATCCCGAAGACGGAAAGCCCCTCTGAGGCAGATGCAGGGCTGAAGGGGGGTGCTGATCTATCCTAGACCCACAGCTAATGCCTCATTAAAAGAAAGTTTTGAGGCAGTGAGGACATGTGTGAAGCTTTGAATGTCTGGTAGGGTGTATTGTACAGGCTCTGGCAAAGTCTGGGCACTGTCCTCTTGTAAGAGGCTATTATGACTTCAAGGTACCTCTAGGTGGAAGGAAACTGTGAGAGAATGTGTTTGCCTCCTGGTGAGTGAGAACCTGAATTTGCTCAATTTGAACTGGAGCTGCTGCTTTTACTGCAATTGTTCATCCTGCTTCTCAGCCTGCGACTGGGCCACCCTGGGCTGGGCTAACCTGCTTTCTGGCTTGGCCTATCCCTGCAGGATGGTGGTGTGGTACAGATCCCTTGTTTCACATGGAGCATTCTGCTTGCACTTGATATTTAGTGCATCTGCCGTTCCAGACCCACCATCTGCTCAAAACTGGAACAAAATGCTCAAATGTGTGGGTGCAGAGTCTAGAGGATATGAGGCTGGGGTACTCTGTGCAGTTGAATAGGGGCACCTTCATCTCCCCACCTCCTCCTCCCCCTTTCCACTGAAAAATAATGTAGCCACAGCTGCCTTGCAGTGCTTCCCCAAAGTCAGCCTCCAGCATCCCTCCTCTATCAGCACCCAGACCAGACCCTCTACAGAGCACCACGGGAAAAGGGGAGGCTGTCAACCCTTCCCTTTGGCCCCAGAAGCAGCAGGCTGGGAAGCAGCTGCTGCCAAGACTGGAGGCCAGGAGGCTGAACCCGGTGGCTGAAGATGTTTTGCCCAGGGAACAGGAGAAGAAACCTGCAGAATAGGAGAACCAGGGTGGAAACAAAGGACAAGGATGAGCCCACAGCTTGCTGGGACCTGTTGCTTCACTGGAGCTGCCAGAGGGCAACAGCTTTATGGAGCCAAGTAGTTCCGTGAGGAGGAATGGAGCCAGGCTGGGCTGTTGGAGGGCTGCAGGGCAGGATGGAGCTGTGCTTGCTGAGCCTACTGGCAGAGGTTCACGTTGGTGGCTGAGGAAGTGGTTAACAGTGCAGGTTATAGGGCTGGAACAGGAGAACAGGGTAAGCACAAAATTCCCCTGCTCTTTTCCTCTTCCCATACTTTGCTTTCTGTTGCTTCTGGGGCCATTTCCTCCTCAGAACAAGTTTCTCTTGCGTGAGTTGTTCGCAGGCTTTCCTACTGCTCTACTCGGCCAAAATAAGGAGGCAGGAACAAACAGTTCCTGAAGCAGGTCGGGACCTTAAAGAGAGAAAAATTGTCAAAGCACATTCTGCTGAGTGCAGGATCCCTTGTCCTGTGTGCTTCTGGGAGAAATGGTGAAGGAAGAGGCTTCTCTGCAGACCAGGTGTCATGCTGCAGAAATGGGATGACCTGCATGGTCAGTCTCTTTTCTGGAGGGAGAGAGGGAAGGAGGATAGTCAGAGAACTGGCGGGATTTCATCAGTTCAGCTTGCATGTCACAGCTGGGTGTCAACCTTGCTCTGTTCTCCTGCCTCCCAATTCCTGGGTGTGGACACTTTTCCTACCAGGTGCTTGAGGTCACTCAGTATAGAAAAGGGTGCTCTCATGTGCCTAAACTAGGACCATCTTGGACATGGCATGTTCAGAAATTGAGATGCCCCCAAGAAAAGCTGTGACCCCTCTACTCTATGTTTGCTATCTGTGAGGTGGTGAGTAGATCACCCTGTGCCCATGAGGCCTTTGCAGTTCAGAGCACTGGGTCCTCTTGTGCCAGGATTGAGCTGGTGAGCAAGTGGAAAAGCTGAGAGTGAGCCCAGCAGTCTGTGCTCCTAGACTGGCTACATTTCCCTTGCCCACAGCTCCACCATCCCCTGGCCTTTCCAAAAGTCCCTGCTGACCACTCACCCCCACAGGAGTGTGGTAAGGGAGGGAGCAGGCAAACAGAGGAAGGCAGAGGAGACGCATGCAGGAAGCTGAGGGAAGGGCAAGGGTCTGAGCATGGCAGAGCAGAGAGGTGCTTTGGGGCCATGATTGGGTGAGGGGTGTCTGGGAGCAAGCAAGTATCTGCATCACTGTGCCCTGGCTCTGGGCCTCAGCTGTGAGCACTGTGTGCCAGCATGCAGCAGCCTGTCAGCAGCTGGGTGGTGTGGTGCCATGGCAGAGGCGTGCCTGCAGCCGTGGCTGGAAGAAAGTGGAGACTGGCATGATGTGTGTGCCTGAGGTCACTTGGGTGTGGGAGGTGCCACAGCTTAGCAGGAGATGGTCACACTCCTGCCTGGCATCACTGTCCGTGGCACAGAGTGCTTTGGTACACGTGCTCTGGGGGGCTCATCCCAGCCCAGTGGCTTCTCCGTGTTTCCCCTGAGCTCTTGCAGCCATTTCAGGAAGCTGAGGCCTGGCAATCAGGCAAGAGGGGAATGAATACAGAAATGAAAGCACAGGAAGAGGCTGCACCTAGGTGGAGAAGGAAGAGGGAGGTGGAGAAAGGAACTCTTTGCAACAGGTAAATCCCAGCTTTGAGCTGAAAGCCTGAGCTCTGGCTGGGTGGAGGTGGTTGTCCCATCGTCTCCATGGCATAGGTGCCCAAACTTGCTTGGTGCCAGCCCATCTCTGAGTGGTTTTGCCAACGTGGCTAGCTGCAAAGCCGCCCAGATTAGGAAGAGTGAGGTGCAAGTGGCAGCAGAGGGCTGTCTGGGGTTTCCATCTCCTCTGGGTGACTGCCTCGTCCGTCCCCAGTGTGGCATGGTGTGGGTTGTAGTGGAGGGGCCAGGGAGATTCCTGGGGGTGCGGGGGCTGGCTTCAGCAGGGCACAACCCCGGGCACTGCTGTCTCCCCCAGGAGCCTAAGGCAGCACTGGAAAGTGAAAGCAGCAGAGGTCTAAAGTTCGAGCTGAATGGCCTGGGGAAGTCCCCTGTCTGACAGTCCTGCCTCTGTCATACCTGAAGAAGGCAGACCCCACAGCCTCCTCCAGCACGGGGTGCCATGGAGCCAGTCTGGAGAAAGAGATGCTGCCTCTGCGAGAGGGCAGAGGGCATTCAGAGCAGCTGCTGCCACAGGGACCAGGTGGCTAGTACCTGGACCATCTCCAGGCTGGGGCCAGCAGGAACCCGCTGAGCAGAGAGGTGTTTTTGCAGCTGGTGCCCCAGCTCTGCCATTCACTCTTGCCCCTGCTGGCCTCGCTTGAGCTCCTTGGCTGTGCTCCTGTCCCATGGTCTGCCAAGGGCGGCCAGACCCTGCCCATGGAGCCACCTAGCCCTGCCTTGCAGCCCCCTCCCCAGGGAGTGCTGGTGGTGAGGGGACACTCCGTGGCAGTGCAGAGGCAAGTGTGGGTGCCTCCTTCCCGCGGGGAGTTCCCTGCCGTGGTGTGACCTGGGGCATCCCCAGAGACGCAGCCTCGTCTGTTGGCCCAGCCTCCGAGAGCAGGATGAAGAGGAACTGGCCTTAACTGCCAAAAATGGCAAGCAGCTGAGAGTGCCTGAGGTGCCAGATGCTGGCCCAACCCTCTGACAGAGTTTGGGAAGAGGTGGCTTAAGGATGCTTTGGGGGACTGACCTCTGGGCTTCTCAGCACATTGGTGTTGCCCCTGCAGCTGGTGAGAAGGCAGCCCCAGCCCTGAATCTCAGAAGCAGTGTTTTAAGGCCAGGTCTTGGCTTTGCACCTGCAGAAGGATTCTGTCCATCCCTCACATTACAGGTGGCGTCCCAAAACTGGGCTGCCTGATGAGAGGGGTGTCTTGCCAGGGCTGGCACAATTCTCACCCTCCATCCCTCAGCCCTGCCTGCCTCCACCAGACAGTGTTGGTGGCAAGAGCCCATTTAAAGTCCAGCCTCCATTTTTGGAGCTGATCTCTACCAAAGATAACATCCTACCCAGGGGTCCAAGTGCAGTGTTGAAGAGGTAGCAGGAGGCTCAGCTCATGCTCTGTAGAATGGGAACTGCTTGCCTGCTCCTTGCTGCTGCCTGCCACGGCTGGAGCCTGGCCCAGGGTGTCTGCAAGGGGAGGTGTGAGGGGGCTGTGTCAGGGGGACAGTGTGTCTTCACAGGACAGCCTTGGAGCGTAGGAGTTGGTCAGAGGGGACTGGAAATTCCACCTCGATTCAGGCTGTCATGCTCTCACGTTCTGCCTGCCCTGGGGCCATCAGCAGTCCTCATTGGGAGTAAAACTTCCCCTCGGGCTGGGCAACTCTGGGCTGCCAGACCACCCGATGGCTGCAGGCACCACAGGTCAGCGGACCAGGGCTCATTGCTGGCCACCAAGCTCTGATGGCTGCACCTCTGATTCCCTGCTGTTCTGGTGAGCTGTGTGCCAGTCCTGCCATGGCAGTGCTGAAAGGGAAAGATGTGGAGGGAAGAAGAGTAAATTTGTATGTGCCAACAGATTGGCTGGCACAGAGACTGTGCCCTGCAGGTGATCTTGGACTGGCACTGGGCTCCTGCCTGGCTCTCCTGCCTGCCTTCTTGGAGGGGAAAGCAGAAGTGCAGTGTGCAGCCAGCAGCAGGGAACTGGAAATCTCCAGGCAGCTGGCAGAGCCTAGACTTTGCAGCTGCCAGACTTGGTCCTTGGACTCTGCAAAATGCATGTCAGGCTCTCTGGACCTGCACCAGTTGGAGGCCTGGCTTTGGGCAGTGCTAAATCCACACCCTGCAGATGCTGTGAGGCCTGAGGGAGAACCCTGCAGTGCTTAGTGGAGATGAGAGGGACTGTTCCCCTTGGGGATTAGAGTGAAGGACTGCCCCAGGGAGCCTCAGGCCATGTTCCTGCCTTGCCCTGCTGCTGAGTTTCCCCAGGGAGACAGCAAGATGGAGAAGCTCTGAGCTGGTGGGACAGGGATGGTGGGAGGCGAGGAGGTTATTCCTCCATGCAGCAGTAGAGAAGCTCTGCTCCTAAGCATGGAACTTGGGACTCATTTTTCTTTTTAACTCTCCCCATTGCCTTTATCCCCTCTGCAGGTTGGTTCACCTGGCCATTATCCACTGTGTCCCAGCTGTAGCACTCTACTGCATTGCTCAACTGCCCAGAGAGGTGCTGGAGATTCAAAATGATCTTTTCCAGGTACGTGAATGTGATAGGCAGAAGATGGGAGGAAGGCAGATGCCACAGGCTGCTCCCTGGATAAACACCTAATCCATTTGCTCATTCCCCAGCCCCCCTCACCTGCTTCCTCCAAAGAGTGGTGAAGACCACTTTTCAGCGAGGGGAAGAAGGGTATGGGAGATACCCTGAGAGGTGTGACAGCTCCAGCACTGAAGGGTAAAAGGGTCTTTTGTGAGGCCCCAGGGTGTCAGAGCCCCAGAGGGTGGAGCAGGCACAGGGTAGTTAACCTGGGAGAGTGAGATCTGCCCCTTCAGGTGATCCTTGTGCTGAGGTGCAGGGAACATCAAGCTGTTTGTGCTCCCCAGTGCCAGCCACTCCTAACCCTTGGACAGGGACAGGTTCCTGCACAGCATCCTGTCTGTGCCACCGAGCTGTCTCCCATAGACTCGTGTGGCATCCCTCACTTTCCTAATTACAGTCTTCATCTCTTCTCTAGAGCCCACTTCACCTTGCTGTGTACCTGGAGCAGCCCAGTGTGATCCAGGCATTGATCCACAAGGGAGTGAACCCTGGACTGCAGGACCGCAATGGCAACACCCCTCTGCACCTGGCTTGTGAACAGCAGCACCTGCACTGTGCCCAGCAGCTGTTGCAGGGCACAGCCCCACCAGAGGGCACAGCCCAGCCTCCTGGGTACCGCCAGGACCTGCAGCTCCAGAACTGGCAAGGTGAGACCTGGTGGCGGCTCAGTGCAGAGCTGGTGTCCAGGTTGGTGCAGAGACCATGCACTGTGTATGTAGGGATCTGGGAACACAGCAGTGTGTGCATGGAACAGGAGGTGGCATGCCTTGGAGTGGTCTGGGCTGACTGTGGTGCTCCCTTCTGCCTTCCCACCCCAGGCTTGGCCTGTCTGCACATCAGCACCTTGAAGGGGAACATCCAGATGATGTCTCTGTTGCTGGAGAGTGGTGCCTATGTTGATGTTCAAGTAAGGCAGGGGGCATGGTGAGGTGTTTGGGTGATACTGGGCCTGGTGTGTGGCTCCTTTGGGCACTCCCTCTGGCCTTTGGGCAGGCAGTGCTGGGTGGTGGCAGTACTGCTGCGGGGCTCTGAGGCACAGACCTTTTGAAGGGGAAGAGAGGAAAGGTTCATGTGAGGCTGTTGGGTGCTGTGAGTGCAGTCAAGATGGGGACTGCACCCTTTGAGCTCTGTCAGAAGGACGTGGGGGGGTGCCGCAGAGCCCACGTGAAGGGGCTCTGCACCCATGCCCTTGTGGTCGGCGGGTTGCAGGAAGGCACAAGCGGGAAGACCCCACTGCACCTGGCCGTGGAGTGTCGCAACTGCAAGGCTGTCCAGTTCCTGCTGCACAGCGGGGCTTACGTGGATGCCCAGATGTACAACGGGTGCACCCCGCTCCACCTGGCCGTGGGCCGCAGGGACAGCGACATCGCTGCCATCCTCTCGCACTCGGGGGCTGACACCTTGTTGAGGAACATGGAGAACGAGACAGCTCAAGACCTGGCTGACGGCAACGACAGTGTGAGTCTCTGAGGGGAAAGGCCTGGGGCTCTGCAAGTGTGTCGAGGGGTGCAGCAGTTGGACAATTCAGGTGGAGCTCACAGGAGGAGTCTCTAGCTGTGGACCTCCTCCCCAATAGGGTGCAGACTGTGTGGGTGTGTGAGGTGACTGCCTGTTGCCTCAAGCCTTAGGGAAAGCCCAGACAGGGTTCTTTGGCGCTTCCTTGGGGAGGTGGGAGTCCTTGGGGCTGGGAAGGAAGATTTTAGCCTCTACCTAAACCTGATGGAGACATGATCCTTGACCTTTGCAGCTCCTCGCCTTGCTGCCCTTCGATGACCTAAAGATCTCTGGGAAGCCTGTTGTGTGCACTGAATGAGCGGCTGGACTGCTTCGGCCCGTCAAGCTGCCTCCTTGCTCTGCTCTGCTGCCCACTGGGATCTTGTCTGCCTGCAATTCAGTGGGAGCAGAGCCACTCTGGGAGACTTGGGAAAAGTTTCGTTGGCCTCAGGCTGCCTTTCCAAGGGAAGAAGGTGGCACTATGAGCACTACAAAAGAGGCTTCTTTTTTAGTATTTGTGCCTCGCAGCGAGACTGAATTTCCCCTCCCTGCCATCTATTTGATTTAGGAAGGTCTTCAACTTGCACAAAGAAGGAGCAGGAGAGGACTGGTTTTCACACTGGACAGTGGATGGAGCATCCTCTGTCACCCCCAGATGCCTTCAGGATAAGTGTGGGGTGAAGAGAGTAACGCTCAATAATAAACCTTTGTTCGTGCTGCGGGTGCTTGAGGTCTCGCATGATCTAACCTGCTCCACTCCCTCACGGCAGTGAGAGGCTCAGCATTGCCACGGGCACCCAGCATGTGAAGGCTACAGGGGCTTCCCTGGCCTGCCTGCTCCCTTGGGTCCTTCACATGGCATCAGGTGAGTGTGAGCACAGGGGCTTCCCCACTTGAAGAGTCATTCCAGTGCTCAAGGCTGAGTCTGGAGGGACTGTAGCGTGGCACTATCTCCTTGCTGCCTGTTTAACAACTTGAAGGCTGAAGAAAGAGAATAAGAACTGCTGGAAGAACAGGCTGCAGATCACTGCTTCTGCTCTTGTGCCTGACATCTTGCTACTGTGCTCTGCTTTGCTTTGAGAAAAAGAGGGTGAAATAATCCTGCCCCATCTCCTGGCTTGGGACAGTGTTCTAAGCATCAGAGCATGAGTCTCCCTTGGGTGTTAGATTCCTCCAGCCTGTACCTCCTCCTCCCTTCGGCTCCCCCCTGCCCCGCCTGCGAGCCCCAGGAGCACATGCTGTGCACTGGGGAGCCACAGCCGTGAGTGCTGCGGGAGTGGGGACAGGGACCATGCCTGACCCCTCCTCAGCCAGGGCCTTCCCCGCTTGCTGCCTGGAAGCAGCTGCTGTTTGGGGCCAAAGCTGCATGCATGGCACAGTCGTGTGAGGTGCTCTGCCGTAGCTGTTACTCCCTTGGAAAGACAAAGCGAGACTGCTGCCAGAAAAGCAGCATGGGCTCCCCAAACCCTGGCTTCTCTGGAGCTTGCTCGGTCTTTGCATGAGCCTGAGGCTGGGTTGCACCTATTCCTTTGAGCTTTTGCCTCTCGCCTTCCAGCAGGGCCTCAGCCCTATTGCAAATACGCTGCATTCTGCTTATGGCCCTTGGCCAGTACCATCCAGCAGCTGGTGCCCACTGAGCCTGCTGCAGGGCCACTCCCAGGGAGCAAGTGAGCCCCAGGGGGCGCAGTACAGAAGCAGTGGGCGCTGCAAGGTGGAGCGGCAGGGTGGCACCGGCTCTGAGCCGGGCAGGAAGGGAAGAAAAAGGCAGACGCAGGTGGGGGGCACATTTTTATTATTGTTTTTAATAAAGTATTTTTTTTAAAATAAAAAACCAGTGTCTTGTGAAATGTTACCGGCTGGCCGCCTGCAGCCCCGCCTGGGCCGGGAGGGGAGCGCAGGGCTGCCGGCCGAGCGCAGCCGGGGCTCGGGTGAAGGCCTGCCACCCTCGGGCGGAGCCCTGCCCTTGTAGCCCAGGGCAGGCCTGGGAGTCCCTGGGGAAGGAACGGGGGAGCTCAGGGATGAGGGTCGAGGACTTCCGTACGGCAAGAAGGGTTCTTCTCCCTGGTCAGGCTTAGCTGGCGCTGAGCAGTGGGGCGGTGGGAGGGGCCGAGTCCAGCGCCGAGGCTGGAAGCCGCTTCTGACGCCTGTCCTCGGCCCGCTGCTTCCCGTCCCCGGCTCGGTACCTCCTGCTCCGCAGCACGGGGCCGGACATGCAGGCCGCTTCCCTTCACGCAGCCGCCCAGCCCCGCACCGCCATGGCGGGGACCGCCCCTCGGCCGCGGCCCCTCCGCAGCAGCAGGGGGCGCTGTGGGGGGCGCCGTGCGCCCTGCGAGCGGTGGTGCTGCCGCCGCTGCTGCCGGAGCGGAGCCGAGGGGAGCCGGCCCGGCCCGGGCTGCAGGTGGGTGATGCGGGCGGAGCGGGCGTAGGATGCGGGTCGGATTGTCGCTCGGCGAGGGTGGGTGCCGGTTGCCGCCGCGCTGCCGGCTCGCTCCCTGCGGACGTGGCCGCCGAGCGCGGGGGCGTCTCCGGTCCCATGCTCGTCCCTCATGCGGCCGAGCGCTGTTTCTCTCCGGGCCAGTCTCCGGGTAAAGGCCGCTGGCGCTTGGGCCCTTGGGGGAGAAAAGCCTTCGTGCGGGAAGCGGGGTCCGCCAGGCCCTGCCCGTGGCGGAGGCTGCCCCTGCGGCCGGCAGGAGAGGATCCAGGAGCCCAGCAGCCTCTGCTAGCAGCCCTTGGGTGGAGACGGCAGCTGGCCCGGGCGGACACCGCAGGCTGTCCCTGCGACCCGGCCCTGGGCCGGCGGCAGCGCAGGGGCTGTTAGTGCGGGGCAGTAGACTCCTAAGCTCCTGGCTTGCCTTTGACGTCGACCCTTCAAAGTATTTGGGATGGGCTTCAAGAGTAGCAAAGCAGCAGGCAAGGATTTTTTTTTCCTTTCAGACTAGTCCAGGAGCCACATTTTGCATCACAGGCAGAGGGATGAGGCCCACCGCGTCCCTGGGGCGCTGTTTTTGAGCTGACCCTCCCGTGTCGAGGGGAACAGTACCGGAGCCTGTTCTCTCGGCTTTCAGGCTGTTCTGCAGGCCCCGGACTAAAGCTTCTTTCATGCATCGATGTGCTGCCTGCTCACCCTGTACGGCCTCCTCCTTTTCTACCTGTAACACTGGCAGCCCTGTTCCTTCCCAGCCTCGTTGGGGAGGGCAGGGCCTGCTGCACTGAGTCAGCTCTCGGGGCCTGGGAATTGCCAGGGCAAGCATAGAGAGCCATTGTCCCCCATAGCCTCCTCTGCACAGTCGCTGTGGGTGAGCAGAGATGGTTTGGCTCCCGTGGCAGTGCTGAGTGGGCAGTGAGGTAACAGCAGAAACAGCCACGCTGAACTGAGCTGACTGGCTGTTGGTCTCTGTCACGCTGAAGGGATGCATGGCCATGAGTGTAGCAAGCAACACTGCCACTTATATCTAATGTCTGCAAAAGTAAATGACATTTCTGCACCCTTTTCATGGCAAGAGGGCTACAACAATTGACCAGCATTGCGTAATGTGGGCAAATTTAGGAGCTTATGGTCCCTGCACCAAGCCTTGTTCTTGCTTGCCACAGCATCCCTGGGGTTTACAGTGATGCTTCTGCAGCAAGATTGGTGATGGGTGGAGGTGTCAACTGCCTTTTCTAAAGTGGAGAGCAAGAGCGGGAGTGTGAAATTGGAAGCAGGCACAGAACCCCCCTTGCCAAGCTGTTTGCATTTCTTCTAGACTGGGAATTTCAGGATCCTTTAAGTCACAGAAGGGAGATTGCAGTGTGAAACACAGCCTTGGTTTAGGTCAGGTCCTTGGACTTGGGGTCCTGGCCACAGCAACTGGGGCCAGTGGCTGTGAGCATAAGAAAAGTCCCTCAGGCCTTTCCCAAGGGGACAGAAGGTAATGGGGAGGGCTTGTTCATTAAATGGCAAGGGACCTTCTCACCTTTAAAGCTGTAAGTTAGTAGGTTGGAGTTTCATGTGAGGGCTAACAGAGATCACAGTTGTATTATGTTGGAGCCAGGTACACCTCACAGAGCTTGCATTCCTGTGACTCAGTTGTTTAGGAGGAAGGAGGAATTAATGTCTCTTGCCCTTTTTGTCACAGGAGCCTCTGGTGCATGTTTATGTAGCCACCTCCACAGCGCACTCACCTATTTCTCTAAAGGCAATCAGAAGGCTTTTTGTACTGGAGAGGCTGAGGCAGGGGTGGAGCATGGACCAAGGAAGCCTACCCTGATGCAGGAAGATGCAGTGAGATGCAGCAAGATGCATCTTCCTGAGTGAGGGGAGGATGCAAGTAGCCTTGCACATAAGGAGTTCTTGCCTGCTTGTTCATTCTGTTGTGTACCTGGTGCTCTTGCTCTTTTCACGGCCCCTGAATATCAAAGGTTTGCTTTTGTGAGGCAGTGGACAGTGGAGGGAAGAACTCCTTCGAGGAGTATTTAAGCGAGTTTGAATCTGGCTAGGTTACCACTTTAGGACTATAGCTGAAGAATATCAGCTAATCCTTCTCAGATAGGCCTGGTAAAGTCCCAACCAGCCAGCTGGTAGAAAAGTTCCTTCCCAGCCTTGCTCTCTGGCTATTGCTTGCCAAGTGGTTGAGACCTGGTAATTTCCTCTGAGCTGTGGGGAATGCCTTGGCACAATCCCTATCAAGGCTGCGTGGGGGGTGGGGGAGGCTAGCAGCTGGAGCCCTCCCCATTTCTCACCTGGTGCAGCCAGAGGGGGAAGTTCTGAAGTGTTTATTCTCAGAGGAAGGCTGCTCTGGCCGTAGGCTTGAAACATGAGCTGCTAGGTGGGAGTCACTTTTTCCATTCAGTGACCTTTTCTTTTTCTACCCAAGAGCTGTGTTAAAGTTTGACCTAAAACAGGTGAGGTGCAAGGTGTTCCTTGAATTTGGAGTAAGTGCGTTGTCAAAACCACATGGTTACAGCAGTGTTCAAACATTCTCTCTGGTCCTGGAAATCCAAGTTTCTAAGTCCACGTGTCCTATGCCAGAGCAAACACATCTAGTAGAAACAAACATTAACGTCTGGCATGTGCTTTTCAACTCCAGAGGGCTTTTCCTGTTCTCTGTGCTGTTGATGTTGCTCTTCTCACTGGGATGGGATCTGAGTGCTGCCTGCAGGCATACAGCAGGCAGGGCAGTGGGTGGTACAGGCATGTGAAGCAGAGCTGGCTTTGTACCAGTAGCCCACCACCTCCCTCTTTCTCTCTCAGCAGATTTTGCCTTTCTCTTGTGCTGGCTTCTCTCCCTACGATGGCTACTGGTGAACAGATCCTCCCTGCCCTGCAGGACTCATGGGGGGACTTCTGGCTCTTCCGTTTCTTTGTTAATGCTGCTGGCTATGCAAGTATTGTGGTGCCAGGGTTCCTCCTCATCCAGTACTTCAAGAGAAGGAATTACCTGGAGACAGGTAAGGGCAGGAGCATCCCTTCCACATCCTGCCTCCTTTTGAGCTCTCTACACCCCCTTGGTCAACCATGTTCATCACTGACAGCTTGTTTTGCCATCCTGCTTTGTCAGGTCAGGCTCAAGATACTTGCAGAGCTGCTTCACAGAGCTGTCTAGGTGTTATCCTCAAATAAATTTATTTAAGACCCCTGCACCAGTAGATGTAGGAGCTAGTAAAGAGGGAAGCTTCACCTCTCAAGCTGGTGCAGCGTATGGTGCCCAAGCTGTGGTTAATTCTGTCTCCATGCTCTACCTCGTTCAGGCCGAGGCATTTGCTTCCCTGTCATCAAATCGTGTGTGTTTGGCTCTGAGGTGAAGCCTGTGCACCAGGAGGATGGCTCCCTGCCACCCCGAGCAGAGCCCACAGAGTCCTCTACAACCCGACAGGTCTTCAAGCTGCTCTTCTGTGCTGCTGGTCTACAGGTAGGAGCCCTTTGCACATATGTGCAGCCAACCCGCTCTAGGAGGAGGTGACTGGTGGCTGCAGCACTGTTCTTGATCGGAGCGGGGTTGCAAGTTAAGGCACAGCCTCTCAAGCAGGATAGCCCATTAGCACTGCTGTATTGCCTCTAAGGGCTGCAGAGGTCAGTTTAATTTATGTCCTCTGGGCTGGGGCCATCCTGTCCCTGTGACTGCAGTCTTCTGCAGCCATGGATAGGGATAATTCTGTGATTCAGCAGATTGTTAGGGCTGCTTTTATTCTGGCCCTCATGTCAGAGCAGCAGTTTGTTTGAGTTCTCTTATCTCCCAGGTTCTCCTCTGGGCCACCCTTTGGGGCTGATGCATGCTGCCTTGATAGATTGGATTCAAATACAGGAGAGAAATACTGAATTCAGCTACAGATAAACAGGATTTTTTAATCTGAGCTTCCTTAATTCTCAGCTACAGCCTGAGTGTCACCAGGAAGGGCATCTTTTTGGGTCATGATCACTGTGATAGAAAAGCCCACACCTCCTGCAGCCAGTTGAAGACACCCACTCTCTGGCCTGCTCTCCTAGCCTATCCAGGCCTGCTGCAGGTCACAAGTCCTGCCATCTCTCGGTGCTGCAGTTTCTCAGGAGGGGATGTGTGGTGAGAGGAAATCTGTGTTACTTCTGCGAGGAGCTTGATACTGTGGCACCAGGGCTGGTGAGAGGAAATGTGTTACTTCAGTGAGGAGCTTGATAATGTGGCACCAGGGCTGCTGAAGTAGTGGAAGTGACAGCCAGAACAGTGATCATCCCTGGAGGACAATATCACCTGATGGGTTTGAAACTAGAATTGATTTGGATGGAAAAAATGAGCCTAGGGAGCTGGAAGTGAAAATCAATGCAGAGGCCACTGGGAAAACTGTGAGGACTTGTTGCAGGGATCTGGCTTCTGACCCATAGTTGTGCATCTATAAGGTTCCCTGATCCTGTTGGTCTGGTTCAGCAGTGTAAAGTGTGATTGCTTGCTGCACACCAGGATGTTTGCTTTGTGGGGTTCTCTCCCCTTCAAGAAGCTGTAAACTGAGCAGGTTTTGTTTTGGATGGCATGTTCCTGGTTGTAACCACACAGGACAGTGGGTTCTCTCAGATGGGTGGCGGAGCGGGTTGTGACCCCATCTCCCAGTGTGTCAGGGAAGCATTGCCATGCAGAGGGTGAGGCAATGCTGGGGCAAGCAAGGTTCTCTTGGGGTGTGTTCTTCCTGGGGTTACTTGCAGCTGCCATTGCAGGCCCTGACTCTTTGTGTGCTGCTCCTGTTTCACAGGCCTCCTACCTCACATGGGGTGTTCTCCAGGAGCGTGTGATGACAAGAACATACGGTGCCACTGAAACAGACCCTGGTGAGAAGTTCACGGACTCTCAGTTCCTAGTGTTCATGAACCGCATCTTGGCCTTCACGGTGGCTGGTCTGTACTGTGCTCTGACCAAGCAGCCACGTCATGGGGCTCCTATGTATAAATACTCCTTTGCTTCCCTCTCCAACATCCTCAGCAGCTGGTGCCAGTATGAGGCACTCAAATACATCAGCTTTCCCACCCAAGTGCTGGCCAAAGCCTCCAAAGTGATCCCAGTGATGATGATGGGCAAATTGGTGTCACGTAAGAGTTACGAGTACTGGGAGTACCTCACTGCTGCCCTCATCTCTGTGGGGGTCAGCATGTTCCTGCTCTCCAGTGCTCCTAACCGGCATGTGTCCACTGTCACCACTTTCTCAGGCGTAGTTCTCCTGGGTGGCTACATAATCTTTGACAGCTTCACGTCCAACTGGCAGGATGCCCTCTTCACCTACAAGATGTCTCCTGTGCAGATGATGTTTGGTGTCAACGTGTTCTCCTGCCTTTTCACGGTGGGCTCGCTGCTGGAGCAGGGCGCCTTGCTGGAGTCGATACACTTCATGGCCCGCCACTCAGAGTTCACGGCCCACGCCGTGCTGCTCTCCGTGTGCTCTGCCTGTGGCCAGCTCTTCATCTTCTACACCATCAACCAGTTTGGGGCAGCCGTCTTCACCATCATCATGACACTCCGCCAAGCCTTTGCCATCCTCCTCTCCTGCCTCATCTATGGGCATGCTGTCACTGTTGTGGGTGGGTTGGGTGTGGCTGTTGTCTTTGTGGCCCTCTTCCTCCGTGTCTATGCCCGCAGCCGCATGAAGAAGCGCAGTAAGAAGCTTCCACCAGGCGAGACCCCCGTGCAAAAGGTCTAAGGAACTGGTGCTATGGCATCTGAGCCATGCCTGTTCTCCTGCCTTCACTTGGGGGTACTTGCTTGATTTCTCAGAACCTACTGAGGAGCAGGATGGGGTATGGATAGGCTGGACCAGTGACTCACTTTTCCACCTGCTTTTCCTGGGAAAGGGGCCAGAACAAGCCCAGGAAATACTCTGGGCTCCCACAGCTCCAAACCTTTCCGTTTGCCTTAATAGGTCAAAGACTTCCAGATGAGGCATGGGCCTAATGTCTTGCATCCTGGGGCAAAACCAGCATGGGGCTGCTGGTACTCCTAGCCCTCTTCTGTCTCATAGCTTCTCTCCAAAGTCACTGATGAATAAGGGGAGCTCTTTTCCCTGGCACCGTCTTGCCTCTGGCTAATGCTTCTCCATTTCTATCATTACTACAAAACTCTGCAGGAGAAAAGGGCAAGCAAAACACTGGCTTGCTTTTTGATATGCCTCCAGTGCAGCAAGTCCCTTGCTGAGCCTTGCCCGAGGTCTTAGCACTCCTCCCAGGAGGTGCTCAAGGTAGGACCTCCAGCCTGTCCTACCTCAGGTCTGTATATGCTTTGGAAGGGCATGCTGCAGTGAAAGCCAGTACTTCCCCATTTGTTTTTGTCAGTTCTTGCCTTGGCTCCAAGGCACTTCCCTCCCTGAGCCCAGGCTGATTTTTATGCAGAGGCCGAGGCTGGCTGGTGCAGCTCCCAGGGCTTGCATCCGCTGCTGTTACAGGCCAAAGGCTGCGCTGCCCAGAAGCCCCAGCGTCGCCTTGGGGTGTCTCAGTGCCATGGTTTCTGAGCTTTGCAGCTGCCACTCAGAGAAGCACAATAGCCCCTCTTCTTCCTGCCCACTGCAGGCATCAGCCCTAGCTTTCCTGGGGCCGAGCCAGAGTCCCACTGTGCCTGGAGGGCTGAGAAATGGGGTAGTCTACTTGCAGTGCCTTGTTCCTGCCCCCCAGGCAGCAGGGGATGGAGCAAGTGGGCACCTGCTCCCCAGGCAGCAGAGGACAGCAGTGGAAGCTGCTCCTCTCCAGGAGCCTGGGTTTTAACTGGTCAACCTTTTTCTCTTCAAGACAAACTGGCTGACAAAGAGCAGGTTTTGGTACTTTTGAAAGGCAACATTTTTCTTATTTTATTAAATTAAAAATGATGCTGCATAGAGTGCCCTGGGGGTAAGTGTTCTTGTAAGTGTTCTTTTAAATGTTGGGTTATTTCTCCCACATCCCTGGAAGGAGGGGAGGGAGAGGTTTCCCAGCCCTTCCTGTGTCTTTAGGTTCTCTGTGTCAGGGAAGTTGTCTTTTCTTTCCAAATACAGGCGCCGCTGCTTTTGCCTAGGCAAGTATCAGGCAGGGATGCTCAGGCATACCCGGAACTCCAAAGCCTCACAAGATCCTTATGGCCACAAACGGGAAAAGGAGACAGTTTAATGTTGGTGTCACTTTTCCCTCACAAACCCTAGGGGTCACTGTAGCCATGGATGACAAACCCCTCTCATGGAGTGTGAGCCGAGTGCGAGGGGCATATGAATCCGGGGTTGTCCCAGACGTCTCTGTCATCTGGGACACAGGCAAAAGGCAGGGGGTGGACAGATGCTGCCAAACCCCTTAGGACTGCAGAAACCCAGAAAGGGCAGGGTGTACGTAGGAGAAAGGGAGGAGCATAAAGCACAGAGTCTTGCCCCAGGAGCTGAAAAGGAATAGGTCCAACTCCAGTCCTGAGCTGTCACCCTGCCCCCAGCACTACAGTGTAAGGGGACAGGTGCTGCATTCGCAGCTCCTGCCCTCAGAGGCCCTCTGATTGGGCCATACAGCAGCAACACAAGCTCAGGTCCTGGCAAAGCTTGTCCAGCAGATGGCAAAGGTTTGTTGGTTTGTGGGGCACGCAGCACTCTAGGTGAGGAGCTGCTGCACACTGGAGATCAGCCTACCTGCACAGCAAGGCATGTCTTTCTAGCCAGTGTATGGTGCCTGGGCAGAGAAGGCATAGAGATCACTTAAAGCAGGGCTTTGAAGCACAGGACGGGAGAGACCAGCAGCCTGGTGTGACACAGTTTGAGAACCTTTCCTCCATATGGTAGACGTAAACCACGTTGAAATCACATTCTTCCATGCTTCAATTTCAGTGGAACAAAACAGCAGACAACAAGAAACAAACCTGGGACAGCTGCACTGGGTCCCTCTGCAATGCTCTCAGCTTCATCTTGTCCACAGTCTCCTTTGTGAGCTTGCAGAGGGTCTCAAGCTTGGCCTTGCTCTCCTCCATCTTTTTTTCCTCCTCATCCTCGGGCAGCTCCAGCTCCTCTTTGGTGACTGGTACCAGGGTTTTGCCACCAAATTCCTTAAGCTGCTGCAAACAGTACTCATCAGTGGACTCTGCTATCTACACTGCCTCAAAGCCACCCTTCTGCACATGCTCCACAGAGGCTGAGTCGGCAACCTGCTGCTTGCTCTGTGTTGGTGAAGGGTAGAAATGAGATGTCACCAAGATGTAAGAGCTTGTTACAACCAGACAAACAGCATCAGTCACTTGGAATCCCTAGCACATAAATGGCTGCAGCAAGAGCTCTAAGCCTGGTGGGCTTTCCCCAGAGATGGGCTATGATTCAACACAGAAGGGCCTGATGGAAAAAATGTGCTTTAAGTCAGGGGTTGGTAGGCAGTAACCTGCCTGCACCTAACTAGGGCACGTAGTTCTGGCTGACCTGGTATGTAATAGATACTCCCCTGGGTCTCCATAAAGGACATAGACTCTGAAGTCTGCTTATTACCTGACTGAGGCATGTAACATAGCAGCTCTGAAAGGCTCTTTCAATTGTTTGCATTCTTGTGGATGCCCAAGTAGGGGCAGAAGGTATGTGTGAAGCCTCCAGGACTGGACTTGCAGCGCATTTGGCTGCTCCTGAGGCACAGCCATCTGCCTATCCCCTGATTGTGCCTTTGGTGTAGGGCAGCCAGAAGGGCCAGCTGCCCACAGAGGCTCTCTGGGGCACTCACAAGGTGATCTCTTACCCTAGCACCCATACAAAGAGGACACGGCGCGTGAATGAGATTGCTTCTCAAGCAGATGGGTCACGGCTTCCTCCCTCCTCCAGGTCCAGGGTACTCAGCATACTGTCAGATTCCTGGGAAAGGCCTAATCAGATTTCTTCTATTCTCTGTCCTCTGACAGCTCTGAGAAGAGCTCCAAGCATTTTGTCACAATATGTTCATGGATCACCTGGAGGATCTTGATCTGCTGGAGCATCTCATTGGAGCTACCCAGTCTTCTGAGTCTACTGCAGCCCAGATAAAGGCTGAGAAGGGTAAATGAAAACAGGAGTCAGGGTAAGAGTTCTGAGTTTCATCAGAGGAAGAAAAGTGCTGAGACACTGACTGCTGTGCACTCAGACCAGCTAGCTTCGTACTGGGAGCAGCACCACAGGCTGTGAGGGCCCCAGCCTGTGAAAAATGAGAGACATTGACAGGTGAAGAGACAGGAGATGTCTGTAATGGATTCACAGCAGCGAAGAATTATGTCAGCATGCAAGGAAAAAGGCACAAGTGCCAACAGGCAGCCAGCCCCACCCTCAACTCCTCCTTTCTGCTTGAGAGGTGGGGAAGCACACCTGAGTAGGCCAACAGCTCCCACTGCAAAACAGCCAGGCTACACCCAGTGAAATCCTGTAGCCCATGCCCTAGGGATGTCATGCAGCCAAAGGCAACTCACCTGCAGTGCTTCAGTGAAGGCCTTGGTCTCAGATTTGGCAATAGTGCCTGCATTGTTCATGATCTGCTTTTGTCATCCCAGCACCCGTGTCCACCACGGTGAGCATGAGGCTCTGGGGATTTGGGACCACGTCAATCTTGAGGACAGGCTCTCATATGGGATCTTACCCAGTGTGTCACAGGCCACCCAGGCACCAGCCTCTCCCTGGGCATCCTCCATGGGACCCCATGCCTCCAAAAGCCCCACGGTGGGCCATCGTGTGCTCCCCTGGAGTCCCTGGCAGAGGAAGGTGACCATCCCTGTGGTGCAGGCTCACTTCCGAGGCATTGGAAATGAGCTCCTGCTGCATCTCCTTGCTGGGGTAGAAGGTGTTGCTGATGAGCAACATGAGCTGGGCAACCTTCACCAGCAGCCCCAGCCCGGTAACCTTACCACGTCAGCAGAACTGCACCACTGCAGCGCCCATATCCTTCCACCCTAATCCCCCTCCCAACGCCATCAGCCCTCCCCGCGGGCCTTGTCCAGTCCATTCGCCCTCTCTGCCCTGGCTGCAGCCTCCACGGGTCTGTGCCGTCGCCCGGGGAGCCGCGGCGGGACGCCGTGTGGGGTCTCGTAGCGTTGCCGTTTAACGGAGCGGGTTAGTGGCGCTGCCGCCCAGAGAACTCCTTCTCGCACTTCACAACTCCCCCGACACCCTCTAGCCCAGGGCTCCGGGCAGGGAGCCGAGAGCCGTGCGTCCCGGCAGCCGAGTCCCAGCTTCAGCCCGCGCTGCTCCCGAGGCTGAGCCGTGCTTCGCAGCTCCGTGAAGCAACTCTAACCAGTAGCCCTGTGGATGAGCAGGGTCCGAGATGGTGCTGACAGCCTGTAGAGATCGTGCCAGGGTCCCAGAGCAAAGCAGGCCTGTTTTCTCCAGTGGAAGACAGCACTTGGGTACGCTCTTTTTAGTGTCTTAGGACATTAAGATAGAATAGAATAGAATAGAATAGAATAGAATAGAATAGAATAGAATAGAATAGAATAGAATAGAATAGAATAGAATAGAACAGAATAGAATCGACCAGGTTGGAAGAGACCTCCAAGATCATCCAGTCCAACCTAGCACCCAGCCCTAGCCAGTCAACTAGACCATGGCACTAAGTGCCTCATCCAGGCTTTTCTTGAACACTTCCAGGGATGGTGACTCCACCACCTCCCTGGGCAGCCCATTCCAATGCCAATCACTCTCTCTGCCAACAACTTCCTCCTAACATCCAGCCTAGACCTCCCCTGGCACAGCTTGGGACTGTGTCCCCTTGTTCTATTCTTGGTTACCTGGCAGCAGAGCCCAACCCCACCTGGCTACAGCCTCCCTGCAGGCAGCTGCAGGCAGCAATGAGCTCTGCCCTGAGCCTCCTCTGCTGCAGGCTGCACCCCCCCAGCTCCCTCAGCCTCTCCTCACAGGGCTGTGCTCCAGGCCCCTCCCCAGCCTTGCTGCCCTGCTCCAGACACCTTCCAGCACCTCAACATCTCTCTGGAATGGAAGAGCCCAGAACTGGACACAGCACTCAAGGTGTGTCCTGAGCAGTGCTGAGCACAGGGGAAGAGCAACCTCCCTTGTCCTGCTGCCCACACTGCTGCTGACACAGTGTGCTCCCGCTGGGCGCTCACCTGACCGACCGTGGGATCTGAGGGTGGGATAAGGGAACGCAGGCCCCACAGCTTTCAGCTGTGAGCGCCTGAAGTGCCGAGAGGATGGCTGCGAACGACGTGCGGCGGCGGCCGGGTGGCAGGGGCTGTGGTTCCCCCCAGGAGCAGGGGGTGTGCTCCGGCTGTTTCCAGGCCCAGAAAGGGGCCAGGCCCGCATGCTGCAGGCCACCGCACCCCAAAACGTGCCGGTGCGCCTCCCGTGTCAGACATGCCAGTGGGTCCCTAGCGCACCCCAGAGGCAGCACCCCTTCCCCTGCTGGCCCTGTGTCCACAGAAGAGAGCTGCAGACCTGGCTTTGCTGCCTGATGCTGGCTACGGGACACCCTGAGAACACCCAGGAAGTGCCACTTCCGTCAGCCCTTGCTCACCCCGTAGCCCTTCCTCCCATGGTGATGGAGACACATACCCAAAAGGGCATTTAACTTCTTTTATAGAAAACAGCCACTGTACAGACACATTTACACAGATGAGGGATGGGAAAAACAAGGAAGAGGTCAGGCCCTCCCCTACAACACAGGCAGACAGGGAAGGCAGCCTAGGTGGGGAGCTGCTGCCTCTCGCAGGAACAGTGCACACGGCTGGACCTCCTGTCACACAACTAGGAAGCAGAAATAAAACTAGGGGAAAACTGCAGGGAACAACAGCAATGAGAGCAGGAGAAGGTGGGGTGCAGAGACCTCAACCCAGCCATGGTGTTGGGTAGGACTCAGATGTCCATGTGTCCTTGGGATGCAGTGTGGAGACCTCACTGCCATGGTATTGGGTAGGACTCTGACATCTATGTCCTTGGGATGCTGTTCACCTGGCAGAGTAGAGATGACAAGGCTTGGCTGGAGTCTCCACTGTTTACAAGTTTTACCAGCAGAAGTTGTGTGGGATGATTCCAGGTCCTCTGGAAGGAGAGAACAAGTGTCTGTGTGGGATAGGGACAAGGGTAAAAGAGGGAGTAACACTGGATACCAGCCCTCAACTCTGTCAGAGAGAAGGCCGAGAATGGCTTTTGGCCACAAGCTGGGGAAATAAAGCAAAATGGGAGGCAGTTGGACTGCTGTGAGATGCCAGGGGTCTCTTGCACACACACGACACGGGGTAGGAGAAGGCACATAGGCCTGAAGGCATCACACAGCTGAGCATGGCAGGAGCCAGGCCAGCCCTGTAGAGTGGAACCGTCCCTGGGTGTAGCATCTGCCATGGCAGTGTGACTTCGCAGGGGCAGGTGCGAGGTGTTCTGTCCCCATGATGCAGAGGTGTCCAGGGCTTCAGAGGATGCGAAGCTGCCTCTCAGTGTCCCTGCGCCCTCCAGGCGCCTCTGCTAGATGAGCATGCGGAACAGAAAAGAGATGCCAGCTCCTAGGGACAAGCCCAGCGCCAGGAAAAAGGTCATGACAGCTCCAGCCGTCTCTGCTTCGTGGGCAAGCACTTTCCTAGGGGAGAAACAGGTGTCAGAACTGTCCCTGGGGATGAGTTCAATGGAGAGAAGCAAAGTGGCCAAAGAGGAGTCAGAAGCTGTGCTCATCCACAGCAAGAGCAAATTGACTTTGGCTCCGAGACCCTGCCTCTGCATTAGGGGCTTGTAAAGAAAAAGTGCACCAGATGAGCTGCTCTGTTCTGCACCAGACACACCCTGCCCAGACTCCTGCCCCCATGCACTGCAGCTGCTGCATTGGTCAAGGCTGCCATGCTGTGCTCCCCTTCATATCCCTGCTGTGTCCAGCCCCTTCCCCAGCATGGCAGATTGGGCAGCCCAAACAACAGGTTCATCATCTCTAGGATATGGAAGCAGAAAGCTGGAAGATGGGAAACAGGAGTTGTCTTCCCTGAGGTGGTGTGGTGATTTGGCTCTGCACCTGCATACCCTTCTCCAGATGCCAGAGCTGGGCAGAGCCAGGCTCCAGGAGTCATGCTAAGGCTGGCACCTGGACGTATAACCAAGCCTTCCCATCCCCAGAGCTTTTACTCACTTGGGCCCAAAGCACATGCAAAGGCTGGCCAGGTAGCCATTGGAGATCGAGAAGATGATCATGAAGATGATGTACCAGGCGTCATGAGAGAATACAACAGGCAGGTAGTCACGGGGTTGTACGTTGCACAGCATGAAAAGAGGGACAAAGATGACACGGAGGGCCACCAACACTGGCAGGAGGCAGCTATCCTTCCCAGGCTGGAAGAAAAACACAGCCCTGAGCAACTGAAAAGTGGACACTCCCCATCCCATGGCATGCTGGCAGGGGCTGCACAGAGGCTGTCCCTATTGTGCCAGGGTTGTGGAGCAGCCACAGAGACAGCAAAGCTGATGAAAGACTTTCTGCTACAGCAGACCTCAGTATTACCACCTGCTGTGGTAAAGAAGGACTACTAGGTCTGAATGTCCTGTTGCAGATGACTTGGAGAACAGCAGCAGTACAGCCAAAATACTGAGCTGAGCTTGTGGGTGACTGCTAAGCCCTTGCTGGAAGTAACAGGCAGGCAGGAGAGGCTTGTGCACGCTCATGCAGTCTCCTCCTGCAGTGAACCACCATGCAGGACAAGGCTGGCTGAGGTAACTCCTCTCTGGCACCTCAGAACCTGCAAACTGGGCTTTAACCACCAGCTCTTCAGCCTCCTACGCCACCCCCCAGCCAAGCGGGGAAAGACCCAACAATCTGGGTATTATGTTGGAGCTGTTTCAGATCCTGGTGGGAGTGGCACAGGGAGTTACAGTCTCCTTGGATCCTAAGAGGCCTGGGCACATGAGGCTGGGACAAAGGAGGAGGCACTGTGCCCGTGTTGCCCCTACAGCTGAGACTTCAGCAGTCCTTCATACAAGATGTGCCTGGCTCTGTCTGGGATCCCCTTGATGAGGTGCCAGTGCTGCAGATGACTGTCTCCATGATCTGACATCAGGAGGGACCCACAGCTGCCTTGGGAACTGACAGGATACCAAAGCCACAGTACCCTTTGTGAGCATGGAGGGAAGCTGAGATTAGGCCAGCTGCTGTGCTGGTGGGCAAACTGGCAAAAGCCTCTCCTGCTTGAGGAGGATAAAAGAAGTGAGTGGGGCCCCAACCAGGGAAGTGAAGTTTAAACCACAGGCAGTCAGACTTTCCACACAGCCTTGTTTTAAAAACGTCTCCTGCTGGGTCATCCCACCATAAACGTTGTGGCCTGGACACCAGGCAACATGGCTCATGGCCAAGCCAATAGCAGCCAGCAGTGATGGCTAGGGGAGAAGTGGCTCCAGGCCATGGGGAAGCCAGGCTCCGACACAGCCCACAATGCATGGTGCTAAAAAGCTTCTCTAAACAAACAGCCTGAAAAATACAGGGGGAAATGATGCTTGGGGGACTGGTAAAGAGGCAGAAAGAGACACAGACAGGGAGAACTGCTTTCTTTGCCCACCCCCAACACAGCCCACATCACTCAGCCCCAGTGGCTATGAGCCAGGCAGAGAAGATGGGAGCAAGGGAACAACGCTGTGTCCCATACAGCATGGCTCTGCCCCACTCCCAGGACAACATTCTTCAAAGCAGCTGTGTCCTGTGCAAAGGCCAGACGTTTTATTTTGGGCTGCCCTGTCTTTCACCCTCTTTCTCTGCTGCCATCCTACCTTGCTGTTTGCATAGCTGGAGTGATTTGTTTACAAAGAGGCCTCATCCAAGCCATGGTGAAAGAAGGGCCAACCCTTGGAGGAGGACAGGACAACGTTGTGGTTCTCAGCTCTGACCCATAAATCTCTACTTAGGTCCTAAAGCCAGGGCAGGAGTAAACTCTGCACCTCCTTCCTGCTCCAAGCCATGGATAGCATCCTGAGTGAAAGCCATGGCCAAGGGCCTGAGGATGGAGAGTGCCTGGGCATTTTCTCCCTGTCCCATGCTTACCCATGTGAAGAGGGCAGTGAAACTTCGTCCTGTCCAGTCGCAGACATTAAAGAGCAGGAAGCAGGAGACAGGGATAAAGTAGAGACCTGCAGAAAACAGAGGTCACTCATGAGCCCAGGGTGCCCTAGGCTCTCCTGCCAACTACACAGAGACAGTCTTTCAGGTCTAGGTCCTCCTGGTTTCCCATTAAGCGCTGGAACAGTTTCTCAGCCAGGCCAGTGTCCACACCGAAACCATCAGGCACACTGATTTCCTCTTCCCCTCAGGCGCTGGCTTTGTGTGGCAAGGTTATGGTAGTGGGGGGCTACAGGGGTGGCTTCTGGGAGGAGAAGCAGCTTCCCCTATGTGTGATGGAGCCAGTGCCAGCTGACCCCAGGACAGACCTGCTGCTGGCCACAGCCAAGCCAGTCAGTAACAGTGGTTGTGCCTCTGTGTTAGTGTATTAAGAATGAGGTAAATAACCCAGAACTATGCAACTGCAACCAGGAGGAGTGAGAATACTTCAGAGAAACAACTCTGCAGGCACCAAGGTCAGTAAAGACTGAGGTGGAGGTAGGTGCTCCAGGCACTGGAATAGAGCTTCCCCTGCATCCTGTGATGAAAACCCTGGTGAGGCACAATGTCCCCTTTGCAGCACGTGGGGCTAACACTGGAGCAGATATCCACCTGCCACCCATGGAGAAACCCACACCGAAACAGGTGGATGCCTGAAGAAGAGCGTAACCCCATGGGAAGCCCATACTGGAGCAGACTCCTGATAGGATCTTTGGACCCATGGAGAAAGGAGCCCATGCTGGAGCAAATTTGCTGGTAGACTGGTGGGGGACCCATGCTCTGTTCCTGAAGGACTTCACCCCATGGAAGGAACCCACATTGGAGCAGTTCATGAAGAACTGCAGCCTGTGGACAGGCCTGATGTTGGAGAAACATCAGTTGTGGAGGACATCCATCTCATCTACGCTAGGTGGGGGAGAAGGCAGAGACATCGGGGCTAAAGTTAAGTGCAGGAAGAAGAGAGGAGTTGGGGGAGGTGGTTTTAAGATTTAGGTTTTATTTCTCATTACCCTACTCTAACGTGATTTGTAATAAACTAAACTTATTTCCCCGAGTTAAATCTCTTTTGCCTGTGATGGCAGTTTCTGAGCTCCCTGTCCTTATCTCAGTTCCTGAGCCTTTTGTTTTCTTTGCTCTTCCCTGTCCACCTAAGGAGGAGAGTGACAGAATGACTTTGGTGGGCACCTGGCTACTCAAAGCACCGCTTTCTTTGCTCCCATGAACCTTGGTTTCAGTTTCCTCCTACACTACTCCATCCCTGGCCACACTTACCCCATTTGTTTCCGTCTCCGAGGACAGTGGACACATTAGCTGTGATGGAAGGAAAGACGCCGATGGTGACAGTGAAGACGAAGCAGACAGACACAGCCATGACCCAGAGCTAGACAGGTGAAAGAAGGAAGATGGTACCAAACACAGCGCAAGAGACCAGTGCAAGGCTGGTCTCCTCTCCCCATGCTCCCCTACACCTGTGTCTATCCCCTGATATGAGGGGCAGGGCTTGCTGGCAACTCACAGACCTTCTTGAAAATAGCAATGACCGAGGGCTTCTCATCAGGGCTGTGGACAGGGATGATCTTCGAGTTATTCTGCTCCATCCCATTGGGCTCATCTGCAGAGAGACACACAAACAGCACAGCACACCTCAGAAAGCTGCGACCCGATTCAGTTCTTCTGTCTGCCTCCTCCTCTCAGCTCTTCCCATACCTTTCTTAATCAAGTCTCTCTTGGTCTCCAGCTCTGCGTTGTACACGTGGTACTCTGTCTTGTCCTTCATGGAGTAGTATCGGAAGAAATCCTGCAGAGAGACAGCCACAGAGAACTCTTTCACGTGTGAGGGAAGAAGGCTGCCAGGGGCTGTGTGGTGATAGCAGGTTGGGGCAAACGCAATAAGGACAAAGTGGTCCTTCCACTTATGTCGAATGCTGATGCTTTTCTGCTCAGCCAGTGGCTCACTTCCACAGTACCCCAACAATATTGTTTGAGGTGGGAAGTATCCCAGAGACCTCCCTTAGGACAAAGATGCTCAGTAGGAGCCAAGGCTGGGGTGCTAGTGGGCCACAGTCTGTGGATGTGCAAAGGTCCCACGGCCCCACACCATTCCCCATCAGGACAACAAAGTCTCACCATACGAGGCAGAAGGATGTAGGAGAAGATTGCCAGCACAATTGCCACACAGGCTGTGGTGAAGTAACCAATGAAGCTCTCGGGTTGCTGGGCACCAACTGGAAGCACAGGAAGGGAGAAGACGGCAGGGGAAAAGACAGAAGATGATGAGGGTTGAGAGGAGTGAGGCTCCCTCCTAATGCTACAGCATGGCCCCAGCAGATCCTGTTGATAGCAGTGCTCTGGGAAGGCTGTCACCTGCAGAGCAAGGATTACTCACTTGCAATACTGAAGATCATTGCCAAAGCAGCAAAGGTGCCTGCCAAGCCCTGCCCACTCATGATGGGAGCTGTGTAGCTGGCAGGCAGGAGTCCTGCCAGCCCAAAGAGGCTACTCTGGAGGATGGCACCAAAGGCTGTGAAAAGGAAAGAGGAGCAGAAATGAGGAATTGAAGGCAAGATGGACTGTACCTCTGTGGGGAGCCAAGAGCCCTGCACAATGAGGCAAGGCAGGTCTCCCTCCTCCTTGGCTCTCCCACAGCAAAGTTCATGCTTTTCTCCAAGAGAGATTATTCTTAGGACACGGGACTGTGTCCTTTTCTTTCCCCCTGCTGCCTCACTCACAGTTGATGAAGACAATGCTGATCATGGTGAAGACAAAGAAGGGAAGAGGTTCCATGGCAACCTTCACCATAATGGCAGTGACTAAAAACACCAGCCCAATGGCCACCAGGCTGCCTGATATGCGGATCTGCTGAGGAATCCTGCAAGAGAGGGTTTCAGTAAGGAAAAGTCTGTGAGGCTGCATTCAAGCTCTCCCACAGGAATCCCAGACAAACCCCAGCACAGGACACAGGTGTTTTTGCTTTTCACTTGACGGAAAGGGCTGTGGCTTGGCTTAGTGCTAGGGCAAGAGGATGTGCCAGGGCTGTGTGGCCCTGTAGGGGCTAGCAGGGTCAAGGACAAGGCAAGGCTCACCGCTCGTGGATGAAGGAGTTGAGGCAGGTGAAGATGAGGAGGGGCACCATGGCGCAGAGAGTCATGAAGTTGTCAAAGATGGACTGCAGGTAGGAGGGGGAAAAGGTCGTCTGGTTGGAGGAGCGGCTCATCTCCGGGTCTGCAAGGCGGCTGATGAAATACTGTGAGGGAAGAAGCCTGGTGGAGCCAAGGTGCTGTGAGGCCTCCTCCCAGCACGCTCAGGTCACCTTTGTCCCTGCTCCAGCCCCATGGCCAGCCACCTCAGCACCACTCATCCCACCAAGGTCACCCACACATCTGTCTCACGAGTGCAAACACAGGAGCTATAAACTGCCCTGTGCTGCCACACCTACAGCATGGGCCCTAGACATGAGAGAGGACAATGAGTATTATGGGTGGCAGCAAGAGGGAAGTTCTCACCTCCCTGGCAGTCATGAAGAAATTCCATGGCAGCAGTGTTCCCAGACCAAGAATGAAGAAAATCAGCCAGACAGCCTTGTACCTGCAGAGGGGACAGAACGGTTCAGAGCACAACATGGGGCAGGGCAGCAGAACAGCATCACTTCTGACCAGGAAGGCCAGTGGGATCCTGGGGTGTATTAGGAAGAGTGTGTCAGCAGATCAAGGGAGGTTCTCCTCTGTCTCTACTCTGCCCTGCTGAGACCTCATCTTGAATACTGTGTTCAGTTTTGGGCTTCCCAGTTTAAGACGGACAGGGATCTGCTGGAGAGGGTCCAGCGAAGTGCTGCAAGGATGATGAGGGGACTGGAGGGCATGGCTTATGAGGAGAGGCTGAGGGACCTGGGGCTGCTTAGTCTGGAGAAAAGACTTAGAGGGGGTTTGATAAATGTTTATAAGGATCTGAAGGCTGCCAGGAGAGGGGGACAGGCTCTGCTCACTGCTCCCTGGGATAGGACAAGGAGCAATGGAGCAAAACAGGTTCTGCCTCAACACAAGGGGGAACTTCTTTGCTGTAAGGGTCACAGAGCACTGGCACAGGCTTCCCAGAGAGGTTGTGCAGTCTCCTTCTCTGGAGCCTTTCAAGGCCTGTCTGGATGTGTTCCTCTGTGATCTGTGTTAGATAGGATTGTCCTGCTCTGGCAGGGGGGTTGGACTTGATGATTTCCTTGGGTCTCTTCCAACCCCTAATATCCTGTGATCCTGACTGTCTCAGATCCCACAAGAGGTAACATCAGACTGAGGAAGGAGAATGAAATGTATTGCCCTGTGCCAGCTCTACATCCCCTGCTAGCCTGGGCTGACAAAGGAGATGTGGCACCACAGAGGGGCTATGGGAGGCTTTCCCTGGGAGGGTAGGAAGGTGGGTGGAGGCTGGCTGCTCCTCACCATGTTGCAGCCAGCTGCAGAGGAGCCATTGCCAGAGCTGTAAGTCATGCTCCCCAGGCATGTCCCAGTGCCAGGGACAGCTTGCAACCTGTTTTCTATGGAAAAGCTGATGGAGAGAGCATCTCAGGGATGTTACAGCTCAGCAGCCCAGTGAGCATGTAGGAGAGGGAGTCCCATAGATGCTGGATACCCCTGTCCTCTCAATAACCTAGATGTGCCCCTACACCAGAGCCCAGCATTACCTATCTTGGGGCCCGTCTCTTGCTGTCATCTTGTGTGGCAGGAGTCAGTACAGGTCCCAGCAAGTCTTGTGGCTGATCTCCGTCTGGAAAGCAAACAGGATTTTATGGGGAAGTGAGGGACTCGAGTCAGGCGGAGGCAGTGCTGCTTTTAACCCCCGGCCATGCTGCCAGGTAACCATTCCACAGTACTGGAAGCCAAACAGAACCAGCAAATAGCAAGAGCATAGTGCAGCAGCTTTGGAACCTGTGGCTCAGAGTCCGCTGGCCGTGGCACATGGCCTTATTTTGCCGGACGGGGGCCACCAAGCGCTCGCTCCGAAACGGAAAGCCTTGCGGTGATGCGCAGGCTGCTCAGCGCCGCCTGCCAGCTGCTCCGCAGCAGCTCTTACAGGATTTGTGAGCTCGCAGGTCTCTGTCCCCAATCCAGAGGCTGTAAGCCTTCGCTCCCATAAGCGCAGCAGCCCAGCCTCCCTCCGGCGCCCGGGGCACGGCGCCACACAAGCCACCTTTCATCCAGCAGCCTCTCCGGCCAGAGCCGCGCAAACCCTCCATTTCCGATTCCCCTTTCCCTGGGTCACCTTGGAGACCCAGGGCGTCTCCGGCACCGCAGCCTGCGCCCCAGCACCCGCCGCTCCCTTCGCTCCGTCACCACCTGCCCAGCGCCCTGCCCGCCTGGCGCTGCTCTCCCCGCAGGCAGCCCCGAGAAGGACCCTTCCCTCCCCAGTCCCCCCCAGCTCTTCCTGGGGCACAGCGGGATTAGCTGCCTCGGAGACACCGCAGGCCTGCCTTGTCCTTTTCCAGCCCGAAGGGTACAGCATCGGGTGCTCCGGCGCCCCTCCCAGGGCTTCATCTGCAGCGAGGCTTCCGGCGCTGGCTGCCCGGCGCCCCGGGGCATGCCGTTCGGCTGCCCGCGCCGCGGCCGCGGCTACCCCATCCCGACCCGCGGCCTGCGCCCCGCACGGGCGGGCCCGGAGCGCATGCTGGGAGCTGTAGTCCCCGCGGGGCGCGGAGCGCGGCCGAGCCGCCCCTCGCCGCGGGTCCTGCGCCGCCTCGCCTCCTTCCCCCGGGGCGGTCTTCTGGGAGGGGGTGGCCGTGGGAACGAGCCTGCGGCTAGGATGGAGTCGACACACAGCCGGTGACTGTGGAGAGCGATTTGGGAACCCGTTGGCTTCTTGGCAAAGCCAGAGCAGGAGAACAGGTGTGTCTGCCTGGGACCGAGTCCCAGCGACCTGGCAAGTGCCACCCCATGACTCTGAAGCCGCGTGCAGTGCTTCTACCGAGTGTTGCAGTGCAGCGAGTTCAGGGTGTGAGAGCCTCTGCCTCGAGTGAGGCACTGGAGCTTCCCGAAAAAGCATCCCGAAATCCCCGCCGGGCAGCCCGCCCGTGCCTCCGCAGGCAGGGAACGCCCCGAGCCCTGGCAGCGGTTTAGCAGCGACACCTGCGAGTTGCTGCCGCCACGTTACTCACAGAACCCCCTCTGGCGCACCGCTCGCCCTCCAGCAAACAGATCTCACCCCAAAGCAGAGGGACGAACCCCAGCCTGCCCCACAGCTCCCCAGCAAGCTTTCGACAGTCTGCCCCTTGCCCAGCCAAGCTCTCTGCCCCATCCCAATCTCCCAGCAGGTTACGCGGGTGTCCCAAGAAACCAGGGCAAGAGCGGACCCCACAGACACAGCTGGGGATGCGGGAGCCGCGGAAAGCCTGGCGTTCAGCGTGTTTTATAGCAGCACAGTTCCCCCTTTTCCGCACTGCCCTGCCCTTGGGGGTGAGCGCCAGGCCCCGGCTCGAGTCACGGGGGCTGGGCCATGTGGCTATAGTGGCATCTGTGGAGGAGGTGTCAGGTACCACAGCTGGCACACGGCCCAGGTCCCACCGTCCAGGGAAGGGGGTACGGGAAGAGTGGCATGGGGGAGTGGCAGGCGCCAGGGCCAGCAGGGAGGAGGTGAAACGATCAGAGACTGGAGTGTCCTGCGGAAGGGCACTGTGTGCTGCTTCACCATGCTGCTTTCCTGGCCACCTCCTGCTTCCGTCTGCACAGTCCCCGCATCCCTGTGTCTGGAGCCTGACCTCCTCAACAGGCGCTGCCTGGCTGCAGCCTCCTGCCGGCTTTGTTTGTTTTCTGTCTCACTTCACTAAATGCCTTATTTTTTTTCCCACAAAGAGCTGGTGCCTGCCAAGGGGCGCACAGGTCAGCATTTATTATGGCAGGAAACGTCCAGCTGCCAGCTCTTACAGACAGACTTGCAACAAACAGAAAAGGTCACAGAAACCAGCACCAGCAACAGGCGGCAGCAATGCTCCTACCTGACAAGAGCAGCCCTACCATAAGGGACTGGAGGACAGGCTCCAAACATCAGGCTGGCACAGCACAGATCTAACCACCTCCTGGAGGAGTCCACTGATGTTTAGCCTGGCTACCAGCTCAGCGACAGCACAGCGCTGGGGCAGGGAAAAGGAAGAGGGATACAGAGCCTTGGTGTAAGAACGTTCACTTTGTCCCTAGCAGTACAGCAGTTTTGTATCTCCTCAGAAGCAATGAGTAAATGGAAGGAGCAAGATAACATGGAGTGGGCTTAGCAAACCACAGACTTATCACCTCTGAGCAGGTACAATCAAGAGATGGCACAATTTTAACTGTCCATTCACAATACACAAAAGGCCTTGACAGATGCTAAGTGGATACATGTGGCATTGAGATACATGCAATCACATTGCCAGCCAAGCCCAGGGAGCCCATCTCAGAGCCAGCTGTCACCAAAATTGCCTAACCTCTACAGAAAAACTTGCAGTGCAGGACAGCCAGGCCTGCAGGCAGCCACTTGTCACTGGGCAGCAGAGATTTTGCCACCTCTTGCTTCCCACACGCCACCTTTTCATCTGCTGCTGCTGCCTTCACTGAAGGTGAGCACGGGTGAGCACAGCACACACTTGGCTTTCCACTC
Source organism: Pogoniulus pusillus (assembly GCF_015220805.1). Lineage (NCBI taxonomy): Eukaryota > Metazoa > Chordata > Aves > Piciformes > Lybiidae > Pogoniulus > Pogoniulus pusillus. Next base: position 24,148,526 of record NC_087281.1, on the reverse strand, counting down.
CAGAGTGATTTCACAGTGCCAGGTAGGCACGTTACAGGTTTATACACAGAAACCACAGCTCTTCAAAGTACAGACTTCTACACCACACTGAGCATAGCACCATCCTCACAGTCCTTAGATAAGGGGCTGCTGAAAATCTTGGGTAAGCATGGCATAGGCACAGACTTAACTCCTCAGCTACTTCCCCAGCCTCTGAGCTGGGAGGGACGTGCCAGCATTTTGCACGAATGCAGTTTGCAGCCCATGGTAGGTTTCACTTCTGTGAAATCCCTGCTTCCTCTTCCGTGGGAGCCTCTGAGCAAGGACAGCATCTCTCTCTGCATGCAGGGCTCCAGCCAGGGCTCCCTCACTGTCAAAGAGCAGATGAACATTGGAGTGGTTTCCCCATGCCAGCCACAGCTTTACAGGCCTGGACTGTATCCACCCTACAGCACGTTTCCCATTCTATCTCGCTTAGTCATCCAGACACAGCTCCACGCCTTCAGTCCTTCTTGTTGCTTTCCTCCCAGCCTTCCCTGGCTCCCCTCAACCCTTCCAGAGACATGGGGGCTGGGGCCATGCAGGGAACTACACGAGAGTGAGATGCCAATTTGAAAAGCAGTGCAAGGTCTTTCTGCTTTGTCACTCATACAGATGGTTTAATGTGTTTTTCTGCACACCAAGCCATCAGAAACAGCACCAGGCCTTGCTGCAAGTGGTCAGCCAATTTTGTCATCTTGTTTGCAGATCTGGAGCTTCTCCCCACTTCCTTCTCTATCACTTCATATTTATCTAAACTGAATTTCATATGCTTACTGCCTGACGTTCTAATGGTCTCCTGTAGTCTTCTTGGCTGGCATTTGTCCCCATGAACCTGAGTAATCTAATCACTTTGGCAAGCCCTCTCATCCCATTGCTCATTCCCTTTTCTAGGTCACTCACAAACATGTTGAGAAAACATGAGACCCAAGGCAGCAATCCCTTTCCACCAAAAAAAAAACCAACTGACCACTGACTCCTACACCCTCCTTCCTGTTTTCATACCAGTTATGGAGCCATATGAGGACCTTCCCTCTTGACCAGCCAGTTCCCTTAAAAACTGGGCTGAAAGCCCTGGCTGAATGCAAGCAGCACAGGGGCCACAAGCCCAGAGCCCCTACGAAGCGCTGCCTCAGTCTGGGGGCCCCTCAGCAGCAGCCTCCCCATCTGTCCACAGACTCCGTGCCGGTGCAGTCACCCAGGACACGCAGCTGGTCAGCTTTTGCCTGAGGTTCCTCCGGCCCTTAGAAATGAAGGTCACACCTTCCCCCTCTCCCAGTGCCCCGGAGCCAAGGCAGTTGTGGATGAACGACTCTAATCACACATGACAGCCAGGCGGTTCATGCTCCGCTCCTTCTGGTGAAGATCGCCTTGCCCTAGCAACCTGTTGCTGTTTAGCTTTGCTTTCTAACCTCAGATGCTCTGAGAAACCCCCCAGAAGGTGGAAGAAACTGCTCAGGCTTTTCTGGAGTGAAGAGGCAAAAGTTTCATTTAGCTTTTCTGTTATGGCCTCTCTTCCTTTGACCTCCCCATCCTTCCAAAGAACGATAGCAGGCATTTTCCATCAGAGAGCTGATACCTCTTCCTAGAATTCTTGTTCTTCTCCTTCTGAGCCTTGCCTCTCAGCAGACAGGCTAGCTGCATTATCTGCTCCCCCAGTGCTGCTTGTGCCTGTGTCCTGAGCAGGATGGGGATACTTCTGCCTCCTCCCTTGCCTTCCTACCTGCAGACAAGTCTCTCTGCATTGCCAGGGCTTGGAAGGCAGAAAAAACCTCTGTAAGGCAGCCCATGCAGCACCCTCAGCATGCAGAGGTGAGGGTACCTGGGCAACATTTCTGATCTGCTTTACCTTGCCGCTCCCATGGACACCATAAGAGGCAGCTCCAGACTCTTGCTGCTTTCAGGCTTGCAACGAATTCCTCAGGCAGCTGGAGCTGCAGAGGCCGTCCCCACTCCCGGCACTGGCTGCTGGCTGTTATCTCAGCTGCCGGGTGGCACAGGGAGGCACGGGGGGAGCACTTAGCCCTGCGCTGTGTTTTCAACTCTGCATACCAGCCATCTGCGAAGGTCCTTATCTGAGGAGTTCAAGGAGCCTTGAGAGGCTCCCCAGGGGCCCTTGCCCCAGCCAGGTGAAGTAACCCGGTTGAGTGGAAAAATCCCCAGGGCCCGGTGAGACTCCAAAGCTGTCCCAGAAAGGCTTCCCACCAGGGAGAGGGAAGAGGGCAGTGACAGGGCCAGAGCCACCCCTAAAACTACCCCAGGTAATACAGCTGGGACTCTTCCACTTATCACAAAGTCCCATTAGGCTGTAGACATCCACCTCACCACTGGGGCTTCTGAGCAGGTTTTCATCTCTGACATATCACTGGCCAATATCAACAAGGGGCCCCCAGCAATGGCAGCCCCACAATGAACACACAACCGTCCTCAGCACATGGTGAGCCCACACAGATCTGGTCGCCGGCCAGTAAAAAGCCCTCCAGGCACCCACACGACCCTCTCTCTATCCTGGAGCAGACGGGCTTTCCTGCTCAGCATCCCATCAGATGTTGCAGGGGGACATTATAATGTCACAGCAAGAAGCTTACCAGAAAGGCAAGTTGGTCCCAGACCCTTGTTCCTGGTCACCTCAAGCCACAGGGCTGTGGAGGCAGCACAGCCTTGCGAGAAGAAGGAAAAGTCCCACAGATGGCAGAGCAGTTGTCAGTGGTTTGGGGGCGCAGAAGGAGACTGAGCTCCCGGCAGGGCAGGAGGTGAGGGAGGACGTCATTGCTGAGGAGGTGTCGGAGGGGGAGAGATAAGCTGCTCTGGGGAGCCTGTTTGCAGAGGCACGATTAGTAGCAGCTCTTCTGAGGGGCTGGTTGTCCTGATGGCACCCACTCAGGCCACTGTCCCAGAGCAGAAGACCATGGCCTTCAGGCCACAGCCCTGACCGCTGTCTGCCAGGCTGGAGAAGGAGGTGTGTTTCCCCAGAGCAGGAGTGTGTTTCCCCAGAGACCCACAGCCAGGTTCAGCTTCTTTCTGTTGGAAATGTTGAAAAACAAAGATCCTTTCTCCCGAGGGCAAAGGGAGGGATTTACTCAGGGCCACGCTCAGTGCAGCTGTGTGGTGCACAAGCTTCCAAAACCAGGCAGAAACAACCTGGACAGTGCCACCAGGCAGCTTTCAGCACCTCCAGGGGCTGCCTGGAGGTGGGGAAGGGCAGGCTGATGATCTGCTCCAGGCAGACACAGCAGCTCACACCAAGCTTATGTCAACTAGCCATGGCTTCCTATGGGACCACCCTGAGTTTAAGAAGACACCAGGAATGCCTCACCCCAGAGATTCATCTTTGACCAGCATCTTCTGCAGCTGGTAGTCCTCAGTAGCCCATGTCTGTAAGGCTATTCCAAGTCCCTTAAGGTGATGATGGGGACTGAGGCGGGAAGAGGCACAATGGGAGGAAGCCACATTTCCGCTTCCCAGTGGAGAAAACCCTAAAGGACCCCTGGGGAGACCAACCGGACAGCACTAATGTAAAGATCATCTGGGAGCACACGGAGCAGCCAGAGGCAGCCCCAGGCTGGGAGCAGGTCCTCCATGCATAGAGGTGTCTGGGGCTTGGTGAAGTGGTGGCACAGGCACAGAACCAGAACAGCCATGCATGGAGGACAGAGGCAATCCCAACCGCGGCACAGCACAAGGCACAGTGCTGGTTCCTGCATGCAACAGCCCAGCTGTCCCACAGGCATGTGATACTCCCTATTCCCACCCTGGTGGGCTGGGGCATGGCTGCCACATGCTTCATTTTTGCTTTAGCAGATTCCCCTCAAGTCATGCTTGGACTTGCTCAAGAGTAACCCCTGTCTGTACAGATGATATCTTGGGCAGCAGCAGGTTGGAGGGATGGGCTGAGCCTACGGGAGCATGGCCCCGTTTCCTCCTTCATGGCTGCGGCTGCAAGGAGCGAAGGTGAGACCCATAAAGAGAGAGCACACAGCAAAACAGCACAAGAACAAAACAGCTCATGGCCACACAAAGCTGAAGATAAACACTCCATGAATGCATGGGAAGAAACCTAGGGGATAGAGTCCCACAGCTGGGGAATGAAGGAGGGGCAAGAGGAGTTTCTCCATATCCTGCTTCATCCTGGGCTTGGTAGAAGCCATATCTACCAGCAACACGTCTACCTCAAGATCACAGCTAGAGCAGCAGGGCAGGAATGCAGAAAGCCACCTGCCAGTGGCGGCCCCCAGAGCATTGGGATAGATATTGGAGAGCACTTCTCTTTCGTTGCTTTGTGTTTCTGGCCCCAGGACTGAGCTCAGAACTGGAAGACTCAGAAAGGAGTCTGGCCAGGAATGACACAAGGGAGCTGAGTGCAGAGCAAACTGTGGTGAGGGGCTGGGGCAGAAGGATGGGGACAGCTTATGTTCTAGGTCCTCAAAACAGCATTGCAGTGAGGAGCAAGGTGGGAGGGGGCTATGGGATCATTGAAAAGTTCAAAAGCCCCTGTAAATCCTTCCCCATGCTATCCAAGGAGCTCTCTCTATGCACAGATGCCCCTGGCAAAGGAGGCTCAGAGGGCTGAGTTCAACCCCAAACATGTTTGTTTCACCCCAGAAGCCACTCTGCACTTTGCAGTGGTGGAGAGCCCAAGTCCAGGGCTAGCTCACTCATCCACAAAATGGGGCTGCTTCTGGAAGGACAGGAAAAGCTGTCAGTTGATCAGCAGCAAGAGACCTGCCCATAGCAGCAACCTGCCCACTGCTGCCCAGCCACCTCCTGCGCACCAGGGCATGTTTTCCTCCCAGAGGAGAAGCTCTGTGTCCTCAGGGCATGTCTTCCTCCCAGAGGAGAAGCTCTGTGTCCTCAGGGCATGTTTTCCTCCCAGAGGAGAAGCTCTGTGTCCTTCCAGCTCTGGCGCCTTCCCGTATGGAGCTGGTGCTAGATACAAATGCATGGAGCTGGCAGCTGGCTGGACCCTCAGCCTACAAGAGCTGCTGAAACACATCCCTGGGCTAAGCTTCCCCCAAGCCCAAACCCCCTGAGCAGGTGGAGGAACATCCCTGGGGCTGGATGGAGTAAGCTTTGCACCTGCACCCAGGGGATTTTGTGGAGGGGCTTTAGCAGCCTGCCAGCTCTGCCATAGGAGTGGCACAAGGGCAAGCTCATTTTGCCCCCACTGCAATTTTCTGGAGGCTGTTCCAGGCTGCACAGTTACTTCCAGTCTAGAGGAGGGGAGCAGAAGACTGAAAACAGTGCCAGAACAGCACAATCTTTCCCAACATCTCTATATCCCCACCTCCCAAAACTTGGAGGGCCCATTCCACCCCACTGACCAGCAGCCTCTTGGCAGAGACTGGGATGGACATGTGGGGGACAACTATCACTGTGCCTGTGATGGGTTGAGGCTGGCTCTGTCTTCCACATGTCAGCTGTGCCCAGCAGCTGGGACAAAAACACAAGGGCTATTTTGGGTCCCCGCTTGTAGGCCAGCTCAGGAACAGGCACCCAGGCTGAGCACTGCTTTTGGCATGAAATGTCCACAGCCCTAGTGGGAAAGGGATGGCGAGAAGGGAAGCAGGTTTTGGCATCAGCTCTAGTCCTGTGCACTCTTCCTGCCAGCTGCCTGTCCTGCCAACATCCTGCTTGCTGCCTGGATGGCCACAGCACCTAACAAACCCCAGTCTGGCTTCAGCTGCTAAATGAAGCTAATTCACAATGAACAGGAGATGGGGCATGTCTGTCTCCCCCTCACCACCTTTGTCCCAGCCAAAGCACACCCCACAATCCCCAGGAAGGAAAAGGGATGGATGCCCTGGCTAGGTCTGCTTCTGTGGGCCAAAAGCTAGTCACTTCCCAGATCGCAGCAGGACAAAACCATCCCCCCCAAACCCTAGGAGCTGGGGGGGACACTCCCAGAGCCACAAGACGCCTGCACATTTCCCAGCTGATTTTAAATCATGCCTAGAGAGCGATGCTGCCTGCCGAGAGCTGGACTTGCCACATCCCTGCTCCACGGCAGCTCCGGGAGAGCCATATGGGCAGCGCATGGTCTGTGAACTGAGGCAGGGAAAGCCAAGGCGGCAGCATGGGCGTGTAGCAAGCAAAGGACTTGAGTAAACACCCAGGGTGGACACGCCACCTCTGGCACCCTCTTCCCTCCTCCCTGAACAACTCAGCTTCCCCAAACACCCTGACACGACTCAGGTTTCAGACGCGGAGCCAGAGCAATCCCTGAGGCAGACACCTCCTTAGGAGGCGCTCAGATCTCTCGCTTTCAGCACTGGCCTCAGCTAACTCGCAACAAACAGGAAAGCCTTTATGCCAGTAGGATCAAGCAGGGAGAGCCAGCCTGAGAAGAGCTCAACCCTGTGTGTGGCCAAAACCTGGCAAAACGGTTTCCCACATGACTGACAATAATAAGCCCAGACACAAGTCAGGAAAGAGCAAGTCACATCCCCTCCAACTCCCAGCCCGCAGGCACTGCTGCATCTGTGCAACTAACCACCACCTGGTGTGCCACAGCCACAAGGCTGCCTCGAACTATGAGCATCCTCAGGGAAGCCTCAGGGCAGCATGGAGAACCCAGTATGAGAACGACCAAGAGCTCTGCTCATGTGGAAATAGCAGTTTGCAGACACTGACGTTGGCTTGCAGGCTCCACCAGCCTCACAACCTCCCCGGTGTTAAGCTGGGTATCAGAGGAGAAGAAGGCAGATCTGGGACCTGCTCTAGTGGCAGGTGTCCCTGCCTACAGTGGGGGGTTGGAGCTGGATGATCCTTGAGGTCCCTTCCAACTTAGACCATTCTATGAGTCTATGATTCCATGACTACCTGCTGAGAGACCTGAAGGCATCGTAGCCTCTGTCAGAGTGGCAAGACATCCTGCTGCAGCTTGCCCAAGTACCCGAACACACTGGGGTCCTGACATCCCGCTGAAGCAAACCTTTTCTGGCACACCGTGTCCCTGTTTAAAGCCACGAGAGACGGAAAGGAGGATCAGACAACTTGTGTTTGGGTCTGCTCAGCCTTTGTTTCTGGTCAAAAGGCTCCTCTTGAAGCAAGCCCAGCTGCAGAGCCCAGGCAGGGTAAGTGTGGGACCCTATGGCAGCTCCATTCCCCCCCATGAAGCACAGCTCTTCCTCTCCATCACCTGAGCATCCCATTCCTGCTGCCTCCAGGGTAACAACCCCATCTGGGAACAAGCCAAGAGATCAGTACCCTGGTGTGGCTCACCGTGCGGTCACACCGGCCATGTCTTGCCAAGAGCAGCAAGTATGAAACTGGAAAGAAGAAGCTGCAGGGGAGGTTGGATCACTTCTTAATAACTTGGTTGCATTGCTGTTGGTCTGCCTCCACCTGTGGTTGATGGGTAACACTCCTCCTCTCATCAGGACAGCACAGAGACCTACTCAACACCACTGGCCTCAGCCACAGCCCAACAGCTACAAACTTGGATAGGCTGAAAGCTCCTCACATACACCCTGCAGCAGTGGGCTCCCCAAGGGGGCAGAGCACACATCTGGAGCAAATACTATCGGAGTGCTCATCCACAGCACCAAAGGAGGATATCTCAAGCAAAAAAAATGGATCTGCCTCCAACTTGGTCCTGAGGCTGGGAAAAGACAAGGCTTTCTGAAGGCAGGGCAGGCAGCTCCTTCAACCCTGAGCTGCTGTCCAGGATCAAGAAAAAAGCTGTGCCACTAGTCCACCCTGCTTCTCCAGGGGTAATGCCCAGGATGAGAAGGAAGGAACTCATTTCATGGGGTTTCTCAGAAACAAACCTGTAGCAAAACTCAAACAGAGCTTCCCATCTCAAAGCCCTTACTACCTTTGAGCTCCTCCAGGTGAGCCAGCCCTCAGCCATAGGAGTAAATTGTCTCCCTGTCTCTGCATGGTGTTGATGGGATAGGTGTGAAGAACCAGGCAGGGGTGAGGACCATACTCAGAGCTCCAGCTCAGGAAGCAGTGGAAGAAAGCAAGTGGGGGTCTCCCAGATGGGATACCACTCTCCCCAGCAGCCTTGCAGCCATTCAGGTTGATGGCATAAGTTTGGAAGGAGACACGGTCTTGCTGCCATGACTCAGCCTCGGTATGTGGCCAGAGTGGGAGGCTGACTGCATGCACCTCAGATCCCACTGCTACTCCCAACTGAGCCATACCGCTCTCAGCCTTGGTCCCCTCCACCTCCAGCCCCTGCCTGCCTCCTCCCTTTGTGACTTCCTGGACCACTCTGCATTTCTAGCTGGAAATGTTGCAGTGAGGTCCTTCCATCAGAGAAGTGCTAAAGGAAATGAACTAAGGCAGATCCCTGTAGCAGTGGTATGGAAGGGAAGAGGCTCTGTGGAAATCTGCCCGATTTCCTGATGGCTGCTTCTGCATGAGACAGCAAGCAGTCAATAGGTCTCTGTTCCACTATGATCTCCTGCAGATGAAGTCTGACTCTACTTACCCATAGCTTAGTTATGAAACTAAAGGGAATACTCAAGCACTGCACCCAGAACACCAAGCTCACCAGTTTTTGTTGGGGTGATGTATGACAACTGTGCATACCCAGTACTTGGAACCTCCACTTTCTCAGGGATCAGTGAGACCAGCAAAAAGCCTGCTCCAAACTGGAGCAAGATGAACATGTCAGAACAATTACGTTCTTCACATCACCCAAGCATCAGAATGAAGTACAAGGGGCTAGCACTATCACTGTGCAACAGCTTCCCTTGCTCCATGACAGAGACAACCCTCATACACTTTCCTCACACAGCACCACAGCTGCTGTCCTGCACAGGGACCCTAGAGCCCATGTACAGCCAATTCCCTAGCCAAGTCTGTGGGTAGGGTCTGGAGTGGGAGGTAGAGTGTGGTGCTGCACTGCAACCTCAGCTAGGGCAGTGGGGTCCCTCCAGACCGTACATCCTGATGTAACCAAACCTGTACAGGCTCTGCCCTTGCTCTGCACATTTGCTTCCCTGTCTCACATCTTGCACACCTTTAACCTAGGATGCACTTAGTCTTTGTCACTCCTCTTAATCAAACCCTAATAACTGTGTGGCTGTTGAAACCCCAACTCCTGCTCCTGTGCAGATGCCTGCAGCTCACCCTGCACATTGCTTTGCACCTGAGCTTGCTGGCAGCTGAGTATGAGTTAGCATGGAGATGTGACCCCAAGAGCTCGCAGTCCTGCAGCCTCAGCAGCACCACTCATAGGGCAGAGCTAGGTGCTGTGGGTGCTCTGGAAGACACTGGCAAGTGAGCAGAGTTTGCACTGTGGAATCAGTGCTGAACTGGCAAGAACCACAAGCAGATGATCTGAATGAGATGATCTTGGGATAATCTGATGATCTGGACGAGGGGATTGGGTCCAGCATCAGTAAGTTTGCAGACAACACCAAGCTAGGAGCAGGTGTTGATCTGTTGGAAGGTAGAAGAGCCCTGCAGAGGTACCTGGACAGACTGGATGGGTGGGCAGAGGCCAATGGGATGAGATTGAACAGGGCCAAGTGCAGGGTTCTGCACTTTGGCCACAACAACCCCAGGCAGCACTACAGGCTGGGGACAGAGTGGCTGAGAGCAGCCAGGCAGAAAGGGACCTGGGGGTACTGATAGATAGTAGGCTGAAGATGAGGCAGCAGTGTGCCCAGGTGGCCAAGAGAGTCAATGGCATCCTGGCCTGGGTCAGGAGCAGTGTGGCCCAGGACAAGGGAGGTTATTCTGCCCCTGTACTCAACACTGCTCAGGTCACACCTTGAGTGCTGTGTCCAGTTCTGGGCCCCTCAATTCAAGAGAGATGTTGAGGTGCTGGAAGGTGTCCAGAGAAGGGCAACAAAGCTGGTGAAAGGCCTGAAACACAAACCCTATGAGGAGAGGCTGAGGGAGCTGGGGGTGTTTAGCCTGGAGAAGAGGAGGCTCAGGGGTGACCTCATTGCTGTCTACAGCTACCTGAAGGGAGGTTGTAGCCAGGTGGGGTTGGTCTCTTCTGCCAGGCAAAAGCAATAGAACAAGGGGACACAGTCTCAAGTTGTGCCAGGGGAAGTATAGGCTGGATGTTAGGAGGAAGTTGTTGGCAGAGAGAGTGATTGGCATTGGAATGGGCTGCCCAGGGAGGTGGTAGAGGCACCGTCCCTGGAGGTGTTGAATCAAAGCCTGAATGAGGCACTTAGTGCCATGGTCTGGTTGACTGGCTAGGGCTGGGTGCTAGGTTGGACTGGCTGAGCTTGGAGGTCTCTTCCAACCTGGTTGACTCTATGATTCATGATTCTATGATTCATGATACTCTGCTGATAAAAGCAGCTGCTGCAGCTTCCTTGACACTTGCCAAGGACCTTGGCGTTATGATGGACGAAAACAACTGAGATTTACAGCTGTCCTAGAGAAAGCAAAGGAGGCTGCCTTTTAGCTTCCCAAAACAGATAGTCAGGCCTTCCCATCTAGACTGGGCAGGTGGGTGCTCCTAGGCTCCCTCTGGCCTGATCAGCCAGTCTCCTGCCCTGCCTCTGTCAGCAGAGCTGGGAGTGAAGCCAGGCACAAGGAAGAAGGTGCAGCGTGGGAGTGGGTCAACGGATGCCTTGTCCTCTGTGCCCTGGTTTAACCCCCGAGCACAACAAGCAGGGAGACAGGTCAGGCCATGGTAAGAACAAAGCCCATGGTTCATCTTCAAGGAGGAAGGAGGCTCATTAACACCTCCCAGCCCAAGATAATGAGAACAGGGATGCCACGATGGGGAAATGATGCCAGTAGCTAATTACACATCTTGAGGAAAGAAAGAGAGGGACAACTTCAGGTGCCACACCACCCTGTGTGCTGTCACATTTGCGGTTCCAGACCTGGCACAGGATGGGGCCTTGCCTCTCATTTCTGCTAGGTGTGCAGAACAGCCTCTCTGTGAACCATCTTCTGGGCCCTGTGTCACATCCCGTGGTGTCATTGGGAAAGCACCTCTGCTCTGTGAAGTTTTCCACTGAGCCAAGAGCAAGCCTACCTCCTTTGGCAGGAGCAGAAGGCAATGGTAGGAGCAGGAGGACACGTGTGGTATTGGCACTACGCTGGCACTGTATCACAGAACAGAACCAAAGAATCATTTCGGTTGGAAAACACCTTCAAGATCACAGAGCCCAGCCATTAACCCTGGTCTACGAAGTCCAGCACTAAGCCATATCCCCACACATCCAGGGATGGTGACTCAACCACCTCCCTGGGCAGCCTGTTCCAATGCCTGACAATCCTTTCAATGGATTTGGTTTTTCCTATATCCTCCCCTGGTGCAGCTTGAGGCCTGTAGTTTAAAACCATTACCCCTTGTCCTATTGCAAGGGGCCCTGCTAAAAAGACTGTCATGATCTTTCTTACAGCCCCGTTTAAGTGCTGAAAGCTGAGTAAGGTCTCCCCAGAGTCTTCTTGCTGTGAGGACTCCAGAGCTGGACACAGCATTCCAGGCAGGGTGTCACCAGGGCAGGGCAGAGCAGAGGGGCAGAAACCTGAGAAAACTGTATTGAAGGCAGGCCCAAGGAAGCCCAAGGCTGAGCAGCAGCTCAGAGGGGCTGGCGAGCAGAAACGACACTGCCAAGCTGGGATGTGCAGAGAGGAGTGGGATTTCCCACGGCGGCCTTCGCAGAAGCCTCTCAATTGTGCTAACTCGCAACAGGCAACTGAGGAGCTGTTGGGCTGCTTCCTGCTCTGGAGTAGCCAGGAAGCACATCCAGCTGTGGCCAACAGCTGCATAAATTCCTCCTGCAGCCCCTAACCCTGGGGAATCTACTAGGCTCAAGGATACAGGCTCACTTGTCTGTGATCCCACAGCCTCAGGGCTTGGCTGCTGTTGCCTTCCCACACAGCCCACAGCTCCACAGCCAATTCCCAAGAGGCCAATGGGAATGTTGGTGAGTACAGGCAGGGACTGTGTTGGTCTGGCAGTATCAGCACCTAGCAGGGACATGAGGCTCAGATTTAGCTAGACACTCAGATTTAACCACAGGAGTGGGGAGGACAGCACATGGCACTCTTGGTGCTCCCTCCCAGACCAGGCTCTCCGTAAACACAGATGGTTTGCTCAGGAACGGAAAGAAACGCTGACTGAAATCTTCCACAGCATCCCACAGTCAATTGGGAGCATTTTCTTGCGCAGGACCTGGAGCAACCCCCAGCCCTGCAGCGTGCTGCCAGCCAAGGGACAGCAGCACATGGCACCCAGCCCATGCGTCCTCCAGTAGGGCCCCGCGGCGCCCTGCACACACACGAGAGGGGGAGCAGAGAGGCACAGCCCTGGGTGCGGAGGAACTCTCAGCGAAGGCCGGCATCGCGGGCATCAGAGCATCACATCGCCCAAAACACACGCTGGCTGGTCTGCCTCGCATCCTCAACACCGCACGGTCTCCCTCCCGGCACTAGCTGAAAACAGGGGATCTGGAGTTGCCATGAGAGACAGCGAGGAAGAGAACTCCCCCATCCCCAAAAGCAGTAGCGAAGCATCACTCTCCCTGCCCGAGCCGCGACCCACACTGCGGCGCCGGATCTTGAGCTTGCAGCTGCCCCACCGCCCCCGGCTTCCCCCGCGGCTCCCTGCAGCGTGCCAAAGCTGCCAGGTGAGTGGGTTCCGGCACCTCGGAAACGCTGCTGTGAGCCGCGGGGGGAGAGGTGAGGGGCTGCAAACTCAGCGACTTTGAGCCAATACCTGAAATCGGAACGCCCCCGCTTCTTGCCGGCTCCGGCGCCTTGGGTCCCCGACGCGATGGGAAACCGCCTCCCTCCCAGCCGCCCTCCCGGCTCCGCTAGCTCCTCCTCCTCTTTTTGCCGCCTTCAGCACCACGCGGCTCCGGCGTGGAGGGGCGGTACTCTTCCCTCCTCCCCCCTGCCTGTCCCCCAGCCTCCATCTGGAGAAGAGGTACCGCAGCCTCCCCGCGGGCAGCGGTACCCACGGCACGGGTGAGCTCACCTGCCCCGCGCTGCGCCGCGCCCAGCCGCTCACCGGCCCGCGCCCAGCCGCTCACTCGCCCGCGCCCTGCCTCCCTTCTGCGCTTCTCCTCCCTCCCTCTGGGCTCGCCCTCCCCTTCCTCCACCCCCTTTCCGCGCCTACTCTCATCCCCACGCCCCGCAGACGCCGGGGAAACCCTCGGCCCTCCCCTCCTCCCTCCCAGACGGGGTTCGACTGGTTCAGCGAAGCGCAGCCGTGCTGGGACGAGAGAAAAATCCGCCCCCCGACGCTCCAGGGCTGCACTCAGCTCCGGGTTTGCGTGGATACCCCAACATTAGCAAGTATTATAGCTCTAAAGGGAGCTGTACAGTATATTACGGCTCGAAATGGCCTGTAAACTGTCCTCGTTCACTGGCTGCATTCCTCATCCCCCCACGCTGCAGCCTAAATCTGGACAAAATCCCTCTCTACTGGCAGTCACCACTTAAGGGTGTGAGCACACAGCATAGAATCATAGAATATTTTGGGTTGGCAGTCACTTTTAAAGGTCATTTAGTTCAAATTCCCTGCAGCGAGCAGGGGCATCTTTAACCAGATCAGGTTGCTCAGACACACATCCAAGCCAACCCTGAATATTTCCAGGAATGAGGCAATTACCATCTCTCTGGGCAACTTGTTCCAGTGTTTCACCACCCTCACTGTAAAAGTGTCTTCCTTATATCCAGTCTAAATCTCTCCTCTTTTAGTTTAAGAACGTTACCTCTTGTCCTATTGCAACAGGCACTGCTAAAAATATTGACCCCGTTTCTTTTTACAGGCCCCCTTAAATATTGAACGGTCACAATGAGGTCTCCCTGGAGCCTTCTCTTTTCCAGGCTCAACAGTCCCAGCTCCCTGAGCCTTTCTTCATGGAGGAGGTGTTCCATGACTGTCTGTAGATATTTATGTCAGGTTACAAAGAGGATCGATGGCCACCTCTCGGACTGCACAATCACGATGGTGCTACCAAGGATGGCAGGTCATGTGCCTAGCCCTCTGAAATTTTGCAGCTCCTCTGTACCCAGAAGATGTAAGCATCCCAGGAGCAGTGGTGGCCTCCTAAGCTGTTGTTTGTCCTCCAAGCTGCTTCTGCCTCTCTGGAATGGGTGTCTACTCAGCTGTGATAAAAGCTGTTTTGCTTAAGTGCCAAGGTGAAGAGGCACTGTGGGTACTTTGTCCCCAGCAAGGGGAGTGTACCTGAACTCAGCCTCATATCTGGGCAGTTAGACGGTCTGCAGAGCTCTTATTTATGTAGCTGGGTGTTTCAAGGTGCTTCCGCCAGCAGCACGGGGCCCTCCCTCTCCCTGCTTCCCCCATGCTGCGTGGTCACAGGCGGCGGCACCCGGGAGGCCCTGCAGCAGCTTTGACTTTAAAAGCATTTGCTGCATTAATAAGCAGCCTCGGAAAATCAGTTTGGGTTAGAAGTTAAAACCAGAAGTTTGAACACCCCTCCCCCCAGTGCTCTGGCGGGTTCCCACCTTCACGACCTCTCAGCAAGATGATCCCTAACGCACGTCTCTCAGAATCCAAGCACCCCTGTTACGGGGCATTTCAAACTGCCTGCCGCGCCTCTGTCAGCAGAGGTTTGAATGGGCGAAGAGGAAGCCACGAAATTGCCTTCCCCTCCAGGGGAAAGGGTTGAACAGGGCAAGCAAAAAGTGCCCTTCACTTCCCACTCCCACACCTGTACTCACTTGTGGGAAAGCTCACGCTGGAAGCTGGGATTATGATTGGCTGGATCCTTTGCACCCACTGTATATTGGCACTGGACATACTGTCTAGGAAGGACTCTAAATGGAGTGATGAGAAGGCACACGCAGGTCCCTCGGGTCCATTTTGGTCCATGCCAGAGAGTTGCCTGTGCCGGACCTGGCTTCTCCTCGTACCGGCACATCCTGTCAAATTAGACCTGAAAAATATCACTGTGTAAGCCAAAAGTCCCCAAAGTCTAAATAAAAGGCAATGGGGGAAGAGTTGAGAGAGCTATCAGCGCTTTCTGAGACCCAGTAATGACACCATCACCCTTAGGAAGTGACTTTGCTGTCCTGCTCAGTAGCAGCCTCTGTAGCAGTCGCTGCTGCTGGATGTCTCCCTCTGTGTAAGTGGTAGACTTCTGTTGTCGTTATGGGTTTCTGGGCTCAGATAGTGGGATGCATTGACAGCATGAAGCGAGCAGCAGGCATTGTTGTCAGATAACAAGACAGGAGGCAGTTGTCTCAAATGTAAGATTCATATCAGATCAAATTAAATTTAAAAGCTCCCATCTCCAATTAAGCTCCTGCTACATCTAACAGACAATGATGGATCCAAGCCCTGGGCCTGCCTTTCTTCAGCTTACTTTCCCAAAGCCTTTCCAAGCTGGAAAGGTTTTTTTTTCTGAGTGAGCTCTCCCTTTCCCTCATTCCCAGCCTGGGAAAGGAAAAGCTTCACACCTGCTCTGAATGTTGTGAAAGCTGCAATAAGCCCAGACGGGAACAGAAGTCACTAACTAGATGCTTTACCTTTTCCAAGTGAAAATGCAGCCTACTTTCCCTCTCCTTCTCCCTTTCCTTCTCCCTTCTCCCTCTCCCTCCTTTTACCCCAGCATAAATCATGAACCAAGACCAGTTCAAAACAGGCTGGGGGAAAAAGTCAAAATGGAAGAGCAGGTCAACTGCTTTGGGATGTCTCACCTCCTCTCTGGCTTTGCGATGTGCTGTGCTGTCACCTCTGGAGCCCGACTGGTCCCCGCAGCTGTCCATGGGCTCACAATGCCACAACTTGAGTCCTTTGTTTTCCCTCAAGATACACACCCTGACCGCTCAGCAGCATCGAGCTGGAATTTGAACATCCTTACACTTTTGTTTTTCTATAGAAGCTCCAGCTTTAGTGTAGGCTAAAAGCTGCAGGAATTGACTCCTCAGGGACTTCCAAGTGCAGGGTCCAGACTGGTGGAGCCCAGATGAACCACTGCTGTTGTTAGAGAAGCCAGGACAAGGCTCTCAGCACCATTAGGAGCCCCGGCCCTCATCTGGAGGAGAAGCGCCACAGAGTTTGCCTTTGGGTGGATATGCCAGGAAGTGCCTGCTTCGCGATGGGGTGGGTGTAGCTGCTGCCTCACCTCTAACTTTCATCAGTGGGGTGCCCAGCACTTACCATCTCCCAATTACAGGATTAAATGGTCTCTAATTCATAGCTCTGGTCCTGTCCACACAGCCCCACCCAAGTGCTACAGAATCAACATCTCTCGACAGAGCTATGTCTCAGTGGAGATGGGGGTTTGAAATCCATTAGCACCAAGCAATGTCTGACCGCAGGCAGACAGGAGGCCGGCAGATATAACCAAGGGGAGGAGGCGAGGAGAAAGGCAGCTTCCAGTTCATCAGCACAGCATGGGCTGCTGTCTGCTTCTCTGCACAGATCTGTGCACCCACCCACCACCAGCTTGCAAGATGGGCTCTGCTTCCTGTAGGCAAGGAGACCCAGAGCAAGCAAGACAAGACACCGTGGAGGCAAAAAAGTTAAGGCCGGGACAGAGCATCCATTACAATCTAGCCCTGGCTGGTGCGGGACAGAAGACAGTTCAGCTATGGGTCTTGGAGAGGCACTCAGTCCCCTGGGGAGCACATCAGTCCTCAGTCTTTGGTCTGTGTGATGCCAATGCTGGTCTCAGGAGGACAACACCTCCTCTGTGAGGGAAGGTGACAAACCATGCAGCTAGTAACAGCTCACTTATTGCCCTGCTAACACGAGCCTTTGCAGAAGGACCAAACTGTCTTGCTTCATCTCAGCAGGATGAGTTGCCTTTGCAGAGGCCTCTGCTCCCAAGTGCCTCTCATGTTATCATCTTTGCCTTTGTAAGCACAGTAACAAGCCTGTCAGAAGAAGCAAACAGCTACAGAAATGGTTTCTGCTCACATCTGGAAACACCTGGGTCTTTGCCCAGCACTGGTACTAGGTGTACAACATCAGCACAACACACAGACCTAGATGTTTCTCTCTTGTGTCACTTGGGCAAGAAAAAAGGCAGCCTCAAGCAGGGCCTGGGGGCTTCTTGCTCTTCCACCCTCACCATCCCTGAAGCAGCAGCCTGGTGCCAAAATCCGCTGCCACTTCTGGCAGGCTGCAGCACTCCCCAGAGCAAAGGGGGAAGGTGGAGGCAAAGCCTCTTCCTTACCTGGGGCCAGCAGCACTATGGACATGCTTCCCAGGCTCAAGCTGTCCAGCCCTTTGATTTTCTTTCTATCAGATGTATCAGATATGTGTGGTAAGTATCAGATGTGTGCCACAGGCACTGCAGTGCCGTTACCTGGAGTCCAGTTTGTACACTCTGCTCAAAAGCAGCGTGCAAGAGGCAGAGCAAAGAAGCCAAGTGCCCTCCCTTCAGAGGCACTTGCTGCCAAACCTTTCACAAAAGCTGCCTTTTTTTTCCCCCTGTAGTAATCTCCTGCTTCAGCTAAAGCAACAGAATCCAAAAGGGGAAAGCAAACAAACAGCTGGTTTGGAAAGCAAGAGCAAAAGGGAAATTTATTCCAGGCTATGGGTAATGCATGATATGAGCTGAAGGAATATTTTCCATGCCTCTTGGACAATATCTGAATTTTAGAGCCTGAGGATCTAGGCAGCATTTGCAGGCAGCTAGTGTTTACAGGATCCTTTACACTTGGCACCCATGTTCACTGCTTTCCTTGGAGATTCGCAAGCACTTTGCAACCTTACATTAACTAACACACCAGCCCTCCTCTGCAATGAGATTTCCCTTTCCCTCACATGTGCCTGTGCTGGAGGCAGGGGAAGGTGAGGCACAGTGAGGTTATCAGCTTGCAGCAGGGCTGAAGCCTGAGAGCTGCATGCCATCCAGCTCCCTTTTCCATTACAAAACCACCCTTTCTTTTGCAAGCTTGAACGATAGTGAGTGTTTCCCTCCATTAGGTGCTGCTCACCCTGTCCCAGAGGATGGCACAGGTGGCTCAGCTCAGAGGGCCTCTGTGCCAGCCCTCAGTACCACAAAGCAGAGGAAGAGAGAGGCAGCGTGTTTAAAAGGCGGAACAGGGAGGCAGGAGGGGGGTGGCAAGCAGATTAGCAACCATATCCGATTCTCTGCACGTGTGACATGGCAGTGGAACACAGCTGAGTTGGGAAAGGAGGGAAGGGGCATTTTAATCAGTCACATGGAGCGAAACACAGAAGATGCTGGACCACTGTCAAATGCCAATGCGAGGAGAAGTCTACAGACTCCTGGGAACCCAGTTATAAGGAGACTGCAATGAGCCAGGATGATTTGGTAGCATCTCAGCCTTTACTGAGATCAGCGAATGTCTCAAGGAGCAGTTCAGTTTTGCTGTTCCTTCACGGGCCCTGGCAGACCCTGGAGCAGGGCCCTGACTGCAGAGCTGCTGACAGACACCTTTTGGAGTGCGAGTTCTCCAGTCACAGCTTACAAGGTTCCTAATGGTTACCCTGCCCTGTGTTTTGAGATGAGAGGTGGCAGGGCAGAAGTGGTGCTTACCTGATGGCCTGAGCCTGGCTGGGATGAGGTGGGGGAGAAGCAGGCTGCAACACTCTCTTACGTTCTCCCTGTGGCACAGAGATCCAGCTGTGCATGTCACCACTCACAGGGAGCCATGCAGATCTCCCGTGTGCTGCTGTCCCTCTGCTTCATCGTATGAGGTTCCTCCCTCAAGCTGCCAGGATAAAGTCAGGCAGCTGCCTATGACTTCTGCATTAGTAGGCTGAGGGCAGTGGGAGCTAACTGCCAGCAGAAAAACCTGCAAGAGGCCAGGCAGAGGGAGGTACTTAATTGCCAGCTAATCCCAGATCTCCCCATGCCCAGCATCTTCCCTCTCTATTAACTCCAACGGGCAATGGGGTTACACCACAACTCCCAAGGCTCGTATCTCCAGTGAATGAATGACTTGAGGAAGCAGCAGGGAAGGGCCTTGGCCCCAAGCACCTCCAGCCTGGTGGCAGGGCCATAGGTGTTTTCCAGCTGGGCAAGCAGAAACAAATCCCATTGTCTGCCAGGTAGCTGCAGCTCAGCAAGGGGCCTAGGGCACCCACAGTGCTCCCAAGAGCTGGCATGGTGTTGGGGTCAAGTCAAGCTCCAGCCCCTCTCAGACTGTCAGAGAAGATGGTCTGGTGTCCCACGGGGCAGCAGCATATGTGAGACAGAGCATGTCCTAGCTGGCAGGCTGAGGACACACAACCCTACTCAGGCCACTGCTGAGGGTCTCCCATCCCCATCACTTTCTGGGTGCAACCCTCCCTTCATGCCTATGCTTCTGCCTCTCTCTCTGCACCCTGAACATCTTCCCTTCTTCCCCGCACCACTGCTGCCCTCTTTTCAGCACCAGCTGCCCGTTTGCTTGCTCTTACAAGCATTTACTGTCTAATGACACCAATTAGCTGTAGGGTTGCTGGGCGGCTAGTTACTGAGTGACAGCCACAGAACCACTGGCCAAGGGTGAAATGTTTCCCCTAGAGCAGGCAGTTTCCACCTGACAGGGGCTAAGCTGAGATCTGGGTAAATGCAAGACACACAGTGTAGGCTCCTACTCTTACTGGGGAGCCAGGGTTAACCCCTCACACAATGGTGAGCAGGAATGCCCTGCAGCATTCAGAGATGGCAGCCCTGGGACATGCATCCCTCAGAGCAACCAGTGTCACCCTGTCACAGTCTCACACCATGTGTTCTTGGCAGAGGATGGAGCTGGCATGGGCAGAGTGAGCCACACTATAGTCAAGGTCGTCTAACCCACTGAAGCAGTGATGGAAGGACGTCCCACTCCTTGGCACAAGAAGGCACAGCCATTGAGGAAAGAGCTGGCTGGCATCCAGACACTCTTGTACAATGCCATGAGAAACCTGTGGTCAGCTGGGAAAGAAGGAACCTGGCAGGATGAAGTAGGTGAAAGCCGCTGTGTGGTCCTCTTCACCCCTCCCATCCTCCTACAAAGCACATCCATATCCCAGTGAAGCCAGCAGCTTCAGCACCTCCCAGGACCCCCAGGCACCACCTAAAAAGGTGAGAAGCAGCCTTTCTGGAGGTGGCTGAATCACAGCCCCAAGGGATAGCCCCATCAGCCTCCCGTAAGTGGGCAGAGACATGATGTGACTCTCAAGAAGCACAGGCATGGGCAGAGGCTGCCCACCCTGCCTGCTCTGCATACGGGCTCTGCAGCCACCAGCACCACAGGCACCGTGGCAGAGGGCCACAGCAGAGGATGAGGGCTCGAGACACATGTCCAGAGGCTCTCCTGGCCACGCTGGCCCGGATCTGTGCCTGGCCCAGCAGACGCTGGCTGGCGTGGAGGAATTCAGCTCTGTGTAAACGTCTGGCACATCTGACTAAATCCTGCTTGGGGACCTAGCCAGCCTCGTCATTCTTTCCCCCTTGGGCGAAGCGGCAGCGGAGCTGTGGCTGAATGCTCACAAATGACCCCCAGCGAGGTCTGCAGGGGGGCCCTTTCCCACAGCCTCTAACAGTAGCAGCCATTCACCACCTCCCCTCTGTACCAGTCATGCTTCGGCAGGCGCCCAAGCCAAAACGCAGCCCCCGGGCCACTCACCGAAGTGCACCCATGAGACGTCAGAAGAAAAACAGGCCGAGCCCAAGACCCGCAGCTCGGCACCGGGCGGCACCCCAGCGCCTTCCTCCCTCGCCCAGCCCCCCTGCAAAGCCGAGGGCCCACCAGTGGGCAGAACAATGAGCTGACATGGCCCAGGGAGAGGGAAACCCTCAGGAGGGAGATGTCCTGCACCACTCATTCACGGGGTCGAGGGACACCACCAGGAGCCTGCAGTGCCTTGTGCCCCTGCTGCTGGGAGCACCCCGGCAGAACGCCACTGTCCCTGCAGGGGAAGCGCCTGCTTCTGACCCCTGCCTGCTGCTGCTGCTGCACAGCCGTCTGACCTGAGAGCGGCTCCGCCGCTGCCCGCCTTGGGCTGATGGCAGCGAGCCTCACCGGCTGGTGCTGCCCCCTGCTGGCCGCAGCCCCCGCAGCCCCCGCCCCGGGGCCCCACCGCGGGGAGAGCAGGGCCACGGGGAGCCCACGGGGAAGGGCTTAGCCCGACTGCTGCAGGCTTAAGTGGCCCCGCGGCATGCGGCAGGGAGGGTGGGAAAGCAGAGACGGGGCGCGCAGCGCCGGCGTACCCCCGGCTGCGGGGAGCTGCAGGCTGGTAGGAGAGGCTCTGGCTCTTCCTGGCCGGGGAGCATTGCGAGGTGCCCCTCGGGCAGGAGCTGAGGCCCAATCGCTGGGACCCCAGGCACACAGAAAGGACGAGCCGGCAGTGGGCTGGAGCAGGGCATTATGAGCATCACCATCACTGAGAACTGAGTGCACACAGTGGGACCAGGCACCCCAAAGTGTGGGTTTGGCACTTGTCTTGTGCTAACCGAGGGCTGTGCCACAGAGAAGAGGCTGGGGTTTGAAGCGAGAGCCAGGAAATAGAGGCAATAATCAGAGAAGTCCAAGGGCAGAAGCTCCAGTTCTTGGTCTGAAGGCAGAGTAAAGAAGCAGGCCAGCATTTGCATGGAACATACACAGAAATGTGATGCTTAGGGACATGGTTTAGCACCAGACTTGGTGGAGCTAGAAAATGGATGGACTTGGTGATCTTAAAGGTCTTCTCCAGCTGAAAGGCTTCTGTGATCCTATCCCATGCACGGAGAGTATTAGGAAACAGATTTCTGGGTCCTGTTGTCAGCCAGGATGGATCATAAGAGAGCACAATACACTGACAATCACTGAACACAATACCTGTCCTGTGGAGTTGTGCTTGTAGCTCAGATACAGGGCACAAAGAAAGGGGTCCTGGATGGCCCTCTGAGAGTTGTGAATCTTGCAGGGATGGAACAAGACAGGACAGGACAGGATGGGTTGGGATTGAATAGGACGGGATGGGTTGTGATAGAATAAGATAGGGTGGGGGAGAGCACAAGGCATACCTCCTCGGACAGCTCACTTCTCCCAGAACTCTGGGCTATAAGGCAGCCAGGAGCATCCTTGTGCCACTGAGAAGTGCCTCAAGGACAAGAGGGGCTTCTGGTGCTACCTTCTCAGAAGCTCATGACCCAAAGCTGATTTGACACAACCATCCTTAGCTGATAGGAAATCAGCCTGGTCTGCTAACACTGTGACCCACTCCCAGTAAATCTCCTTTCTGGCAAGACAGAGGGCAAGTCAGCCCTGGCAACAGCAGTGGCTAGCTTCCCACAACGACCCTCCTGAGAAGAAGCTGCAGGCATCACCTACTCCCTGCCTTCTGCATTCTTTCCAAAGGATCTGCCATCTTCTTTTGGTGCAACCAGTGGAAAAGCCTCACATGGCTTTCACTAGTGCTCTGTTGTGGGATGGAGGGCAGAGTTGGAGAGCTTTGTGCAGTGCCTGGTGATGCTGTGCTGCTGCTGGCCCTGCTTTGTAGTAGCAGTCATGGAGGTGCAGAGATCCCTGCAAAAATCCAAGTTTCTTGAGGAGGAAAAGAGCTCCATGAATTTCTGCCCAGTAAGTCCTGTACTGGCTCGTTGCTGGCAGCAGCTCAGGTGAAGACTGTTCACTCCAGTGCAGGACAGGCTGTTTTGCTGCTGTTGCCTGCATCCTCCATCCCACTGCTCCTAGTGCCACCCAGCCTGTTTTCAAGGATGCTCTGGCTGCTCTTAGCAAGGATAAGGGGCTCCTTATAGGTCCATGCATGAAACAGTCAATGCAATGCAAGCAGGTCAGCAGCAGCACATGGTCATGCTCCTCTACTGTATCCTCCCTCATCTTCCCTATGTGGGTCTGGGGGGGCATGGCAGATGAAATACCTTTCTCAGCTACTACCTGTCCATGCCAGCTTCCCTCATTCTCTACCTTTCCTGATCCACTTCAGCCTTTACACCATCCACTCCCTCCTTGAGGCAGCACTAGGGCATAGAGAAGTGGCAAGAATCCTCCTTTCTTACCTCTCACACAAGACCTTTATCGAGTCAGCAGGGCAGTGCCCTGACCTGAGAGGCACCACAACTGCAGGAGCAAGGGCCATGCCATGAACTCTAAGCTGCCTGTACCTTCATCTCTCTACCCTGCACACGAGGTCAGGCTCCTGCAAACAAACCTTGGGCTAAGCCACAGGCTTGGGAGCAGCTGGGACCTCTGCACCAGGCCAAGTCATGCTGTGGGCAGCTGGGACACCACGTCTAGGGAAGAAGGACATGGGCAGAAGGTAGACTCCTCGCAATCAGACTACAAATAGAGTCATGGGAGAGTGCCTGGCTCCAGAGTGGATGGGGCTGCAGAAAAAGTCCAGGAAGGGAGACAAGATGCAGCACAGCCCCAGGGCCTCTAGGAACAGGAAGGACTCCCCAGCAGCATCACTTGCTGTGCAGGCTTACCCTGGGCATTACAGGAACATATGGGACTGGCAGGGCTGTGAGGAAGTCGTCGCTCAGAGAGGCTAAGAC
The DNA here is from genome assembly GCF_015220805.1 of Pogoniulus pusillus. NCBI lineage: Eukaryota > Metazoa > Chordata > Aves > Piciformes > Lybiidae > Pogoniulus > Pogoniulus pusillus. The sequence goes on along the minus strand of NC_087281.1, from coordinate 24,125,160 downwards.
TGGCACAAGAACATAACAGGGACCAATAAATGGCGGCTATGCAGTCCCGGGATGACATCCCCACAGGCAGGCTATCCAAACACCATACCCAGCTGGCTGATGCTGAGGGTTTGGCGGGGTGGAGGGGAGGTGTTTGCTTATGGTGCTGTCCTGCTGCCAGCCATATCTCCTAGCACGGGTCCCCTGCCCAGCCTCATGAAGGGCACCGGATAAGGAGGGGAAGGCAACGGCATTCACTACATGCAGGAGCACAGGACCGAGCACTGTTGGGGTCAAAGCACCCGTCGGACAGTCTGCCATCTCCTCAGTGCCCCAACACCAGCTGCCCTGCACTGCCACGGAACAGATACCAGGGCTTCCCCGAAGCGCTGCCGGGATGCCCGCTCTGCCCCAGCACCCGCTGACCCCCTCCCGTCGCAGCAGCACCAGCCCTTCACCCCGCGCCCTGCTTCCGCCCGGCCTGCAGTGGCCTCGGGGCACAGCCACGCTCTCTTACATGTGTTTTTTCCGGAGCTGGCAGGCTCCTTCCCGCGGTGCTGCCGGCTGGCAAGGCAGGATCCGCACCGCTCAGGCAGAGCTCTGCCAGCAATGCCTGCCTGGGTCCCGCCAGGTCCTAGCGCGCTGCCTGCCACGTCAAGGACACAGGGCAGAAGGGTGCAGTACAGCCCTCAGCCCCAGCCGGCGACGGTCCCGGTGCCGCCGGCGCGGCCCCCGGTGCTTCTGAGCCTGCCTCGCACTCCGCTCTGCCCCGCTGGAGCACCCGCCGCTGCGAGGGGGGTGCTGCTGGGGCCACCGCGCTGCTGCGCGGCACAAGGATGCCCCCTGCTTTTCCCAGTGTCTCCCCTCCTCCTGGCCCTCTGAGCCGTCCGGGGAGCCCTGCCCCAGGAGCGGGCATCGCCGCGCTGCGAATTTGCCGTGGTAAGGAAATAAGGGTCCCGGCAGCCAGCCCCACCACTTGCACTGCCCCCGACAGGCTCTGAAACCGCCCTGCGGCCACAGGACTGGAAAGCCTCAGATCCTGGTTAGGGTCCCAATGCGCTGCCTCCCCGGAGTGGAGGAGTGAGGCAGCGGGTGACGGCTCCGGGAGCTCAGCGCAGGCCCCCGGCTGCAGGGTGACCTTGCAGCAGGACTGCTCTGCAGCCACAATAGGGGTAAGTCCTCAGCTCAGCAGAGAGGGGCTTGGAGCCGCCTCCCCTGTCTGGTACCCAGGGGGACAAAGCACGACAGGGACAGTGCTTCCTCTGCTCTCCGTGCTGCGCCTGCACTCTGCCTACACCCTGCCCTTACCTTGAGGGTTCAGCAGTTCTGGTGCCAGCTGATGCTGCCTGCAGCCTCCTTGCTGCCTGGTACCAAGCAAGGTGGGGGTTTCTTGCTGCAGCGACACCGGGGTGTGGAGGCTCTGCTGCCCGGCAGACTGCAAGCAGAGCGAATTTCAGAGCTCGGGCGCTGGCTGGGGCCGGCTGAGCACGGCTCCCGCTGGCTCAGCAGGTGGAGGCTGCATGCACGGGCGGATTAGCGAAGGGAGGGAAGTGGCTTCTGCCATAGGAACTGGAAGCACGATTCGTCAGTGAGTTGTAGCAAGGCCAGACCCCCGACGCCGGGAAGGAGGGAGGGTAGGCTGGAAGTTGCTAACCACCCCCAAAGGAGACAACGCAGCCCTTGCAAGGAGGGCAGCCCTGGGCACCAAGAGTGGTGCTGCAGGTGCCAGAACCATCTCTAGGATGAGGACACCTCTCTGGTGGCACACATCACATCACACTGCTGTACTGGACTTTGGCCATAGCGAGATGCTTGCTAAGCCCCCACCCAGGATGGGTTGGCAGAAGAGCCCTCAGCAGGGTGCCCTGCCTCCTCTGCCCCCTCCAGTGGGCCCCTCAGCTGCTCAGAAATGAACTGGCGCCTGCCCACCAGCTGCTCTGCTGCTATGAGTGTCTCGGCCTCCACCCCAGTCCAGCTGGAGGTGGCCCCCTCCCAGGGCATCTCCCCTGCAAGTACTGCCATCCCTCTCGTCTCTTCCCATTAAGGCAGTGCAGGCAGCTGAGCTTTTGCTGCTGGAGGAAAACAAGTGCTGAAGCCAAGAGCAATGGAGCCAAATGAAGGGTGGGAAGGCGCAGGGGGAACACAGAAGGCATATTCCCTGCCTGCTCGGCAGCACCCCTCGCCGGCATTTCCTCTCAGTGGAAGCACTGAGAATGCTCCTCTGCTGGTGCTACTGTTGTGCCCACCTCCACCTCACTGCTTGTCCCCAGCTCCAGAGACTGTGCGGGGTGGGGAGACAGGGTGGTGGGAGCATTTCTCCTCTCCCAGTCCCTGCTGCAGAGCTGGGCTGCAGCCAGAACTTCTATTTTAAGATCCACAGTGTGCATGAGAAGGCGAGGGGTGTGTGTGGCCAAGCCTTGCAGTCTGCTGAGGAGAGGCTCTGCTGCCCATGGGCCCAGAAACTTCCCTTTCCCCCTCCAGGGCTGGTGCATGTTCAAGGCAGCTTCTTTTTCCCCTTCGCAGTGAAGGCAGGCACCTGCCCGGTGTACACTGGCTGAAGCTATGCGAAATGCCTGGGATGCGGAAAGCCCTGAGGGTCCAACCACTCCTGTGACCCTCTCCATGGCACAAAGCACCTGCCAGTGACCTAGGTCTGTGAGAGAGAACGGCTGAGGAGGCCAGGCAGGGCTTCACAGGCAGGAGGATTTGCCCTTTAGGCAGCAGCTTCCCTGCTGAGCTCAAATGTCAGGGAAAAGGGGCTCAGCTGCCTCCTGGGATTAGCTGGTCTGGGTGTAGGCACAGAGGAACCAGATGGCTCAGGCTTCTCTTCAAGCAGGACTGAAGCCTTCTGCAGTGGTCCCCTACATCTGGTCACTTTGCAGAGAGCCCCTCTCCTCCGTCACTGATGAGTGCAACTGGAGGAAGAAGCTCTCGGACTAAGCATCTGTTCTGTTTTTTTAATAAAAACAACCCCCCCCACCCCTGCTTGTGCTGTGTGTTGGCAGGATGCCGGGGGAGCCAGTGGCACCCTGGGAGAGCACTTGGCGGGTGGGCAGGAGTGGGGCTCAGCACCAGGCTGAGGCTGGGGTGTTGTGCAGCCCTGGGGCAGGCTGGAGTGGAGCCACTTGCCACTGCCTGTCTCCCCTGGGGAGGTGGTGAGCAGTGAGCTGGTGCTGGGAGTGCAGATCATGCCAGGATGGCACCCAAGAGAAGGGTAAAGAGAAGGATGGGGCATTTCTCCCCTTCAGATGTGGCTCACTCCTTTTTCCCAAAGAACTTCTTGAAGACAGATTTGTTCTTGGGGCGAGGAGGTGCAGGGGTCTTCTCCCCTGGCACATCTCGTGGGCTCCCTGGCTGGGCCACGAAGGAGTGGCAGCGTGCCCGGGGCATGACTGGTGTTTGCTCCCCAATATACAGTGTGACTGAGTAGCTGCTCCCGGCCTCCACTGGCTCCTTGGGCACAGCCACTGGGGTAATCTTCCGGTAGGTGGCTGCAAGAGGGAGCAGTCAGCAGGGGGGCAGGGTGCCAGAAGGTGCTGCCAACCGCCCCCCCACCCCGACCCCTACCCAAGTGGAGGCAGCAGCTGAAGGTGCAGGGATGTGGGAGTCGGTGAATGGATGCTGGAGTAGCATCGCACCTGCCCTCAGGTTTCTGCAGGGACAGGAGCAGGGGTGCCACCTCCTGGCAGTGACAGTGAAACCAGAGCCATACCTGAGGTGAAGGAGTAGGACCTCCTCTTGTTAGCCACCAGCCCATAGTCATCTTCCGGGCAGCTGCTGTCCCACAGCCCAGGAGAACCCCTGGGTGACCACTGCTGCTTCCTGTGCCCAGCCCCATGAGCATCCTCTGAAGCAGAATGGAGACATATCACAAGGAGGCCACCAAAGCACAACCCCGTATCAGCCCCAAAGGGGACAGGGACATGTGTGGTTACCCGAGTAAGTGAAAAGAGGTAACTATGCCTTCCCCCAGACCCTACGCCTGTTCCAGGACTTCTGGCCCAGACACCACCTAGTTCAGAACTGACAGCTTTCAGCTTCCCCCAGTCAGGTCTCTTGCACCTCTCTGGGCTGGGGAGAAGAGTCGGAGCACAGGAGGAGCCCAGACAAGCAGGACATTCACCTGCTGCTGCCACAGCCCCATCTTCTGTGCCATCCTGGCTGCCCAGAGACCGCTGCAGGTGGGTGTTTGAGCGAGGTAGCACTACGACCTCTTGGCTCTTGGTGGTTGTGACCTGATGTTGTCCTTGGAGGTGGGAGCTCCTGGGGCTAGGGACCTTGCTGAAACTGGAAAGCAGCAGATTTAGCAAACCAGACTGTCCAGCCAATAGCCTGCTGGAACGACACACACCAGCAAGCATGGGAAGCAGCTGTAACCAAGACCCGGCTAGCGGGCTCCTAGCTACTCACCCTCCAGCACCACCAGCGCCCTCAACACACTGTGCTGCTGCTGCCTGGAAGTAATCCACTTCTGGGAATCCTAGGGGCACAGCAAACATCCTGCTGGGTGCTGATAGCACACAGGACTGTACATACCATAGAGCCAGCCCCAGTTCTGGATGCCTGTCCTTCATGACTAGCTCCCCTGATCTTCTGCTGTAGCGCCTGCTCTTGGTCATGAGAACCAGCCTAAGATTTCATGGTGAAGGCTACACACCTCTGAGTATGGGCAGAAGAGCAAGAAGGCAAAGCAGCATTACAAGTCTTCCTGCCTAGAGGGCAGGCAAGCAGTTTCCAGACCCCACACAGCAGAGGAGGGAAGACCAAGGCAGAATTACAGTTTTCCTGACACTGGCTTTTTGCTGCTGAAGCTCCACTGACGTCAGTCGTGCTATTTCTGATAATTGTGTATGTGGTGTGAAAACAAAGCCTCCCGATCCTGCCTGGCAGAGAACCGTGGTTCCAAAGCAGGTTAGGAGGATGTCTCTACCAGACAACGCTGTGCCACTTCTCTCTTGACCCCCCCCCTCCCAAGTACCAGAGGGCTTGGCAGGGGCTGTACACCCACGGTGACTGTATAGAGCCATCTGCCAGCAAGGGCTGCTCACCTGAGTTTTGCTGCAGCTTGAAGACCCATTCATTCATGAGGGTCTGGGAAGGAGCTCTCAAGAGGTACTCAGAGCCATCTCGCAGCCTGTGGGGATAAGAAGTCAGCAGTGAGACGGACATGAGGTGCAGACACCACAGCCCTGACCAGCTTGGGGATGAAGGGATGCAGGTGAGAAAAGGAAGAAATCCTCATCTGAGCACTCAACCCAGCTAGCTCTGGCCGGGGGTACTGACGTGTCTGACCCAGCAGGGGCAGATTAGGGAGGGCTGTGGCTCTGAGATCCTGGCTGCCCTAGGTTGGCATGACTTACTGAAGCCTGAAGCAGTTGGTCTTCTTGGTGTATTCAGCATCTGGGGTGCAGACCGCCCCAGAGAGGTTCAGGGGAAGGGCCACCACGGAGCTCTGTGCCACAGGGAAAAAGTAACAGTGAGGCCAGCAGGCTTTGTCTTCCCTGGCTGCTGAGGCAAGGGTGCCCCTGCTGCCAGTCCCTCGTGTCACCCACTCTCCTCCGCTGCACCTTGAGGCTGTCCCTGCGGTCCTGGTAGAAGCACAGTGTCTGTCGCATCAGCACAGCATGAAAGAGGCCCCAGGCCCTGCAGCTGGCCTGTTAGACAGAAGCAGGGGATAGCTGTGATGCCAACAGGTTTGGAAGAAGACAGGCCTGTCACTCAGGATGTCCCTCAGCTCTACCCACCCAGCACGGCTATCAGCACTGCTGTGCTAGTGTCGGCAGTGAAGGGAGGCTTCACTGCTGCCCCAAAATCTGGATGCCCCTTGCCACGTTCCAGCACCTCAGCCCCAAAGGACTCGCACAGACACACATGTACCTTCCTCCCTCCTGCCTGCAAGACGTGCTTCCTTTCCAGTGACCCCTCCATCATCTGAAACTCTGCTTTACCAGGAGGGACCTGCAAGAGGACAGAGGGGAGTGAAGCAGTGCTGGGGGCTCAGCCCTGAGACACACAGGGCCCATGTGATCTGTTCCCAGCAAATGATGCCAAAGTGGAACAGGAGAACAGGGGCTGGGCTGTTTTCAGGCTTTTGGGGTGAAGTGCTGCCTTGCTGAGGCTGAGGGCTGGCAGGGGAGTGCACGCTGCAGGATCTCCCAAATGCAGTACCTCACTCTGCATCACCCTGCCAGCTGGAGCAAGAGGGCCACTGGAGTCAGTAAGTCCCCAGACACAGCTCATCTCTGCTGGAGCAAGGAAGCCAGCTGCTGCCTAGCATGTCCCCCAAACCCCTGCCTGACCCCAAGGATGTCCCCCAGCCCCTGGCTCTCACCTTGTTGTGCTCTCTTTCCTCTTCCCCATGCCTCCGTTGATCCGAGGAGCCAGGGCCATCCAAGGGGACTGTGGACACCAGCTCCTCCACGCATGGGGACACGACTTGCCTGCTGGGGCTGCCACTACCACCGTGCCCCACACGAGGGCTCTTGTCTCCCAGTGGGCTGCGGAGGAGCTGGGTGGTGCTGGGAAGACTGAACTGGGCTACTAGCATGTTGTTGGCTGAGGAGAGAATGAGGGGCCTGCTGGTGGTGGCACTGGGGCTGCCTGCTGGCGGCCTGGGTATCTGTTGCTCCACTGCTCCATCCCAGATGGCCTGCAGCTCCTCCTCCTCTTCCTCAAACTGCCGGTGGGCAGGATGGCAAACACTCTGGGTGCTTGACTCAGGGCTGGGAGGCTCTGGGGACTCCAGTGCCCACTCAAAAACAGAGACCTGAGTGGGAGTGTCAGGGGACACTGAGGACCCTCCAGGCTGGCTGCTGCCATTTGACTGCTGTGTGCAGGCAGTGCCGAGAATGGCTTCTGCCCTGCCTGGGATGCCAGCAGGGGATGGACCAAGCTCTATCTGAGTGGCTTCATGATGCCTGGCCCTGCCATCCCGGCCCAGATGGGCAAACAGCTTATGCCCTTCCTGCTCGTGTGGCACACTGACACAGGACAGCTGTCTTGGCCTGAAGTCCAGGAGGTTTCCACTGGCACATCTGGGGTGCTCCTCCTCAGTGCAGTGTGCCCTTTGCTGGCTGTAGCTGGGGTTGAAACTCACCTCCTCAAACCATGTCCCTTGCCCGCTCTTGGAGGACTTTCCCAGCCTCTCATCAGGCTGTGGGGAGCTGTGCCCATCCACATCTACCTCCTCCTGCCATCTGGCTCCATGCTCACCTGTGGGCTCCCATGGCTTCACTTCCCTGCCCTGCTTCCACTCCTGCCCCTCCACCTCCTGCCACTGGGCCGTGGCCTCTTGGTGACACCCCAGGACCACTATGTCCCGGGGCAGCTCCAGGCTGAGCACAGAGCCCAGAGAAAGGTGGGGACAGGTAGTTTTTGGGCCAGGGACATGGGGACCCTGGGGGGCTGCCCCACACTCAGCATCGATGTCCCGCACCAGCGGGTTCCTGATGTAGAGCAGCAGCTCCCCAGGCAGAGGAGCAGCAGCAGCCGGCCCCTCTCTCCTCCGGCCGCACTTCTGCGGCCACGTGTTGCTGGGACCGCGGTGCTCCTCCAGCGTGGGCTGCGCGGAGCTGGCGCCCATGATGCCCTGCAGCGTCAGCAGCTGGGCCTGCTCAGCCCTCGCTCGCTCCCGCCGCTGAAGGCTGTTGAAGAGGGAGCCGGCGCCAGGCTTGGGCAGTGTGTGGGAGGCAGCTGGTGTCCCGCTGCTGGATGCTGGGGCTTGGCGGACAACAGCAGGAGGCCGCTTTGCACCGCAGCTTTTCCCAGTCTCTGCCTCTGCCTGGGGACACAGGGGAGAGAAACGTGACTCCCGCGGCCAGAGCCTCTGCCACCCCGCAGCAAACACCCTCCATGCTATGCCAGGGCCTCCAGGGAGCCAGGGCTGGGCTGCAGTCAAAAACACTGATGCACATGCAGAGCTGGAAGCAGCATGATTTCACCTCACCCCCGCCAGGAGCTGCTCCCACCTCAGTGCAGGCAGGGAAGAGGCAGACAGGCAAGGAAACCACTGCTCACGGTCGAGTCGCCTAGGTGCTCCCCCTGCCTGTGCCACACAGCTCTCCCCTTGGAGACACCGCTTGAGGGTGGCTCCTGACACAGCAGTCACTACTGCCCATCCCTGCCAGCCTTGCACCTCTCCAAGGCAGCACAGCAAGAAAATGCGAGGGCAGGGTCTGAGCGCAGTCCCTTCCAGCACTTTCTCCAGTTCAGTCACAGCCCCTCTGCTGCAGCTGCAAGGATGAAATCAAGGAGCTTTCCCTGCAGCCATGTCCCACTCTACCTCTGAGGAGGACTTAACCAAGCTCTGTTAGACCCTCACCCTGCCTTGATGTCCTTGAGCCTCTTCAGGCCCCTCTTGTCTGCCCTGGGCTACCCATCCTTGATGCCCAGCCACTGCTGCCCTCAGGTATTCTCATACACAGCCCTCTGTGCAGGCTCTCAGGCAACAAATGCAAGCCCCAACAAAATCCTGGGCTCTCAGCCTCAGGGTTATGAACCATGCAACCCAGAGTGAGCCCTCCCCTGAAACATGCACTCTCACAAACCCCCTTGGACCCTTCAGTTGGCTGCACAAGGAACTGCAGCTGTCTACCAGAAATGGGCACCAGCTCACCATGCCTCCCATGGGCACCAAAACCACTTACTTGAGGGGCTAAACTGCAGCCAGCCCTGTCTTGAGCTCCCTCCTCACATGCCCCATCACCCACACTCTGGAGACCACAGCACTGGGAGGGTTTTCCCTCTCCCAAGGAACTACCATCAGTAGGGCACAGTGGCACACCCAGGAGGGTTGGTAGCAGGCGGGTTCACGCCATGCAGCCGCTCTGCCCGGCATGCAGCCTCCACTGAGGACATTACCTCTTCCAGTGGCTGGTGAGGTGGCTTTCTCTTTCGCTTTAAACTACCCCAAGTGGTTCCTAAAAGGCCCTGGCAACGCTTCCAAAATGTTTTACAGCCTGAGAGTTTAGTGGAGGGGAGCTGAGCAGGGCGAGAGAGAGAGAGACAGAGAAAGTTGAAGGCAAAGTGAGCAAGAAGCCAAAGCAGGAGAGCACAGGCAAAAGGGATGGTACAAGCTTGTCCTCCGTCCTTGGGCATCGCTTGGCACTGGCACAGACAAACGTCTCTCTCCTGAGATTGACACAGCCCCATCAGATTGCTTGGAAATGGCCTGGGGAAGGTCTCAGTATGAGGGCTGCCCCACACTCCTCAAAGCCTGCTGGTCTGCATGGAGGCACAGCTCTGGGAAGCTGCCTTGGCTGCACAGCAGTGGCTGGCCCTGGGACAGGCACTAGGTGCTCCCCCATGGTTCTGCTCAAGGCACTTATCATGCCCCACGTACCGTCTGCAGTGTATCCTCTCCTGGCCACCCACTGCTGGCCACTGGCTGCACCTTTTTCTTCTCCCCCTTCTTGCCAATGCTAAGGATGAAGTTGACTGTCCCTTCCAGCCCACTGGGGCTCCGTGGGGCCAGCAGCAGCCTGGAGGTCTCAGCAGGATGCCAGATGATACCCTCCTTGGGTGGTTCCACACTGTGAGGTGTTGAGCTCCTGGGCTCCCTCCAGCTATGCTTCACCCCCGCTGGGCTGTCTGAGAGGGGTGACGCTGGTGGGAAAATAGCCGTTCTCACTGGCAGCTGTGACTCTGGTCTTTGCATGGGCTTGAGGAGGGAGCAGGCTGTGAACTCCACTGGACTGTGGACACTCTCCAGCTGCGGCTGAGCACGTGGGGTATGCTGCTCCTGAGGAGCAAGGCAAGAAAGGCAAGGTGGAGAAAAGGCTGCCAGAGCCAGATGCTTTCTCAGAATCATCTTCCCTTTGCCCTGCCAGAGCACCCCAAGGTAGTGGTACACATTCCTCCCCTACTTCTGCACAACCCACTCCACCTGGTGCCTCTGCCGCGAGACTGGTGCTGCTCCTCAACAGTCTTAACGTGGCTGGGTACTTACTTGCCTGCTGAGGGATGCACCCAAGGGGCTCTCTGTGTTCCTTCTGTCATCCTGCTTGCTTCCTGGGTCACGCTGGTACCTCTGTGCTCGCCAACGCACCAGCACCCAGCCCAACATGTTCTGCAGCTCTTCCAAGCGCTCCTTTATCTGAGGAGAGGAGAGATGCTGGGCATTTGAAAGGACTCCTGGCCCAGGAAAACTGGTCCTATCAGGGCACCTCTCTATTGTAGGAGGCTGTTTGGAGTGGGACACAGTCGACTGACTGACAGGATTCAGCATCTATTGCTGGGTGAAACCCCTTCCTGCCCTGAGCAGCTCAGGGCAGGCATGGCTGGGCTACTGCTCTGCATCTGCCCTTTGCTCCTCTCTAGTGACTCTCCCTAGAGGATTCTGGTGGGGTGCTGAGAGTTTCCCTGATTCCATTTCCCCTGTCCTTACTGTTGCACTCAGGTAGTGCTCCTCAGACACCAGCTGCTGTCCCGATGCTGCCAACATCTCAAACTCCTTGAGTTTCCCTTCAATCCTCCTCTCCAGCTCTTCATGTGGAGTCTCTGTGAGGCCGTGACTGCTTGGGCTTTCGGAGAAGATCTGAGCCCGTGTATCCTCCGTCCAGGAGCTGTGGGCATGTGAAAGGTGGGCTGAGAGGGCTTAGGAGTGATTCAGCCCCTCCTCAGCCCTGCAGGCCCAAGAGAAGCCATTCTCATGCTTAGAGATGGCTGGAAGCAGCTACTGGGGCAGCAGCAAGTCTGGCAAGATGCTGTGGGGCGCACTACAGCAGACAGCCCTTTGTTCCAGGCTCCCCGTGGTCTTGCCTGCCTGCAGCTCCAGTGCTTCCCATGTACTGGCCAGCAGCCACGCTCTGACAATGCTGTGCTCTTACCAGCTCCCTCCCATCCACCACAAAGGCTCATGGCCACTTACATCATGGCTAAGTAATCCTTGAAGAAGTGCCGTAGCTGGCTGGCCTGCTGCACTCGGGCCTGGGTCTCCTGCAGCAGCTCCTGCAGCTCTGCCCAGGCCCGCAGTGTGTCCTGCACCTCCTGGCTGATAGGGCACAGCTGAGCGGGGCAGAGCTCTTGCAAGTGGGCATCTCCCCTCTCCAGTTCCTTCAGCTGCCCCTGCAGGGTTTCTGACACCATACGCTAAAGATCACAATGCAGAAAAGGTTCAGGAATCATCCAGCTCCTCTGCACCAAGGCTGGGCTCCTGCATTCTAGGATACAGGGATGGAGAGGAGCATGCAGGATGGAGGGAAGTATGTGGGCACAGGGGCTGTGGGAAGCAGGGAGGGCTGGCAGAGTGGAGGGCTGCCTTGTTTCCCTGCTCTGCTCATATGAGTCACCTCCCCACTGGTAGGAAGATGAAGTGAGGTGCTGGCAGCTGGGAGCTGGCACACGTGAGATGATGCAAGCTTGCTCCCGTGGCCTGGCCTGTGCTGGCAGAGTGGAGCAGAGCAGGACAGGGCTCAGCTCCACTGGAAAATTCCAGCCCAGCCTCCTGCAGAATGCCAAGGCTTATGATGCCTGGGCATCCAGGACCCGGTGTCTGCCCAGGACAGCCCTAGCCAGCTGGGACACCTCCTCACCACCGACATGGCCAAGCACTGCACTCCTCAGGTCTCACCTCCATCTCCTGCTGCTGATTCAGCAAGCCCTGCAGCTCCTGGAGGTCCTTTTCACTCTTCACTGCAGTGAAGCCTCTCTCTGCTTGGGCAGTGTCATGAATCAGTGTCTCAGCTCTGCAGCGAAGAGCCTCCAGGAGTGGGGACACCTTTGCTACCTGGATGAGCAAGATGAGGAAGAGAGATAAACCCTAGCATGGGCCCCCCTGTGCCACCACTCACCATGTGGCTTCAGATGCACCTACAGAAGGGCAGGGCAGGGAGCAATGGCCACAGGACAGAGCAGGACAGCAGCCTCACACAAAGCGATCTCCACATATCCCAATGCCCTCATGTGCCGCTGGCACCAGGCAAAGTGCGGGCCCCATCCCAACTAGCCAACACGTCCAGCTCTAGCTGGATTGCCCAAATGCATCCCCAGATTCTCCTCTACATCCCCTACCAGGTGCTCCAGGTTTTCTGCCTCTGCTGCCACCTCCATGACTCGCTCTCGTTCCTTTGCTGCATCGTTTAGCATCTCCACAGCCTCCTGCAGTTCTCCCAAGGGGTGGCTTATGTCCTTGCTGCTTGGCAGCTGTCCAGCCTCGGCTGAAAGTGGGGGAAAAGACCCCTGGAAGCTGCGACGGCCACTCCTTGGCTGAAGCCAATAGAAACACTGGGCATGAACGAGATGGGAAGCAACTGCCTAGGCAGCTGGGCAAGAAAGGGGAACGTATGGGGTCCTCCAGCCAGTCACAGACCAACCCTTGGGCTGATCTCAAGTGCTGGACAGTCCTGAGACCGATGAGAGATGCCAGATCCCTCTGCTCACCGCTGCAGGTCCCTGCTGGCTCCGTGCTTCCTCCTCTTGCAGGTCCTGCAGGAACTCAGACAGCACCAGGGAGTCACGCAGGTCTGCTGCTCGGCGCTGCAGGGCTGTCTGCACGTGTGCCAACCTGTGGGGACACGAGCCTGTCATGGGTGCTGACACAAGCTCTGCACCTCCCTGGGGCAAGCATCCTTCTCCCTGCACCTCTTTGAGTGCATCCTTGGGATGAGCATCCTCTTCCGCACCCACCCCAGGGACAAAAGGGGGAACCTTCCTTTCGGACTCACTTATCCTCCACCATCTCCACCTTCCTCTGCATCTTCCTTGCTCCCTCTGGCTCAGCGGGTGGCTCACCCACCACCTCCTCCCGCAGTGCCCGGAGTCTGAGGCCGCACAGCAAGAGCTGCTTCTCCAGCTGGTCTGTCTCTTCCAGGTCTCTACGCAGCTCCACTGGGCTCCTCATGGTGGCTGGCTCTGACAGCGACTCAGCCACGGCTTGCAGCCACCGCTCAGCTTTATCCAGCTCCCCCACCAGCCTCAGTGCCTGTGGAGAACGTGGGGAGAGCATGGAGCCCATCGGCCTGGCTCTGAGCCACTCACGGCAGGAAGAAGCCATGCAGCCACATCTCTGCGGGTAGCTGGGCCACCAGTAGCACGAGGCCAGGCAGAGATGCGGCTGCTAAAGCTGCAGCTCTGGTCGCCACGGCCACCAGCCTCGCTGGCCTAATTCTCAGCAAGCAGCCACAAGTGGGGCATGCCTCTGTGCCCATCCCACCAGTCCTGCCTCCATGTACCTTATCAATTTCCTGCAGCACGGCACCATTCTCCTGGTGCTTCCTCTGCAGGTCTTCCCACAGCTCCCCCAGCTCCTGCAGCATGGCCTCCACCTGTGGGTTCCCTGGGCCCTGTCCTGGCATTGGTCGCTCCTAGGAGGCAGGATGGGCTGTTAGGACAGGCCTTACCTGCTGTATCCCCGCTCCTTCCCAAGGGGGCTCACCAAGAGCACAGCCCTGGCACTGGAGCTGGGATCCCGCTGTGAACGTACCGCCTCCAGGCTCTCCCCGTCCGTCAGTGGGCACGGAGGTACTCTGGGACCCATGCTCTCCTTGTGCAGGAACACAGTCTGCTGAGGAGCAGGGAGGAGATGATGCATTAGCACCCAGATCACAGATGGGCACGAGTGCACAAGCATGCATGCCCACGAGCAGCAAGAGCAGGTCAGGGAAGGAGTCCTCCCGACGATGGCTCCCCTGGCCAGGCTGGGAGCCAAGGGGGCTCTTGTGGAGACATTACTGTGTTCACTGCCTGACAGACGTCCTGCACCTGGGCCTCTGTCTGCTGCATCCTCCTTTCAGTTTCTGTTTCTCTCTTTTGCCTGCGGAGAGGGGGACAGTCAGGACTGCCATGTCCCCCTTACACAGAAGATCCTCCTTGCCCTCTGAATCCATCCCACTCCCTACAGCCATCTCCACAAGTCAGTACCTTCTGCTGTGGTCACTACGAGGGGGCTGCCCTGATGCTGTGGAGCCAAGGTTGCTCTTCTCCTCTGTCCTGTGCTCCACCATCTTCTCTGGCACATTCTTCAAGACCTATGGCAGGAAGGTTTCCATTCCTCCTTTGCCAGCTCAAATTGTGCATTGCTTTGCCTCAGGCCTGGCACTTATCACCTCCCATAACCAGTGGGGTGAGACATGCACAGCTTGGGCTCTGCCCAGCTACCAGACCCCTTTCTCACAAGCTTCCCCATCTTCTTGAGGCAGAGGCACCAGAGATGCCCAGAGAAAGGCAGTACTTACTGTGTTCCTGAGGTCTCTTGTCCGTTTATCTTTTGATTCCTTCCCCACAGCCCCACAACCACTATTGTCTCCTCCTGGCTCCGCACTCAGAACCGCAGCTTTGCCTGCTGGAGAACTGCTCACCAGTGGTGGGACCTTCTCTGACCTGGGACAGAAGAACAAGGGAGGCACAGGGGAGTAGAGGATGGGGAAAAGAGTGACCTTAAGTAGAGTTAGTGCCTCAGAGAGCCTGACAGATGCTAATCCAGGTCTTTCTCCAAGCCTCCAGCTCTAGCTGGGCTCATGATGGGCCGTGCCCTACCTCAGCACCTGCTGGAGCTGCACCCAACTCTCCTTAACATCTCTGTGCTTGGAAGTGACTTGGGCTGCCAGGCTGGGCTGCAGGCTGAGGAGCTGGGACACAGTCACATCCAGCATCTGGAGGAGAGAGAGCAGCCAGGGAGCAATGACAGGGCTGACAAGGAATGAGTCACTGCGGACATGGTCTGAGTGTGTGATGGCAACCCACCGTCACCCCTGCAGGGCATGAGAGGCAGCAGATGACAAGCTCGATCCCCTGCTGCACCCAGGGAGGTTGCTCCAGTTCATCACACAGGCTTGGACAGCACATATGGCTGTGGGGTGCTCAATGAGCCCCTAGCCCTGCTAGTGCCAGTGCTGACCCGAGAAGCTACACATCCTCATTCAGTTGGGCTCAGAGGACAAGACAGAGCCTTGCACTTACCATCACCTGGCTGGCTATGTCTCTGACATCCCGATCCTGGCACGGCTCACCCTCTCCTGGCTTCTCTACATCACAGACACTCCTCTGCTGTAAGAAGAAACTGCAGTCAGCAACAGAGGAGGACAGGGCCCCACTCTCCCTTCGGGCAGAAAGGGACACTTCAAAGCTGCACTTGTTGCCTCGGCTCCCCTCCTTACATCAGGCTTTATTCCCTAGCTCCCTCCCCAAGGCCTGTGCTCAGGGTGCTAGGACCACAGCAGCCCCCACACAGTGGGTGAGAACGAGGTGCTGCCTGTCTGGTTTTGCTCTGGCCATGCAACTGCCCCACAACAGGCTGACCCTGGCTTCAGTGCTGGTACCTTGGCATTGATGGCCCTGAGTAGGGTATCTGCTTGCTGGAGAAAAGCAGTCACCTCCAGGGCCAGCTGCAGAGCCTCATGGTGCTCCTTTAGGGTGCCCTGCAGCCGCAACCACCTGTGTGTGTGGAAATGGAGAGGTGGAAGGGCAGCCTGTGCAGAGCTGGGCCAAGGGGAAGCAGGTGGGAGGTTTAGTGTCCTGTTCCCAGCCCATGCACCCTCCACTCACGTTTTGTTGAGGTGCTTGCGCCGGGCTGCAATGCTTCGGCCCTCGCTTTTGCCTTGCTTCTCCAGCTTCTGGGCCAAGCTGTTCAGCTCCTTGTGCAGACTCTGGAACTGCTGCTCCTCCTGGCCCAAGCAGAGAGATAGACATCAGCATCACACCTCAGGAACCTGCTCCAAGCCACAGGTCCCATGGGGTTTGGGGTCTGTGGCACAATAGCAGCTTCCAGCAACCTCTCACCTGCTTCAAGTCAAGGATGCGGCGAGTAAGCTGGATCTTGTCCAGGCTCTCCTGCAGAAGGGCTGCTAGAGAGGGCTTCTTCTCCTGGGCCAAAAGAAGGCATGAGAAGGTGGGAGGACAGCCAGCCTGTCCCACTCTCCAGACCATGCTCCCAGCATTCCATACCTGGTGTCTGATCCATGCCTCCAGCTGTTCAGCCTTCTTGTTGAAGTCCTGCAGGCTCCGCAGACCCCCTAGAGCTTTGCTCTGGTTGGCAGCTGTCTGCTTCAGGAGCTGCCACTGGTCCCGCAACGCCAGCAGCTGCCTCTGCACCGCCTCGGCACTGGGGCTTGCCTGCCACATCAGCTGCTCACCCATCTGTGGGGCCAAGGGTTCCACTCAGAGTCAGGGGCTCCCAGAGACCCTCCACTGTGGAGAGCCCGGGGAGGTGGGTGCTGCAGGGAATGAGAGCCACGATGCCAACCAGCCTTACCTGGTTGAGCTTTATCAGCGTGTTCTCGAAGTCCTTCATGTCCCGCTGCAGGGTCTGACCCACCTCCTCCCAGTCCTGCAGGCTGCAGCCGTCCTTCAGGTCCCACAGCTTGCCTCGCACCCAGCCCTCTGCCTGCAGCGGGGGAAGATCCACATGGCCAGGCACCTTTGCCAGAGCCCCAGAGGCACAGCTTCAGAGACCCAAGCCCAAGCCCCTCCAAAGCTGCAGAACGGACCAGAGGAGACCTTTCTGACTGACAGCTCTGCTGCTCCAAGTGCCAACGGGCCAGCAAAGGGGCTCAGGATGGCATCAGTGGTCATGGAGATAGGAAGATGAGTGGCATCTCACCTCTTTCTGGCATCTGCCCAAGCCCAGCAGGAGAAGCCAAGGCCCCCCAAGGCAGGCCAGACTGGGGGTGTCTGGGTGAGATGTCCCTGCATGACACACCTTTTCTCCCTGCTCTCCAGCGTAAGCACCCATGCACCCTCCCCAGCATGGCATGGAAGCAGTCACCCGTGCCATCCCGGTTCCCACGCCGCTGGGGAGGGCCAGGGGCTGGGAGGAGAAGGATGTGAGATGGGAGGAGCATGTGCACGTGGGGAGGAAGCAGGGCCCTGGTGCGGGCTGACCCCCTCTCCCTGGGGCCGACAGCCAGGGAGAGGCAGCCAAACATGATCTCATGCCACAACCATGGCTTCGCTCGGGGCCGGGAGTTCAGCCCTCCCTGACGCACACCCCACCCCAGAGCTCACAGGAAAGGCTGCTTGTGGCCTCCCCCAGTGCACTCCCCATGAAGATCTTTGGGTTGGCAGCCTGGCTGGCCTGACCTGCATCATCTCCCGGTTGAACTGGGCTACCAGAGGGCTTGGGTCGAGGAAAGGGGCTGCTCCCGCGCCGCTTCGCCTACTGCTTCTTGGTGCTGCGGTGGGCTCCTTGCTTTTGGGGCTCTCTTTCCGAGGTGATGGAGCCAGGGGTCCTGCCAGCTGGGGCAGGCAGAGGTGAGGGGTCAGTGTGCCATCCCGGGAAGCCTGCCCGTCGCCTCCCAGGAGCGCTTCACAAACCCAAATAAAGCATGTCAGCCCGCCTCACCCCACTCCTTCAGAGACATATTTGGGCTTCTCTCCCAGCATGCCAAGTCATAGCTCTGCTCTAACAAGACCCGGGTTGCCAGAATGTCTCTCATCCCTAGGTCATTCCAGGAAGGCTGGATGGCACCTGGCACCTAGGCGGGTCCCTGTGCCCACTTTGGAGGTGGACGTGGCACTTGCTGCCTCTACAGCCTGAGGCTTTGTGTCTCTGCAGGGGACAGGGGGACCTCAGGGCAGGTCCTCAATGAACTCAGCCTGTCAGTCCTTCAAGGGCACTTGGAGATACCCATTTCCAAGCAAGTGGTGGTGGAGGGGCAGAAAGCTCAGCATCTCCCCCAGGACTCAGCCTCACAGGTGGCCCGTGCTGACAAAACTCTGCACCAGGGCTCCTGCTAGGGGTGACAGTGAAGGTCAGCCAGTGAAGGAGTTGGCTGCTCTCCAAGTTCAGCCCCTGGTGCAGTAACACAGAGCCAAGGAGACAGCACAGCCATCCAGAGACTCACTTCCTAACCTGCTGCCCAGGAATGGGCATCTGACCGCATAGTAACTGGTGGCAAACAGGAGCCTGACCATGCTCAGGGGAAACCCGAAGGTGCAGGGTTCACTGCTTGCTCTCATCACGCAGAAACTGCTTGTGGGGATAGCCTAGGGGCAGCCCTCCCACCCCGAAGGGGCTGGGTGTGAGCTGCCCTGAAGGCTCCCAGGCACCCTTGAGCCCACCAGGGCACAATTTCCCAGACGCCTGCAGAGCAATGGGGCTTAGGCTCTCTAAGCACTCTGGCATGAGCTGCCCTGCTGACAGCATGGCAGTTGCTTCTCAAGGCCTTTCTGCCTAACCACAACAACTGCAGAAATCCCCTGTCTCTTCTTTCTTTTTCTTTTCTCTTTTCTAAATAGCAGTGCAGATTCTCAGGCCCTTCTGAAGCTCTGGAGTCTCCAGCCTGGTGCCATGGCCAGGGCAGGGTGAGTCTGCAATCCGCTTTCCTTAGAAGTGATGGAACCTCGGGGGGCTGACCCTGCCGCCCTCTCATGCCTGGCTTCTCCCCTCTCATTTAAAGTGACAAGGTTCCAGTCATGCCCAGGCAGACCACCAGTGGCTGCCCTTGTTTTGTCAGCCGCTTGCTGTGCCCCTGGGTCAGAGCCTCCTCAACAGAGAGGGCAGGGGGACATACCATGTAGGAGGGGGAACCTCTCTCCACCGCAGAGCAGAAACTACCAGCCCGGGGGCTCCCAGCCTCCTGATGCTTGTTCTCCACATCCACATCCTTTCTGAGGAAGACCTAGAAGAAGGCATAGCTGTGAGCCTGAAAGTGTTTGACCATCCCAGCAGCCAAGGGGGTGGAGGAGTATGCATCTGCTTCACCCTTGGCCAGAGGAGGCTGCTGGCAGTACCCAAACACTGCCTGGCCAAGCTCTTGTAAATCCCTCCTCATGCATCCAGGCCAGGCACCTTTGAGCACCATCGGCAGCTCCTGCCATTTATTGAGCAAGAGGCAAGAGCTCCTATGCTTGCTTTGCTCAGCACTTTCTCCATTTTAGGTCACACACTCATCCCCTATCTTCCCCCCTCCAAAATCAGCAGAAACTCATTCAGTAATCACCACTGGCTTCTGGTCATCTAAGGATGCTCAGGGTGAGAGACCTTGCCCTCCTCCAGAACAGCACATCAGAGGCACAAGGCCCTAGGAGGATATTAACTCCACCAGCAAGAACCTCAGTCACCTCAGCTGCCAATCTCTGACCTTGGTATAGCTGGAAGGCAAGAGTTAAGGAGGTAGCTGGCTCACAAGGAAGGGCTCCCAAAGGATGGCAGCAGGAGAAGGGTGGTCCAGGTGATGTAGCCAGGCACAGGGAAGAGGTCCAGCATGAAATCCATGTTACCTTATCCTTAATGGAACTGAGCCCCAGGAGGAGAGGTGCATGAGATTGACAGGATCATCCACAAGGGCAGTCATTCTCATACTCTACAGATGGATCCTTTCTTGGACTGTCAGATATAACTGGCCAGTTTTAGGACCTTCTTCCACTCCCACCTGTGGCCACCTTGTCAACAGCTGTCCAAGCACGGACAAGGCATCATGAAGCAGTGGGCAACATATACTGTTCTGATACCCCCTCCTGTGAGACCATAGCAAATGGGGTGGTGAATCAGCCACAGGCAGACCCAGCCTACCAACACTCAGACCACTTCAGAGTGGGGACAGTGTCCAAGAAGGAACCAACCTAGGCAAAGTAGGACTCCACCTCTACAGGAGTGCAGAAGAGTGCCAATGTGGATTGCAGCCCCAGCACTAGAGCTGCTGTCCCCAGAGAGGTCCACAAACACCTGACAAACATAATCCCTGGAACAGCAGCACCGCTGCACCCTTCCAGGTGCCTGCAAAGCCTGTTGGAAGGCTGCAGGGGACAGACCACCACAGCATGCCGTGGTATCTCATCCCGAGCAGGAAGAGTGGGACAGGGAGTGAGGCTGAGCGGGCACAGCTAGAGCCAGAAGGCATTTTCCTGCCTGACTGCACGTGAAGGAGGTTGAGACGTGTGGATGCCCCTCTAGGGAACAGTGGGAAGCTAAAAGTAAGCTGTTTATAAGGCATAAGACCCTAAGAAGCTTCTCCTCTAGGCAGCAGTGTCCCATGCTGACTGCAGCCCACAAGACCCTGCCCAGGGCCAGCCACGGGAGACACACCTGCAGGTGACATGGAGCTTTATTTTAAGTCTCCATCTCATGATCCATCAGCTGCATGAGAACAGGACTGCTGGCATAAGGATGACTTCATCCTTCCCACAGAGCAGTTCCACTGGGACTGCCCCCACCCCCAGTCCCTCTGACTGGAGTTGGGTCCTCACTCCAGCAAAAAACATTTGCAGAACCCAAGGGCTGGGAGAAGCAGCACTGCCTTCCCGGGGATCTGTAAGGGGCCATGTCAACTGCTTCCCTGGGCAAAGTCACGCATGGAATGAGTACAGCTGCTTCCTCCGGGAACGCTTCTTTACCCTGCTAAAAGCAAAACCAGCACAGCACACATGCTTGCCACGTTCCCATGAAAGCGCAGGTGCCAGTGATTGCCCATCAGCAAGACGAGTGGGGGCAGCCTCCCGGGTTGCACTGTGTTCACGAAGGACTCCCTCACTCCTGCAGGGCAGGAGCCGGGGCAGAGGCTGTGGCCCCGCTTGAGAAAGTCCTCACGTCACCTGCCCGGGGGACAGTATCCCCTTCTCTCTTCTGGCTACCTTCCTACCTAACACACGTGGCCCTACGCGTCCTCTTCCTCCCAAAGCTCCACCTTGCAGCCTGCACCCCTCCCCACTTCCAGCTCTAGCACCCACCCTCCCATCCCCCCCCAGGCCGGACAGGCAGGATGGGCCAATCCTGGCAGCCTCCCAAGAGCCCCGCACCAAACCACTGTGCCTAACCCTCACAGAAAAGAGGGGACCCTCATTCCGACGATGCCCCTTGGGCTGCGCAGGCTCCGACCGCCCAGCGCGGAGGAAGCGGCAGCCCCAGCGAGGCCGTGCCTGGCCTTTATTGGCAATGAGGACGAGGGTTTGGCAGCAGACAGTGAATCTCTCTCTAGCGGCTATCCCGCCGGGAAACCAGCTGTTGCGGGTCAAGGTTAGACCCCAAGGAGTTCCTGCCTGCTCTTGCCAGGAACAGCGAGGTCTGCGAGCTGCCTTCCGCCCCATCCCAGCCACACAGGGGGTCTCCCGAGCGCCAGCACTGACGGATTCAGGCTTTTGTGCCTGAGCGCTCAGATGTGGAGAGTGGGGTGCTGGGAGCCCTGGATCCTGCTCCTAGCCTTATCCCAGCTCTATCTGGCCGTGTGGCCCTTCATGAGTCACTTCCTTTCTCCCGGCCTCGGTTTCCCCTCTGGTAAACGGGAGAGCAAGTTCCCAGCTCCCCGCACATAACGGCATTACTGCAGGCGTCCCGAAAGCTGAGCCTGTCACAGCTGGCTTCTGGGGCAAAACTTTTTTGGCTTATTTTAGCGCCAGGCAAACCTTCAAAGACCTCCTGCCCTCCAGTCTGACGGTACAGAGGAGTGCGTGGGGGGAGGCCGGAGGAAAAGCGGCTGTAGCGAGTGCTGCCTGGAGGGCGCGGGGAGAAGGCAGCAGGGGTCCCCTGCCCAAACGCTGCCTCACCAGGAACGGGGAACTGCAGGGAAGACCGGGGAAAAGCACGGTGCAAGGGAGGGGAAGCACTTACCTTGAACTGAGCTTTCCCTGGCCTGCTGTTATTGTTGTTGTGGTTCCTCTGATCGCCGGTTCGGGCAAGGTCCCCAGGTCCCCCCGCGTCCCCCGCGCCAGCATCCCCATGCCAGTTGGACAGCGTGATCTTCTTAATGGAACGGGCGAGAGAGTTGCGGGTCAGCTGCTCCTCGTCGGTCCCTTCATCGTCGCTGGGGCTGCGGGGCTGGCCCTCGGGAGCGGCAGGGTTGGCGCGGGTTTGAGCCAGGTAGAGGGAGATACGCTCGTTGAGGCTGCGGCGGAGGCCGCGTTGGCTGTCCAGAGCAGAGGCGAAGGCGATGCCAGGGCAGGCGTCTCCGGAGAAGTCAGCGGCACACTTGGGCAGCGAGAGCTTGGTGCTGATGGTGAAGGGCTGCACTTTCCTCGCCGTGCTGCCCGACATCCTCGCCCTCCCGCCGCCACCGACGGCCAGAAAGGCAACCAGGGGCCCCGGCTCGGGTACCGTGGGGCGAAGCAGCAGCGCGGGGTCCCCGCCTCACCAGACCGCGGGTGATGGAGACCGCCCGGGAGACGCCGGCTCCTTCCCCAGGGCGGGCGGGCGGCGGGGCCACCCTTTGCCGCAGGGGCGCTCAGCGGGGCGGCCCCGCGGCCGGGGGCAGCGAGGCAAGCGGCAGCAGTCCGGCTCCCATGGCCGGAGCGGCGAGGCGCGGGCAGCCGTCGGCTTCGGCTGCCTGGGCGGACCCTCCCGCCCCCGCCGGGGCGCGTCCCCTCCCCTGCCCGTGTTCCTCCTCTCGCGGCGGGCAGGGGAGGCGGCAGAGAGCCCGGGTGCTCTAGCCGTGCCCTTCTCCCCTCCCTTCCCCGGCCGGTTTCAGTCGTCCACCTTCTTGCGGAGGTTGAGAAGGCAGAGCAGGCAGGTGAGCAGGGCCTGGCGGCTCTCCCGGGAGCGTAGTCGGCGGCCCAGACGGCGGAGCGGCGGCAGGAGGCGCTGGCGGGCCAGCGGCAGCAGACGGGCGAGCAGGGCGGCCAGCAGCGGGGCGGGCAGCGGCGGAGCGGGCATGCTGCCCCCCGAGCCTGTGGGAGCACCGTCAGAACCCTCCGAACCCCCGCCCTGAGGCGCTTTGGGGGATCGTGTGGTGCCCAGGGGCTCCTCACACTTCGAATCTTTCGACCCGAGTGTGGTGCTCGAGGTGTCCGCATACCTCTGGGAGCGGGGGGTGGGGGTGCGCGCAGGGAGAAGCACTGAAGGGCACCGCTCTCCTCCCCACCTCTTTCCTTGGTCATTCTTACCTTGCTTGGATTTATTCCCGCTCCGGGAGGCTGTTCAGCTCTTTCTTCCAGAGGAGCCTGTGCTGCTCAGCTTCTTCCACGTGGATCTGCCACTATCCTAAATGGCAGGACCAGCTCTAGGGCAAGGGACAACAACAAAACCCCAGCTGCCCATTTAAATGCCCCCTCCTCCCAGGCCAAACACATGCTCCCTGTAAGTGATACTGCTTCGTAGCTCAGGACCCCATTTGCTGGGGTAGCAGGGCTGGACAAAGAAGGGGGGTGAGGGAGGAACAACACATGCCCACCACAGAAATATGGGCTGGCAAGACAGTGTCCTGCTTCACTACAAGGCTTTGCAGAAGCCCCTGAGCAGATAGACAGGTCCAAAATATGCTTGCTTGTCATTGTCTGCCAGTGTAAGCAATTGCCACTCTGCTTCCACAAGGGCCAGGAATGCAGTCCAGACAGACTGACAAGGAGAGTGGGCAAGGGATGCCCCTAGGCATGGAACACTGAGGAGCAGATGGGCATTCCCATGGGGAAGAACTGCAGTCTGGCTCCATGCAGGGTTCCAGAGCAGCTAGTAGCCAATGTCCCATTCTCTCCAACTGTGCTCCCAAGCTGAGCCTGCTGGGGTCAAGTGGCCAGGGTTCTCCAGACCAGCAGAACACAAGCTAGCCAGCATGAGTGGGCAGGCAGGAAGGTCCATGGCTCATGTCTGTGCCCTTCCGTGACTAACCTTTGTTTTGTTGTGGTCCTGGTGACTGTATTAATTTCCTCCCCTTGTTGTTCCCTTCAAAAACCCTGTTAGGGCCCTACACTTGGCTCCTGCCAAGCAGAACTTAGGAGAAAGAACACACACAAGGGACTGAAAGCTGCTATTCTGTCTCCCAGCCTGCCTGATGCAAGCTGCCCCATGCCCAGTAAATCCCACCCAAGGGCAGTTAGTTCAGCCAGAGTGACCTTTCCCAGCCCTGTGGATTCCTCTTGGGGAGCCAGCCATAGACAAGGAAAGTGGGCTGGCTGTGCCTCATCACAGAGACACCATGTACAGAAACCAGAAACAGCTCCTTGAGGGCTCAGCTGCAGACTCAGGAGCTGCAATGGCCCAACACTGATGTTAGCTACTTGAGATAGACCTGCAGGAGCCTCCAGGGCTTTGGGTCTACTGCCACCAGAGGACTTCAGCACAGCTGCACCACTCTACTGAGTGCTGCCACTATGGGGAATGAGAAGAACCTGGGCAAAGGAACCAGGAGCCAAAGGCTTGCTACAGCTCTGTTAGAGTTTATACTTCCCTGGGAAGGAGCTTTCCCCCTTTTATCAGGAAGGCAGTGTCTGGCCTGCTCTTGAGACTCCTGGGTCTGCTGTGTTGTGTTCAACCCTGGAGAAGTTGTTGCCTCATTTAGTACCTCAATTTTCCCAGCAGTACAGACCCAGTGGGAATAGCCTCTCCCTCTGCAGAGGGCTCTTGCAGTGTCCCACCTCAATGGCCGGGGATGAAAAGTGTAGTGTCACTGTTCAGTGATACTGACTGCAGTGATGGAGAAAAGTGGAGATCTTATTCCCCAGGGAGTCTTACTGGTCCTTCAGAAAAGGTCTGGTTGAGCCAAGAGAACTGCATATCCCACCATACCCCTTGGGGGAATCACAGGGAGCAAGAGGTGGTGGCCAGGTGCACAGGCATTTCGGCAGAGGTGTTGCAGCATGTTTCTGGGGGAATTGCATCTGTGCATTTTGTGGCAGAGATGCACAAGGGAGGCGATGGAAAAGTCCCTTGGGAACAGAGGGACTTCACTGTGTAGCCTCTGCAGAGATCTGCTCTTTCCAAGGGAGTAAGCACAGGTAAGGGCAGGAGGGGCTGTCCTGCTGTGAGAGCCAGGTGCTTGCAACATCTCAGCAATGGATGGAAAGCAGGGCAGGGCTTGTTTGCCAAGCTCTCGGGATCCATAGTGTTGCCTGTGCCAAAATGCCACACATTACCAAAGGTCAGGGGTTTTAGTCTCCTTTCAGAGCTGGGCAAAAGCCTAGGGAGCTGAAGTGACTTAACTCTGCTCCTCTGGTGTTTCAGGCACAGAGATGGGAAGAGAATACCACCTCAAAAGAAACAAAATCCCTCCGGTATCTACTTGCAAACCCAAAACTCATGGCACTGGAGTGCTGTGTGCCTCAGTGTTCCCTGGGCCAAGGTCAGTGCTCTGCCTCTTAACTCTTTCTTGCCTGTCCATCTCTCTTCACCAAGGAGTGCAAAATCCCTCACCAGGTGGCTGCTCCTTTTTTTGCTGGGTATGTATCAGGGCCACTTCCCTTCAGTCGTGCATTTGCGTTACTGCACTGATTGCACAACCACATATCCCCTGTCAAACTGCCAGGGAGGGCTGAGGTACACTTCCCAAGGCCAAGCTGGGACTGCATACGCCTCTGTAGCACTTGTGTGGCTCAGGTAGTCAGTCAGCAGCAAACAAGTGGCAGGATACGCTCCCAGTCAGCATAAGGTGGGTGCAGCATCCCAGGAAGCCTGCAGAGCACCACTGACAATGGGAAAGCCTTGGTTGAGGCAGCCGAGCTGCAGGGTCTGTCCTCAAGGTGGTGGCAGGACTACGCAGAGCTATCCTCTTGTTCTCTCCTCCCTACGGTCCCAAACTCTTCAGGATTCGGCTTGCCGAAAGCCCAGCCCCTTCCTCCTTGCTGCTGAGCTGCGGGTGAGCTCACGGGCCACACATCCTCTGGGCAGATCCGGGGGCTGGAGCCGGGGCATCTCTGGGAGAGGACAACACTCTGGAATGCCACCTCAGAGGAGGCACGGCTGGAGGATCAGGCGTCTCGGACCTCCAGCTTTGGGCAGGATACGGCTGTTCTGCCTCCTGGTATGACCCTTGTTGGTTACTGCTGCCTATCAGCCGGGGAAAGTCCTTCTGAGCATCCCTGTGACCTCCAGCCCACAGGCAAAGCTGGCGTGGGCTTTGAGAGTGGGCCAGATCTCTGGCCGCTGCTTCAGGAGCACCCAGTCTGTTCCTAGGACAGCACGTCTGCTTTTGTGGCTGGGCAAGGCCCTTGTGCCACTTCGGAGGCAGGTGCCAGAGACAGAGCGAGCATCGGCAGCTGCCCACGTTAAGTGGCTGTTGTGTGGTGGAAGCTGCCCAGGGCTAGGAGGGAGCTGGCGCGCTGGGAGGAGGGCGCAGCCTCCGGGCATCCCTGCCACAAAGCCTGCAGGATTCGCTGCAGTTCCTGTGCCGGGCGTGGCACTGGCAGCTGAGGGGAGCGGGGCGGGGGCATGAAAGGCAGCCCAGAGTCCTCTCTTGGAGGAGATCCTACCCATCCGGCAGAGACCTGAGAGAGTGGTGGTGCTGGGCACAGCAGTGGCACCTAAGCACCCGTGGCCTCACAGGAGGAATGCACCACTCCTGCCGGGGAGGGACGCAAGTGCTATAAATAGTTTGTTTGACATCCTGCGGCCAGGCGCTGGAAAGCCCCAGCCTGTGCACATTCCCTGCGGCTGGCACTGGGACAGCAGCTGGTGAAAAAGGCCAAAGCCAGCAGCTGCTGCTCAGTGCTCTTGTGCCCCCCTCGAGTCCTCCCACTCCTCTTACACGGTAGCTGAGCCTGTGGCATCTCTCGGCACTCATGCCAAGCCTGGCCAAGTAGGTGCCAACTCTGCACTGGTGTTGGTACTGTTTTCTGGGCCAGTGGTGTTTGCAGGATGCTTCCACTGCCTGACTGCTGGAGCCGGAAGGGCGAAGAGGATGGGGAGGGGTCTTTTGTCTGCGGTGGCCCTTACAGCAGCAGGAGCTCTTCCAAGCTTGTCTGCAAGCTGCGAGGCCATGCTGGTGGCAGCTGCTGTCCATGTACGTGCCCTTGGCTGGAGCTCTCCCCAGACATGGCTGGGGATGCTGAGCTGAGCCACAGCCCCCCACCTGCTGGTTCTGCTCACACAAAAGCTCCTTGTGCCTATGGGACTGACATTCCTTCAGCTTCAGGCCTGGGGCACAGTGAAGCACAGAGGAGGGGGAGATGGGGCCAGGGCCCAGCTGCCAGAGCAGCTGTTGGGGCCAGGTGTGGATGGGCTGCAGTCCTGGCCCTCCCTCCCCCATGCCTGGAGAACGGACACCAGCAGCTGGTGGGAGAGGGGGAACACCCACGGTGGGCAGGTGGCTTCAGGCTGCAGGAGGCAAGAGCATAGGGGATGGAGTGAAGAAGAGGACACTGTGGTACGGGGGAGCAGGAGCAGTGGTGCTGTGCACTCACAGATGCTGCCTGCCCATCTCACGCACGTCCACCCAGTATGGACCTGTGGGAAAGGTGGGAGCTGGCTGGCATTTACTAATGCCATCGCAAGGCAAACTGAATTCAAAGAGCAGTTTTGGTCCTATGTGCCCTCCAGTCCCTCTTGCTGGTATTTAAGACTCTTCTGGACCTCCTCCTTTACAACGAGGGGAACAAGACAGGCTACTCTTTGTGGCATTAGCTGGCAGCTGGGGACCCCTTAGCTGCTACTCTCCCTGTGATACTGGCATGCCAGCAGCTGGGACCAGTGAGAAAGGGATCTGCCAGCTGGTGCCTGGGGCAAGGCAGGGGGCTTCTGGTAAGGCTAGGCTGTGGGCACCTGTCATCCCCAAGCCAGCTTGTCAGTGTGCCCTACAATCAGGCCTGTGTGTGCATGATGAGGCCTCACAGCTGGGAAGCAACGACAGCTCTGCAAGCTTGATCCTGTGTCCCATCCCCACCTGAGCCCTTGTTTACCAGGGTCTTTGGGGCTGTAGGAAGGAGTGGGGAGCCTGAGCTGGCAAGCC
Source organism: Pogoniulus pusillus (assembly GCF_015220805.1). Classification (NCBI taxonomy): domain Eukaryota; kingdom Metazoa; phylum Chordata; class Aves; order Piciformes; family Lybiidae; genus Pogoniulus; species Pogoniulus pusillus. The sequence continues at coordinate 24,097,663 of NC_087281.1, read as the reverse complement.
TAAAGGTACACCCCATTCCACAGGAGGTAGCTCAGTTCATAGGTAGCCAAGAGTATTAACAGCTCACCTCCATGAGGCCCTGGCAAGCCTCCAGAGGGGTGGCTTGGGGATTGCTCCCTCTTGCCATTGCACCTCAGCTCCCCTCCATGTTCTGAGACAGGTCAGCTTGCCCCAGAGCTGAGTGTAGCCCCACTGTGAGGAAATTGGTCCCAGAGCTGGGCTGGCACAAAGGATGTTACCATGAGGGATACTGAGATGCTGAGAGGGGCTAAGTTGTCCTAGGGCACTCCTCTTCCAAATGCTGAGCACCCCTGGGGCCATCTGGGCTGGTGCTGTCCTTCAGGGGTGTCAGCAAGGGGCAGGATGCACACAGTGACAGGCAAGCCCTGCTGTGAGCCATGTAGTCACTACCTGGCTCTCTGCTTGTTTTCCTGGAAGCCTTTGGCCTCCAGCTGTAACTTGCATGACCACAAAGGAAACAGGGAGAACCCTGACCTCCCGCAGCCCCTGCCCAGGGTCACATACCTCCTGTGGTCCCTTTCCTAGGCTCCAGAGCTCCAGGCTGCCCTCCACTCCCACCTGCCCCATGGTTAACTCCATCCTATCCAGGCAGACCTATTTTCCTGCCCCCAGCCTCCCTAAGATGAAACTTTTCTGTAAAGGCAGGCCTTGGCTCTGCAGTCAGCAGAGGCACCTTGGCAGGAGGCCACTCAGGGCAGCAAACTGCGACCAGTGTGAACCTACCCCAGAGCAAAGTTTATCAGGCCAAACCCAGCCTCACTGGCTGTCTTCAGCTGCTGCCAGGCCACTGGCAAGGCAAGGGGATAGCCAGTTTAAACTCCTCTAGATGTCTGCAGAGCAGAGGCAAATGGCAGTGCCCTGGGGAGTCCTTTGGGATGCTGTGGCCAGACCCAGGGCTGCCCTAGCTAAGCAGGCATATGGATGCACTCCAATTCCTGGGGCACAGGATGGAGTGAAGCTGCCTTGGGTCCCGTGCCAGACCAGCACTAACAGTTCTCTTTCCTCCAACACCATGAAGCAAGCATTGGCATTTTCTTCACTACAGAGAATCACTGGGATCACCAAACAGCCCTGCTAACATCACACTACTTGCTCTCAAGGCCTTGCTCTCTTACCATGCGAGGTGTAACACATCTGTGTGTTGGCATGAAGACCCACTTCAAGAGAGGTGACCTTTGTAAAATTCTAGGACGCATGGACCTGTACCTGGTGCTGCTCTTCCTGTGGCTCAGACTGGGCAAGCAGCATGCCTCAGCTTGGCTCATATCCCATTCCCCCAGCCCGAGCCATGGAGAGAAGGGCACAAACACCAAGTGATTGCCCAGACCACAGGTCCAACAGATCTCAGTTTATTCCCCGAGTGCACAGTGAGGAAAGCGGAGGGTGAGGAAGCCGAGCTGCCAGGCAGGCAGCAGTGGTTATTGCTGCAGGTGTGCCCTCCAGCGATGGCAGGGGCCTGGGGGAAACTAACTGCCTGCCAACCTGCTTCTACAGGGCGAGGAATGGGTTGTTGCCACCACCAAGCTGGAGCATCCCTGTTCCCACAGGTGGTGGTGAAGGGAGCACAGAAGCACAGAGAAGCACTGGCGCTGAAGCCTGTCTGCACTAGGCGAGGAGCCCGAAGGAAAAGGATAGTGCAGTGTAGGGTGAGGGAAACAGGGAAGAACTCCCAACCATGTGCAGAACACCCCCTAAAACCACCTACCCCTCCCTCTCTAGGAGAAGGCATCACTTCTTGGATACTGGCCCCCTCCCATCCCTGCTGTGGGCCATAGGCGGGGGCAGTGGATGCCCCAGGAGCTCCCAAGGATGGGAGGGTACACCAAGCCACTATGACAGTGGTGGCATTGCTGTGCCACATGGAAGAGTAGAGCTTCTGCTGCACTGAAGGATGTCACATGTTCACAAGGCAGGGGAGCCCCCAAACATTCAGTGCTTAAGTTGCAGGGCTTCACCCAGTAGTGGGGCAAAGGCAGGGGCATAAAGGCAGGAGGGATGTGTTGAAGGCCACGCAGAAAGAACAAGTGGGCTCTACACTTTGGTCGTGCTTAGTGGTGCTGAGTACAGTGCAAGGGCTTCGAGAGCAGCTGTATGGCCTTTCCTCTCTCCAAGTGGGCCATTCTGACTCCCCAGGAACCTGCTGCCTCTGCCTGAGCAATGCAGTATGTGCTGATGCTCCCAGGCACGTGCAGAAATAGGCAACATGTTCTGGCAGGGATGGGACAGCACTGGAGCAAGTGATATGGGTACCTCCTCTCTCCCCCTGCAGCTCCTTCCTCTCTCTGCTACACATCCAGCTCCCAGCCCAGTCCTTCACTCCTGCCAAGTTCAATGTAGGGATGCACAGGCAGCCCATGCTGCTTGCCCTCCTCCTCTTCTGGAGTGGGGAGAGAGAAGGGGTGGAAGTGAAAAGAAGCCCAGCTCAGAAAAGGAGAAGAGTAACCCCTGCCTGCCTTGGCCCCTGGTACACCAGAGAGGGCGGTGTGAGGCTTGCTGGGAGGCAGGGCTGGTGGCTCAGCATGTGATGAAGTAAGGAGGGAAGAGTATCCTGTGACCACAGATCCAAGGGGAGGCACTTGGAGGGGCCTGGCCCAGCTGGGTTGTCTCAGCCACAGCAGATCTGTCATGGCTCCTAGCCGCACATTGTTAGCAGCAGCCACTGTGAAGGAGAAGAAGGGATGAGCAGGGACTGCTGCGTTTTTGACACCCCCTTGTGTCAACTTTGACAGCCCTCCAAGAAACAGCAGCAATCCTGCTTCCTCTTCTCGATCTTTTAGGTGTTCTTTCCATACCTAAGGGCCTGGAGGGCTTCCCACCATTCACCCCAAGTGCCCTGCTCCTCCTAATGCATTGTCCCCGTGTCCCTCCCACTGGGCTGAGATCTTACCTCAGAGAGGTTCATGACAGCAGTGCCAGTGCCTTCAGGGTCCATGCTGTAGAAGAACCCTGCAAGGGAGTGCAAACAACATGCGCAGTGTGTCCCCCTGTCCCTGCCCTCCCTGCCCCAGAGCCACCACTCACTGAACATGGCCTCCAGCTTCACAAGGCAGCAGACAAAGTTGTCGAAGTCCACACCCATGTCTGCATCTGCGTAGCGGGCCACCACGACTTGCTGCAGCTTGTTGTTCAGCTTGAAACCTGCAAGGCAGAGAGCACTCAGCACTCCAGGGAGGCAGAAGAGGAGGGTCATGCCTCTGCCTGAAGGAACCACCAACCCACCCAAGCAAGGACACCATGTCCAGCCTCATCAGGAAGAGCATAAGCTCTCCCTGGAGCCATGTGATTAGTTATCTCGGATCCACCTCTGCTCTGGCAGTGTGGGATCCTGCAGCTCAGAGAACACATTGCATATATCCCTAACTCTGAGGCTCCAGCAGCTGGCTCAGCTAGGATGGAGAGAGTCCAGCACAAACATAGGCCACATCTCACTACCACATTGGCTCCAAGTGTCTTAATGTAGGCTGGTTTCACTTTTCTCCAGCTACTTGGTACAGGGCTCTGACAGCAGGAACCCCCTCCCCAGCTCCATCCTCTCCAGCCCTACCAGCTGCCTCTAGAGCCAGGCGCATCTCGTAGGAGCTCATGGTGCCCGACTTATCCAGGTCGTGCTGGCGGAAGATCGTCTGCAAAAACGTGGAGAGGGTGAAGGGCAGGCTCTCCTGTGGCTTCCAGCCTGCCTGTCCCCTCACCCTTCTCCCTCAGGAGGGGTGCTGTCCTCAAGCAGTGTGCCACTCTCCCCTGCTCCTCCTCACCAGCCAGTTCCGGATCTTGTTCCACAGGATCTGGAACTCCACCAGCCCAAGGCGGGCACTGCCATCTTTCTGGAGAGTAGAGGGTCAAGGAGAAAGCAGCCAACAAATGGTGTGGTGTAAAGGCAAAGACATCAGATCCCAGACTCCTGGGGTGAGAAAAGCTTGGCCACACTTGGCCTGCTCACTACTCCCCCGCAACTTCAACTTCCCCTCTCTCTTGCAGATCAGAGCCTGCAAGCCAGCAGAGACAGTACACCACTTAAATTAACTGCTGAGCCACCCCTGGGAGCAGCTGCCACGCTCCTCCAGGAAGCACTTTCACTGTGGTGTCCTTGGAGGAAAACTGGGCTGGCCTGCAGCAGAAGAGGATGCTTCCACGCCTGGCTAGGGAACGGCTTGGAGCTGCTCTGCCCTTGCCTGACCCCCTCAGCTGCATGTCCTTATGCAAGCAGGAACATAAGCCATGGCTCCTGTCACTTCACATGCCTCAAAGGCTGGGTGGAATCACAGCATGTCGGGCTGGAGTGACTGCAGGGAAGGGAAGCACAGGCAGCTTCCTTCTGGAAGGGATGGCTGAAGGTGTGAATGGGGCTGGGCTTCTCATGGCTGAGCCAGGGCCCAAAACAAGCATAGGAACCGATGGCCCTTTACAAAAAGAAGGCTACAACTACCTGAAGGGACATTGTGGTGAGGCTGGTTATGGTCTCTTCTTACAGGTAGTTGGAGACAGAGCAAGCCTCAAGCGGACGCTGGGGAGGTTTAGATTGACTATTAGGAAAAAGTTTTTCATGAAGAGAGTGGTCAGGGACTGGAATGAGCTGCCCAGGGAGGTGGTTGAGTCACCCACCCTGGATGTGTTCAAGGGACGTTTGGATACGGAGCTTAGGGCTATGGTTTAAGGTGAATCTTACAAAGTAGGGTTCTAGGTTGGGCTTGGTGATACTGAGGGTCTTTGCCAGCCTGGATGTTTCTGTGTTTTCTGTGAAACAACCTGCTGCTAAAGCCCAGGGGTGTGGGGCAGGTGGGCCTGAAGCCACGAGGACCTTTTTCCTCCTTCCTGCCCCTGGCTGAACAGCCTCAGGAGGGCTAGGGAGCCAAGCCTCAGTTCCCACCGAATAAGTCCTGCTGCTGGCAGGCTGAGCACCAGGGAAGCTGGTCCCTGGCCTGCAGTACCAACAGGATACATCCATTAGGTTGACCATGTTGCGGCAGGAGTCCAGGCTGAACCCATCTGTCTTCAGATCTTTGTCTGAAGGAGAAAGTTGAGCACATGCATCAAAACCCTGGGCTGCAGGCAGCAAGGGATGGGGAAGGGCAGCACTTACGTCTAGCAATGACTCTGTTCAGAATAGTCCGGAGCTCAAAGACGCTGATTTCCATGTCCTGCAGCAGGAGCAAAGTTAGCAGTACCCGATGCCTGCTCTCCACCCTACTTGTGAGCATTCCCTTGCTCCTGCCTAAACATCTCTGCCTTAGTCACAAAACACCAGGGTGCCATTGTGTTTCCTGCATCACCAGAAGAGTGTGGGCCACAACTGAATGCCCCTTCCCCAAATCTGCTCCTATTGCACCAGCCCTGGGGACAGCTGGGCTGAGCTGAGATGGATCTGACTGCAGGATGGGACTGAATGAACATGGAGTGGGCTGCAATTCTTAAGGGCAGGGATCCCATCCCCTTTCCAGGCCAGGAGACCCCCCCAGAGCTTGGCACAGCCATACCCACCTCCCCTGCCAGCTGCTGGAACATATTCTTGAAGCCGTCCTCTATGTCATCCTCAGTTATTTGCTCCTGGGGTGACACAGGCCAGAAACAAGATGTCAGTAGTCAAACCTGGGCTCTGCCCTGATCTCCAGACTCAGCAAACCCAAACTGGAAGGGAAGTTCTTCTTTGTTCTTCTCACCTTTGTTAATTCCCGCATCCCAATCTCCTCAACCCTGCCAACCCCTCTTCAGTCATTACAATGACATCTCAAACCCTGGCAACCACCCCACTGCCTGCAGCTCCCCCTGCCAAGTCCCAGAGCCTCAGCACCAAAAGAACCAAAGCAGCAGCTCCTACCTCATCTGCCAGATCTGCTGAGATCTCCTCATCCAGCTCCCTGGAGGCAGAAAGGAAACCAAAGCAATGAGTGGGGTCCCCACTTAGCAGGGCGCTTGTGACAGGGAAGTGCTCCCTGGCCAGGCAAAGGACTCACGCTGTGTCTGACTGCTTCTCAGTGAAGACCCGCAGGACAAAGTCGGCCTCCTTGTGCGGCTCAAAGGTGGAGGGCACAATGATGTACTCGCCAGGGGGCAGCCGGATCTGGTTGCTCACCTCCCGCAGGTTGATGAAGGTCTCAGACCGTGCCCGCGACTGGTTTCGCAGGAAGAAGTCCTTCTTCAAGTGCACGTTCTGGCTGCCCTGGGCCTGTGAGAGTGCACATGCTTGTGGACCACAGCAACAGGGGGGACCCACAAGGAGCAGTGGCACCAAAGCCAGCTCTGCCAGAAGGGACATCCCTGCCCATCCCAGCAGGAGCCATCCCTCTCTCATGGGGGTGCCCAGCATCTATTAACACCATAGCACAGTGGGAGTTACTGTGCCACTTCGTGCACATGTCCATGCATGTGTGTTAACCCATTCCTGCTCACTCTTGTGCTCCCCTCCAAGAAGGGGTAGGCTCTGGTGGCTCACTCAGGACATACCTCCTCAGGAACCTGCAGGGAGGAGAAAAATTAAAACCCAATAAAAATCAGAATCCCAATACCTGTCCCCATCCCTTACAACTGCAGCGAGCATAGGATGTGTGGGACCTTAACCCACAGACTGGCCAAAGCAGGTGGGAAAGGTTTCCTTGAGGACTGGGGTGTCAGGTCAAGGTGAGACTGGCAGGGCTGAGCTTGTTCCCAAGCAACCATCACTGGGGCAGGCAAGAGTTACCTCGTAGACAGCAAAGCCGATGGTGTGCATGTCACCCCCAACCCGCCGCTCCCGCCGCCGGTGCTTCTGCATCAGAGCCACCAGGAAGCTGCAGGCCACCTCATCGTCACCGGGGTCATCATCCTCTTCCAGCAACTTGATCTTAAACTGGGGGTTGATCCAGAACGTGGCTGCGAGGAAGATTTGTAGATGAGACACCTGGGTCAGTCACACTGCCAACAGTGGAGACGTGGAGAGGAAAAGTACCTGGGTGATTCCTGCAGCCCCCAGCAGTGCTTCCCCGGCGCCATGTGCCCTCGAACACTTGTGTGTGCCATCTACTGAGCTCATCCTTGGTGAGGGCATCAGGGGTCAGATTGCAGATCTCCAGCCTGGAGAACTCCCTCATGAAGTCCCGGAAAGACATCCTGTGGGAGGCAGGCAGGGGCTGAGGCCAGGGCACTGCTCAGGGAGCAGAGCGCAACCAGCCAGCGGTTTGGGAGAATTAAGTGACAACAGGGGCTTTTACCCTGAGCAGCTACAGCTCACTTAAAGCCCACTGCTGGGTTTGGGGAAGAAGAAATGTTTGCTCTCCCTAGAAGCTTATTTAACATTCAGTTGGGCTCAGTTTCCCTGAAGGGAGGAAAATCATTAACTCGGTCAGATGAGAAAACACTAGCAGGCTTGCCGGTGCTGGAAGCCCAGCTCATAAAGCCAGGCCACGCGTTTCAGGTGAAGCAGGACTTTGAGATCTCTTCTCAGTGCCTGTGCTTCTTCCCAGGCTGGATGCTGAAACAGAACCCCCACTTTGCTCTGGCACTCACCAGAACTCTCCGTCCTCCATCTTCAGCTGGAGCTCTTCCCTGTCACTAGGATCAATGTTGTTCCACTCAGAAGATCTGGAGTAGCAGGAGAGAGGTAATTAGATGAGAACTACTCAAAGTGAATTCAGAGCAGTTCAGAGCTGGCCCTCAGCTGCTCCCCTTCCCGACAGGAAGGGCACTGCGTGCAGCAAACTTCCCTCAGTGGTGCCATGCACTCCACTGCTGGCCTGCCAGTGGTGAGACCGAAGCCACAGCTGTCCAACTCACCCGTCACTCCAGGCGCCAGTCCACTCCACCTGACCCCAGGGGTTCCTGATTCGGATGAGTTGTTCCTGCTGGCCCCGGTAGTTCACCTGCCAGTCACCAGATACAAGAGGTTTAACCCATGCCACTGACCAGGCTATTTTATTGTTATTAAAATCTCACACAGCAAACTCACCTCTCTGAAGGCTGTGACAGAATAGGCATGGCCCTTCACCAGCTTCTTGAAGGTCACTGCTTCCATATCAAAGGCACTTGTGATCTGAGTGACATGGACAAAGCTCACAGGAATATGACTAAGTTCACATGGAGAATTTCCCTTGCTTTGTACTGCTCCAGCCAAGAGAAGCAGCAGATACCAGCACCCTCTGCTAAAAGGCTGCTGGCTGAGCACAATGTAAAGACAATTTCCCAGCCAGAAAATCCTGAAGATCCATCTAAACCAAGGAACCACCTAAACTTCTGAAAGCGAGAGAAGGAGCTCATGAGAGAACCCTGCTCCAGATAATCCTTTGATGCTGACACAAAACAAGGCCAGAGCTATAGACAGACCCTTGATCAACAGCCCATGCTTGGGATGGACATTCCTGCTCCATCCCAAGGATACCATTCACAGCAGCTGGGCTGCAGTCCCATGAGCTGTGCACCAGGGCCACCATACTGGCTCTAGAAAGCGTGCTTTGCTAAGAAGAGAAAGGAACAACCTCCCATCTGGTATCCCAGCAAGGGGACTGCTGATCTAGTCTGGTGCTGCAAGGCCTTACTTTGGCCACCACTGGGCCATAATCTGTGGCTCATCTCAGTACACCACTTACATCAATGGAGCAGCCCAGCAGGGACCCCCTCTCCAGAGCCTTGCGGATGATGTGGCCCATGTTGCGTGGTGGCCGCTTCAGGTCGTACATCTCTGCCACCCCACCAGTGAAGTCTTCAAAGCCCTCGGTGGTACTGCCCCCTGAAAGTGCCTCGTAGCAGCCATTCAGCCTGAGTGCCAGACAGCAAGAAGGGTACACGAGGTGACAAGGACGCAGCACACTGCTGCTCCCCAGACATACAGCACAAGCAGGGCCAGGGACAGAAAAGACCCTCCCCGCTCTGCCCTGCACAGTGAGATGCCTTGTCCCATCCCCCACCCACATGCCCATCAAGACAGTACCCACTTGGCATAGGCCTTCTCCAGCAGAGCACTCCAGAACTCAGTGCACTCTGCTGAGTGCACAAAGAGAAGCTCCCCGTCTTTGGTGGGCAGCTGGTCATCCACCACCACATCCACCCACTCTCCAAACTGCCAGATCTGTGGGGTCAGGACAGAGTCAGGTGAGCGCAGAGCATCACACGACTTGCAAATCCCTATCCCAGAGGGATGCCTTCAACCCCCTACCCACCCTCCCACCACCAACCGACCATCTGTGGAGGGCCAGGAGCTCCCAGCACACCTGAAAGTGGAAGATGCCAGCATAGTCCTCCTGGAAGCTCTGCCCATGGGGCACCACACGATGCAGGAGCTCCTCATTGAGGGTGAGAGAGCCGATGGCAGCTAGCAGCCAGCAGTCACCTGGAAAGGAAGGCAGTGTAAGCACCCTCCCCCCTCCTAGTGAGGACGCTAGTGGGGACAGAAGCTACTCCAGCCCTTCCCAAAGGAGCAGAATGGAAACGCTGCACAGAGGACTGGGAGCTAAATGGAAGCACTGCTGACAGGCGCGCCGCAGTGCGGAGCACACAGCTCACCTGCACCCTCGGCCTGCTCCTCCAACCTGGGCCCTTCCACAAACCTCACCAGGCCAGAGCCTTCCAGAACCCTCCCCCAGCCAGGCCAAACACCAGGCCTCAACACCCCCCTTCCATGCCTCCCTGTTTCCCCCCCATACCAGGCCTGAGTCGCACAGCAAAAGTTAGCTTTGCCAAGGCTGCAGAAGGCTGCAAACCTCCCCCACACTGCAGGAGAGCTGGGACCAGAGAGAGGGAGAAAAGGGCAGAACAGGCACTGATGTCCCTTTATACAGAGGTGCAGGCTGATGGGAAGGGAGTAACAAAGATTACCCTTTCCAGTGGCCACCCCTTGTACTCTCTGCTACTTCTGGAGGACTTAACAACCTCTATGCTTCTTAAACACATAACACCTAGCTAGAGAGGGGTAGGCAGTAAATGTGTAGGAGCCTGCAAAGTGCTTTCCTTGCAAACATTTTGGGCTCCTCAGATCAAAAAGCACATGGAGAAAACAGCAGACAAAAGGAGCTCAGAGAGCCAGGCTCATTCATTCAGCCTTGTAGAGAAGTATTCACTCAAGGATCCTGGCTTGGAACCTGTACCCAGACCACCACACACAGTCACCACCAACAGCTCCCTCCTGCAGCCATTTATCTAGACCTGGGACTCCTTTGTATGCCTGCTCTCTGCATCTTGGTGAGCTCTGCAGCAGAACTACACTTTGCACTAAGAAGCCAAACATTCTAGCAAGTGAGAGGTTTAACGCTGCTGCCACAGCTTCTCAAATTGTGAGCAGCGCCACCGCACTTTTCCTTCCAAGTGCTCTTAACCACAAGCGCTGCTCCAGGCCACCACTGTGCTTTAAATTCTTTCCCTTGGTTCCCCTTTCTCTTTTGCCTTTGAAGCCTGTCACACCTTAGCCTTGAGCCTGGATAACCCATACGGGATGTGGTTTGCCAAAACATCATTTCAGACTTTTTAATAACCAGATGAACACAATGCTCTGGGCTGTTACATGCTCCCATTGCCACCTCAGATTGTGTTCTAATTACTGGATGCACTAAATATGGTCAGCCCTGAAACCAGCATGCCACGTGTGCTGAAGTACAGGACACTCCCAAGCAAGTGCCCGATTCCATTTGGATCAGTTAGTACTCTTGGGGGTACCTAGATGTGGTTCTGGAGAAATGACAGATCACCACTTGTACTCTGCTAACTCTCCTTGTAATTCCCTCCTGCCAATCCATGTTACTTCACAAGCACTTTGTCAGGACCAGCATATCCTGGCTTCATTTTATGTTACTGTCATCCAGCTGCCATCCCTCACCATTTACCAAAGCAGGGAGCTGCCTGGAGCAGCTCTTGGCATTGCTGTTGACATGTACCTGACATGGATCCATCTGACACTACCCCTGATCACCATGGCCAAGCTGGGCATGTATCAAGCCATTTTCATGAAGCCTTAACCAGGATGCACAGGGGTCCCCTGCTCTCCAGTTTTCACCTCACTAAATGGGAAGGGAGCCTTTGATACAGAGAAGCTGTGCAGAGTCTGGCACGACGGTGCACTGCACAGGGGGAAAGGTGATGTGAAACTGGTCCACCCTCAAGCTTACACAAACATCTCTTCTCCAGCTCTGCTAGCCTTCTCCAGCAACTGCTTTCCAGACCAAGGTCCAGGGACAGAGTTCCAGCACTCACCCAGAGCCCCCTGACAGATGTCTGTTCGGGTTGCACCGCCAACAATGAACTGAGGATCATCCACTAATTCCTGCAGGAGGAGAAGAGAATTAGATGCTGGTGCTAGATCTCAGCGTGGCCTAATCTTCTAGGGTGATGGCATCCTTTGCAGCTCTGACTTGGAGGGAAGATAGGTGGTGCCTGAGAGATGCACCACACCTCCCCTCTGCCAGGGAAATCTGCTTGATTGCAACCTTAAGACCGTAATAGTAAGACAAGGCATGGTCTGCTGTTGTAGCCGTAGCAGGACACATCTAGACAGACTGTGCATGCCCTTGCACTCATGGCCTCAAGGCTCTGAGGTGCAAATGCTCCAGTGACCAGGGGTGACACATCCATGCCACCATGCCTAGAAGCAGTTGCATAGCCCACCCACTTTTAAGTGCATGATCTGCTGCCCAGAAGGAGCAGGGTCTGATAGACACAATCCTTTTTTTGAGCAGACAGTCATGAAGCATTGCTCTAGACCCTTGGGAAAGAGGGCTATGAGGCACTTGAGAGACTTTGAGCACTGAGATAAGCAGAACAGGGACAGGCTGTAGCTGACTAACCAAAACAGTGCAGACATTGCAAGGTGGGGATGTCAGCCCATGGAGAACCAGGCCTAGCACTTACTGATGGACGCTTCCACTCCACCCCCCGTGTCTTGCTGGAGTGTGGCCCCAGTTCCTTGAATCCAAGGGCAGAGGGTCCAGCGGGGAACTGGGGGTCCCTAAACAGAGTGCCACTCTCAATGCACTCCTGTTTGAGGGCCTCATAGTCCTGACCGAGGTACTTGATGGCGTTGTTGTGTTGGCCAACCCCCTCAGCTCTCAGGCGGTCTCTCTGCAGACGGGCAGCCATCCCACCAAAGGGCATCATGGCTGGGCACCGGCAGTGCTACCTCCAGCTCTGCTCCCTGCAACAAAACAGACACGGCCACGCGTGAGACAAGGCCTGGCACCTGCGTGCCCTGCTGGGGACATCGGCCATTTCACACAATGCAGACTCAGAGGCCAGATCCCCAATTCCTCACCACCTCCACAGCAGGAACTTTATCCCTCAGCGCTGCGCCAGGGGCAGCAAGTGCAGCTGGCACAGAGAGCAGCCCCAAGTGTGCGCCCATGCACCAGGAACACCTACCCTAACCTCCACCTCGGGCAGCAGCCCCGCTCTGAGTCCATGGTCTCCAGCCCGGCTGTCTTTAGGAGACACTGAAGGCGCAGAGCGGCTTGGGGGACAGCTGGAAGGGGGCAGGCTGTGTGCGGCCAGACCGCAGCTCTCCCGCCCGGCTCTGAACAGCCCTGGGGACAAGCAGGCGCTTTCCGCCCCCTTCCGCCCCCGGCCGCCTCTCCTCCTTCTGGGACCTTCCGTGGTCCTGGCTCCTCCTCGCCCGTCGCAGCGCGGAGGGCGTCAGCGGCCGTCCCGCGGCTGCCTGAGCCCTGAGTCAGTGGGGCCGGGCAGGGAGCGGCGTGGCGCGGCGCGGCGGCGCTGCCTGCGGGCCGGCAGGGCACGGGGGAAGCGAGGGGGCAGGACGGGGCGGGACGGCCGTTCCTAGCGCTCACACGCAGGGTGACTCGAGCCTCGCCGCGGCCAGCGGAGCCGCCTTCGAGGAGGCACCGGAGAGGGCATGTGGGGTGCAGCGTTGCACCCTGGCACCAAGGGACCGCCGCTGCCCTGGCCTCTCTTCCGCGGGTTTAACCGGCAGCTCCCCGGCGGGCACTCCGAACTAGCACGACACTGCTGCCAGGCATGCTGGGCCCTGCAGCCCAGCCCCGCAGCAGCGCTGCGGCAGGACAAGCCTCAGCTCCCCGCCCTGCTCAGGCACCAGTGCCAGGAAGCGGTGCTCACAGCGACCGCAGCAGCCCGGCGGCGAGGGGCTCTGGGGCTTAACTCCCCATGCCAGCAGGGTCACCTGCAGCACGGCCACGGGGCAGGAGCTACGGCCATGGGCCCATCGAGTATTTGCAGCTTACTCTGCCCCACTTATCAATCTCAGCTCCTGCTTGGCAGGCCTGATGCTAAATACTGACAGTCTTTGTCCATGCAAGGCAGCAGAGCAGTCTGTGGGTAAATATTTCAGAAGTCAGCAACCCACTCAGGGCATTGGGCTAGAATGCCAGTGCTGCCCTGCTGCCTCCCCAGTGCCTAGTCCCAGGGAAGCAGGGTGCAGCCTGGTTCTGGAGAGGCAGCTCTCCTTGTGCTGGTGTGCAGTGACAGCTAAGGAAGGCAGGCAATAGTGAAAAGGTTGCAAGCACATGGCATGTACAAAGGGCATAAACCTGAAAGCTAACTCAAGGGGCTGCCCTAACCAAAAGCTTTTCAGGAAGAAAATCCCCTCTATATCACTCTGCCTGCCCTGCGATGCTATAAACCTACAATCCGTCTCCAAGGCAGTACCAGCCCTTCTCTACAAAGGCCACAAACCTACAGAGCTCCGCCCTTTTTTTATCCTCTGCTCCCTCCAACTCCAGCCAGGCAGCCTCTCCCATCATCGATGCACTCGGGGACTGCAGAGCTGGCAGCATGTTTCCTCTGGTCCAAGCCAATGCCTGGAGGCCAGGGGGGGCTCCGTGAGAGTAGGAATCCCAAATACGACAGCCTGCAGCTCCTGCCTTGCCACCACCCCAGCACTCACCCCACAGCCTGCCAAAGTCTGGGGAACTCGCCCTGTCTGCAGCCCCTGCCAGGCTCCCTGTACCCTCTCCCACCCTGCTTACCGCCACGGGACATGGCTGCGGACTCGGGAAGCTGCCTCCGACCCAGACACAGGCACCATGTGAGTTATTATTAGCTGTGTGGCTCAAAATACTCAGGAAGGTTGTGCTTGGTGACAGATGGCTGTCACGCAAGCGCAAAGCGAGAGAAAGCACTTGAGACCCCAGCATGGGACAGGAACAGTAAAGATCCTTAAGCAGTGGGGTGGCTGCTGACACCTTGCCTCAGGCTGATGTTGATGGACTCTGCAGATCTTCCACGGAAGGAAGGAAGGAAGGAATGGGTGTGTAGAGACTGGTCAAGCCTCCCGGGCAGCTTTCCACATCAGGCAACATCCAGCCACGATATGATGCTTTCAGGTATCGGAGGCACCTTTGAGCCCTCCCAGGTGGGAGCAAAAAGATATGCAGGTCCCTGCGGGGTCCTTGATACCTCATGCACCATAGTGCATAATAAAAAGCCTCATGACAGCATCACTGCTGAAGACCTGCCAAAAAAAACCCCAGCTCTGCAGACCTCTAGCTCTCCAGCTGCTCTTAGAGATCAAAGAGGGATCCCCCTTCCTTAAAACCAACCAGGCCGAGCCCAGATGCTGCATCCTGCCGTGTAGTGAGCTCGAGGCAAGGAGCCTAGGGTCCTACACTGCACAAGCATCTCTCAGGCCCATCCCAGCCCTCCAGACAATAAAGATCCTCATTTCCTACTTCCTCCTTTGTATGTTCCTGCATCTACTAGACGGGAGCTTGGCACCGCATCCTGGGGCCGCTGCGGTACCCACTTTACTTGCTGCCCTGATTGAGACGCCTCTGGGATACTCTATGATTGTGTTATCCAATACAAAAATCTCGTCAGACAAAAAGGAGATGCGGGGGGGACAGGAAAGCCTGGAGCAGCTCTGAACCCTGGGTAAGCAGCCGGGAGGAGCTTTCGCCGACGAGCGGGCGGGGGACGCCGCGGCGGACCCCTGCTCGTCTGTTGGCAGCCTTCCCTCTCCTCCCTCGCCCCTCTCTCCCCGCTTCCCGGTGCTAACCTCATGCTGAGGGTCAGATGAGGGTGACGATAGGGATGAGGAGGGAGAAGATGGACTTACGGAAGCTGCCGTTACCGCCGCCGCCCTGCCCGCTTCAGCCCAGCCCAGCCCGGCTCGGCTCGGCACGGCCCCGGGGAAGGTGGGGTTTGGGCGGGCAGGATGTGCTACCAACGCCTGGAAGGGCGGTAGGAGGGGGAATTAAAGGCGCAGCGACCGTTCACAGCTGGGGAGGGGACGTTTATCCTGACTCCTGCCACCCCCTCGCAGTTTTCGTCACCGAATTCCTTCCGCCTTTACTCCGCGCAGAAGGATCAGTGCACATGGACAGGGGGCTGGGACGAGAAGGGGAAGCAGCTTTCCCCTGGGAAAAGGTTTAGTGGTGACACTGCACTGCCCCACGATGCTGGCACCCCAGCTCACGTGGGTGAAGTTCTGCACTGAGCCTTGTCCCCGGGCTTGTTGCCCTGGTACCAGGGCTGAGAGCATGGCGATCCCAGCTGGTAGCAGTCACTCCGGCGTCTGTCAAACAAAGGCCGAGGCTGGACCAGCCACGAAGCTAGGGACAGATACTCTTTAATAAAAGTCATCTCCTGTCTCAGGAGGGGAAGAGAACGGAAGCACAGAAGAGAGACTTACAGGCTGGAGAAAGTGCCTCTGAAGAGTTTTAATGAAACAGTAACCATAAAAAGACATTAAATATATACAGACCAAATATTGACCCCCCCCCAGTCCAGTCTGGACTCAGCAGAAGAGCTAACTGGATTCAGAAAATCACAGACAGGGATTGAAGACAGAAGAATAAGCAGAGTCCTGTTTGGATGCCAACCACTGAAGATGAGAGCTCGACCCTTGTGATGCCTCAGCCTGACACTGTTTATAAATGCATATGGAATGGATTACCTTGTTGGTCAGGTTTGGGGCACCTGTCCTGCCTGGTTCTTCCTGCAAGTGTGACTTTTTAAACTTAGGACTCTTTCATTTACAGCACCCTAATGTAAGATTTAGCAATGATCGTGGCTTCTGTAGGAGCAAATATGAGCAAGAGCCTTTCTGCATGCCAGTCCTAGAATCAGTCAGGGTTGGACAGGGCCACAAGGATCATGTAGTTCCAACCTCCCTGCCATGGGCAGGGACACCTCACACAAGATCAGGCTGCCTAGAACCTCATCTAGCCTGGCCTTAAACACCTCCTTGGTAGTAACCAGAAACATCAAGTGCTATTGCTTCTAGAAGCAGACACTGCGTCAATGTGCTGTTAACTTCAGAAAGAGCAGTCACTTAGAAGAGAGTGAGCTGAAAAGTATAATAATTGAACAGAGAATTGGTTCTGGTTTAGCTCAAACAGGGACAGGGTCCCTGCTCCTTTCCTCATGCCTCAGAAGGCTGTGCCTGCACCTCAGTCCTGCTCGCATCCACCCCACCAGCTGCCCCATGCTGCTGGGTGCCAGCAGGGCCCACTTCAAGCAGGTCCTACTGCCCTGTGGCTTCCCAGAATGGGGCTGCCCTTACATGCTCTCCATGACTCATGGTATGGTTATGCTGGGTGGTGCTGTTGCCAATAGGCACAGCCACAGTGGGGCTTAACATAGTTCTGTGCAGCCCAGCATGGTGCAGTGTGGCTCTGTTTGGCATGGCATGGCCTGATGTGGCTAAGCCCAGCATGGATCAACACTGCACATTGTGATCTGGCGTGACTGGCTCAGCCCAGCTTGCCATGGCTTGGCCCAGCCCTACAAACTCAGGAAGAAGATCTGTACTGCCATCCTGGTGCCAGGGCTGAAGATGGTGATCCCAGCAGATGTCACCGCTTGTGGGGCTCCTCCTTCTCTCATGCCTGGCTGAAGGGAGAGGCTGTACTCATTCCACCTCACTGCAGGAGCTGGCTTCCAGCTGCTTCCCCGGGCTTCACAAAACACCTGCTTTGTAATCCTTTCCACCATGCCCGGGGGGAGAAATAATTACTAAGGAGGGAGCAGGTTACTGGCCGGGTTAGGAGCCCCTTGCCTGAGGGAAGGGCAAACCAGCTGTAGCGTGGTCTTGCTGCCAGACCCACCCAAAGGGGAACACTCTGGCACTAGCCGAATCCACCCCGAACCCTTTCCTGCATAGGAGAGCCCACTGCAGACAGCCTGTGCAGAAGCTGAATAGCAAGTTTGTTTCAGGCTTCTCTGCTCTCCTTTCTTTGTGTTCAAGCAACCATGACAGACTGCTCCTTGAACAGGACGTTGTGATTCAGGCACCACTTGGGTGCCTACACATATGCCGATGGAAGGCAGCTGCTGCCACCTCCACACCTGATCCTGTGCCAAGGTGAAGCAGCAGACACCTGGAGTATTGGGGGTGCTTGCCATTTTGTGGCCACCACAATGCCACATGCAGGTGCCCCACGAATGACTCAGCTGAACTGGAGTCCTATCGAAACAGCAATGTGGATCCACTCTGCTGTAGGACCACCTCTAACAAGCACCCTTTGGTGGGGAATGAAGGGGAATTTAGGAATCAAAGGCAGCAGAGGGCCCTGCTTTGAGCTGCTTGCAGTGGCTGCTCTACCTTATCCTCATCCAGAGGGCAGCTGTGTTGCTGCCTGCAGGCTGAAATAGGGGCATCCCTCTGGCATCACCAGCCAGTTTTGAAGAAAGCTGCAGGCAGCAGAATGCTTTCAGACTAGGAACAAGCAGATTTGCAACGCCAGGGCACCTTCCTGCTTTGAACTTGTTTGTACAGCTCTGCCACCTTTTCCTCTGGCCTTGGCCACCACTGACTGCCCTGCCTCCTCAGATCCAGCCATTGGCCTTGCTGTGACCCCATTCTGTTAATGAAGTGAGAGATTATCCCGCTGTGGCTCTTAAAGCCGCTGTCACAGCAGCCTTGGCGTAGGAGATGGTTCCTATGCAGCCCTGTCACATAGGCTGTTCTCTGTCCTGCCCCTTCTGTTTTAGTGCAGTTTCCATCAAACCTGTACAATTTTCTTGTTCCTTTTCCCCAAGCTCCTTTTTGCAGCCATGTCTGCAGGGGCTTGGCAACAAGCACCATTCTTCTCTCAGCCTTTGTTTCTCTGTCTGGGCTCAGGCACTGCCTCTTTCTGAGAAGTCCTTTGGCTGCGGACTGTTAGGGAGAGACTTTTTATTCCCTGCCTGTGCTATGCTGCTGGCACTTGAAGACACAGAGCCCAGACACAGCAAGGTAGGAATGGAGCAGGGAGCCTGGGCTCACTTGTCCATCTCTCAAAGGCCTGCCTCATGCCTTGCCTCAGTCATGCCATTCTCTGAGCAATGGCGACCATACACTAATGAGCATGCAGCAGCTGCCTGAGAGCCATCCAAGCTCCAGCCTGGAGGACAGTTCCCAGGGGAAACTCAGGGATAATTAGGAGACGACTGGGCTACAAGTGGCATCACGTGGTAGGAAAGCACTCCAAGTCAAGCTGTGTGCCAGAGGTGTCACCTTTTCCCAAAGGTTTCAATCCTTCACCCAGACCAGGCTGGGAGACAGGTTCCTGGATGGAGATGGCAGGAGCAGCCACGTGAACTGCTACCAGGACTGTAAGCTGACATCTTCCGAGGCTGCCCACAAAAATCCCCCCGCACCCCATTCCCAGAGCATCTTCCCACATCCCAATCTCTACCCTTGCAGCTCCCCATCCACTTCCTTTTAGCAGAAAAGCCTTTGGTGCTTCTGCAAGCCAGTGGGAGAGCCCCCTCGGGGCCATCTATGGGTTCCCAGTGGCAGGACAGAGCTTGCATTCACACAGGAGCAGCAGGCAACCCCCCGCTCCTTGTGTGCTATGTGTACTCCTGTATACCTGCTGCTGCTGGAGTCTACTCCCAGCTTCCAGCCCCCAGCCCCCTCCACAAAGAGGCTGCAACAACAACAGCTCATTTTTTTCCCTTTTTTTTTTCTTTTGTACACAAATATATACAGGGTATTATACACATCTCTACACAGACAGTGCCACTCAGAATACACAGCTCTCTGCAGGCAAAGTCCTGGCAGCTGCGGAGGCAGCCCAGGCCACGACTGTACCTACAGTCTGGAGCACCCCAGCCCACCAGCTGGACTGGGGACAAGGGTAGTAGGTGGGTGCAAGAACAGGGAAGCAGAATTGCCATCCTCCCTGCCCCAGCCTGGGAGCAGGCCGGGAGCTCCCATGCTCATTTCATTTCTAGCCCATCCCTGGAGGGGACAGGTGACACTCACTGTGCTGCTCTGCACCCACATGTGCTCCAGCCCCAGTGGAGCCCTGGGAGCTAGGGTGGCCTGCCCTCCCCATGCATCAAAGACCCACGTGTCCTCCCTGCCATCCCCCTTTAGACCTAGGATTCCTATAGAGAGGTGTACAAGAAAGTCAGCTATGTCCTCCCTAGAGCAGCCCCTCACCTGCTCCGTGTCTGGCTCCCCTTCTCTAATGGGGGACAAAGGGGAGAAAAGCCATGGGATGTGACCAGCCTTCCCAGAGCACAGCTGGGTAGGGTTGATGCTTCACTCGTTCAGGTCTATTAAAGTGCTTGGAGCTCCAGGGCCAGCATGGGTGATTGAAAAGGTAAAGGGCTGCTCCCTTCCCTCTGGATCCATCAGGCCCTGGAGGGCACGGCCCCAGCGAGCCAGTGCAGCACCCACAGATGACAGGCAAAGGGAAGGTGGTAGTGTCTGCAATGAGCACCAAACAGCATGGTGGCAGGGGCTTGAGGGAAATAAATATAGTTCAGTAGCAGGAGAATTTATTATTTTCCTTTATATTTTACACAAGGAGACAGGGGAAGCAACTGAAGGCAACTGATCCTGACTAGAAACATCCTCACAAAGTCTCTAAACAGGGTGAGGCCTCCTTGTAGATACTAGAGGCTCCAGTCCACTTCTCCCATTTATCTGGTCCCCTGCCTGTCTCTAGAACAGATATCACCAGGGAGAGGGTAAGGGCAGAGGCAGAGGAGAAACAGTCCCCCTCTTTCATGCTGGGTGAAGCCAGGGGAGCCTACACCCAGCCAGGGCAGGTGAAGAAAGCAAGCATAACCCCATGAGGCTTTTGTACTCCTGAAGATGGTGGGCTTGCCTGGACAGGGCTCCCCAGGGGCCACTCTCACAGGACTCCCTCTCACTGCTTCAGATGGGGGAAGACCCTGCAGCAGCTCAGGAAAGGCAGCCCATGAGGCCCCTTGTAGCAATCAGGCAGCACCACCCCTGCAGGGTGCTGAGGGTCTGCAGTCCAGGACCTTTTCTCCCCTCTCCCTAGCACCCAAGAGACCCCCCAGCACAGTCCCCTGCCCCAAGCCTGCTGTGCAGGCACAGGGCAGCAAAGGAGGTCATGGTACCACATGGGGTCAGGTTGATTTGTTTGAAAGGGGAGAAGAATGTGCAAAATTAAAAGCCACTTACGATGATGCTGCAGTCCCCTGCCTGTGCCCCTGGGGGAGGAGGGAATAGGACCTGGGGGAGAGGCTGCCTGCGCCTCCTTTTGCCCTTGAGGAATGCCCTCAACATCTCTCACACCCTGCAAGGGGCTGTCCAGCTCACACCACCCTTGCACCCCTTCCTCAGGGTGATGCTACCCCTGTCCACAAAGCTAGATTGTCACTTGCCCTGTGGGAGTGCAAGTCTCTGTCACCAGCCCCCATGCCTGACCCAGCTCCTGGCATGTCACAGCATATGGATGCTACAAGAGGAGATGCATGGGGAGAAGGTGCCCCTCCCTCCCTCGGTGGGACTTCCAATACACTGACTAAAGCTTTTCCTTTATTACCTTCCTGTAAATCTAATAAATTATTAGTATTTCTCACCAGGAGGACAAGGGACAGAGAAGGTTCCCCTTGTGCCTCCCCCCACCCCTCTCCAAAGCACCCAGTTTTCCTCCTCCCTGCAGGTCCAGAGCAGCACCATGGGGATCACAGTCCCCCTCTTCCCCAGCCCCCAGCATTTTGGGGTCTAGAGATGCATTAAAGAAGGTAGCTAGTAAAGAGCATGCCTGCCGAGCTGCTGGGGCAGCGCAGGGGTGGAGGGACAGGGAAATGGAGAGCTTGGGGCAGGACCTCTGCCCTCACTGAAGACAGCGGCCCTGGAGAGCGAGCGGGGCAAGCAGCTAGCACTCTCAGGTGCCTCTCCCTAGGTCTCCATGTCCACAGCCTGCCCTTCTCTTGGGCCTCCTTTCCCTCCCACCCTCTGAGGTCCCTACTGGTGGATCTCATTCTCTATCAGGCTGTCTTCACATGACTGGAAATCCGTGTCATTCATGCCATCTGTGTTGATGAGCTCTTCATCCTGCGACCCCTGCTCCTCTGACTCTGTTGCTTCACCCTCTGGTGAGGAGTCCTGCAGCACCTGGGCGATGTACTTCTGCCAGGGCCAGGCACAGGGTGGGTGAGGGATTTGGAGAGAGGAGAAACACATGTGAGTCTGGGGGCTTCTCGTGGCAGCGGAGCACAACATGTAAAGTCCCACGCAAGAGGTTGAGCATGGGGAGGGCAAGGAAAGGTCCAGACTCTATGGGATGTACCAGGAGAGTGGGTTAAAAGCAAGGATAGCTTGACCTTTGACACTTGCAACAGTGGATGTGTCAAACCCCAGCAACCTGGGATGGGCAGCATGCCCAGGGAGTCAGGGCTGGGAAAAGTACAGGGCTTCTCAGCATTTTGGAGCCCATGTGGATGAGAAGACTGTGGTCCCATTTTTGCCAGCTGGATGTGTCTCTCTGAAGCTGTGCCTGCCTCCTATAGGGAATTACCTTTTGGAGAGATGTTGCTGCCCTTAGTTATACAGAAAACAGGAAAGCCTGGATTGCATGCTCACACTATAGACTCACTCTCCCAAGGAAGTGGGAGGCTCTGCTTTACCCCATCTCTGCATGTAATGCTCCAAACAGCTCTGCACAGACCCTGAGCAGCAAAATCTAACGTTGGAAGAAAGCAGCTGGAATGAGCCAAGCAATTAAAAAAATAGGTCTGTGAGATCTCAGAGAGTTGGGCAGAGGAGGTGAGTCCCCAAAGTACTTTCAAGGCAATGCTCAGAGAGATCCCTTTTGCACTGGCATAGGGCCAGCCTAGTGGACAACAATCTTTGCTGATGGGTAAGTGTGCAAAGATGCAGACTGAGAAGGGAGACAAACCTGGCTGGACTCACTGCCCCTGTTGAAAGAGGCAGGAAGTTAAGTGCACAGCACCTGAGGAGCACTGGGAAAGGGCTGCCGTGTGTTTGGGGTGACTACACCTCATTGTCCAGCTCCAGCGTGGCACACAGCACCCACACTTGCATCCCACCCTTACTGGGAGACCCCAGATTCTCCCTCAGGGAGTTACCTCCCCATTCCAATCCCAGGTAAGGAGTGTGCCAGGTCATGAAGGTGGGGACGGGGACTCACAGCTGATTTGGGAGCTGGCAGACTGGTGGCAGCTCTCCCGTTCTGCCTGTTTTCTACAGCGTCCACCTCTGTGTGGTCAATCTGGAGAGAAAGGAGAAATTGAGAGACTTAATGTGGCAATGTGTTTACTGTTCAACCACGGGAGCAGCACAAAGGCAGCAAGGATGGCCTTGGGACTGTGCCCTCTGTGCAGCCAGGGTTGAGAAGGTCTCTGCTGGGGAGCAGGTTGGGAGCCCCACAGAGCCCCTGCTCTTTTGTGACTGAGCTGTGTTCCCAAACAGAAGAGTCCCACACCCCTACCCAGCACTCCACCTCACCTTGTAGTTGTGAGCGCTGAGGTATTTGAAGTGCCCGAAGCAGACGTGACATAGACAGATCACAATGGTGATCACAAGGACCACAAAGGTGAACATGGAGGTGGGGGCCAGGAACCCTGGGGCGAAAGAAAACCAAAGTGGAGATTCTCAGAGGAACTCTGACCATACTCTGTGAGTGGGAGCTTCCAGGACCACAGCTGGGCTAGGGAAGTGGCTCTGAAGGAGGCCAGGGGTTGGCACCTTGGCCCTGTGCTCACCTGTGCGCATAGTGGAGAAGAAGAGAAGCCAGAAAAGGCAAAGGATAGGGGCTGCCACCACCTGGTTTACAGCCCCTGAATGGATCTTCTTGTCCAGCTTGGCAGGCAAGTAAGCATAATACAGGTTGTATCGGTCCACCAGATGCTTCAGCAGCATGTACATGAGCCCTGAGAGGAAGGAAGTGATGCCAGCAGAGCAGGAAAACAATTTCTTTGCCAGTGCCTCTGACAGGAAGTATCTCCCCTACACTACTCTTCTTAGCTCCCTCCTGGAGCTCTCCCCAGCCTCTAACCCAGGGAAGCAGAGGGGTGTCACCTACCAAAAGGGACGATGATGGGGCAGGTGATGCTGTATGTCATGACCACAGTGAAGACACACATCATCCAGGCATAAGCAGCCCCGAACTGGAACTCGTAGGCCTGGTGCTGCAAAAAAGAACAGACGTCTGTCAGCATGACCCTGGGAGCTGAGCAGGGGTGTGCAACACACCCAGCTGCATGCGCAGCATCTGGCCAGCCCATTAAGGTCCCCTTGCTGCACTCCCAGCGGCAGGAGGCCACAAGCCAGCCCCTCGGCCTCGCTACGCACTCGTTTGACGTTCCGCCGCTCGGCGGCCGAGCGGGCCAGGCAGAGGCGTATCATGTACATCAGCAGCCCTGGGATGCGCAGCAGGTCCATGGCGTTCCCGATGAAGGCAGAGGCGATGACGTAGTTGACGAAGAAGGCACCGTTGTCTGGCAGGAACACGCATCTGGGGAGGTGCAGTGAGGGAAGGCTGCAGGAGGTGCTTCTCCCTTGCAGGGCAGCGGCTGGGAGGTCCCAGTACCTTTGGACACCAACGAGAACCTCCCCCCACTGCAAAGAGCCTTCTGCCCAATTCCACTTACTCAAATCGCACAGCGGCTTCGGCAAGGAACTTTTTGTCAAACAACCATCGGAAAAACACATCCAAGCTGTGGAAAATGGGAGTGAGAAGAGGAACAGTCAGAAGCAGCAACAGACTGACGTGCACATGAAAACACCTGGAAGCTGCTATAGTACGACCCACAGCTCTGACCATAGACTGTTTTGTTCCCTCTTGTGATGTGTCACCAGCAATTAGGTAAACCAGGCACTGTGAAAAACAGTGCAGAACCAAAAAAGTGATGCAGAGCTTCCCACTCTCATGTGTGTTCTTCTCCCTTTGCCCTGACCCTATCAGCACAGTGTTTTCCTCTCTTCTCTGCTGGGGCACAATGCCCATGCAAGGAACAGGTGAATGATGACCCTATAGAAGAAACTGGTTAGTGACAAAGTACCCTCCAATACAGAGATAACAAATCATTTAAGAGAAACAAATCTCATTTCTCATTCTCCTAAGTTCTGATTTTTCTTCAGCATAAACCCATGCAATCCTCTGGCAGTAAAGTACACAGCTCCAGAGGCAACAGCAGTGGGGAGACTCAGTCCTCCCAACCCTGTGAAGAGCGTTCACCTGCCCAGGTCACAAGGTTATACATACAGCGCACGCTTTCAGCCTGGCTTGGAAAGGCTGCTGTGGTTACCCACCGCGGTGGAGAGGGCTGCTATTCTGCCTCTGCCAGAGGGTTGCTTTGTTAGCAGGAGCCACCTGACTTCACCACTGAGGGGCTGTATCCCAAATGTTAAATTTAGGAGGGTGTAAATCTCCCCACTCTGCACCACGTGGGTAACAGCTCAGCAGTGAGGACCCCCTGCCTCACTCCCACTCCCCACTTTTGCCTTCCTCACAGTCTCCCTGTTTGATCACTCCAGTGCTGGGAGCCTGCTCTGATGGCTGGTAGCTGATGCACCACTGTTCGCCAGAGGAGATTTTTATAACCAGAGGAGCACTGATGCAGCCTACACAATTGTCGCACCCAGCCAAACACTGCAGCCTACTCAGTTTTGGCTCAAATGGGGAATTCACTAGTTTTGTGCAAAAGGTGGAGTGTGCACTGAGCACAGAGAGGTGGGAAGTGCCTCCTTCACATCAGGAGACCTTGAGTAAACTTTTCACAGGCATCCAACCATGGCAGTCTTTGCTGCAGTATTTATAACACCATGGCACCTCTCAATGCTTCTGGAGAGCCAGACAGGTATGGTCTGTCCTGGCCCCACAGCCAGGACTAAACACCAAGGGGATGATGGCCACAGCACTTGTGCAGGGGGGAAAGTACATAGTGTAAGGGAGCAGCCAGGGCTGCATATTAACTCTTCCCATGCTCCACGTCTCTGCACTTACTTCCCCTTCCCGTCATCCCTACCTGCTCAGGCCCAGTGATGGCAGCAGCAAGACCATGAAGATGAGGAAGGTGTAACACTTGTGCATAGTTGTTCTGTTCTCTCCAGACCTGAGGGCAGAGAGGAGGCTATTAATCTTTCACTGTCACCCTGCCAGCCCCAAGAGCAGCATCCCCATAGCTTGCTCATCAGAGAGCAACACGCAGCGTCTAATCTGAATTCCACTAGGGGTACGTGAATATGCTCCCTTTCCTTCAGAATGTCTGAGCTGCTCTTCAGTCCCAGCTACTCCCAGCTTGTCTCACAGGCAGTATCTTTACAGAGGACTCTCTGCAGTTACCTCTCTTAACCTGCAATCCTCAAAGCTGATGACATCCTTTTCACCAGAATCTAATGCAGAGCAGAAAACAAAGCTTACCTTGCACATGCTCTGGGAAAGGTGCCTCACAAACAGCCTATTTCTAGCACTCTGCACGTCCGACTCATTCCCTATGGCCAGAAGCCACAACGGCTACAGTGATTTTCTCTTGGAAAAGCTGTGACTTAAACATGGATACAGACACACCACCCCTGCCTGCTCATCTCAACCAAGACTTTCCTCACTCCTAGTATTTCTCAGTGATCAGTCCAAACTCCTCCCAAGCTTTCTTCAAGACCTATGTTAAATTCTGTTCAGAGAACTGTGCCACACAACTAAGGAGCAGCAGAACAGCTAATCAGCACACCACAGGCGTCCAAGACGTGCAATGGAATGCTGTGCTTGGAGCAGGAGAAGATCAAGCAGAAGGATCCATCCAGGAGCTTTACATCAGCGAGAAATGTCTAGTGGCACACTGGCATGACAAATAACAGGTGCAGGCTCTCCTTACCTGGTCCAGTGCGCTTCAAAGAAGGCAGAATAATAGACGATGGTGGGAAGCAGAGCAGAGAAACACCACAGCAGCAGGGTGGGGAAGAACTGGGTGATGATGGGGTTCTGCAATGAGGCAGAGAAGAGACTGTGTGTTACACGGTGTGGCAGCTCTTACATCAGCCACAGGTATAGCTGCCTTTGCTGACACTGAGTTTCCAGCATTGCAGCTTTCACTGTACCCTAGCCAGGGTAAGCATCTCCCTCACAGTCAGGCTGACAGGACCTGAGGAACACCAACAATCTCTTTCCCTACTCCCTCCCTTGCAGGGCCTGTTGTTTCTCAGGGTGGTTCCCATGCTACCCATCTTGCACCAGTCTTCAAAAGTCTTACATTGAGGTACTCCACAGGCTTAGTGACATTGAACTTGTCCATAGTGGTGATGATAATAGCAGGGGTGGTGAGGAAGAAGAGAAGGATGAAGAGGACCACATTGATCACAAGGCAACGGATCCACCAGATGAAGCCCCTTATGGAGAGGTGTTCCCTGAGACAGGGGGAAAAAGGAAGACATTGTGATGGCTACATTAGGAAGAAGAGCAGGTCTGGTGCCTCAGGTGCATACTGCAGCCCAGCCTGTATTAAGAGCACTTGGAGTGTCATACCAAGACTGTTCCCCTCCAAGTCAAGTCAGACTTTCAGCTCAGCCAGGCTGGGCTTCAGCTGGAAATATTCATTCAGCTATCAGAGGAACAAATGAGAAGGGAGGGTGCACTCCTTTCCTCTTGGCACCCCAGAGAGCTGCTCACCAGTAGATGTTCTGTGGGTCAGGGGCATAGCTGACAGTCCAGTTGGAGACATGAAGGGACTCACTGCAGGAAGAGGCCCTGGGCTCCCCACGGCATGCACAGCCCTGGCACTTGCAAGCGTTGAAATCTTTGAGGATTCTAGAAAAGAAGAGAAAGAGGGAGATGCTGACACACAGAACTGTCAGGGACAAAGCTGAGGGGGATGCCCTGGTACTAGCATTCTTCTGATTAATGGTGAGATGAGACAGGACCCTTTGCACTCACATGGCTGTGATGGTCTCATTGTGGAAAGTGACAAAGGCCATCCCCAGAGGCTTTTCATTCACCTTCTCCTTCTCCCGCTTGTAGTCATCTTTCAGCTTCTGCTCCAGCTTGGTATAGTATTCAATGGCCTCCACCTGGGCAGGGTGACAGGGATCAGAGCAAAGACCTGGGGACCCAAGCCCTCATTTGCCCTGCTGTTCAACACTTCCAGCACTTGCCCACCTCCTCACAACCCCTGATGACGCAGCAGCACAGGTGGCCACACGGCTTGGGGTTGATCATGGATGGGGTGCTCTCCTTGGTCTGCAGGTTGGTGAAGTAGATTCGCCCGCGCTCAGCTTTCTTCCTGAAACAGAAGAATGCAAGAAAAGGAAGGAAAGAGAGAGTATGACTCAGAAAAGCTCCTATGGCACCAGACATGAGGGAGAGCCTGTGGCATCACCCACCCTGCCTTCTCTCCCAAACTAGGTTACCTCTCTGCATCTAGGAACATCAGTCTGGCCACGTCGTAGCAGGGACGAGCCTCCAGGACAGTGCAGTTGGCATAAGCCTCCCTGCAGACAGGAAGCAGCAACTCATCACACCCAGCATCAGAATCTGTACCCTCGAGCAAACCAAACACATCCAGGACTTCTCTGGGCTGAGCATCATGTGCATAGCAAGAGCTTGCTGGGGGCAGCAGGGGAGCCTGCAGGCTTTGTCTTTTATAGTGAAAGCAATAAATGGGCCAGATGCTACATTCTTGAATCATAGCATCAAAGGCTTAGGTTGGAAGGGACCTCAGAGATCATCTGCTCTGACCCCCTGCCATGGGCAGGGACACCTCAACTAGAGTTGGTTGCCCAAGGCCTCATCCAATTTGGTCCCCCCAAGGAGGGGGCATTCACAACCCCCCCAGGGCAACCTATTCTAGAGTCTCACTACCCTCGTACTGAAGATCTTCTTCCTAAGATCCAGTCTAAACTTCCTCTCCCTCCACGTAAAGCCATTGCTCCAAGCTCTAGAATGATAAGCCTATTTGGACTTTCACCATGTGGTAGCAAGATACCCCTCTGACCCCACACCCCCTTTCTGCCTCCACAGACCACGAGGCTTGGAGTTAGAAAGATGTGGAAGGTTCTCAAAGGGTACAAAGCATTTCTTGTCACCCCATCGAGCTTCTGAACATGGCCCTGGCCAGTATGTTCACCAAGGTCCTGATGGAAGAGGAATTTCATTTGTTAGAGAAAAATACACTCTTCTGCATGGACTGTGACCAAGGCAGAAACAGCAGCACAACATCCCATAGTCACTGCTTGAACACCTGCTGCCTGAACTCGATGTCAGCCAGGATGTACCCTGCTCAGTACTTACAGAGCCATAGGGGTCAGCACAGTAGGAAACAGCTAGGCACTTCCCGAGGCACACAACTAAGGATACTGCACATTCAGATGAAAATTCGTGCAGAAAGGTAACAGTGAGATGCCCAGAATAAAAGTGTGCACTGATTCTGGCTCTCTTTTCAGCCCTGAATGTATTATTGCCATTCCAGGTAGCACTACCCCAACAAAAAAACATCCCTGTTTCAGAGCAGTCTTTAATTAGGGACACAACGAGACTCACTCAAAATGCTTCTTGATCTTCTCTGGCTCAGCATATTTTGAGATGCCATTGATGAAGAGAGTTCGCTTAACCTGGAAGATAAAAAGAGAATGAAAAGGTAGGCACTGATGGTGTGCAAGACTGGGTTGCACCAAACCCCCTGAGGCTTGAGTCAGCAATAGGAAAGGGCAGCCCCGTTACTTCTAGCACCCAGGGCTCCCCTGCTTGACTATGATTCAACCAGTCATTGGCATCCTGGCGCACTGCAGACTGACAGGCAACTTATACTGCAGCTGCCTGAACAGAAATGGAGGGCACCCTAAGAAATGCAGAAGCCAAAAGCAGCTGCAGCAGCCTCTGAGGAAGGCATGGGGTTCCTCTTACAAGTTCACCCAGCACAGACCTCTCCCATTTCCTCACAGGCAGTCAGGGCTGATGCTCTGGAGGAGATCTGCCTTTGGCCAGGCAGAAAAGCAGAAGAGCCAAATCGAAACAGCTCCAAATTGCTGTGGGAAGGGAGGTGCTTGGCACTCCCTCCAAGGCCACCTGACTTGACAGAAGGGCACAGGAAAAAGTGCTTGGAAGAGTGGCCAAATCCTGCTCACCAAATCATCCTCTTTGTAGCGCATCTTGGAGGTGTGCCGGCGCATGCTGTACACGGTCAGCAGCAGGTACAGGAAGGCAAAAGATGTGTGCAGCCACAGTAGGTTATTC
Organism: Pogoniulus pusillus; assembly: GCF_015220805.1. Taxonomy (NCBI): domain Eukaryota; kingdom Metazoa; phylum Chordata; class Aves; order Piciformes; family Lybiidae; genus Pogoniulus; species Pogoniulus pusillus. The sequence continues at coordinate 24,068,348 of NC_087281.1, read as the reverse complement.
CTGTCACAAATGAGACCACAAAGGTCGCTGCAAGGTTGCCACTGTCAGCCAAGCCCTGAAGGCACCGAGACCATGAGCAGCATAACCAGCATAGTATCCACAGGCCCCCACAACAAACGTCCCAGAGCTCAGCCTGGGAACTGGAGCAGAGAGCACCCTTCCAGCAAGGGCAGATACACAGCCTTGGAGAAGGGGAGGCTCTGCACACCAGTGGGCACTTACAGAATGCCTTCTGAGGCCCTCTGTGCACACATACCCAGAGTTCAGGTTAGCGATAGTTGTCCTCCCAAAGCTGTAGGCGTTGTTTTCTGGGGAGAAAGAGGCAGACACAAGCACGTTCAGGTTTACTGAGTGGCACCACTGGGGTGGGCTTCAGCAGGAATCCCACCTGTACAATACCCAACCTGCTGGATGGGTGATGCTCAAAGTGGGGCAACGGTCAGGATTTCTGTCAGACTCATCCTGCCCCCCACTGCTCCCCAGTGAGCCAGGACACGATGCTGAATGCATCTCTCCCCAGCCTAATCAAAAGCTCCCTGTTCTCACCTAGTAGGTCCCCTGAGAAGTTGACGGGTAGCACGATGCCCACGGAAAGCACACCCACAGCCACCAGCAGCCCGATGATGTGCCTCTGGAAGGACAGGTAGTGCACTGCATCACCCCCACACTTGTCCCGGATCTCGTCATCCCTGCCGGGGAAAGAAAGGCCATCACGCAACCTTCCACATTCCCTCAAGTGACAGAGAACAGTACAGGGGCAAGGCTGCCCTCCTGGTTTAAGCCCACACAGCACCCCTGGTTCTGACTTACAGACCTGTGGCCAGGCCCTGGGATAGGGAGCTCAGTACCCAAACTTGAACACCAGTAAGCAGAAACCAGACTGGTGCAACGTTTACGCAGCCCCATGCTCCTGCCCTCTATCTTCTGTGACAGGCAGCTGGACACATGCAAACACCACTTCATGCTCTTCTGGTGGGCCTTGCCTCCCCTGCTGAGATACAGGATGGCTGACGCTATGCCACAGTGCTCCTAGGCAAAGAAGTGCTTAGAAGACTGCTCTCAAGCACCATCAGGCTGGGATTGTCTTCCTTGCATCCTCCAGTGCCCCCTTTGTAGTCACTTCTTGGTCAGTAGTACCCATAGAAGGAGTCCCAGGGAGAGGAGCATCTCTGCAGAGTAGCAAACTGTTTCTGAGGTGGAAAATATGCAGAAGAGACCTGGGTTGGGTGCTCTTCTCTGCCATAGACTCGCTGTGACCTTATTTTTTGCTTTAGGACTCCTCATCTAGTCTCATCTTTGCTTGTCCTCTGCCAGAAAGTGCAGCAAGTTCACACAGCTGTACAGCGCTACGTGTCCAAGCACCCTGCACTGCCTCTCATTCTTTCCCATGTGGGTCCCTTGTGCAGATCCTGGAGCACTTACTTTATCCTGAAGATGGCTGTCAGCCAGGAACAGAAACCCTGTGCAGAAAAAAGACAGGACAGTCTCACATCACTCAGTGCTCCCTGATCCCTGCTCCATTCTTTAAAGGCTCACAAAAGCAAGTTGGTGTCCTTGCACCTCCACAGACTTGACTCAGGGTGGGACAGACCATGAGCACCCAGACATGCAGAGCCATGGATGGGCCAAGGTGAAGGAGATGGCAGTGCTACTCCATGGGATGTGACAGACTGGGCTCAGCCATGTGGCTGTGCCCTACCAACTGGCAGCTCAACCTCCCAGTTGACCCGTGGGCACCTGGCTAGCATGGAAGATATCCACAGCTAAGAGACATTAATAAAATTCACCAAACATACTTTAGCCATCATCCTGGACAAGAGAAGCTCTGCAGGGACTGGGAAGGCAGGCTGGGCCAAGCCAATGATCCCTAAAGAGCACCCTGAAGCAGAATAGTCCCTGGGAGCTCTACATCACACCCTGTTATCGTACGGAACTCTACCTCTTCTTTAGAGAGGATAACAGCTGTAGAGGCAGAGTAGCAGGAGGAGGTGCTCTAAGCATTGTTTGTAATGTTGAGATGATAGCTTGGACAGCTGTTAAGTCACAGCACTTAACACCTACTTATTTCAGCACGTCTGGTAGCGATGCATTTCTGTCTCCTTGAGCTCTACACCACAAACACTACAAAGTGTGGGACCTAAGGCCTGAGAAAGCAAAGTGTTTCTTCTGAAGAGCTCTTGGTTCAGACAAGCTGTGGGGTCCTGGTCACTCAAAGGCAAGGTGTTTGACTCGATGCTACTCACGTTGTCTCTCTGGTCGAAGTCCACAGAGCTGGAAACAGAGGTGAGACGCTCATAGCGGTCATGGTTGTCGGAGTGCAGGGCGGAGGCTACGCTAAAATGACAAGCAGGAGGTGATGGATAAAGTTAGAAGATGCAAGGAAGCAGCCTGGCTAGGAACCAAGAAAACCCAGAAGATCAAAGGTTAATTCAGGTCAGTTTGCCCCAGGTGAGAGGAAGAGAGACAAAATCAGAGAGCAGAGGTAGCAGCAAGCACAGAACCCCTCCTCAGCTGGCACTCTGAGACCAGCAGCCCCTGTGGCTGTGGATGCTACTCGGTCAGCACCTTCTGAGAGCCACCTGCGTTATGCAGCAGCCCCTGTTAAGGGGGTAGCAGCTGCCACGGTGGGGAGATGTAGTTTGTTTAGCATAGGGTTTATAGAGAGGAGAGGTGGTGGGAACCAGAGGGTGCCACAGCCCCTCTGGCTCTGGTGTGGCCACGAGGTGGCAGCCCTGTCCTGAAGGGCCTCACTCACCTCTGGGAAGAGGAAGGCTAAGAGTCTGGTGGCTATATTCCACTACACCAGTCCTCCCTGCCCTTAGTGCTTCAGTGCACGGAAACCCAGGAGGAGCAATGCAGCTCAGCCCCAGCAGCCCTGCTGCCTGGAGCCAGGCTCAGCCCAACTTGCTCTACAGCCTTGGGATGGGCCTTTTGCCTGGAAATCTGTTCAGCAGGAGCAGGGTAGACATCTAGAAGTGAATGAGCATAAGCTAAAGGTCAGGAAAGAGGGAGGTGAGTATCCCAGACTGCTTTTTACTTCAGGCACAGGTAGGGACCTAGATGAAGAACCTGCAGCAGAAGCATCCAAGGCAGACAGTAGCCCCCACTACATGCAGAGACAGAGGGCAGCTGGCAAAAGAAACAAGGAAATGGTCCAGAGACCTAAATTAAATAGCACTTGCAAAATGACATCAGGCCAGGACCTTGAAGGTGCAAGAAAATATATGGCTGAAGGCTAGAAGCAAAGGAGAAAACAGAGGAACACATGGTCTGCCCTGCAACCAGTACAGGCTGAAGGAGGATCAGATGCAGAAGCAGCAGCTGAAAGGAGTGCTAGAAATATAGTGGGTGACAGTATGGGAAGGAAAGTGAGTACAGACCCTTACAACCCTGCCAAAGGACAGAGGATGGAATATGTGGCACAGCAGCACCTGCCGAGTCTCTAGCTGGAACTAACAGACAGGAGAAAGGAGATTATCTGAAGGTCATGGGACTACAGGAGTGCAGATTAGACAGCGGTGTGCAGCTTTGCAACTATGCAGCCCAATACTCTGCTCTGCTGGAAGGACAGAGTGAGCTCCAACCAAGCCTTCAGCCCTTTAAAATGCCAGAGATCTTGCAGCTGAGAGCAGGGAGCAAGGGTGAATTTCTGTTGTTGACAGTGCCAGGGAGAGCCCAGCACAATGACATGGTGTGCTTTCAGCTCCTCAGCACAGGAGGCAATGCTGGAGAGAACAACTGAGAAGAGTGCCATGTTATGAGGTTACCAGGCTAAGCTCCATTCAGGGAGACGAAGAGATGACAATAAAGACTACTGCCAGTCTGAGAAGACAGGAGGACAAATCTTGCCAGAAATGCAAAGCTGAAGAGGAAGCTACAATCACACCTTGCTGCAGGTTTTCATTCAGCAAAGCATTAACAAAGTAAGTGGGGGGAGGCAAGGTTGCCCTAAACTGCAAAAAGATTGAAGTGGGACCTTTTCTGCTGCCCCATGTTTGGTGCTGGCCCTGTCATCAAAGGAGAAGGATAGGGTCTGAGGCATGTCTAGCCTCGGGCCAAGAGAGCTGAAGAGTCGGGGTGGGGGGGACAGGCATGCCTTGTAAATGGCAGAAAGTGGTGATATGTGTGACAAGGCTACATTATCACAGCCCTTACACAGGGAGGTGCTATACGATTCCACAGTCTCCTGGTGCAGACTGAGTCTCCAAATGAGAGTGCTGATGGCTACCACAGCCCTGGCAAAGGACAGGACATGGGCAGCACTTTCAGGTTTTCAGGCACATGGGCGTGTCAGAGGAGGAAGTCCTCCCAAACCAAGAGCAATGCTGAAAGCACTGGGAGCACCAGGCAGCATAAACGAGTCCCCTAACCCAGCACCTGTCCCTGCCCCCCAGCACACAGAACAAATGAGATGGGAAGGTGCTGTACAGCCAGAATAAGGTTTTCTTGCTGGGCTGTACAAGCTTTTAGAGTTTCTGGTGAGCCACACTTTCCCAGCTCAAGCTGTGAGGATGAGCCAGTTAGAAGCACTGTGTCAGTAGAGGGCTTGAGCGAGCAGAGATGAAGAAAGTGAGCAGAAAGAAGCATCTCCTGGACAGAGACAAGCACTTGTGAGGATAACTGAGGTGGCCACTCTGAAAAGCCTCAGAGCATGATGGCTCCTCTACCTCTCTGCCTTACTCCTCCCACAAGGTGAAAAGTTGCCAGACACACCCAAAGCAGGGCCCACCACTAATGAAGCACTCAAGCATGAGTGAGGGGTTCCCCTCTGCCACGTACCACAGTTGCCACCACCTCTGTTTTTCTAGCTCCAGCTGTTTTGACCCTTTGAAGTCAAGGAGCAACCACAAAAACATGAGCATCCCTGTTCTCCCACAAGGCAGTAGCAGGCCACTGCTTTGCAAGTGAGGGACTGTGAGCAGTGAAGCTGCAGCTTGCTGCCCCAGCCTCAGCCATGTGTCAGCCTGGTTGGAGAGAGCATCACAGACTCTGCACTACTGGCTGATCATTTCCTCTGTGGTGTGTACCACCTAGCAAGACACAGAGGGCTCCTAGGCCTAAGCGCCATAAGAAAGAGGAAAGGGCAAGGAGGGAGAATATGTGCAGGATTTAATGGGCAACACCAGGCCAAGGTGCTGGAGGATGTTCTCAGCAGCACTGAGGCAGGAGGTTTGATTCTGCAGAGAACAGAGGAAGGTGCTGTGCTGCTGGATGTGCTGCCAGCTGAGGGTAGGTGGCAAGTGCCTGCCAGATGCTTTCTGTGTACCTGCCTGCTCTTGCAGCTGGCATGAGACAAGCCTCACAGCACCCTGGCACGAGAGGAACCAGGCAAAGGAGGCTCCCTGCACCGCTGAGAACTCCCAGCTACACAGATTAGTCCGTAAAAGGAGAAAGTGAGAGTGGAGCAAAGAAGGAAGAAAGCAGACCCTGAAGAAACGACATACTATTCCCGCTCCTCTCGCTCCCTCGGCCAGCGTCGGCGCCTGGGGGCACAGAAAGACAAAAGCAGAGGTTACAACCACAGAAGCAGGTGCTGGGGCTCCTCCGTCGGTGGGAAACTGCACTCGGCCGGGATCCACGCCGTCCTGAAGAAGAGAAACCTGCCAACGGTCAGGCTGGAGCACACTTTCCTTCCAGAGCCCAGTGTAACCCCAAGCCACAAGAGCCCAGAGCCCCAGCTGCTCCAGGAGCACAGTGCTTTGTTGTCAGCTAAAAAGAAACTGGCCTTACTGGGAAGGTGGCCTGGCTCCACACATGGGTGGGTGTCTCAGGGAGCTCCTGAGGACAGGGACAGGTGGGACAGCCTGCCAGGGCAGCCCAGCTGCCATCTGAGCTCCCCTTCTGTGCAACTCCTTCCCACTCTCAAGAAGCCCACTTGCACCCCACCCTCCCAAACTGCGCCCCACTCCTTGGATGGGTCAAGCAGCACACAATCCTCCCTGGGATGCCAATCCTGGTGATCCATTGCTCTTACCACTGCTGTGCTGTCCCTCTCCTACTGCTTACTATCTCTCCTTTGCCAAACACCTTCACTGGCACCCCTCTGCCTTCCTGCCTACAGCCACTGCTCCCATTTCCTTGCACCCAATGTGCTTAGAGTCACCTCTGAGAAAGGCTAGCCTCTCCCCACACTGAAGACTGGCTACTCCTTCCTCCTTGCCAGGCCAGGAAAGGAGGAGAGGAGCCACATGGATACAGTTGCTTATCTAACATTATATCCAGGACTGCGTGTCTGAATCAGAAGAGTTCTTGGTTCAGTGCTGGGAGAGAACAACTCTTAGTCCTTCAAGCAAAGCATCCTGTTTGAATCTACATTACCAAAGAAACCAGAGAGGCTGGAGCTCAGCCCTATCTAAACCTTTGGGTGTGATGAGCTCATTGAGCTGATCAAGCTGAAGAACCACCTACCATAGTCAGCCTTCAGAAGTCACACTTCGACTTCAGGACATGACAAAGCTCCATGGGCACAGTAAACCACCCCTGGAGAAAGGCATGTCACTCACACAACCCCTCTAGCTTAATCAAGATTTCCTTCTTTTGCACTGGAGGAAAATAAATGTTGTTCTTCCTGCAGCTGACAGCAAAAATGAGAACAGCATCTCACTCTGCTGTGCGCCCTGACAGACACCACAGCTCACAAATGCATTGGGCAGGAAGGATCCATACCCAAACCAACTCATCAGTATCTGGGAAGGAAACCAAACTCACATTAGCACAGCAGTACTGCACCTGGAAACGCAGCCTACCTACCTACTGCTTTCAAGTGCTCTTAAGAACTGCATCCAGCAGAGCCACAAAGACACCTTCAGAGGCTTAACAAAGCCTTCACTACGGCAGCACTCAGCCTTCCTGTGACCTCTTTTCCTCTCTCCTCCCTCCATCTGCTGTTCCTCTGTAAGGGCCTCTGTGCACCTCTGTAACTGGAGGGACTATAAGTGGTATGGAGCCAGCATGGATCACTCCCTGTGTTGGATGAAGGATGCTGTAATAAAAAAGTAGGTAAGTGGGAATTTTTCCTGTTCCTGAGGCTCAGGAGATACAACTAGCACACCTTCCTTCCCAACTGCCTCTGCAAACACAAGGGGATTTATCCTTGCTGCCCCACAGCAAAGAAGGGCAGCAGTGTGCCTTGCTTTCCTGCCCCTCTCCCATGATTACCTGTCAGCATCAGTCACCAGGGCCAGGCGTCCATAGTCCCAGGCAACTTTGCGTAAAATTGAAAAGACAAACAACAGTGCCTGGAAGAGAGCAAAGGGAGAGCTGTGAGATGAGGCATTGTCCATCTCTGCAGAGCCGCAGCAACGAGTAGGGTAGGAGGGCTCAAGACTGCTCAGCTAACAGCACTCTGAGGCTGTGGGACAGCACAAGTTCCCCAGGGCTGTTAAAGTCAAACTATCTGGGTGGCTGCAGGAAGCAGAGGTCCAGGATGTAACATATAGTAGCTAAGTTAGTCATGGGATCGAAAGGTACTCAGGTCCCAAGGAGATGAGATTATGGTTACAGTGTCTGTGGTCCTGCAGTTCCCAAGGAACAAAGCTTTTGGGCAGGCAAAGCTGCAGGGATTTGGCACCATAAGCAGGAGTTTTGGGATGTAAGACTGATCTAACCTGACCCATGTCCTTCAGAAAATCTGCAACACCCTTCTGTGGGCTCACTGTGGTGGTACTGGAGTTATGTCAACAGCAGCTAAGCAACACAATCCAGGCCATATAGTCAGCCAGCAGCACTTGGGCCCCTCAACTCTAAATCACACCACTCCAGTCCTCTCTTCACAGGCTAACTAGCGGAGAAGGTGTTGAAGCAGCAGGATGCAGACTTACAAGAAAGCACATAAAGTCAAGGGCCAGGACAGTGGGCACCCCACCGAAGGGCAGCCCTTGCAGCACAGTGCTGCGGATGCGGGCACTGTAGCAGTAGTCCTTGGTGCTGTTGTTGCAAGTAGAGGCTTTGCAGGTGGCCCCTGCTGAGCCCAGGGTGGCGATCACGTAGGGAAGCATCTCTACAGCTTCATGGTCTTCCCTGGGGAAAGGAGAGAAAGGCCTGATTAGACAGCCAGCAGCTGGATGGAAGCACAGCTCTGTAATCAAGAGGCCAGCCTCGCCTGCCATCTTGGCTGCCTCTGCTACAGGATTTCCCTGGGAACCAGTGGCCAGGGGCAAGGGCATACAGAGAAGCCTTCTGAGTTTGGGGGTGCTGGAAGAGCCGAGGTGCTTTGGCAGTTGCAGTCTCACCACACAGTGCCCAGACTCCCTCCACTCACACGATTTAAGGGGCACCTCTTTCTCACAAACTACTTTTCCCTGAAGACACAGTGTATAAGCTCCCCCCTCTCAGCAGGGAGGACATTCAGACAGAGGAGAGAACCACCGAGATGGAGGCATGAAGTCGCATCAGCTGATCTCACAATTTCTTTTGCCTGACTTTGTGCCATGAGCTTTCTTAGGCTGAACCATGACCCTCTGTTTGCTGTGGACCTCAGCTTCCAGGGTATCCATCATGGTGGTTACACCTGCTTGTTTGCTTTCCTTCCTTTGGCTTGGATGCATTTAGATGCAACCACACAGGACACAGAGGAGGCTTAGGCTCTACCATTTAGCCAGTCAAACATTTAATTATTTCAGTACCCTCCTTGAATTGCTAACAAGACTTGCAGTCAGGCTCAGCTCAGCATCACTGCTTGGACATAGCAGATCCTCCTCCTGTGTAGAGCAGCTCCACTGGAAACAGAAGACACTGCTAACAATAGATAAGTGTGAATTGAATGTCGCCAGCATAGGCTAGAAATGACAAATCAACAGCAGAAACACAACCACTTTGTGGAGCAGGGCAGAGGAAACCTCATCAGATGCAGAAGGAAACAGTGATAACAGACTGAATGATCTACCCAGGCTGCTGACCCAATTTTCTTATCCAGCATCCACCAACCACCAGGTACAAAGGCTGGCTGGCACAGTGTCACTTCTGTTCAATGCTCAGAGGATGCCTTCCCGAGCCTAGAAATATTATCCAGGTGAGCTGGGCAAAAAAGCTGTCATTCACCCACAGCATGAGAAAGTCACCACCACTGTTCTCTGCTGGTTTCAGCCTCTTGTCCCAGAGACACCACCTGCCCTCCTAGCTCTAATGGTGAAATTAGAGAGGGCTCTATCCTCCAGCTCACAGGTATATCCCAACCATCTCCTGCCTGGCTGCAGAGGTGTATCTGCATCACAGCACAACGCAGGCCAGAGGATGGCGGCCAAACCATTGGATGCAGTGTCTTAAGAGACCTCAGCTTCAAGCTGATCCCTCCCAGCTCAGCTGATATGGATACACAGCTGCAAATTAGCTGAAGTCCCAATGACAAAGGTCACCTCGATTAGCAAAGCCCCAGCAGGGTATAGGCATTGAGGGGGCATCAGCCAAATTGTAAATAACACCAAGCAGCCTGTTAAGGGATACATACAGGTAGAGTTGGAGCAGGGCTGCTGGGAGCAGAAGAAAGGGAACAGAAAAGCAGAAGAAAGACAGGCTACCAGATCACAGCTGGTAACCAGCTGGGGAGTTAGGCAGGATAATGTACCCTAGCTAAACCAACAAAGAGACTCAGAAGCTCCAGGTAATGGATGGAATAAATGATGAGATGAAGCTCACCAAAGGAAAGTCAGACATTCTGGAGTGTGAATGGTTATACTCCTCTGTTTTTACCACTGAAGTGCCAATCTCAATGGATTTACAGCAAAGAGAAATAATACCTCCCACTTCTGTTTTTGGCACTCTTGCCAACTTTTAGGTTGGAAATGCTATGTTGCAGCAACAAGTTCCAGATGTTAAGCAGATGACTATGATCACTCTGCAACTCCTCAATCTTCAGTTCTCCTTGCATAGTGGGAAGAGGCAAGGAACAAAAGCCTTTGCTTTTTCCAAATCCATGAAGTGTCCTCTCCCTCCCACGACATGAGGCATCCTCCAGCTTTAACCACGCTCACCACACATGCCCAGGATATCCTCTCTCGACCCTACAGAACGCTGGCCAGAATCGCATATGAAATCCTGCACAGGGAAATGACCTTGACAGCCAGAAGAATACCCTGAAGCTCTCAGCACCTCTCTCCTTACGCTACTCCTTGTGTAGCTGAGCATGATTTATTCTTCCAAAAGCATCACTGCACATGGTGGAAAACCAACTCTGTAACCAGGCTGCAGTGCTGCTGCCCTAAGTAGCCATGGTAATTTAAAAGCCTGCCATGTCCCAAACAAATAATTTCTTTCAATACTCCCAGCTAAATGTTCTCAGTATTCACTTTCCCATTACATCATAACCACTTTGCTTTACATGATGCCACTTTGAGCCACTTCATCTTGACAAGTTACTTCAGGGTACAGGCAGATTTTGGTTACCCTGCCACACATTATCTTTTCTCTGTCATTAATTGTGAAGGACCTCATTCCTTCTTCTCACCACACTGAAACTGATCATTCACCCACAGATTCTGTTAGTGGACCCTCAAACAGATTTTGATCTGGGACTCTACCTCTCCTGCAGTGGACACTTTCCTTAGCAGTGCTTTGTGGGGCATTTCAGAGGCTATGAGGTGGCTAAATATTAAGTATTATTTCACTGATGTACCGGAAGACTTGCAGCAGATCAGAGAACTGTGATTTTTCCTCTGCAGAAACCAAGCTGTTTACTTCATTCCTGCATGTTTTGTAGCCCCATTCTCTGGTCATCTTTCTAGGAGGAATGAGGCTCATAGGCTCCCTGTTGGCCACAACCCTACCATAATCGTTATTTACACAAACCATTACACACTGCAGACAAACTTTGGAAGCCTATGGGTAATTTATCACACATTTCACAGAGACAAGTCCCAGAGATGGATTTTATTTTCTGAAGTCCAGAGAAGGGACTTGAACCCTCCTGGCTTCTCCAGTAACCCAGTCAGAACACTCAGTAATGGAAAAGCTGTGGCATATACTCAAGGCTTAAAACTTTTTTTTTCATCAGCTCAGTCAGATGGCACAGCAGCAGTCAGCACCATCCTTAGGTAAGCACACTCCAGCCTGGCTGGTAAGCATAAAGAAGAGGCTTAAAATGTAGACATAGGTGCTTCAGGTGTGTGGGAATGCTAAGACTTGCAGGGATGTCTGAAACACTTCCACCCTTTCAGCTCCCTCAGCTGCAGACACATCAAGCAGCAGGCGACCTGCTGTCACACCAGGTCAGACCCACCACGCTGTGCTCAGCTTCTTCTGGGGCTACAATACAAATTAGGCAACTAAGAAAAAGCTTGGTGACAATCTCAGCAGGCTTGACTGACAATGCTTACCTCTTACCCTTCATCCACAGACCTTTTCCAGGAGCTTGTTAGCTAAGCAGGAGGCCGTCTGGCTGTGAAAAGCCAGCTTAGAAAGACTTGCCATAAGGCATTTTCAGCTCTTATTTAGCAATACTGGACTCCATCCTCTTCTAATAGCAGCAGGAAGGGAGAAATTGTAGCCTCCCTGCTTCCCCTATCCCCAGAGAAACCTGCTGCTCTCTGCCCCACATCACAGCCTCCACCATTCCCAGCAGGACTGGCATGTCCACGTTTCCCCATGTGTCCACTCCCACAAATCAGGAGCAGAGGCGTCCTGCTCCCCAGCTGAAGTCCCTAAAGCACATCCCACCAGGTGCTGCAGTGCAGAGAGTCTCCAGCTCATCTCCCACCTACTCAGCCCCGTGCAAATGCAGCCCTGGGAAATGTGGCTTTCCAGAGCCTGACAGCACCATCAGGCCTGGCCCATTCCTCTTCCTTGCCTTTAGCTTGCAGGTCAGGAAAGCTTACTGGGTTTTCCTCTTGGATAAGCACCCATGTAGGAGCCAAGCAAGCCTCTGCATTCCCCATAGAATCATAGAATCAACCAGGTTGGAAGAGACCTCCAAGATCATTGAGTCCAACCTATCACCCAGCCCTAGCCAGTCAACCAGACCATGGCACTGAGTGCCTCATCCAGTCTTTTCTTGAACACCTCCAGGGACGGTGCCTCCACCACCTCCCTGGGCAGCCCATTCCAATGGGAAATCACTCTCTCTGTGAAGAACTTCTTCCTAACATCCAGCCTATACCTACCCTGGCACAACTTGAGACTGTGTCCCCTTGTTCTATTGCTGGTTGCCTGGGAGAAGAGGCCAACCCCCACCTGGCTACAATGCCCCTTCAGGTAGTTGTAGACAGTAATAAGATCACCCCTGAGCCTCCTCTTCTCCAGGCTAAACAGGCCCAGCTCCCTCAACCTCTCCTCATAGGATTTATGTTCCAGGCCCCTCACCAGCCTTGTTGCCCTTCTCTGGACACCTTCCAGCACCTCAACATCTCTCTTGAATTGAGGGGCCCAGAACTGGACACAGTACTCAAGGTGTGGCCTGACCAGTGCTGAGTACAGGGGAAGAATAACCTCCCTCATCCTACTGGCCACACTGCTCCTGATGCAGGCCAGGATGCCATTGGCTCTCTTGGCCACCTGGGCACACTGCTGGCTCATCTTCAGCTTACTATCTATCAGTACCCCCAGGTCCCTTTCCTCCTGGCTGCTCTCCAGCCACTCAGTCCCCAGCCTATAGTGCTGCTTGGGATTATTGTGGCCGAAGTGCAGAACCCTGCACTTGGCCTTGTTAAATCTCATCCCATTGGCCTCTGCCCACCCATCCAGCCTGGCCAGGTCCCTCTGCAGGGCTCTCCTACCTTCCAACAGATCAACACCTGCTCCTAGCTTGGTGTCATCTGCAAACTTACTGATGCTGGACTCAATGCCCTCGTCCAGATCATCAATAAAGATATTGAACAGGACTGGGCCCAGCACTGATCCTTGGTGAACACCACTAGTGACTGGCTGCCAACTGGATGTGGCACCATTCACCACCACTCTCTGAGCTCTGCCATCCAGCCAGTTCTTGATCCAGCACAGAGTGGCCATTTGAAAGGGAAAGAGGGAGGGAAGCAGTGTGAATTTGGGAAGGCCAGGATCATATAATCATAGAATGGTCTGGATGGGGAAGGACCTAGTTCCAAATAGATTCCATTAGATCAGGTTGCTAAAAGCCCTACCCAGCCTGGCCTTGAATAGGTAGTGGGCACCCACAACTACATGCCTTGGCCCTTCCTCCGGTGTGCCTGCAGAACATGCATCAGGATGCTCATGGAGTCATCCTTCAGCCTGGGCAGGGACATAAAACCAGCAGAGGCCCAAGGGACCCTTGTAGGGCAGGAGGCCAGGAAGCACCCATTGAGGCAGCTGCCTGCCCCATGTTAACTCCACTGCAGCACAGTGTGGCTACAGCATGCAATGAAATTAGCACCACAGGCCATTCAAAAGGAGCAGTTCCCATTCTCTTGCCAGCTTGCTCTGGCATCTCTTCTCCTCACACCCAGCACATGCATCCTCTGCCAAATGCTTGGCACCAGGAGAAAAGAAGAAACAGCACTCTGCTGGAACTTGGGCAGGAGTGATGCAGAAGTCAGGACAGTCTTCTTACAGATGTGCCAACATGGGCAAGCATCTAGCTGTGTTCTTGCAGTTGCACTACTGATGTCACCCTGACATAAGCAAAGTGGCCTGAGAAATGCCTGCAGAACAATGCAGATCAATAAAGCATATGCCTGTGCTTTAAGAATGATGTAAACACACCAATTATGTTCATTTGTCTTCTCACTGGTAATGGTAACAACCTCATCTATAATTAGAACAGCAAGACTGTGCTCTGGTAGAGACAGATTAATTTATGGAAGTGAGTCTCACAACAGGCTGGGGTCACAGAGACAGGCAGCTGGATACTGGCACATCTGGTGTTAGGGTTTCCAGATCAAAAAATCCAAACGATCCACCAACCCAAAACTGCATCTCCAGGACATGACACTCAGGGAAGTGAGGTGTGTTTTGATTCCAGGCCCCTGAGCAAACCTGCTCTGCTGTAGCCCCCTTGGTCTTGCAAGCACCACTGGTGATCCATGCCATGATGTCAGGAACATGAGCCCAGAAGATGTGCCACACTGAGCCTGTGCCTACCAGGCCAACACAAACTTGCCTGAACTGAGCACTTGGGGACCTTCATACAGCAGCTGGCACCCAAGGCTGAGGAAGCCTTTTCACCTCCCAGACAGCTACCTAAGGTTACCTGCACCTCAACAGCAAAGCCATGAGAGCTCTGTGCAAATTATTTGCAGTCACAAACAGACCACAGGAAAACTTGGTAAGCAAGCAGGGAAAAATCTCAAGAGAAATGAGGAACAGGAGGTTTGCAAGTCAGCTGAATGCCCTTCCCAGAGTACAGCAGCAAAGGGCTAAGTAGCAGTGTTGCCACAGACAGAGCAGTAGGAAAGCTGCCCTGTGCCATGCTTCAGACTTGGCCTAGGGCTTTCAGGCAGCAAAGGGCTGCTGACATTCCAGGTGCAGCATGGAGCACAATCTGCAGACCAAGAGAAAAGGTATCGAGAAACAAACGTGCTGCCAGTGCTTCCAAACAAGCCTGGGCAAAGCACCGATCAGTCTACCGCAGGGAGCAGTCCTGCGCCGCCAGGAAGGAGGAGAGCCTGCCAGAGGCACGTGTCCCTCTCCATCTCCTCCAAGCAACCTACAAAGCTCCTCAAAGCTTTGATCTAGCAAGTTCAGCTTCTTCAAAGCAAAAATTAAGTGCACCCTTGCCCTGGGTCCGAAGTCCTTCAAGTTGGCTTTACACCAGGCTTCAAATACCTACCAGCAAAGGGTATCATCTTTTCTTTGTGCGTACCAGCTCCCAGTCCTAGTGCTTGCAGGTACTGTCACAGCCAGCCCCGTGCTGTTCTGCATACTACTGGCTGCAGGCATCCCATCCTGCTGCTAAGATTGCAAGTCCTGCTCCCACTACAGCTGTAAGCACAGCCGACCATGTAAGTGACTCATCTGTGCTGGGACAGTCCGGCAGAGATGGAAGTAGTCTGTAACAGCAGAGAGTCTTTGGATCCATGAGACACCTGAATTTGATTTTATCCTAAAGGTAATCAAGACCTACAGAATTCACTTGATGAGCAAGGCAGAACAGAAGCTTGTGTACTCCACCTAAGAGGAGGAGAGGAGCTCCTCCCAGCATTCTGCCCTGAATCTGCTAGAGGGTGATCCGCTCCTACTGCAGAGCTGAGCTTACTTTCTGCGGCTCAGTACTGGGCTGCTCATTCATTTCAAAGGCTTGAAACAGGGTTGAAGAACTCACTTCCCTGAAAACAACAACAAAACAAAACACACTGCACAAGCTAGAGAATCTCAACGTCAGGGAAACCTTCAAGTTGAAGGTGAAACCAAGCCATTTCCTTTCTACAGTTTCATCGTGACAGTCCTCTCTTGACCAGGTCACACAATACCTCTTTCTTGGAGGCTGCTCTCTTACCCATGGTTTTCAACAAAGAGAAGACAATTTGGGCACTAGCTTCCATCAAGATCAGGAAGCTTGTCCATGTCACTACTCTGTCCCTTTCAAGATGACCCAGGGTAGTCAAGCACCCCGGCTTTAAACATCAGCAAGCTTCTTCATGCTGCCTTCAGCAACCGTGGTCTGCTTTGCCAAGCAATACAGACTTAGCTCCAGGCAGCTAGCTCCTTTCTGTGCTTCTTTCCTACGGGAACTCCCCCCAGTCTGCTGCAGTGTTTTCAAGTTGTATGGTGCCCTGAACATAATGTATCATGCCAAAAGAGGCTATGCCACAGCTCAAAACTCTAGTACACTGTGCTTCATGCTCCTCTCATCTCGGCTGGCTCAACTGCCCTCAGCCTAAAGGCTCTTTGGTCTCTCTGTCTCTGTGTTTTGCACTCACATCACACCTTGCTGCCCTCCTGCCTTAGGGTTTTATGTCCCTGTGGTCTGGGTGCTCCTGGGCAAAGGGGTGTCTGTCCCTGCCCAACTGTCAGGGAAGGGGTGATGGTGTTCCCTTTCCCTCCAAGGATGTTTGGTGGAACAGCAGCACTCACACAAAATCAGGCTGTTGCTCTGCTGCCAAGAGGTAGCCTGACCACCTCCATCCAGCTACAAGGAACCAACACGGTCACAGCCCCTGGCATTTCCATGCCACTAGGGAGACATCCTCAGCCCCATCTTGTCTGCTGCTTGAAAAACACTGTGGAGACTTAATGCCTCATGGACACCCCCAGGGTCCCATCCACATATCCTCTCCTAGCCTGCAGCAAGGGCTTGCCTCATCCTTTGGCGTCAGGAGGAAGGCCAAACCTACCAGACAGTTCTGTACATCAGCTTTCGTTCTGCACAGCAGAGTCACAGCCAGTCTGATCTGCATTAAGTTTTGTGTGTTGTGTTTCATGAGTCACTGAATGGAATGTTTTAGTTTCAGATATATCTACCTGTCACTGTCCCTTCAAGCTCCTGGGCTGTAAATCTACTTGAAAGAAAATCGAGTTTGTGTGCCAGCTCATACTTTACAGTCTATAAAGAAACAACCACTGACTGATTTGCTCCCCTTGTTTCCTGCAGGCATATGCTTGTAGTGACACAGCAAATGCAGCACAACTAGGCTGAGCGGTGAGACTGACAAGGTGCTGGACTTCATGACATACAGCTACAGAGCAGCAGCCATATGGCAGCCAAGCTCTGCTTGGGAGAGAGTCCCAGAAAACAAGACTTCCTCACCTATCACCCAGCACAGCAGCAGCAACTCTACCAATTCCCACTGGACAGTTAGTAAACCAAGGACAGACTCCACCGTCCCTCAATAGCAGTGGTTTTCAGCTTCTGGGGTTGTCTTAATTACCTCCTGCCTGCCTACTACCAGTGCTGACACTGCTTGCACATGCTCTACACGTTCCTCACAGAAGACTGGTGCTCTCACACTTAATTTTTCAGGTGACAGTGGCTATTCAAGCAGGATCCTTATGGTGCAAATAGCACTTTGGCTTTCCAGCACGGTAAAGCAGAGCTGTTCAGGTGCATGACATCTGGCATGACTGAAACACAGCCCAATCTTCCTGGTGATTCCTTATTTACTCGGATTTTTTCCATGTTCTCCTCCATTTCTTAAGTGATCAACTCTAGTCTTGTCCACTTTGCACAGGTACACTTTTTTAGAGGGAGCTTTGCACCTCTCCCAGCTCCTGTCCCTTTTTCTTTTATCAGTAAGCTCATTTAATCTCAGAGCTTCTTGTTTATCGCTGATTTTAATCCTCTTGTGCATAGTGGGGTATTAACATACCTGACTTCCCTCAGGTCCCACATCTCTCTCCACTACAGTGTTCTGATCTGCATCCAGCTTTTCCCCCGAGCGAAGTCAATGTGCATATCTCATAAAACCAGGTCTCTGAGCTAGTCTCAAGGCCACATTCACAGAGTCACAGAACATTAGAGGCTGGAAGGGACCTCCAGAGACCATCAAGTCCAACCCCCCCGTCAAGGCAGGATCACCTACAGTAGTTCACACAGGAATGCATCCAGGCAGGTTTGTAAAGTCTCCAGAGAAGGAGACTCCACAACCTCCCTGGGCTGCCTGTTCCAGTGCTCCATCACTCTAACTGCAAAGAAGTTTCCCCTCATGTTGATGTGAAGCCTTCAAAGTTCAAGTTTGTACCTGTTACTCCTCTTATTACTGTGTACCAACAAAAAAAATTGGCCCCATCCACTTGACAACCAACCCTCAGATATTTATAGACTTTGATGAGATTCCCTCTCAGTCTTCCCTTCTCAAGCCTAAACAGCCCCAGGTCTCACAGTGTCTCTCCACAGGGGAGATGCTCAAGTCCTCAAGTTCCTCAGTCATCCTCATGGCTCTCCACTGGACTCTCTCCAGCAGACTCTTGTCTCTCTTGAATTGAGGAGCCCAAAACTGAACATAATATTCCAGGTGTGGTCTCACCAGGGCAGAGAAGAGGGGCAGAAGAACCACCCTAGAGCTGCGGGCCACCCTTTTTTTGATGCACCCCAGGATGCCATTGGCCCTCTTGGCCACAAGGGCACATTGCTGGCCCATGCAGAACTTGCTGTCCAATGGGACTCCAAAGTCTTTCTCCACAGAACTGCTTTCTGTGGAGGCTGCAGGGCAGTCCCCAACCTGTACTGGTGCCTGGTGTTTATTCCTCCCCAGATGCAGGACCTTGAACTTCTCCTTATTGAACTTCATGAGGTTTGTCTTCACCCAGCTCTCCATCCTGTCCAGATGTGGATGGCAGCACAGCGTGATGGGGTGTTGGTCACCCCACCAGTTTTGTATCATCAAACTTGCTGAGGGCACACTCAATGCCCTCAATCAGGTTACTGATAAAATACTGACCAAAACTGCACCTGGTACTGATCCCTGGGGAACACCACTGGCCACATGCCTCCAAGTTGACTTTGCTGCTGATCACAACCCTCTGAACTTGGTTATTGAGCCAGTTTTCAGTCCACCTGTGCCACACCTCCTGAGCTTCTCTACGAGGAAGTTATGGGAGACAGTATCAAAAGCCCTGCTGAAGTCAAGGTATGAGACATCCACAGCTATTCACTGACTGTTTCTTCCTCATCACTTCTGCAGGACAGGAGTTTTTACCTCCTTTCTGCACAAAGACACGGGAATTCTGACCACTGGGCATAATTACAGTTGCTTAACTACAGCGTGGTCAGCACTTCCCACCAAGGAAACCTTTGGTGATGCAAGTCACCATGCAGCTGCAAGGAGCATCTCTCAGAATTGTCCAAGCTATCTCTGAGGCTCTGCAGCTGGTTCCTCATCAGGGGCTGGTTGTGTACCCTACTGCATCATCCCTGGGGAGCATCCCTGCTCCTTGTTCTGCAGCATGCAAGCTGCTCAGTCAGAGGTTATAGTGGGTTCGCTTCTCTATTGTCTGGCCTTTCTGCTCTAAGCACTGACAACATCACACTCAATGTGCAGAGGGCTGGGGCAGTATCTCTCAGATGGTCCTTCAGAAAAAGCTGCATACTGCTACTTTTAGCAAGTGCTCTGTATCACAGAAACATCCAGGCTGGAAAAGCCTCTCAGGATCACCAAGTCCAACCTGGAACCCTACTCTACAAGGTTCACCTTAAACCATATCCCTGAGCACCACATCCAAACGACCCTTAAATACATCCAGGGTGGGTGACTCAACCACCTCCCTGGGCAGCTCATTCCAGTCCCTGACCACTCTCTCCATGAAAAACATTCTCCTCATGTCCAATCTAAACCTCCCCAGCCTCAGCTTGAGGCCATTCCCCCTTGTTCTGTCTCCAGTTACCTGTGAGAAGAGATCAGCAGCAGCCTCTCCACAATGTCCCCTCAGGTAGTTATAGACAGCAGTGAGGTCTCCCCTTAGCCTCCTCTTTTTCAAACTACCCATCCCCAGCTCCCTCAGTCACTCCTCATAAGATTTATTCTCCAGGCCCTTCCCCAGCTTCCTTGCCCTCCTCTGGACCTGCTCCAGCACCCCCACATCTCTCTTGTATTGCGGTGCCCAAAACTGAACACAATACTCGAGGTGTGGCCTCACCAAGGCCAAGCACAAGGGGACAATCACCTCCCTGCTCCTCCTGGACACAGCATTTCTAATCCCAGCCAGGATGCCATTGGCCTTCTTGGCCGCCTGGGCACACTGCTGGCTCCTATTCAGCTCCTTCTATTACAAGCCCCAGATCCCTTTCTGCCAGGCAGCTCTCCAGCCACACTGCCCCAGGCTTGTAGTATTGCTTGGGGTTGTTGTGCCCCAAGTGCAGGACCTGGCATTTGGCCTTGTTGAAACTCATCCCATCAATGTTGACCCATTGATCTAGCCTATCCAAGTGCCTCTGAAGAGCCTCTCTACCCTCATTCAAAACAACATTGCCACCTAACTTGGTGTTATCTGCAAACTTACTGATGACACTCCCTGTGCCTG
This sequence comes from Pogoniulus pusillus, assembly GCF_015220805.1. Lineage (NCBI taxonomy): Eukaryota > Metazoa > Chordata > Aves > Piciformes > Lybiidae > Pogoniulus > Pogoniulus pusillus. The sequence continues at coordinate 24,048,509 of NC_087281.1, read as the reverse complement.
AATCAAGGTGGTCAACAAAGATGTTAAACAGCAGTGGTCCCAGCACAGATCCCTGAGGAACACAATTGGTGACCAGCCATCACCTGGATTTAACTCCACTGACTGCCACTCTCTGGGGCCTCCTGTCCAGGCAGTGCTTTATCCAGGAGACAGTGTGCTCAGACAAGCCATGAGTAGCCAATCTGTCTACAAGACTTTTGTGGGGAGCAGTACTAAAGGCTTTTCAAAAGTCTAGGAATACAACACCAACAGCCTTTCCCTCATCCAGGAGCCAGTTACTTTGTCATAAAAGGAGATCAGGTTGGTCAGGCAGGACCTGTCCCTCATAAACCCACGCTGACTTGGCCTGATGCCCTGGTTGTTGTCTATACGATGTATGATGGAATTTGAGATGACCTGCTCCATGACCTCCCCTGGTACTGAAGTCAGACTGACCTCTGTCTATAGCTTCCTGGATCTTCCTTTCTACCTTTCTTGTAGGTAGGCGCTACATTTGCTACCCTCTAGTCCATTGGCACCTCGTCAATTAGCCAGGACTTCAAAGTGGCTTGGCAAGCACATCTGCAAACTCCCTCAGCACCCCAAGGAGCTAGGAAAATTGACAATGTGCATCCATCCAGGAACGGTGGCAAAGCAGTTTCATGGACAGCTTGGAGCAGCATTCCTGGAGATGATGCTTAGGACTGTACAGTAAAACCTTCCTTTGTATCAAAAGGTGAGGAAGCTTGCTACTAGCAAGGAAAGGCCCACCAGCCTAGCTCTCTTATCCAGGAGGAAACATATGGGACATGAAAGCAAGAAATCTAGAGGGAAATTCCTTCCCCTGTAGGCATTGAGGAGTAAGCAGCCAGGATGCTGCAAGAACAGCCTTTTGGTATTGCTCCTGCAACAACAAGTAATCTACTCCAAACCCTGGCACCTGCAACTTTCCTGTAACAAATAAAGCCTCTTTTTTAAGGTCCTTGAAAAGGTTGCAGCTTCAAGTGTTTGCTTTTGGCAGGCTGGGGATGTTCTCATGTTTTCTTCACACTCCTTACAGCATTCCTAGGGTAGTGCTTAGCTTTCAGGGTCAGTGCTTCAGCAACAGCAGCGCAGCCCAACCCACAGCACTAGGGCACTACACATAGGGCTGGCACAGCATCCAGGACAGCCATGAGCCCCCTTGGCAACAAGGATGTCCAAACTAGGACACTGCAATGTTGGAAAATTCTTTACAGCACATGGTTCCCCTTACACATTCTGTCCCAGAAGCTACTGAACTCTAGCAAGGGAGAGTCTGAGCTCCTGCTGAACACTGCATAAATAACAAAGGTCACAACTGAGTAAGATGAACATCAGGCATAGCCTTGAGGCTGTCCTTGCTTTCAAGCCCTCATCTATGCTACACTGAGAGAACTGCTGGGTCTCACTTGGCATACAAGTGCACTAAAATGTCCCAATTCCTTTTCTGCATGATGTTTGCTCTGATGCTGCCAGAAGGATCTAATTTAGAGACAGCTCCGCAATATCCTTTGGAAGAATGAGGCTTTAACACTTCATTTTAGTTTTCAAGGCAGATCTGCCTGCCTTCAACAGCTGGAGTTTGTGGGCAGAAATCACTCACACACACCAGGCTGGGGATCCTCAGATCTCTGCCACCAGCACTTGAGAGATGCTGATTGGGCTCTTCTTTTCAATGGTCTCTCCCCACCCCATGGGGCTTGGCAAGCAGAACTTGGCTTGGCAACACAGGGATTGAAGCGCCAGCCAGGCACTGGGCACAGAGACGATGGAGTCCAGCTGGGACCAGGAACACCAAAGTGGTACTTCAAGGCAAGCAGCCCGGCTCCTAGACCTGCAGATGAAGGTGTGTGTGATAAAGTGGCTGCTTGAACTTGAAGGAGGGCACTGAACTTTGGGTAAGATGGCAGCAGTGCAAGCCTCATGTCATCTGGACTTTATCTCAATATTAGGACAAATAAAAAAAGCAGTACTTTTAACAGGGCAAGGCTGCTCTGAGTCACTCTTTACCTGTGGAGCACAGCTCCACAAGAGCACATACCACATCTATGAAAGTGCAGCTGATAACTTGGGCTCCTCTTGAGCACTGCTGCAGCTGAAGCCAGGGTGATCACACCTACCAAAATCCCTAAAATTCTGACTTGACATGAAGAAGATGGCTTGGAGGTAATTTCAGAAGCAATGTGGAGAACATCAAATACTGTGTACCAAGGGCTGCTAAAGGTGAAGTCAGAAAGGACCCTCCTGCCCAGCATCACACAGAACTAAGACAAGGTACCTGGCAGGCCCCATAGGTATGTCTGCCAGGCAGCCACAGCAGCTTGGCTCTGCTCCTCCAGGCTGTCGCATTGAAAGGAAGACAGCAGCGGGTTCTTTCTGTGGGCTTGAGTCTGGAGAACACCCAGGAGCAGCTAAACAGCTTGGCCTGGAGCTGCTGTAAGGCAGCCTGAACACCTGAAGCACAACACTGGCAAGATGCACCAAAGTACATCACAGCTTTCTGGAAAGAAATCCCACTCCTGGCTTGTCTCCTTCGATGGAGGGGGGATCTGGCTATCTGTGCAGAGGTGAAGTGCAGCACTGCAGTGGTGGGCAGGATGGGGAGTACACCACAATGAAAAAGAGACTATGGACCCCACAGACTATCAGGGTACCTTTGGATAACAAAACTGTTATGTACTAGTTTATGTGCTGGGAAGGATGAAGGCACTGTTTCATACCTCATTTCTAGGACAAGGTATGACATATCTTGCATGAAAAGACTAATCACTCATTACAACAGTGACTGAGACATCTAATACAACATGACAGAAGGTCATGCAGTTCCTCCAGAATTTTCTTGTTAGGTGTGAATTTTACCTGACCTTCCCAGGTAACACCACAGGAGAAGGTCTAGAAGAACACTTAGCAGAATGCAGCACTCTGAGACTAATTAATAACCCAGGTGAGGTTACCACTTGACATTTCTCCCAAAAGAAATCTCACCTGGCTAGCTTTACGGCCTAATGCTTGCTAAGGTACTTCCCCAATGATCTTCACAAAAAGAAATCACCCTTGCCTCAGAAAGCTCCTAAGTACATACTTATCTTGAAATGCTCTCACTTTAAATATATGGCTAAATGAAGGTGTGTACCTAAAAAGGAACAGACTCTGCTTCAAGCACCAGATCCTTTCCAAGACCATTCTTTTAAATGCAAGTTATGAGCACCAGTTATCAAGTCAGCCCCAGCTGAGCATGTCAGGCTAGAGGCAGCAAAGATCGAGTTAGTATTTTTCTCTCATGATGAGAAACAGGTTCCTGCAGTACACTCCATAATGATTGCTTAAATAAATAATCCTAGACCAGAAAGCCTTCCTCTCTTCGTGGGAAAATGGTACTGGCTGGCTTGAAAGGCATGCCATTCCTCCCAAGTTTCTTTACTTCTGCTTCTGTCTGCTCCTCCAAAATTTCTGTTCTCCCTTTTCAGTAGATCCCTTGCTGTCAGGAGATGTCTCATCTAGCTGTGCTCTCCTTAAGCTAATACCTGTACACCTGCCATTTTTCTAAGCACATCTTTCCAGCCTCCAGCCATTCCTACAGCTGATGTGTCTCTGTGTGGTCAGCATCTTTCTAGATGTATTGTGCCTGAACGTCCCAAGCAGTGATATGGCCAAAGCCAGAGGGAGAACGGTACTGCAGTCTTCTTGCTCTGCGGCACAACTTTGCATTCACAGCCTGAGAGGCCAAAGTTCTCTTTCAGTCACATTGTGACCAAATATCTGAACCCCTGCACCCTGTCACCCTAGCTTGTCCTCTCACCTCCCACGTCTTTCTGGCACAATCTGCCTCCCATGGTGTGCAAAGCTGTCCGCAGTGAGATGGGAAGGCAAGCTTCTAAAAATCTTTACACAGCCGCTGTAGTTTGCCAAGTACCAACCCTTCTACGGCACGCTTCAGTCCTCCCACTTAGATGGGCAAACACTGCAAGATCCCAGTTGTCCCAGATTTTACGTAGTGAACCTTGTTGCCACACTTGCCACCTAATCATCAGCATTAGCATGAATGTTTGCCCAGCTCTTGGCAAACACTACCACACAGCCAACGAGGCCTTTGCACCTCCATTACTGTGATAAGGCATTTTGAAAACGTCTCCTGCATTAAAGCACTCAAATATCTCAGAGCTTCCTCAAGCAACTGTATGATCTAGGGTCTCCTGCCCTCCCACTAGGGCATCTACAGATGCCAGATGCCAAGGGCAGAGACAAACTCCATTAACATATGATGGAGGAGGGGCTCCCCAACACTCGTATTTCAGATCGTGGTGTGTGGACGTGCCACATGCTGAAGATAAGGCAGGAGCCTTACAGAGCATTTTGCTTTTTATCAGTGGAGAAAGCATGGCCACACTGACTCATCTCACATACTGGTCAGTCTGCTCCTGGGATGTCTTTTGCCTGGCTTTCCCAGCACACCCCTATCAGCTCATAAGAGACAGTCAGATACTTCACAGGTAAGTACTAGGCAGTATTAGGTTTGGAGATCTTAAAACCCAATCTGGACAATGTAGTGAAAATTCAAACAGTGCTGCTTATCTGAGCAGCAGACTGAGCAAAGCCTCCACTCCTCGGACTGGAGAGCTTTCAGATTCAGTTTGCACTTTGCAAGCCATTACCATCCTTCCAAGAGCTCCCATGCAATGTCCATCTGCTCCTTCCCCCAGTCATCTCCCCATATGATAGAGGGAAATCCCACAAAGTCATTAGTCTCCTGCCTAAACACCACCCTAACAGGAGGTATGTGCCAGCTATGCCAATTCACAGCTCCTTTTCAAATCAGTCATCTGCGGTGTGGGCATCCCTTCTCTATGCTATGCTGCTAGTGTGGGGAATGCACCTCCCATGCCAGCACTCAGAAGTGAAGTTGCCCAGCTGCCGCCAGGGCAAGTGTGGCAGCCACATCTAGCTCTTTCAGGGCCTGAAATGGGGAAGTACAGGGATACAGGAGGGCAGCATCTGCAGCCTCTTCCTCTGACAATTCAGTCCCACCACTGCCACCCTGTCCACCTGTTTATGCCCAAGGTTTGCCACAGCAGCCCTGCCAGTAAGCAGAGAGGTTGGAATTTCACCCCTGGCACACTGCCCTCTGCTTATGCCACCGGAGTCAAAAGCTCCAAGGAACAGCAGTGCATAGAAATCAGGTCTCCACTGTGTCTGCGGTGTCAGACACCAGGCATGGCTGCAAGGGGCTGACTCCTGGGTCTAGTGGCAAGCAGACATCTCTCCTATCAGGGTTAAGGTTGGGACCTCCAAGATCAACCCGGCCACATGTGGCTCTGCTGGGCTGCACACAGGACACATACTTGGGAGCAGATTTACTGCAGCGAAATCCGCGGCCCCAGCAGAGCCCTAGGGCCTGCGCTTGCTCTCCAAGAGGCACAGGCATTGGGACGTGCACTTGTTACCCAGCAGCCAAAGAGAGATCCCCCATCTGGTGCACCCAGTGACAGAACAAGAGGACCCAGGCTCAGACTGCACCAGGGCAGGTTTAGGCTGGACTTTAAGAAGAAATTCTTCATGGAAAGAGTGACTGCCCATTGGAATGGGCTGTCTGAGGAGGTGGAGTCACCGTCCCTGAAGGTGTTTCAAAGGAGGCTGGATGAGGCAATTAGTGCCATGGGTTAGTTAATTAGAAGGCTTAGGTGATAGGCTGGGCTTGATGATCCTCGAGGTCTTTTCCAATCTGGCTGATTCTGTGATTCTACCCAGCAGTCCTGGACAGGCACTCCTTTTCAGAGTCTCACCTAGATAATGCATGTATACATTCTCCTGAGCCTCTTAACAGGAGAAAGCTGACAGCTACCAAGCCCCACATTTTATCCCACTGCTGCCAGCTGCAGTACTTTTGTCCCTACATAAAACACCTTCAGTCCCTCAGGGACTACTGGAGCCCAATACAGCCATGCACATGTCACTCCTTGCTTCTAAATCCTACCTGCTTTCATGTCTCCTCTCTAATGTCCCCATACACATGTCAGTAAGAGTTAGAGGATGTGGGTGCCTTCCCAGGGACAGAAGTGGCTTTCCCCTCTAGCCATGCCCACAGCATCCCCTTAATGAGGGGTGATCAGTGTCTCTGCATGCCTGCTAGCCAAGCTCAGTTTCCAAGTTCCAGATTCACTATGCTGCTCTCCAGCAAAGAAAACACCTTCCAATATAGCATCAGGTGCCTATTAATAACACGATGTTTACTAACACCAAATATTCTCTCGTTGGGAGTGGAGGAGATGATGAGTCAAGGGAGCATGAGCAAGGGACCTTTCTCTTGTCATGGGAAGACAAGGGAGGGAACTGTGGGAGGATCACTTAGGGTTGGGTGCTGCAGCATGGCTCATCGCTTGCAGCTCCCTCACCAATGCAAGTGGACTAGAGGATATGCTCAGCACTTTTTTACATCAGACCTGCAAGCTCTTGAAAGGTTTTCCTGTTAAAGGGTAAGATCAGATCGAGCACACAGGAGTGCAAATTGCACCAGCGCCCCCTTGTAGCTGTCTCTGGGCTTGAGAAGCAGCAAGCACCAGCAGATGTTGAACAGACTTTACACAAGGTCTCCAAAAACTTCTGGGAACCTCTTCCAGCAGCTCAATGAAGGGCTGCTAATTCCTACAATGCTTTGACAGATCTTCTTCAGGCAGTGCCCATCTCCTGGGAGAACCACAATCCTGCCAGCCAGCAACACTCTGGCAAGTGGGTGAGAAGACAGCCCCCATTGCTCATCCTCACCCAGCTTTCACTCTGGATGGTCACCACCATTGCACAGTGCCTCACTAAGAGTTATATCTGAAGTGGTTGATAAAGCAAAAACATCTGGCTGCTGAGGCACCTACGACATAAGCCTTCAGCAGTGGGCAGAGATGAGTACAATGAAGTTTGCTATAGGTTTCAAAAGGGGGTAGAGGAAGAGATGGATTATAACCAGAGGCCTTCATGGCAATGTATCATGTTTGGGATACTGTTCAGGAACACACTACAGAGCAGCAGAAGGCAAGAAATTAGTACCTGCTAGGGCTCCTTAAATGTCACAGACTTTCTCCAGTGTCCAAGCCATACCCTCTCCTGGGTGGCTGGAAACAGACCCTGCATGAGGTTATTGAACTGCCCACCCATATGGTGGTAGAGTCTTGAAGCACATCCAGGCAAAACAATCAGTGCCACTTCCTGCTCCTCCAAGAACCAGCCCAGCATTTTCCATCCCTCTCCCCTGACTGCACCCAGACATCTCCAGATGATAGGCTCATTTTCAGAGCCTCACATTTTGCTCTCCATCTTCGAGAAAAGTACTGCTTTCCTGCCCTCACATAGCCAACGTCCCACCCTACCAAACTGGTAATGGACCTCCTGGCTCCATTCCCCTCTGCCATTTCCCAGATCCATCTCCTATGCCATTGCACTTACCAGTACAAATGGGCTGGTGAGAATGCACATTCACGTTAAGAGGCTGGATCAATTTCTGAGTTTCAAACCTTTCCTAATGGGCACAGTGAGAGCTGTACTGGGGACTTTGGCAGAAAGCCTCAGTTGAAGCTTGGTGTATCTTTAGCCCAGACTAAAGCACACCATCTCTGCTGCTGGAACATGGTACATAGTCACAGGTAGAGCCGAGGAACTGCTGGTAAAAATGAACGAGTTTCAGGTATAAGCTGTCCACTGAGCACACCAAGTGCTGCCCCTTTGGCACAGCTGCTTTTAATTGCCAAGCCACAGGCTCAGTGGGCATGCAGACTTCTGTACTCTGTGCTGGCCATCCTCATCCATTCCCTGGCCAACCTGCTCCTCCTGACACTGATTCTGATTCACTCACACCCAGTGCTGACTCACTCCCCGACACTCACGACTATGCAACCAGCTTGACTCTGTCATCCCCACCACCCTGAGCCACAGGCCAAGGTGCCAGCACTGTTTGAGTGGTAGCGAGGCATGGACAACCTGGCTCTGCTCTGCACCTCACTGGTTGCATGACCACAGGCATGCTGCTGACACATGCCTCTGCTTCTGCCCATCAGAACCACACACAACATCACGCTCAGGAGATCTCTTGGGCAGTTCCCAGGCATTAGGAAGGAGGTACGTCACTTTCCAGGTTAGACATACCAGCAGCACAGAAGTATTTCTTGCCACTTCCACTCCCACCTACAGTCAGATGAAGTCCCTCTTCAGTTACAGGATATGGCTCAGAGCAATGGCCCTCTGCTCCCATTGCAAAAGTGCAGGGAAGCAGCACAGAGCTGTCACTGGCCTGCTGCCCCTTCCTCTGCTGGAGCTTCTACGTTTACCCCTCTCCTGGGTAAGCAATCCCTGTCCTACACTTGATTGAGAGTGGCATCATCCATAGGATTAATGCTGAAGATGCATTTGGATGAATTCCCAGAACAAGCTTCACACCTTCATCAGCTCAGGTCAGCTCCAAGCAGTCAGGGAGATGCTCAGGTGGCCAGTAGTGCACCTTATGAAGTTTAGCCACTGCTACTTTAATCTTTCAGAAGTGCTTAGGCTCTTCAGAACTTGGTACACTCCCTGTCCTTGAAGGGGGGATGGGCAGTGGCATTGAGCAAGAAGTCTGTCTCAAGCAGAGAGAAAGGAGGAACGTGCTCCCTCCTTACCTGCGGCCCGAGCCATAGGACATCCACTAGCCCTGGCACCACCTTTCTGGTCTGCAGGCAGCATCCACCTCCAGATACCTGTGAGGTGCTCCCAGCTGCTATTCCTCAGCCACGGGGCTCTTCATTCTGCATCTTGAATGGCTCCTGCATATTGCTTCATGCACATCACCTCCTGCTACTTCATACTGTCTCCAATACCTTTTCTCCTTTAGTTCATTCCTACTTGGAGGAAACCTTGAAGTTTACACTAGAACTAGGCAAATCCCCAGCCCTACAAGGGGATCCCAGCAGGGACAGCACATACACCTGACCACTTTCTGTAGCCTGCTCTTCTCCTTTGCATCCAGTCACCAGATTAGAAACCACATCTTGACTATTTCCTTTGGTATTCATTTTGGTACATGACTGGGGAAGGAAAGTGAGGTTCCTTCCCAGACATGGTAGGAAGCAGCAGCATACCCCACAGCAAGGCCTCCTTGCGAGCCTTCTTGCCTGCTGGATTATCAAAGAACGGGGCAGAAGTTTCTGTCCCACCATCCCCAACACCCCCCCACACTTAAGAAGCAGAGGCAGATTTAAAAAACAAAACACAACAAACAAACCACAAACCAACCAAACAACCCCCCCCTGCCCTAACCACTCCCTTCCAGCCACATTTGAGTCTCAAACCCTCACTGAGCCTGAAACCACCCAGCATGAGGCTCCTGTAGGCAGAAGGGCCATGAAAAAGTACACATATCCATGGAGGGAGGCAGAGTAGGAATGACAAGGCAGCAGAGCCCCAGTGCTGAGGTAAGAGAAGAGGTTGCTATCTTAGAGCTCTGCTTGGATTCTCCAGAGCCAGCTCTGAAAGGAAGGGTCAGTAGTAAGGCAGGCTTTGCCATCAGATGCACATTGCAAGTCAAGGGATGCTCTGAAATGCAGGGATGGGCTGCGAGGCAGTTTGAGATCGATCAGGATGACTGATGGACTGGAAACAGACAGAGATAAGGGAAGGGAGCAGAGGGATGATCAGTCCTTGCTATGAGCCCTGCAGCAGCTTTTCAGGACTAGACTGGGACTTTCCAGTTCACACACCCATTCAGCAACAACACACACTTTTATCTGCACCACTGCTGGGGTGGCCTGGAGTCTACCTGCACTAAACGGGCTTAGAAATCTATTTTCTTGCTTCTAGAAATGCAGTGAAAGCATCAAGAGACAGAGCATATATGCAGCAGTCCAAATGTCAAACCCACCTCTCCCCCAAAACCTGTTTGATCTCTATTTATCAGTCAAACTCCCAACACTGTCTTCCTACTCTGACATCAACCACTCCCATCTATTTTGAAAACAGGCTCATAAAACTGCACAACTCCTCTACTTGGATTGCCTCATCTATTCTCTCTTGCCCAGATTTGAGCTCCAACTAGAGATCCTATTTGATCTTTCACACCCATCCAGCCCCACAGATATCTGTGAGCACAGCTGTGTCAGACAGTGACAAGCACACAAGTGATCAACATGCCTCTACAGGAATAAGTCTGCTGCAGTTCTACTGGCAAAACTGCTTCTTGGTGTTTTGAGGTGCTGCAAAATAATTTATCAGCAGAGTGATCAAACCTACACTTCAAGCAGGCTAGAAGCTGCAGCTGTTTTGAAGGACACACATAATGCACCCTGCAGATACGACCCACACCATGCTCAAATACTGCTACCGTATCACATTTTTATGTCTTTGATTTGCAAAGGTAAATACCCAGCAGAGCACAGCTGAGGTATGGCTGCTACTCCACAAGGCTCTTCTGGAACAACTTGGGCTGCTTCACCCTATAGCACTCCACTCCCGAGAGGAGACACAAACACTTACTGGGGTTATTCCATACAGCCCAAAGCTCTGTTCCCATCAAATGGAACAAATCTTGAGGGAAAAAAAGAAAAGAAAAAGAAACACTGTGGGGGTTCCCCTTCTCCCTTAAAGTACATCAAAGCATTTGCCTTCCCCTGACTCAAAACCATAGTCACAATCTCTCCACTAGCTTTGAAATTCCCCTCCCTCCCTAGGCAATAACGAAACATGAAGACACGAGAGTGCGAGATTCCAGGAGCACTAGGCAGCAGGGATTTACAAGGGAAGCATCCTGTCAAGCACACTGGATCATCTTTATTTTTAACAGCATTACAGTGTTAGTGGGTGAAAGGGAAGTGGCGGATGCAGCAAGATTTTAGCAAGCCACCTGCTATAGCATCTCGCCCAATCTCATTCTCAAGGTTTGTTCATTGGGCTAAGACAGAGACATCACCTCAAGAACTTAAAATATGTGTAATGACCCTAAGTAAACCAGCAGCTACAACTGGCAGCGCTGGACTGCAGGCTGGCAGGAACCAGAATCCAGGGTGACATCTGGTTTCATTCATCACTAGCCAGGGCGCTGAGTTTGGAGAGGTGGTAGGTGCTGGCTGCTTCCAGGTAGCTGTATGGCAAAGAAGTTGGATGCCATAGAGGAAGACATGCTCTAAATCACTCAGGAAGCAGAAATAGGCTGAAGCAAGGAGATGCAGGGGAATTTCAGAGGAACATGGATGGAGAGTAGCCATAGATTTGTGAAGGCATCACTCTACATTAGCTGGGGCCAAGGTTTTGCTTCCATTTACTGGAGATGCCTCCTCATAAGGTAGAGGAGTCTCAGGGAAAGGGCTTACACAGGTCTCAAGAAATGAGCAACAAAGAGAGGTTTGAAACAGAGAACAGGGATAGTTTGAGAAAGTGGCAACAGGAAAAGACAGGGACCTCCACCCACGCAAGAGAATGCAGAGCTGGTTGCATGGCTCTGAAAGTGATCACAGCCCCAGCATTTCACCGTGGGTTTTTCGTGCCACTCTTCATGGCTTGGCATGACTACCCTACCAAGCTAATGATACACAGTCATAAGATACCTTATACTTATGCAGGATAACCAAGTCTCACCAACATCATTTTTCCTTTGATTAAACAGATTGATCTCCTTATGTTTCTCACCATAAAGCTTTCTCTGCAGTATTCAGTTATCCTATAACTTGTCTGCATCCTCTTCATTTTTCAGCGTCCTTTTTTTGAGCAATGACACTGGATTTAGATAGCATATTTTAGAATCATAGAAGTGTATTTTAGTATCAGTTTTCCCAGGACCTTCTACAGCAGTAAAGTTTAATTCTCATGGCTACTCACTGCTGCTTTTTCAGGTGTCAAGTGTTTCAAGTAACTGCTAGGCTTGAACAGGCCTTAATAGGTTATCTGTTAGGATCGCTTGCAGCACAGCCAGCTGCAACTCATCCATATTTACCAACTTCTGGCTACTTTCTTCTAAAAAAAATCCACCCCAACTTCATAAAACACAACCCTCCCTGCCTTCAAAATATCTTCCTCTTCTGCTTTGTCCATCCCAGCAATATGGACATAAAGTCTGAATTCCCTCATTACAGGTAAAATGACTTCCTATCCTGTCTTCTTCATGTCTAGTATTCTAGAAGTACATAGCTGTAACAGCCTCAAAGACCATGAAGTTCCTTCTTCCATTTTTTCTTCCTCAGGCTACATGGTCCTAGTTCCTCTCATCCTTTCTCCCATACCATATTTCTAAAGACCTTAATAACTCCTCTTGCTTTCTTGGATATTCTCTTGTTTGCTCACATACCTCTCCCAAGGGTTGCATTTACATCTGATCCTTTTGTGACACCTCATCTGTACTGAGGAGGGCACCAACTTCTTCCTGGATGTGCAACTCCTTATACATGCCTGGCACAAGGCCTGCCTCAGGTTTTTATCCTCCACAGCACAGGACTGACTCATTCTACTCCAAAAGTGTGCTAATATCAACATTTTCCCCTGCCTTGCCTAGACAGAGTCTCCTTATCAGATAGGATACCTTGTGAGTACAGCTTTTCAATTGGTTGTGGGTCCACCTGAGGGATGCTTCCTATCTCCTACCCTTTCTTTGTTCACGAGGCTGACACTTGGGTCAGTCACACAGAATGACAAGCCAAGATCTATTACATTCAGTGTGCCTGCACAGCCACCAGGCAAGCCATCCTTTCAGGCAAGTTGATCAACCTGAAGTAGTTTGTTTCAAATAAACACATACTGTTGGGTCTTTGATGAGCATATTCTCCCACTCCCAGCTGAGTCCAGTCTGGGTATTACTAAAGTATGGGGGGGCGGGTAACACCTAAACCACCACACTTCTTAACAGGATAAATACCTGCTTAGCTCTATTTAGGAGAATTCAGACAGGCTGGCTGTAGCCCCATTCTTCCCCCCCGGATTCCAAGGGATCAAACTCTGGGATCTCCCTTCACTAGATATTCTCTAAAGTGACTGCTCACCATGCAAAAATTGCCTTAGCCTCTTTTTTTCAGACATTTCATAAGGTTTTGCCCACATGACTGCATCTGATTTGCCTAAACAGTCTCTTCACCTTTTCTGACTTGTGTTTGGACTGACCTTTTAAAATTAACTCCTTTAAGTATCTTATCACCACAATATCCTTTGTAAGACTAAGATGAGAGCTCTTACTGTCACATTTTACTGTCACTCTTCTCCGTGCAACCAGCAACCAATTCCATTCCTTCTTCTATCCAATAGCTGAATCAGCTCCTTCTGCCCTTGCTGGGAGTTCACACTGGGTTTCACATCCACTGCAAATCCATTTCCTTCCTCCCAGATTTAGAACTTTGCAATTCACGCCAACTCAAGCTGCCTTTTCTGTGCTGTAAGCAACAGCAAGCTCCTGTGCAGCTACTGCAGTTCAGCAGACACAGAGCCATTAATTCCCAAGTCTACACATCAAGCATAGATATACAAGAGCCTCGCAAAACCTAATCACCAACTTGCACACACAGTCACCCTGGAGAAGATGACAGCTTCACTGGCATCACCTGAGTGCTTCCAGAGTCCAATGGTTTCACACTAAGGGAATCTAGACCATATGCACAGGAAGCTGAGGGACAAATCCCTTTTAAGATCTTCATTAGGATCTGAAAGCACTACATTTTTGGTTCAAGTATTGTAAAGTCTGCTGCAGAGATGCTCCCCAGTCTGTGCCATTGTCAGGCTCTTCCTGACCTCCAAGTAGAAGACCTCTGATGTTGACAACTATTTCAAGCAGGAGAGAAGCCCTACTACCATCCAAGTTTCCTCTAAACACAAGATCAAGTCATTCCCTGACTTGGAAGGGACCTGAGACAGGGCTTAGTAAAGGCCATTATCTAATTAGCAAAAGTAAGACCGGGCCAAAACACTCCTATAAGTAACAGCACTTGTAAAAGCAGCACCCTCCCTCTGATACGTGTCAACGACACATCAGACAACAGTTGTATGCTCTGAGGGAGCTTGTCAGAACTGCTCTTCATGCAGGTCAACAGGAGAGAGCACAACACCTCTCCCCACAAGCAACATCAGGTGGTCTCCTTGTTGACATGACAGAGTCAGAGGTCACATCTGCCTGTCTGCAGGTCAGTGCTCTGCACTGAGCTGGGAGCAGAGACCTGAATGGAAGCTAACAGGAAAAGGGAAGGGGATCTCAAAACAACTAATCGCTGTGCACACAGTATTACAGGGTGCCGAGGGAATGAGCACACCCAATGCAGGGACTCACATGAGTAGCTCTGAGGACATACAGTCCTTCTAGGGAGTGACAGGCAATGGTCAGACCGGAAACTTTTGCAGCAGCTGCTCTTCTAGCCAGAGAAAGGCAGGGAGGCTTCTTGGCTTGCTGCTCAGAGGCAACACTGTAGTGGTGGCTCAGAAAAGCAATTGCAGAACATATTGAAAATATGCAAACATGAAATATGTCTGCAACTGCTATCTCCTGATGCTGATGCAATGTGCTGCCTTTTGAATACACAGTCCCTTTCTTTAATGCACCAGCACAACTATCTTCACAGATTGGGCAACACGAATGGGAGTCTTGCTTTAAGCCAGACACAAACTACCAACTGCCAGTTTCTCTGGGGAAGAACACTGTGCATAAAACAAGACACCTCTCTGCTCCCAGCACAATAACCATGCGAGCAGAAGCTACTAGCATCAGCAATTAGACCAAAGCACATAAAAAACAGGAGATATTGCTCAAAAGATGAGGTGTCCTATGCCAGCAGAATCTGCATTTTGCCCATATAAGCTGTACAGCCACTGTAAGCGCTTGGCACAAGGAGCACACAGGATGTTGGGAGTGTATTCCCATCTCCTCACCTGGCTTTATGAAGGATGGGGAGGAAGGAAACTGAAAGAAGAAGAACGGCAGGCAGGCAGTAGCAAGACGCAAGAGTCATGGGGAGCAGAGATTTCCAGCGCTGCTTAGCTATCGTGCAGAGAATGCACAACAAGCGTACAAAGATAACTCCGCAAAGGGCAGCAAGCGCTGCACAGAGGAGCATGGAGAAAAACATTCTGCATCTAACACGTAGCAAGAAAATCTTGGGCTTCCTGCAGTTAATCTGTATTTGGAGCAGAGGGCACACTCCATGCTGGAAGGACATGAAATGAGAAGCCAGTGCCAACCACAAGCCTGCAGGCTCAGAGAAAAGCCATTTCATACTCAAGCTTTTGCTCTATGAAAGCCTGGCACCAGCTTCGTGAATCCTTGTCTCTGTTGCAAAGTGTGTATGCACATGCATGCTTCTTTTTCATTCCTTGATTTGTTTTTCTCCCCTTGACCAACTTTCTAACCAATACATCAGGCCTACCCCTCAACTCACTCCTCTGAGCAAGCCAGAGAGCTGCTAGCAGGACAAGGGCTTCAGGCAGGCAGGTGCCTCCTGAGGCGGCTACACTCAAGGCAGATTCTTTACACACCAACTCTTCATGTGACTGTTGAGACAATGAGTCCTTCCAAGCAAGAGTCTGAGCTGCATGAGGCATGGGAGAGGCTGAGGGATGCAATCTCAGGCAGTAAGCATTCCCATTACGAATGCAGAGCTACCTTCAGAGACACTAGCTGCCCCACGACATAGTCCATCAAAGCATCAGGCCTAGCAATACATTTGCTAAGATCAAAGTGGCAGAAAGGCAGAGGGAATTCCTCCCTCTCTCCCTGCCTGGAAATCTGCATTTCAGTTTACCAGCTCAGCCTGCAATCAAGCGTTGAGCTACCCAGGCTCGTTCCCAGAGCCAGGAAGAGGAGACAGCTTTGCTGAGACCAGACACAGGCAAACCTTCCTCTGACTCATTCAGCAGCCCAGAGCCAGTGGCCCATTCGAGGCTCCACAGTTCCCCCCTCAACGACTCCTAAGACATTAAGCAAGACCTGGGACCCTGAAGAGCCAGTTCAGGCAGTAGCAAACCTGCCCCTACACTTCAGGCTCCAAGTGGGGCCTCCAGTTGCTGGTGTGAGGGGCAGTATGAAGAATAGACAGCAGGTGAACTGGTCGCTTGCTGCAGGAGCTGACAGCTCTGGGGATGGCTACTAGGCTTGACATAATGGGCTGCGGGACAAGCTCTTCATGGAAGAAAGGATGTAGAGCAGAAGCAACCTCAGGCTCTGCCATCAAGGATCACCCCTAACCCTTGGTTCCCACACCCTGGGAAAAGCAGCTACTAGATTAGAAAAAGCCTTTATGCACTGTCATTAAAGGACATGGAGTCAATCTCCATTTTCCACACATCCCCATCATCTTCCCTCATCTATGAGCCACAAAAAGCTCTGGGGAAGATCAAGCTCCAGATCTAGCTTCAGCTCTATCCAGTGAGCTCTATCACCCCTGCCAGCTGCTTCCCACCGCCGAGCTGTGAGATGCTTTGATATGTAAATCAGCCACAGGATCCATAACCAGCATCTCTGCAATTAACAGCATGCAGAGTATCCTACGCCCAGGGCCTCCTCCCGGACAAAGCAGGCACCCCACGGCTGCGCAGGCTCCACCTAACACAGGTCCTGGCTGCCTTTTGTGAGAGGTCCCCAGCACAGTCTCACCCTGGTAGCCAGGATGGAGACAGGTTGGTTACAGAAAGGACGCAGACTGGGATAGAGAGGGCAGCAGAAGAGCCATTACCAGGACAGGACTCCTGAGGCACTCCAGCTACTTAAGGTCCAGGAATGCATAATAGGCAAAAAGCAGGCACTTGGCACTACCAGCTCTCATGCTTCTATTGCAAATGTCACACTACCTGGGACTTCCTTAAAGTCCTAGATCCCAGAACAAAGCAATTCCATGAATTTTTTTTCCATTAAAATATATATATAAAAAAACCACAATGAAGATCCTAGATGATGTTACTGCTGAAGAAAGCTAAAAATTATGACAAACAGTATTTTAAAAGCCCAGAAAGAAAAGAATAAAAATCAAGTAAGAAGCAAAGTACTCAGTATTTTTCTTCTCTTGGCTCAACTCATGGCTTCAGGACATTTCAGGATAGTCACACCACACTCTGGTCAAAGGGGAAGAAAATAAAGCACTGCAAAGCCTCATGGCAGTGCCTTGACAAGAAAACTGACACTCTCAGAAAACACAGTAGCTTCAGTTCCTTCCAAGGTTACTGAAGAAAGGAACAGACAAAAATAGAGCAAACTTATTACAACAAAATATACTCATGAGCCAAGCTCCTGAGTTTTTTCCCCAACCACCTCAAATATACTCATGAGCCAAGCTCCTGAGTTTTTTCCCCAACCACCTCAAATATACTCATGAGCCAAGCTCCTGAGTTTTTTCCCAACCACCTCAAAGGCATCTTTTGTGTTTACCTTGCTCCTGTGGTATGCAGGTAAAGATTACAGAAAGGTCTTCCATCCCTGCAACGACAGTGTATTCCCACCACTAAAAGGCCTGAGATAAAAAGGCCTTTCCTAGGTGGATACCAGCTAATTACAGTCATTAGAAGCAATGTCCTTAATGCTTTGTTACTTCTAGCTTGAACAGAAGCCGTCTAGAGTAGGTTATGAGCTGAATGGTCAGTTTCTGTTCTCTCAGAAGCATTAAGAGAATAAAAGGCTTTTAGAGACCCTACAGTATGGGTGTCTGGCGAGGAACAGTATCAGTCCTTACAAGGCACTTTCGAAAATCCACCTGTGAAGGCATCTGCAAGCCCATCCAGGAAGCACTTCTGCAATGCAACCCTATAGTGGCTTTGTGATGACGGCTAATGGGATGCTCCTGCTCTGCAGCCTGTGGCTTTCTGTATGTGCTTACTCCAGATGATGACACCACGAAGCAGGTCAGCTCCACATTAACAGACAAATATGGGCAGCTCCTTGTGGTCTATGTAAAAATCAACTGGCCATCCCCAGCATGCACTGATCAGTCTTTTGCTTTCAACTCCTACGATCAAGGAAGAATAGGAAGGTAGGTGCTCAGAATCCCAAATTCCCAATAGTCTCCATCCAACTGAGCTACCACAGGCACCGGGCTGACTGCAG
Source organism: Pogoniulus pusillus (assembly GCF_015220805.1). Taxonomy (NCBI): domain Eukaryota; kingdom Metazoa; phylum Chordata; class Aves; order Piciformes; family Lybiidae; genus Pogoniulus; species Pogoniulus pusillus. The sequence goes on along the minus strand of NC_087281.1, from coordinate 24,030,505 downwards.
CCATGTCACAGGTTTTTGGTGTAATGCCTCCAGCAGGTAGCTACCTACAAGGCAAATTCTAGCACAGGAGGCAAAACCATGCTTTGCTGATTTGGGGGATCTGGTGCTCAGAAGCGGAGAGGGACTGCTTGGCTACACGTCTGTGGACACAGGCCCAACCTGACAGCCTTCTATTAAAGGTCTGTGGGTACAACAGGCAGGCTGCACACATCTGCCTGTTGTTCTCATCACTGGAACATCCCTTCTGTCCCTCCGTTGCTCTTCGTCCCAGTGGGGCCCGAAGGAGCAGGCGAGGAAGAGAGGCAGCTCTTCAAGGCCAAGCACGCACCAAAGCGGCCTGAGCACCTCCAACGGCGCTCGCAGGTGAGACAGGAGCCCAGTGCTACCCGGCAAAAATGGGTCCGGCGACCTCCCGGCGTGAACGGTAGAGCCGAGGGACGACAAAGGACGAGCATTCGGCAGACGGGCGAGAAACCCCCGACCATCCCGCATTCGGGCAGCCCCGACTGCCCTTGAGGGAGCAGGCACAGGCCGCTCCGCCAGCGCCGCACCCGGGCGCGCCCCTCGCCCCGCACCGCCCCAAAATGGCAGGCGGCGCCCCCCACCCCAGGCCGCTCCCCGCTGCGGCTCTTCGCGCAACGGCCGCCCCACCTGCTCCGCCCTCCCGAACGCCTGGGGAGCGGTCCTTGCCTCTCCACATCCCGGTAAGCACGGGGTCCCCGGGCTGCAGTCCGGGCCGGCCGGCCTGGCCTGAAGGACCCGGAGAAGCCACAGCTCGCCGCGCCCCGCGCCGCCGCACCGGCCGCTCGCTTACCCTATGTCAGCGCGGAGTAGCTCCCCCGGGGCTGCCGCTCCGCTTCGCCCCCCGGGTCGGACCGGGGCGAGCGCTGCGGTACCGCGCTGCGATCCGCTGGGCACAGCAGCTAGCAGCTCCCCAGCGGCTGCGCTCGGCTCGGCGGAGCTCGGCGCTGGGCGGGCGCTCGGTGGGCGGGCGGCGGAGGCGCCGGCGCTGCACCGCGGCGGGCGGGCCGCACGGGGCTGCTGCTGCTGCTGCGCCTGCGCGGGCGGAGGTGCGCGTCCCCCTTGGAGGTGCTCGGGGGTGCGGGGGGAGGCCTGTGGGAGGCCTGTGTTCTGTGCGGGGCCGGGGCGGCCTCGGGAGTGGCGGTGGGCAGGGGCGGTGCGGAGCGGGCACCGGGCAGGGGCAGCTGCACGGCAGAGGGGCACCGCCCCTGAGCCGCGGCGCCGCCGTGGCGGGCCCTAGGCCGCGTGCGGGCGGCCTTGCCGTGTGACGGGTCCGGTCGCTCCCGGCACACTGCCGTGCTCTCGGAACCGGCTCCAGTCCCCCTCTGGGCCTCGTGGCAGAGCCGCCCGAACTGCGGCAGTGCCCTTCAGCGCCCCAGCGCCGGGCCTCGGTGCGTGTGTCGCTGTCGTACTCGTGGGTGGGCCCTGAGGTGCTTGGGCTGTCCCGGACCTCCCTTCTGCCAGGTACTGGCTCGGCTGCAGGCCCCTCACAGCTAGCCGTCAGCAGGATCTGAAACGTGTAAACCTTGAGCATGCTTTGGTGCTCCCAAAAGATGGAGAAATGGTGGTCCCGGAGACGGCAGGAGTGGCATGCAGCAGGGCATATAGCTGTAATATCTTGTGCAAGCAGACAGGAGATAGTCTGGGCCGCCTGGTTACTGTAGCCTTTGTGTTGCATGCACGCAGGGCATTGCAGATGCGGCTGGCAGGATCTTGCCTCTGTGACAGGCATCACCCTCTGCTCCACTGAGCCCATGCCCTAGCAGTCTTGCCTGGGGAAGGAGGGAAGTCGTAGAGTCTACTCTGGTACTCTTCATGTGTCCACTATATTTTTTCACTTCAGGTTTTGTGCGAGGTTGTGCTGCTGGGAATAGGCTTGTATAGGTATGAATAGTCAGGGAGTGAAGTTGGACCAAAATTCCCGTGTCCTGACATGGGTGGCAGTTCCTTGTGTGTGTCATGGGCACTCAGGAAGTGTGGGTGCTAGACTTTACTTTGTTGATTATCATCAAAAATTACTTTAGTGGTCCAGTGAGTAAGGGGAGGCAATTTGGGGAAGAAGACAGCATGACAGGTTTCTTGGAAGCGTGAAAGACTCAATTCTTGTGGTAAAGCCAGACAAATACCCGTGTCAGAAGCAGGATGCATGTGCTCATTTATGGAGCTGTGTGTGCTTGTCTCAGTTGAGAGTTCTCTAAGTGTACCTAGGTGGTTTTGTTTGGAAGGAGAGAAACTGAGTTAAGGGAAGTTTTTGAGTGAGAAGCAAGGCTTATTCCATCAAAGCTGCAGGTGGCTCTGTGCTGGCTTGTGGCATGAGTGTGTCTTTTGTCTCCAGGTCAGGTTTCTAGCCCGAATTCTGTTAGGCATCCTTTTCTGGTGCAGCTTTATCAGGCAGACTTGGAGCCGCTATTGTTCTTTGTTCTGTGAACAACTAGCCTAGGTCAGTGGTTCCTGACATCTTTTTCATGGTCCAGCCACAGCTCCCCGGCTCCTCTTTTATCTTGTTTCTGCCCTCCCTGCCATGGCCTTCCCCGATATAGTTACTGCTGTCTGGTTTGTGATCACACCTTATTGGTTGAGACCTGGTCACTCAGGTCAGGGTTGGAAACAGAATCTGGTCTTGTGGCTTGCTGCTTATTGTTGTATTCCTGAAATGTCAGTAGTGTTAGAAGTAGTAAAGATATATTTGAGAGGTGGCAGCAGCATTAAGTTACAGGAGCCTGGACATTCTTTTAAATTCACATGTAATTCCAGAAGGCACAGGGACCTCACTGAGCTTCATCTCCAGCCTCACAGACCAATCCAGAGCACAACTTCTGGGGTTAGGTGCCTGCTTTACAGTTCATTTCCTATGGCCTCACACTGTTCACTGTGTATCCTAGTTTGCTGCTGCCGCAGTGGGGATAATCCCTCCTTATTTTAGTATAGTGCTGTGAATACAAATCTATAGAGTGGTTTAAGGTGCTTGGATACTAGAGTGATAAGAGACATAAGTACCTTAGAGTTGGGACTTCTGGATACTTAAAATGCGCAATGTAAGTTTTCCATTAAAGGTATTCAGCTTTTTTTCACTCTGCTTTTCCTGATTGTGATCTGGAAAATGAGGCTAGTGTGTTTTGCTTCAGAATTGTTAGCAGATGTACCTGTAATGAGTTTCTCCTGGTAACTTAGGTCAATAAATATCCTGTTTAATAGCTAATCCTATTCAGAAACAGAATTAGAAAAGGCTTAATTCCTCTTTGTGAATCCTGGCCTTTCTGGCTGTCATTAATGTGAAAGCAATTATGTCTTGGTAATGAAGATCTTGTGTATTTTTAACACACGCGAGCCCTTAATCACATTGTTTCCTTTATGGGGAGATCTGTGAATGGATGGAGGCCCGTAGTTCACAGTTGGCTTTTGTAGCTCACCCTGGCAGACAGTCTATAAATAAATCAGTGGCAGAGTAGGGGTTTAGGTACTTGCATCACACACATTGTCTTGGATTTATTTCCTGCATTTTAATGAAGGCTGACAGATGCAGTTCAAGTCTTTGTGGTGCCCTGATCACGTCTATCTTAGTCTCTTAGAAGAATAAAGGGGATGTTGGCCCCCACTGTTTGACTCTGCAGATCAGGTCACTACGTTAAAGGTGAAGAACAGTTTTCCCTGGTTTACTTTGTATGTAGGACAGCAGACTTTGGATGATAGGCCTCAGCATTTGCTTTGCAACATCCGTTGGGTTTCCCTGGAGCCTACTTGTGCAGATGAGTTACTAGCAGAAAGAAAAATACTGTTTGTGGAACTACAGACATTGGGCATAGAGGGAGCAGGGGTAACTTCCAAACTTTGTGATTAAAAAGGGCAAGTAATGCTGGATTGCTAAGTAACAGCACTGTTTGAAGGTACATGTACACCAGCATGCAGGATACAGGGTAAGGATGGCATCTCAGCTTTTTTAGGGTATGCAGCACTGATACAGACATGATCAGAGATGTCGCACTGGCCTCTCTAGTGTTCAGGTGCAGACATTTGTAGCTCTCCCATGGTCATGTTAATAACGCACATTCATACAGACCATTCCTGTGAAGCACACTGGTATTTTTTCTGAGATTAAAGAGGTCTTTTCTTGTCCAAAGCCCCCGGTGTTTCTCTGCAGATACTACCACAATGTAAGTCTGAATTGGCAGTGAAAGGAGATGTCTCAGTCTGTCTCTCACCAAGTTACCTCACACCATCCTTCATGCAACAGTGGGATGAGTTGGATCAGGCAATTGATTTTGCTGAAAACTGTGATTGATTTATATGAATGCTAGAGCCAGCATAGGGGAGGTAATGAAATATGTGTTGGGGGGTCACAGGGCTTCTTTTCTTGGTACTGTGTGCCCTGAGGTTTGTTTAAAGTAAGTATGTAATCCTGTCCTTCTTATCTGGAAGATGCCCTTTCTCTGTATCAACTCTCTGAGGTGATCTACTCATGAGTTTGCCCACGTTTGAAGGAAATAACTTATGTGGCTGCTTCTGTTGGCTGGGATGAAATTTTCCAGAATGAGTCCATTCTAAAACCACTCAAGTATGCAGTAAATATGCTGGTTCTTTGATCTCCAGGAAAAGCAGTGAAGGTGGTAGCTTTAGTATGGCACTTGAATATGGTGGAGTGGGTAGAACTTCCAGAGGTTTATAACTAGTGAGGAGTTGCTTTGTTGTGCCATGTTGGAATTTGATGTTGATCTGCTGCATTGAATGGGGTAAAACTGAAGTGCTCTTGAGAAGGGAGTGTTTGCAGCAGTAGATTATTGATGTTCAGACTTACTCAGTGAAGTAGAAATTGGGTCATTTTAGTGAATATTTAATTAACAAACTCCTCTCCCATCCTGAATCGTACTCTGAGGCCTGTGCTAATGTTTAACAGGTATATGGAGCAGAGAGAAGCAAAGTGTATCTCTGTGGTTTTAAGAAATGAGTTTCTCTAACCATGAAATAGTTTTCTAGAGTACAGGGGTGGAAGAGTAGGAACTAGCAGAGAGGTTTCTCTGCGTGATTCTTTATTGCTGCTTATGTTAAGTCAATAGTTAACTTTGTGTTGGACCTTTTGTTTCAGGATAGCTTCTTTTTAAATACTGCTCTTGCCTAGCATGAGCAAGTTGGAAATTAATCTTGCTTGATCAGGAGATTGGACTAGGTGACCTCCAGAAGTCCGTTCCAAGATAATTCCTTGGTTAGGAGTGTACTAGTGGCTAAGTACTAAGCATTGGTGGTGTTTTGCTGCCTGGGGTGTTGGGTGCATTCCTGCATCAGTTGAGCAATACTGATAGCCACCTTCTGGGAGTTTGTGCAGATGTTCCCGTGCTTGACGGCCAGGAGGTACTCTTACTATACACTTCTGAGCACTGCCACCTGATGACCTCGGGGAAGCCACTTCCAGAAGCAAATTTGTCACATGCTTTCCCTATTTCCATGCTATATGCAGCCTCTTCTGAGCCTTTTTAAGGCCTACCAGTAGAAGGCATCATCAATGCTGAGGAGAGGTGCTGGGGTGCTTGGGGACCAATGGCTTACATTGCTTTGTAGAGGTTCTTCAACTCTGGCAGCAACTTGAAGCATTTGTGTGTGTGGTGGTTTGGCCTCGGCTGGTGGCCATATGCCCACCAAAGCTGCTTTTTCACTTCCCTTCTTAGATGGACAGGGGAGAGGGGAAAATAAAACAAAAGGCCTGTCATAAGATAGAAGCAATTTAATACTGTGAAGCACAAGCAAAGGCCAAGAGAGATGTTTTTCTCTACTTCCTATCAGCAGGTGGTGGTTGGTCACTCATAGGAAATAGGGTTCTACATGTAGCCATTTCTCTGAAGGACAGATGCCATGGATGAATATCCCCACATTTCTTCTTTCACTTAGTCCTTATATTTGAGCTGACATCATATGGCGTGGAATACCCCTTTGGCTAATTTGGGTCAGCTGGCCCAGCTGTGTCTCCTCCCAAGATCCTGCCCACCATTTGGTGTCCTCTTTGGGTGAGGAAATGCTGGAAAAGCAGAGCCTGGGTGCTTGTTCAGCAGTATCCAAAACACTGGTGTGTTATCAGTAACCAGCTCAGCCAGACACCCCAGAACTACTGTCTACTTGTTTCTAGAGGGAAGATGGCATGTTAGGATAGCTGAAAATGTCCTTCACTCTTTGTGAACCTGCTTGCACCCTTGACTGCTGTACTCCATGCCATGTGTTCTTTTCCCTCCATCCTGAAACTTCCTGCTAGCTGGAAGCATCCCCTTTATTTACTCAGTTACTAACCGGATGCTTCATACCAAGGAATCGGTCCTACAGAGTTGCTTAGCTTGTGACACATCTTAATGCGCCGAGGAATAAGTCTTAGTAAAGAAGTGTGGTCTGAGTCATCTAGAAATATAAACAGCCCTTCAACGCTGAAGGCTGCTGATGCTTCTGGTGGTTTTGTAACTTCAAACCTTCACTGCTGCCAGAGGGTAGAAACAGTGAATCTCCCCAGAGTAAGGAGCGAGTTCAGGGTTTAAATAGTGCCTTAGGACTCTTGACATGTGGCCTTGAGGACACCTAGCCATGCTCTTGCTGACATTACTGTCCCTCTGACAGCTGGCAGAGCGTGCACCTGTGCCTGCCTTGCAACAAGCCAGCAGACTTCTATAGGTCTTACATAGTGGTGAGGATAATCAGGCCTTTCCTGTTCTGCCACTGAGGTCCTTATGCTTGCCAGGGGAATGGAGACATTGACAGTGGCAGCTGTAATCCCCAAGAAGCATCCATTAAAGAACACAGGCAAACTTGCTACTGCTGCTCTTTATTTGGGTGTTCTAGAGGGATCCAAAGACTTAGTGTGATCCTGGAGAAAGTAGGAGCAGTATTACGCGCCGAGGTTGAGTTCATGTGTGGAAACTACACCCAGTTGCAGGATGGGACACATGCTGCCTTGCCTGCCAACGCAGAGTGTGGGCTTACAGCAAGGCAACACACCTGGATTCGCCTAGAAATCTTAAGAGCATCAGGGCCCAGGTAATTGGACCTTGATTGCCAGTGGCCCTGTAAATAGAGGGCTTTGTTTTCATTAAGATCACACAGCTAGGTAAAAACACAACCTTCTTGGAGTCTCATTTCAGAGAAAGGACAGTCCAGGCAAGTTCTGAAGGGAAGCACTGGACTCATTTGGAGATGATCTACCCCACTGAGAAGTGGCTTTGTTTAGCAAAGAAGTGTAAGCTTTGGCCGTTAGGTGTTCTCTTTCAAACCTACTTGTTTGCCAGGCAAGAGGGTTTGCCATATATCCTGTGCTTTGCTCAGGGAGTGCTGCTACAAAGTTGCTGTGGTTCACATTGCCAGGGCATTTTCTCTTGTAGTCAGGTGACACTTGCTCTGTAGGACAACCACAAACCCTGAGAGTTGCATACATCCCCAAACAGGCAAACATACCAAGGAGAAATAATAGACAGTGAAGATTTAGCCTGGGCTTTACTTGGTTATGGTGAGAACTGTGTGATCACCTGTGGAAAGGCTTCATGGGTATTCTTTTGTCTTGAGAAGCTGGGTCAGCTTCGTTTTTAAAGTACAAGTTATAAAATGGCTTTACAATGTACCGCTACAGTTTGGCTCTAAGCTTATGACAAAGTTCCCTAGCAAAGGGAGATGACAGGTCAGTGTTTCTTTAATGTTTAATTTAGAAAGCAGAGAAACTGAACGTGTTGGTTACAGAGCCAAGGTCTAAGCAAACAGTGTCACACAGTGGTAGCTGCAGATGGCAAGCCTTAGCTCCACCTGACCTGGCTTGAAAGAGAACTGGCTCTAGGTCCATGTTGTTTTTTGCCTTCATTTGAATCTGCTGAGTAACTAGCCAAGTCATTGCTTCCTAACTGATGTCTAGCAGTATGACCTGGGTTCAGATAAGCCTTCGTGATTGCATGTGCAAATTGGTCCTCATCAGTCTGACAGAATAGATGTAGTCAAGGAAGAGAGCATGGTAAACTCAGAGGCTGCACTTGTAACCCAGCTCTGCTGTGGTCGGGGTGGAATTTCAGTTCAGGCTGAGCAAGCACTGCCAAGTTACAGGGCACTCTTTTATCTGCACAGCCTTAAGAGAGTGAGATTGGTAGAGATGTGGTTCTGGTCTCTGAACACAGGCTGCTGAACATCTTGTCTATGCTAAGAGGGAGAAGCATGCTGTCACTGATGGAGCTTTGTCTTGTTTCTTGTCTGTCAAATTGTTTATGATGCCAGTCTGCAGGGTATCTCTGGCTCTTTGCTTGTTTTTGTAGGTAGCATTGGTAGTTTCACTGGTCACTGCAGCCTCCAGCTAGCTCACAGATGAAATTCTCAGGCTTGCTTGTCATTGCATGGTTCACAGTGCACGCAGATTAGCCCTTGTCTCTGTGTACAGGAAACTGAAATGCAGTGATCCTGAATCCAGCTTTGTAGTTTAACATCCCAGTTCTGTTGTCTTCTGAATTCAGGCAGGGGTTGTTGATCTGCTTTGTAGCATGCTGCAGATGCTGGTATCACTCTGAGTGCTGTGGATCGCAGCGTCTGAAATGATGCTAAGGCTCTAGCGTGTGAGTCACATAAGAGGAAGGACACAAAACAAATTCTGTTTGTAACTGTCTTGTTCCTTATGCAGGGCAGGTTACCAGAATCTAAATGGCTCTCTGGAGTGGGCAGTTTGGTTTATCTCTAACCAATCTGGGCAGCGCAGTGACCCAGCGACACTTCAGGTAATTTTTTGAATCTTGCTTTTGTTTGTGTTTTCTTGGGAGAGTTTCTTGTTTGAAAGAGATGCTGTGAGTAGGTCAAGCATAAGACACAGTAGTTCTAAGGAGGTGATATAATAGCAAAATACCTCACAGTTGTTTTTCTGCATGTTGTAAAGTAAACCCAAAGCCAATAAAGTATGCAGGTTTCTGCCCATCTGACTGTGATCTGAACTCTGCATTTTCATGTGTATAAGGAAGCTTTTAGGCCTTTGAGGGCAAAGCAACAGCCTGCAAGCAGGAGTTGGAAGTATTTGTGTTTCTCAGCCAAGTGCAAAAGACCAAAAAAGCAACAGCCATCTCCTGCTGTTGCAGAGTCAAGTACATTTAGAATTATTCCAGAGCTTACAATTTAAGTTATTTAGATCAAAAATAGCCTGCAAAATAATTACTTTCTTGTACCTTAACAGTGTCCATATTGTTATTTTAATTTAGGTCTTTATTCCAGGCTCAAGACATTTAAAGCTTCTTAAATTTATGGACTCATATATTTTACAATGTCTTGCACAAAACTTAGAGCCTAATCCCACAGCACACTTGGTGCAGGTATAGGGCATCTCTAGCATGTAACTCTTTGAAGCGTCAGGGCCTCAGTTTAAAGTCATTTGTACCCAAGAATGACTATTCTCTATGTCTAGAGAGGGGATTAAGACAGTGCTGAGGGCTACGTTGTGTGATAGTTCCAGGAGCTATCTCAAGGAGGTCTTACTGGCTTTATCTATAAATGGGCTGCATGAAAGCACTGGCCAGTAGGCATTTAAAGGATATATTTACACTGACTGGGAAAGGGAGGCAAAGTCCACAGAGGTCAGGAGTGTTACTGCAGGATATCAGCAGTCTTAATGGGGAATCCTTTACTTTGTGGGGTGGGTCTGCTTTGGATGTGGTGGGGTTTTTGCTCCAAGACTGTTCCAGAAATTAAGAAATGAGAGGGAAAAAAACCTCCTTGTCCAGTTTCTCTTGTCTAGTGGTGCCTGGGCAACCACACTTACGTGGTGGTTTCCCCTTCTCCTTCCTACAATGCTATTGTCGCTTTCCAGCCTTCTTTCTTCTGCCTTCCCTGCTCTGCATCCACAGCTGGGAGGCAGAGGACAGAGAGTGTGGTATACCACAGTCACCACTGTGGGATGGGTGGCTTCTTGCAGAGGTGAGTGACTTCTGAGAGAGAAAAGAGGTGTCTTCTTGTAGGGAAAAGCTGGCGTACGCCTCTGCTGCAGGAAACAAATCTTGGAAGGCAGCAGTTAGACTAATGCAGACTGATCCCAGCCTGTTTTCACTTACTGCATGTAAAAAGGCCCACTCTATGTCCATCCACAACATGTGGATGTTTGATACCCAGGGGATGGCTTGCTCTTCTTAAAGGCAGCATAACAAACACAGGTCCTTTGCCTTCAAAAAAGGGCCTGTAGTCCCCGTTGTTCTTTATTGCTGTTTCTGCTCTGCAAAACAAGGTTGATTCCATATGCTGTCTATTTGAGTAGTTCAGCTGATGCCTGCAGCTGTCTGGCCAGCACATTTATAGTACCTTACTGGAAAGCAGTTGTTAGCAGTAGAAAGGATCTCTTCCAATGGTCTGTGTATAGTGTCCTGTGAAGAGGAGCAGCAAATACCTTGGTCCGTTAGAGTCTAGCTGGTGGCAAATTGACACAGACCCAGCAGGATGTCAGAGCTCATAAGAGCAGAATAGGACGGGAGGCCCTCACATTGTTCACTGAAAAAGAGGTTGGTCAGAAAAGCCCTTACTGCTGGGGCTTGTATATGAGACTGGGAGAGCCTGACTTGACTCAGCTTCCTGCAGCAGCAGAAGCAAGCACACCTTCTCTCTTGTAAATTGAAGTTGGATGGAATCCTCTGCAGTCGCTAAAAAGCCCAGTAAATGTAAGCCACTCTTCATGCCATCTTTTAGTCTTGTTTCAGAATAACCAGTCATTTCATGTTAGGCATTTAGAGAAGAGTGTGCAAAGCCCAAAGACCACCTGGCTTTCAAAGAGCACATTAAATACAGTCAACTTATCATCCATATGGGATGTATTTGTTGCTGGCGCCTTCCAAGTAGTTTGTGTAATGTCAAGTTCCTGTGCTGTGTTTGCCCTTGCTCCCCAGAGACTACTGAAGAGATCCATCTCTCATTCTTTTCTGTCTTATGTTAGTGTCACTGGAGCATGCCAAGCAATACAGAAACTCACCCGTGTGCGAGTGGTGGACAACAGCGCCCTGGGGAACACGCCCTACCACCGACCACCGAGATGTATCCACGTGTATAACAAGAATGGTGTTGGCAAAGTGGGAGATAAGATTCTCTTGGCTATCAAAGGAGAAAAGAAGAAGGCTTTAATTGTAGGGCACAAGATGCCTGGCCCCCCCATGACGCCTAGGTTTGATTCCAACAATGTGGTACTGATAGAAGACAATGGAAATCCAATAGGGACTAGAATAAAAACACCAATACCTTATAGCTTGCGACAGAGAGAAGGAGAGTTCTCCAAAGTACTGGCTATTGCCCGTAACTTTGTGTGAAAGCTGGCAATCTTTTCATACAGTAGCAGCTGCGGCCCTTTCCTAGAAGCTGGTGTAAAAGTTGAGGTTCATAAGAAGTCTTTTCCTGTTACAGAATTAAAAGCAACTATTTTAAGTGTTGAAACATCTTTCTCTTTTTTAATTCCAAAAGAATGTTGATTTATTTCACAGAACATCTACAGAGTGTTTGGGAAATGGTCCTTCACCCTTACTGCTACAGTGGTCTTACTGTCTCTAATTAAAAAGAGAACATGAAAATCCTTCTTGTTTTATATGGCTTATGCTTTTTTCCCCCTTTTCCCAGTTCCACATGAACAAGACACAAAACACAGTCTCTGTCCTAATAAGACTGGTTTCTACGACATGGATTCATATCTAATAGAGCAAGAGAGATACACAGTGAACTTTGGCCACAGTCAATAGACGGATTAGATTCTGTGGTTTTGTCTGAGAGAAGTCTTTAGGGGGAATGAAAATTGGGAGGTCATGATGGACTACAGCTTCAGTGATAATTGAACAAGGTATACCAGAGAATGGGAAGCAAAAGTAGGAAGGGGAGATGAAGAAATTAGGCTCGAGATGGCAGCCTACACTCTCCAACCTGACCAACATCAGGAAATTATGTTCTCCAAGTAACACAAGCACATTGCTTACTGCTTTTTTGCCCTCTGGTGGAATTGTGCCTGGATCACTGTGGGATGTTCCAGGTGCTCTCCTGGGATGAGCACTGTTCTGCAAGCTGCTTCTTGTCCCTTTGGTGATGCTTGGTGCTTGCCCTGCAGGTTCACTGATGACTGGAGCAGGGTGGTGGATCTCTCCCATCCCTCCTGCCAGCCCACATCCCACCGTGGCTTGGGGGCAAAGTCTTTATGCCTTCTGACAGCTCTGTGCTCTTGCTTTAGAAAACTTTCCACACCCCTTGAAAGTCTCCTAACCCTGATAAACAAATACTTATTTTCCTCACCAATAATGTTAGTTGCCATGTCTGTCATGCCCTTCCTGCAGACAGAAGAAGCTCAGACTTTCTCAAAGTAAATCCTGAGAACAGAAAAACAAGATGGCTTCCTTTAACATAGGGCTGGAAAACAGCTTCAAATTGCACTTGTTTGGGGTATTTAGTTTCTGTGCAAAGGCTGTGGCTGTGGGCACAGTGAAAGCAGGGTCTGTATCAAGCTGGAAGACCTTGGTCCCAGCTAACCTGGTTTCTAGCTGATCTGAAGGGCTGTTTTACTGTTGAGTTTTTTCCTTGGCAACAACTCCAGCCTCACAGCATCTCCCAGTAGGACCTGGGGGCCTGCAAACAATTCTTGTTTCTCTTATCCTGACCATGAGGATTATGAGTCTCATGGGATGTGCAGAGCCTGCTGTTTGGATGTTAAATGTTTCACAGAATAGTTGCTGATAACTGCCCAGCATTTTGCTGGGAAAGAGATCGTGGGGAGAGGGCATGAGAGGAAGTGAGCAAGACAATGCAACATACTTGAGACTGAAATGTGAAGTGGTGCTTTCTTTCTAAGTGAACTGATACGTGGAACTAACTTCTCAGAGCTTAATAAGCAGAACTGCAGGCAGCTAAGCTAAGCATATTCCATAGTGTCTCCTGCAATGTTGACTTGTCTTTCCATAACGAGAAACGTGGCCTCGGCAGAAATTCCTGGCTCACGGTGGCAGCTCTGTGCTTGGCAGATTCCAGCCACTGCCTATAACATCATCTCAGGGATGAGCCCTGAGCCTGCTGCCATCTGTGCCACTGAATTTGGCCCCACCGTGGCTGCGGGTTGGCGAGCCGAGGCCGCCCTGACGCTGCCCTGGTAGTAGAACCCACACAGGCAGGAGAAATGCCTTGGGGAGGCCCAGGCTATGTAGATTCTCTAGGCTTTCTCTCTTCAAACACACCTTGTGTTCTAGGGTCTCCTGCTTGCTCGACTTCCAGGCTGTTTCCCACTGCTCTGGACATGCCAGCGCCTTCTGAACAGGCAGAAGGTGTCCTTGGAGCAGCTGCTGGTTTTCCTGGGCTCTGGGTGGCAGCATCCCTCTTCGGGATTTGCCTGAGTCTGAGCTGTCCCGAAACGGGAGGCATTTCCTTGTGCATCCATCCTTGTGCATCAATCCTGTCAGATTTCCTCTGTGGGTAAAAACTCTTGCAGGTACTTTTCTGGAAGGATGGCTGCAGGCAGGTGAGGTGATTCCCTCAACAAAGGAAGAAAAACCAGAACATACCTACCTCAGCTACTGTCAGAAGGTCATTCTCCCCTTTCTCCCTCTTTATTTTTCGGCCATTCGCATGATTTCATATGGTAAATGGGAACGTGGTGCTGAGGAGGAATTCTGACATCTCCCGTGCAGCCTCTGGGGGGGCTGTCACCCGCTGCAGAAGGAAGGGAAAAGGCTTCCCAGGGTCTTCTTGCCCTTCATTGTCAGCTCGGGCTGGGTCCCTGGGATGCCAACCATGCCCGTGTGTTTGGATGTGGCATTTGCAGCAAATGAAACTCCCTAAGAGGGAGCCTGTTCCCTGGGAAATGGTTGGGACTTTGTGCCCAAGAATTTTTCCATGGGAGTTGGAGAAGACAAGTGTATTTTTAGGGCATCCTGTGTGGGTAGGGAGAGATGGCCTTTGGGGAGGTGATTGCCCAGGAAGAAACATACAATGGAGCTCTCTGGTGAGGGCTAGGGACAGGAAAGAAACAGGCGAGCACTGGGGATTATCTGGCTGTGAGAAGGGGGTGTCCCTGAAAGGGAGTGAGATAGATCATCATGAAAGGATGCAGAGGAAAGCTGATATCTTCCATCTGCTTGGAGACTGGGGCTGGGAGACAGGCCCTGTCTTGTGGCCCTGTGCCAGCAGGGTGGATGGACTGCAGATCTAGGGGAGGCAGCTGTCACCGTCTGGGGCTGGCAGGAGAGGGAGATGGCCAAAACCCCAGCTGAACCAAGAGCAATGCAGCCAGAGGCCAGACTGGTCCAAACTGGGTGGTGCTCAGTTGGCAGAGGTGAAGGTGGCAAGCTGCACATCCCAGAGCAGGAGGCTAGGTGGCAATGTGGGCATGATGATGTGCCCAGTAGCCTGCTCCAGCTGCCCTCGGTGCTGCTCGGCCGGCCCCGTGACTAACGCTGGAGCTGGAATCGCACTCTGCCGTCGCGTTCCCTAGCCACCGGCACACAGCAGGGCTCGGGAGCCACGGCCAGCAAGCAGGAAGATGAACACCTCAGACTGATGAAGCCTGACCTGATCCCTTAGGGAAAGACTTGACAAGGGAGCACAAGGAACTCTGGCCAAGGCTGAGCCCTGTCTCCATGGAGAGATGTTGAGTGGCTGGACCACATCTACATCCTGTCACATTTTGGTGAGGGCAAGCTAGACTAGGGAAATCAATAGACAGGTCTGCAAGCAACCCTGTGACTTCCAGAAGGCTGGTAACTGCTCATGACAGAGAGAGGAGGGACACATTGCCCTGCCAAGGTGCAAGATGTTGGCTTTTGGGTGGCAGGGGGCTGCAAAACGGGGCAGAGGTGGGCAGTGGGGAGGTGCAGCCCAGCTCTCTTGAGGAGATTGGAACTGGGCCACTCTCCTAATACAAAACAACCCCTCAAGATGCATTGAAATGCTCTGCTGGGGCCTTTTCACCTGGAGGCTGACGCCACATCACCTTTCCTGAGGGAAAGTTTTGCCAAGCTTCAGGCAGTGAGTGATGTTTGCAGGCTAGGCAGCATTTTCCACCTGGCTATGGGCAGAGAGGTAGCAGGAGGACCCTGCCAGGACCTGATAAGACAGCTGGGGGTAGTAGTTCTCTTCAGATGTCTGCTTCTCATCTGGATGTGACTGTACTGTTGAGGATTCACATGACCCAGGGAGAGCAAAGAGGACTGGGAAACAGCTGCACCCAGGGCCTCGCTGTTTATATTTTGCAGCTACTGTTTGAGATAGACAAAGGCAGGGAGAAAGCATCCATCAGGGAGACTGGTATGAGCTGGACACTTGTACTGGGAAACTCAGAGGGGCTGAAGGGTGTGAGGGGGCTGTGGCACAAGCCCTATGAGGAGTGGCTGAGGGAGCTGGAGTTCTTCAGCCTGGAGAAGAGGAGGCTCAGGGGAGACCTTATTGCTCTCTACAACTACCTGAAAGGAGATTGTAGCCAGGTGGGGTTGGTCTCTTCTCCCAAGCACCCAGTGACAGAAGAGGACACAGTCTCAAACTGCACCAGGGCAGGTTTAGGCTGGATGTTAGGAAGAAGTTCTTCATGGAAATAGTGATTGGCATTGGAATGGGCTGCCTGGGAAGGTGGTGGAGTCACCATCCCTGGGGGTGTTTAAGAGGAGGCTGGATGAGGCACTCAGTGCCATGGGTTAGTTAATTAGAGGGGTTGGGTGGTAGGTTGGACTGGATGATCTCAAAAGTCTTTTCCAACCTGGCTGATTCTGTGATTCTGTGAAAAGCCCAGCGTGAGGGTAGGAGTGCTGCTAGGCTAGAGTCCTGAGCTTGGAGCCTCTGGGGTTGCTGCCCAAAGGGTTCTCTTATGAGCGAGTTAGCACCAACTGCAGCTTTGTCAGCTCATTTTGTGAGCAGCTTCTCCTAGTCTGCAGCAGAAGAAGTGGGGCAGTGAGCGATACTGAATTCACCTTGACGGTGTTGTGTGAGTCACTGGTGGAGCCTCGAGTGAGCTAGTGTGTGCTGGGCTTGGTCAGCTTATCTCACAAGCTGTCATCGGGGTAGGATGGGAATTTTCCTAGGCCTGCTGCAGGTAGAGCCTTTAACAAGAAAAAGAACTGGAACAGTTGGCAATGTCTAGCCTGGAGAGAAGATTAATGAGGGCTCATGACAGGAGGATAAAAGGAAGGATGTGGAGGAAGCACATCAGGCCCATGCATTCACCCTCTCTGGGAGTGCAGCAGAGGCGATGCTCAACCCAACAGGCTGTGGGGGGAAGTAAAACTAGCTTTCCCCCCCTCGGTTTTCATTTTCCCTTTCCCCCAAAGCACAAGCTATGCCACGGAATTCATTGCTCCGGGGCACCAGCCAGCTTCACTGATTAATGCAGCTCACCTCTGTGCCAGCTGGGGTGAGCCTGCTCGGCACGGATAGCACAGCCCCTCCCCGAAGGCTCGGGAAGCGATGTGCCCGCTTACAGTGGTGTGGACGCCAAAGACAAGCAGTCCCTTGGGCGTCTGACATGGGAGCTTGCTCTGAAAACGTCTGACGGCTGTAAACTCTCTGAACCTCATGTGCTCTTGGAAAATAAACACACAAGTGCTGAGATGTAACACGGAGCGAGGCAAAGCCTGGGAAGCAAATCCAGTCTTGTGGTACAAGAGCATATCCCAGATCTTTCTTGCTCTCTAGAGGCATGACAGGGTGAGCTCTGCGGGCAGAAGGACTGCGTCTCTGGGGATGGCTTTGTGGACATCCTGTCCCGGGCACCAGGGTGCTTTCAGTGGTGACCTAACAGCAGCTGTACCCTAGGCTGCCTGTGAGGGGCAGGAAAGGCAGATGAAGTTGCATTCAAACCCAAAGAGCTGTTTTTTCCCTGCCAGGATCTACTAGGGCAGGGCAGATAAAGGAGTGAGGCAGGACTGAGCCGTCCCAAGGAAATTCTCATCTCCTGCACCTTGTACAGCAGTCCTCCCAGCTGGGGCTGTCCTCATGCCAAAACCAAAGGCAGCTGGCATTTCATGGGCTTCCTGCTGCTCTGACTCCCAGTATAAATGTGGGTGGTGGCTGACCTTCAGCCCTGGAAAGCTGAAATCTCCCATGCATGGTAGCATCACACTACAGTGTCCATCCCTGGCCAAAAAGGGCCATCGCAGAGCTCTTAGCTGTGGCCATGTGGCTCAGGTGCTGAACCAAACCTCCTCTGATGGACTCCAGTTGTGACCATGGCATCTCAGTATGGTTTCTCATATTAGATACTTCTCTTGGGATGAGAGGATTTGTTGCTCTAGCTTGTGAGACTTCGGGCTGACCATGGAGGAGCTAAAAATAAACCTTTCTCCCCTTTCTGGGACAATATGAGGCAGGGTTTGAAAATCATAGAAATGTCTTCTCAGTGCTGAAATGAGGAACACTTTGTGGGTTGAGTGAGCAGTGTTCAAGCATTAGAGCTGGTATGTATGCCTGGGAAGCATGTTCTACCTCCTGCATGTGGGAGGTAGGCAGAGATCAGGTGTTCCCTGATATCCTGGTACTGCCAAGCCTGGTTCTGCTCACCCAAACAGCCACCCTATGCTGAGATAGAGTGGGAAGAGATAAGATGGGTTCAGTGATAGTGAATCCACACTTCTGGCCCAGCAGCAGGTCCCTGGAGGCACAGACAACAGCAGACCACTCTTGGCTGACCAGGGGTGGCAAAAACTGAGCAGACCAGAGTGTGTTTCTTATCACCATGCTTCAGTTCATCCTTAAGGGAGCCCTGCCTGGGTTCCCCTGGATGCTGACCCTGCCCTGTGGTCAGGTCCAAGCTGTCTGAGATGCACAGGACACTTGGGACGGTGGTGCTGTTCCCCAGTGCAGGAGAGGCTGCTGCTTCTGCACGGTGAGCTTTGGGGCTTTTGCATTCACATATGCCTAGAGAAAATTCTTCTGTGCTGCCCAGCCACCTGAGCTTTGCTTGTAAGTATGTCTACAGTCCTTTTCAAAACGAGGTCCCAGATCCCCCATGTGTGCCTGAAGCGTGGTGGGAAAGGCTCCACTTCACTGACGGCACAAAACTCATTGCTTGGAGGGGTAAAGAGAGGAGAAGAGGTGGTAGAATGTTTGATACTATCTTTGCTCTTGTTTCCTAAGGCTGATGTCTGGCTCTTGGCCTTTCTCTGGGAGGCCCTAGACAGCTCTAGGAAGCCTCACATCTTCATTCCATGATGCTAAAACCAGTAAATAGCTGGTTTAACTGGCTTCACAAGTCTGCTGCTTCCCCCTTGATGTGCCTTGTGGAGGAGAAACAAGTCCTCAGGAGGCCTCGCCTGCAGTGGAGTGAGCTGAGGACACAGAGATCTCCAGGGCACCAAAACCAGACCCACAGAGGCAGTTCTGGAAGCTTGCCAGCTCAAGCGCTGGGGCGGTGGGTAGAGGAAAGTCAGACTGGCCTCCTGCCTGCGAGAGAGGGTCTCCAGTCACCCATTGGGCTCTGTGGGACAGGATCCATCCTTCCCCTGCTCCCTGGGCTTCTTCACTGACGACATCTCCACTTTGTGTGCCCACAGCAGCCTGTTCTGCTTGCTGGCAAACTCAGTGGCAAATGCCTGTGCCACCATGAGTGGTGGCTGGCAGGTGGTATCCTGTGTTTCTGCAGACCGTGAGGCTTGTGAGAATGGAGAAACGTAGAGTTCATGGGTTGTTCTGTGCAAATTTTGGGACACCTGAGGCTGGGCTGAGCTCCCTTCTACAGATCCTTCTTTGTGGGAGGGTTGGAGGACGGGGAAGAGCCCTGAAATACCCTTGACAGATGGTATTGATTGGGCATGAGAGGGGCTGTAGGGAAGACCCAAGAGCAGATGGGATGCATAACTGGGGAGGCACATAACTATGGGTTTAGGTCAGGTGTTGGCTGCTGGGGCACTGTGCAAAGGCTGGGCACTGCAGAGTTTCCTGCACTTCAGGAGCAGGGCTTTTACTGACTGAGAGGACAGCAGTTCCCAGCTGAATTCTTCCATAGCTCTGCTTTTTCAGCCATGGCTGTGTGAGGTGGATAGGGACTGTTTGTCATGTCTGGAGATCATAATTACATAGCTTATGGTAGGGGTGCTATTGTGGCCTTTCAAAGGATGCTCTGTAGAATGGGATCAAGTATTTGTGTAGTCCTTGGGCAACGTCTCAAGCGTGCTAAGAGAGAGGGAGATCAAAACCAGACTGCATTTACAGCTCCACCATCTTCCACCTTGTCATGGGGTGGTTAGTGGATTTTAGCATCTGAGTGAGGCCTGGTGTGTATCTTTCTCCATCACTTTACCTACCCCTTCCTTTGGTTGCTCTCTCACGCCCGTCTCATTCAGCAAGGAACACACTCAAACCAGGCTCAGGTACTGGTGGGACCACCAGTCCTTCCCTCTCACCCCTGCTTTTGCTAGGCTGTGCCTCAAGCTCACTTCAGTCTCTCTCCCTCCAAATCATCTGTATCTAAGGGTCTGTTCAGGCCAACAGGACAAGTCTGATGAGTGTCATGCAGTTACCCTGAGACAGGTTAAATTTCAAGACAAGATGAGGAACTGGACACATTTCAGGGCATGTTAAAGTATATACTTCAGCCATGGACTTTCTGTTCCCCGAGAGGGCAGCCAGAGTGCTGTGCTGCACTTGGAGCAAGGCTCCCAGGGCTGAGCTGACTTAGTTTCACACATGCCTGACACTAAGCATGTGGAGTGGATAACTTAGCTGGGGACAACAATCTCCTCAGTCTGGGGGCTGAGTTTGTCGGCACAGTATCTGTAAGGTCAAGTACTTACCCTGTGGTGTAATGCAGCCCCACCTTGCTGACAGCACAGCCCCCAGCCCTGCCTGGGCTCTGCCTCTAAGCACTACTCCCTGGCCTGTCTTTTTTGTTTAAGAGGCATTCTCCACATCCAGGTGTTGGAGGTATGAACAGACTTTGGGTTGACTTTCTGCCAAGTGTCAACCTGGCTTGGGTGACAGCATGTAGGTGCTGGGACCTGGTGGGGCTGCACCAGCCTTTGGCTCTGCTGCACGGAGATATCAAACCCACGCTGAAAGCCCCTGGTGCCATGCAGAAGGGTTAACAGCCACTTGCTCTCTCTCTGCTTCAGGGAGCTTTGTTCATTGGAGTATTAAATTCCACAGCTGTAAATAATCTGCACCAGGAGAGATTATCAAGGCCTTGGGAAGAAGTAGCTTTTATTAATAAGATCATTTCTCCCTGAGAAGCATCACGTAGTTGTTCTCCACCCTTTCCTTGCTGCCTCAACAGGCATTGCTGAGAGCACCTCCATCCCATGCCACCCATCCTCCTGCCATGCTCCCTTCACCTTGCTGGCACTGACCAGCAAATACATCTCTTCATAGCCACTGGTGGCATGGGCTAAAAATGCTCCCTACACTGCCTGCAATGTAACTGTGGTCTCATGTAGACAGGTTGCGACTAACTGAGGCTGGGAGGCTGCAGGACACATTCTTGCTGAGACAGGAGTGTAATGCCACTCAGCATCATGCACCTGCCTCTGTGCCAGGTTGGAGTTTGCTCTACCTCTGACTCTTGCCAACAAACAGCTGCAGGCAGGCACAGCAGGGATGGCCTGGTTGTTGGATTCCACAACTGTCTGGGGGCAGAAAATGGGTCTGGAGAGTGCTTAGAGGGAGACAACCTGATTCAGAGCCACACAGTCTGGTGTCTGGGAGCTTTTTTTCCAGAGCAACCCAAGATGCAGGTGGAAGGATCACAGCTACCCAGGGTAAACTATGTTCTAACCAAAGGCCAGCTTGAGAGATGCTCCTTAGGATGGACACCAGGGCTTGGCACTCTTTCAAGCCTCTCAGTTCCAACAGATCCCATACTTGTATGTGAAGAAATTCCCTGTACCTAACTCCTCCTCAAACCCTGCTCTCCCTCGGAATTTGTTTCTGATATTTTTAGCATAGCCTTGGCTGAGAAGGATCCCCTCTGCTGCTTAAGATAAGCACACAGTGGGGCTCTGCACCTCATCAGGAAGGATATAAGACCTAGTAGTCATTCCCACCTCCAGAAGGTGACTGTGGTGGCTCCCACCATGCTACAACGCCCTCCGTAGCGCAGGGCCACCCTGAGCTTCTGTCTTTCTTTTGTGACAGAGATGGAGAGCCAGCATGAAGCCCAGACACTCAAAAGCAGCACGCAGATATTCTCCTCTGCCAGGAGAGGGATTGGTATTGAGGAGCAAGCAAATGCTTTGAATCTGGGAGAGGGAGTTCCCCAGTTTTCACTTGGCTTTCAAGGCACTCTAAGCATTGTGGAGAACATCAGCCCCATGGTGGGGCCAGTGGGAAGTGAGCACCAGCCCCTCTTCCCACTTTCTCCTGTTGAGTCCAGAGCTAGCCCCAAGCAGGCACATCTTCCCTCCACACCACCTACCCAGCTTGCCGCCTCCCCGTGTCCCCGGAGAAGCTCGTGCCCCGCTGGCTGCAACATTTCTTCTAATCAGAATGGTTCCCTTACAATGCACCATCTCCATGCCTCTGGTTCTGCCCGCTGGGCTCAGGCCAGAGGGCTGTGCTGGGGCAGAGTACCGCACTGAAATCTCCCACAGCTGCAGGCATTTCACAGAAGCCAAGGTGGGAGCCGAGAAAGCAGCTGACAGCAGCACCACACTGCTGCTAACAGGCTCTGAAGTGAGAACAGGCTCTGTCCCAGCTCTGAGAACCCAAGAGCCTTGACTGCCCATCCAGGTGAAGGCCTGGGAACGAGCAATGTTCTCTCTCACTGCAGAGGTGTGCAGGGCTGAAAATGCCCAGAGGAGGCTGTAAGCACTGTGATTAGTGTGGCAGGGTTAAGGGTCACTAGCTCCCTGGGCACAGCCGATAGACCTGCAGGAGAGCTAAGCTGGGGGCCGTGCTCAGCACTCAGTGGGATTTGGAGGTCTCTCTCCAGTTGTCCAAAGAGGAGTAAGGGTAGGAGAGAGGCAGATAAATAAGGTTATTGAAAGGATCCCCTCCTAAACGGAGATAAGCTTTTCCATGAAGGTTTCAGGGCTTTACTTGGACACCTGAGCAAGCTCCTGGATAAATGACTGCCTGCTCCAAGGTCGCTTGACTCTTGAAGCCCTCTCAGCAAGCACTTCCCTCTGCCTCCAGCATCCTGTCCCCCTAACCCACACCCTCCTGCAGGGACAGCTGAGCTCTGCCTTCATCTCTGGAAAAGGAGGTTGTGCTGAGGGCCAGTAACTCTGCTTGGATGAAAATTGGAGCCATGACTCCTGCTTCCCCAGGAAGCATGATTTCCAGACCTGTCCCCAGCTGTTGCTGGACCTTCCTTGGGCTAGTCCTGCGTTGTTGCAGCCGTTGCTGGTGCCTCAGGCATGCGGCAGAGTCAGCTCTACGCAGTGGGGATTTCTGAGGAGGGTATGATACTTGGCACAGGCACCATGACCTGTGACAGACGTGCACCACACGGGGCCACTTTGACCCTCACACTTTCACAGGTGGGCACAGCGAGCAAGCACACCGTGGAGCTGGAGAGTTTACTTTTGTGCAGCCTCTGCAGAGGCTAAAGCTTTTGTGCTTCAGGAAGTTAAAACTCAGCCTTCTGGCAGGAGGTAAGGAAACATGTGGAAGGGCAGGGTAAGGCCCTGCTCTACAGTGCAGAGGACTCTCTGAGGGACTTGAAATCCATACAGATGTTCTTATGGGCCTCTTGTCGAGGTGTTATCACAGCAGCTCCTGCTGTCACATGTTGCCCACGGGGAGAGAGGTCTTGTATGCTCATACGAATGTGGGGCCCCAGCTAGCAGTACACTGAAACTCTTTTCCTCCTGGACACGCTGGGCTGAATCCGTGGGCGCCTATGGAAGCCGCTGGAACATGTGTGCTGCTTTATTCAAGCATGCAGCATTCCCTCCCGCGATGGCGGCTGGCACAGCCAGGCATGCCTCTCGCTCTGTAATTTACCCCCGCTCCTCTTGGCTTCGCTCTTCCCAGAATCAGTCCGGATGAGCCTCTGTGCCCACTCTGAAGCAGCCTCCCCTGCCTCCCCGGCGCCGCTTCGCATCCCTGCAATTCGGGCGGCGGCCACACGGTGTCAGGCGGGTGCCGGCTTTGCCGCCCAGCGGGGCCGCGGGGCCGCTCGCCGCGCCGCTGGGACCGGCAGCGGCTGGCAAACCCGGTGGGCCAGGGGAGGAAACCCTGGGAAACAGCACAGAGCGGCCCGGTGCTGCTAAAACTGACACCCCTGCGCCCACCCTTCTGTAGGCGAAGGATGGCTCCTGCTTCTTTCCCCACTGCACGTGGGGAAGGAGCTACATTGCCCAGGTGCTGTGTGAATCTGCCGGGAGAGGAGGTGGTCTCCTGCCCGGAGCACTCCAGGTGAGATGAATTGTGCTGAGCCTTAGCCTCCCGCTGGAACACAGAGAGGAAGGCTGCCACTGCCAGGGGAACAAAGGGACTCGGGAAGCGAGAGCCACACTTGCAAGCAGGGAGTGCTGGCAACACGGCTGCTGTTGCTCAGGGAGGAAAGCGCCTGAGCAGGGGCGTGGGGAGAGGCTGAGCTCAAGGGTGTGTGGGTTCCAGCAGGAAAAGGGCATCAGGGGGTTCGTGTTGTTGAACAACCCCTGAAACCGGGGCAGGCACAAGCTCAACCTTGAATGAAGTTCCCTTGTGCCACTTCTGGCCCTCGGCTTTGTGGCTGCACCAAGTGTAGGGGGGAACCCATTTTTCCTGCTGCATTTTCGTGGTGGAAGCAGAGGAGCTGGTACAGAGAGAGGCACGGCCGGGGAGGATGCATCAGTGAGTGACGTGTGATGCCGGAGCGAGCACGGCCCAGCCTCGCTCAGGTGCAGCTCTCCGTGCCGTGCCTCACGTACAGGGATGCTGTCTGTCCTCCAGCTATTTACCGCCAGCTCATTTTGCAAACGCTGCGCTCACAAGATTTTTTCCCCTCGCTCTCCCTCCCTTTCTCTCTGTCTTCCCTGTAGAGATGCTCAGACAATGCTTCCCATTCAGCTTCAAGTGTGAGGTCTCCCACCTATACATGCACTGCACACACTGACCTGACTGCAGGTTGCTCTGTTGGGCTGGATCAAATTCACCTCCTTCTCTCATTCCCCTCGGGTTTTAGTCTGGGCAGAGGGAGTTCTGGTCAACAAAGAGGGAAGCTGGTGTCAGCTGAGATGCTGCCAGGGCAGGGACTCAGTCAGGGAGCCCACTGCTCCTGCTCACTCATCCATGAGCCTGAAAGAAGGAAAGGGAGACAAGAAAGTAAATGGGGTCTTGGAGGGGTTTCCCTGATGTTGGTGGGAACAGGGCCTTATTTCTGTGAGCGACAGTAATGGATGTGGAATAAGACCCAACTGGCTGCCCCTGAGTGTCTCCTCTTGGAGGGGGCTGCTTGGCCCTGGGGGTGTTTCTTCCCAAGCAGAGCCCATGGCTGATGACTAACACTCTTCTTCTGGCAAGCACATGCTACTTTCATCTCTTTTTTTTTTAAAGCCTCAGGCCCATGGCTCCTTACAAGAGAAGCTGGGGGTTTATTTCTCCTTGCTGAGAGACCACTCAGGCCTTAAGGAAGTGCTTGAAAACACGAGCTGCAGGTTTTCCTATGGGGGAGAGATCAGACAGTAGAAGTAGGCAGCCGCTGTCTCTGTCACCTTGATCTCTAGCTGCTTGGTCGAAGCAGTGGGGCTGGCAGCCCAGCTCTCAGCTGCAGGAAGGAGACCCTCCAGCTGCAGCCTGAGGCACAGAGGAGCTGGGGTAGGGGCTGGATGGAGAGGGCCCATCTTGACAATCAGGGCAAGGATGGAATTGCTCTGACAGCAAGTGGGAAGTCTTGTGGGGACGCTGAGAGTGCAGCTGGGATGAGGGCGTGATGGGGTCACGGGCAGTGGTCAGGGGTGCAGGCGTGGCAGCGGGCTCGGGAGGCTGCCCGTGTGCCAAGCGGGGCGGTGGGGTTTGGGGACTGCCCGTGTGCCGAGCAGGGCGGTGGGGTTTGGGCGCTGCCCGTGTGCCGAGCAGGGCGGTGGGGTTTGGGCGCTGCCCGTGTGCCGAGCAGGGCGGTGGGGTTTGGGCGCTGCCCGTGTGCCGAGCAGGGCGGTGAGGTTTGGGCGCTGCCCGTGTGCCGAGCAGGGCGATGGGGTTTGGGCGCTGCCCATGTGCCGAGCAGGGCGATGGGGTTTGGGGGCTGCCCATGTGCCGAGCAGGGCGATGGGGTTTGGGCGCTGCCCGTGTGCCGAGCAGGGCGGTGGGGTTTGGGCGCTGCCCGTGTGTCGAGCAGGGCGATGGGGTTTGGGGGCTGCCCGTGTGCCGAGCGGGGCGGTGGGGTTTGGGGGCTGCCCGTGTGTCGAGCAGGGCAGTGGGGTTTGGGGGCTGCCCGTGTGCCGAGCAGGGCGATGGGGTTTGGGGGCTGCCCGTGTGTCGAGCAGGGCGATGGGGTTTGGGGGCTGCCCGTGTGCCGAGCAGGGCGATGGGGTTTGGGGGCTGCCCGTGTGCCGAGCGGGGCGGTGGGGTTTGGGGGCTGCCCGTGTGCCGAGCGGGGCGGTGGGGTTTGGGGGCTGCCCGGGTGCCGAGCGGGGCGGTGGGGTTTGGGGGCTGCCCGTGTGCCGAGCGGGGCGGTGGGGTTTGGGGGCTGCCCGTGTGCCGAGCGGGGCGGTGGGGTTTGGGGGCTGCCCGTGTGTCGAGCAGGGCGGTGGGGTTTGGGGGCTGCCCGTGTGCCGAGCGGGCGGCTCGTTGGCCGACACACGCTACGGTAGATGGCAGTGCCGCCCGGATTTATGAATGGAAGAGGAGGAGGGGAGGCAGATGGATGAGGGGAGGTGGTGATGGAGAAAGGAAGGCGGGGGGGGGCGGAATTTGCTGGCTGGGCTCCGGCCTCCACCTCCGTTCCCCCTCGCCCCTGCGCCAGGCGCCCTCCCCCAGCCATTAGCATAGGCCTGCCCGGGTTTACATGTCAGGCTGCACGTTGCAGCGGCCGGATCCAGCAGCCAGCAGCGCTGGCAGCCGCCCCGAGTCAGCTGCTTCCCGGCGAGGAGCGGGGCGGCGGGGAGGCGGCCCGAAGGCACCGACTTTAAGGTGTCCCGGTGGAGATGCCGGCACCGCTGCGCCCCCTCCCCAGCCCCCAGCTTCCCGCCAGCTCCGGGACGGACTGGGCTCCCTGGTGGACCCCGCAGCAGAGCCCGACGAACATAGATTTTACACCGGCACCTTGGGCAATGCGGTGCCCCAGCGCTGCTCTCCGTGTGCCTCTTCAGGAGGATCAGGCTGCTCCGGGGTGGAGGTGCCGGACCAGTCCGGGAGCAGGCTGGGCTTTGGCGGCCACAGCCCCCAGCTGCTGTCGACAAACTCTCATCTGCCCACTGCCCATTTCTGTGCCTGGCCTTGCAAGGCAGTGCTGGGGCATTCTCTTCCCTGCAACTTTCCTGTGCAGTGGGGGGGTGTTCGCAGCCTCCCATGCCACTCTCCCATGACCTCCTACTTATACCAGAGGCCTCCTTTGGTGGGAGAAAGCCAAAAGAAAAAGCTGCCGCTTGTGGGCAGAGAAGCTGGCATAGCGAGTGCTTAGTGTTTTGAGATAAGGGGAGGAAAAAAAACCCTTGTTTTGTTTTTGGGACCTCTGAGACACCACCTGGAACTGCATGTGTTGGTCACTTCCAGCTGCATATGGGATTTCCCGCTGTAGGGAGCAGGACATTAGTATTGGTAGCTACTGACTGAGCGGCAGAAGTGACTACACACAGCCCCAGACCCTTCCCTCTGACCCACGGACATGTGTGGGTCACGCCTGCAGCATAGAACAGACAGTCCTTGCTGTTCCTGGGAGGCAGTGGTCTGGAAGAGCTGCTTCTTTCCCACCCACTCTGCCACACGGGGGATGAAATTTCCTCCAGAGGCAGCTTCGACTCCCTGTATTGGTGAGGCTTGAGTTACCCTCTGGAGAACATTTGAGGTGTAGAGGATGCCCAGGGGGAGCTTTGAAGGAGATCCTTGAGAGCAGTGCCCCCCATGTGGGAAGTGTGATGTGACTTTTCCCCACAGCATGTTGATCCGGTTCCTGTTCGAGGCACATCCCCTTGTGCTGCCCCCGTGTCACAGCGCTGCAGCAGAGCCACCTTGCAGTGCGGGCCACGGACCCCGCAGAAAGCCCAAGCACAAGGGCTGGATCCTGTCAGCAGTGTCCACCTGTGATAGAGTGGGTACTGAACCCTATCCCCAGCATGGCTGGCCATGCCTCCAGGGTGGTATCCTGCCTTTGGCACCGTTTTGGCACTAGCTGCTTCAGCCTGGACGATCCCACCGCCGGATCCAAACCCCGCATTAGTTCCAGCAGGACACACCACCCCTTTTCTGAACCAGAGAAGTGCAGTCTCTGCCTGTCGGGAGGTGCTTGCTGTGTGCCGCTCTAAAGTAGTCTCCACACTTCAGCATCCTGGATCCTGCAGGATCCTTTGTCCAGAAGACAGGTGAGAGGAAGGCTCTCTAGCCAGCCACAGCTCCTGGAGCCAGGAGGTGACACGAGGGCAGAAGACAGCAGAGCCTACAGCTACGTGGGTGCTTCTACCTTGTGGTCAGCAGAAGGTGCCTCCCAGGCCCAGCATCTTGCAGCACTTTGAAGCCTCTCACAGCACAGGCCTTCCTGGGGCTTAAGTCCAGGGAGGACTGGGGCACACTTTGGCACCCCATGTGAGTCTGGCTTGAGCAAAGGAGGGCAGCTAAACTTCAGCGAGAGCATGAAGTAGAGCCTAGCCTGGGCTAGATTTTCTCACCTCCACCCTGCGAGCAGCACTGGCTGCCACAGCTTTCCCTGTGCCCTGTGTGTGTGCCAAGCCCTCAGCTGGTCCCTTACTTGGAAGAGCTGACAATCCAGAGATTTTTGTTTGTGTATTAAATGGGCTAAGTATTCGGCATCGGCTCCAGCTACCGCCGCGAGGGAAGCAGCTCCCAGATACAGAGCTCCCTTCCAAACCCGCCTGCACTGCCCCTGAGGCAGCAGTGCTGGAAGCAGCTATGTGGCAGGGCTCTGACCCACTAGCTGGCACTCAGGCAGTGTCTGGCCAAGCTCACAGGGAGAGCAGCTCTCTGCAAAGACACCAGCGGGTGCACAGGGAGCTTGCCTCACTACCACGGTGTGGAGGGGCTTCCAAACGTGTACCTTGCTCTCAGCCCTCAGGAAGCAGCTCCCTCAGGCTGCTCTCAGCCTTCATGTCTGAGGCACAGGGGAGCAGGCTGGAGGAGTGGGTGTACACCCCACCATCCTGCACCTGGGTTGCTGTGGCAGTGGGTAAGAGAAACTCACTCCACATCCATGCATGGAGCAGGATGAGACCTCACTCAGTGGGACAGTCATGCTCTGGCCATTTGCTCTGTGCCTGGCACTTCGTCTTGCTGGTTTTTCCCCATGTGGTTTGCGGGACCTGGAGTTGGTTGGCCTGCTGGGCATAGCACACAGCATATCCCTTTTCCAAGGCAAGCTAGTCTGGCTCTCCTGGTCCCATTTTGGAAAGCAGGGATCAGGGGAGTATGCCCTGCCCAGCACGTAGGCCATCCTTGGGTAATGACTGTGTTTGGCTGTTTTGATGCAATGAACTAATTAGGAATTTGCTGTCACCACAGCTGGACTAACCTGGTTTGTATGCTGCAGCTAGGTGATTCTTATTCCATGTGACAGTCCTCCAGCCACCCTGATGACCAGGAATAGCATCAAGGGGATCACATGGCCACTCTGGCTGTCCTCTTCTGTGTTGTGCCAGCCTCTTGGCAGCCACGCGTGCAAGTGTCATGAGGTGGCTTCAGTGGCCATGGAGGAATGTGCTTCTCCTCATCAGCCCTGGGGACAGGCAGATGACAAGTCTCCTGATGTGCTGGCAGCACATGTGGCAAGGGCACAGCCTTGGCAGGGTGGAGAGGATTTAGCCAAGATAGCCAAGGATGCTGGGGTAACCTGATGCCCCTGGAAATGTCTCTCTGATGGTTTGCACAGCTCATCCTCCCACACAGAGCAGAATTGACTGGGGAAGCATCCTGCTGCCTGCCTGAGCATGGCAGTCTGCTTGTGCTGGCCCTGCTGTGGGAGTCCTGTAGCTCTGAGGTAGATTAGGCACAACAATCAAGGCCTCCACAGCCCAAGTCTGGCGCAGGTAACACAATGCAGAGAACCCATCAATACCAACAAATAATTCTAACACCTATTCAGGCAGCACAGGTTGGCCACTGGGCCTTCAGTGCTGAAGCCAGCTCATTGTATCCCAGCATCTCCTTGGTTTTTCCACAGGGAATTCCTGAACAGACCCCACTCTTGGGCTGGGATTTGTGAGTGGACGTTCTGAGAGCCACTTTTGTGACCATGAAGGCTGGGGGTACTGGAGAAGACATGCTGGGTGCAAGCAGAAATCAGCTGCAGCTGCTGGCAAAGCCTCCAGAAGGAAAGCTGTGAGTCCCACCGAAACAAAATAGTGCTGATGCTCACAGAACATTTGTTTAGATGAAGCAATATGGCCCAGAGCTGCTCAGCGACAGGGAACTGGTCACCACAGCAATTAATAGAGGCTTTTTGATGTTACTCTTCATTCCACTGGCCAGGTGGCTGGGTGGCAGCCAGGAGAGCTGGTCCTATCCTTGTGACCCTCCTCCTCCCTACTGCACCTTCTCTGCCTGGTTGCTCTTCATAGCCAGAGTTGAGCAAATGTTAGCTTCCCTTCCCAGAAGTGGATGCTCTAGGTAATGCCCTCTCTCAAAAGACATAATCTCTTGCAGCACTTGCACGGAGGTGGCAGTGGGGACACCTGGTGCAAGGACTTGCCACACTTTCCCATGGATGTGGGTGCTGGAGGCCAGGAGGTGACAGGCAGCCTTGCTCTGGCTCTGCCCCAGGTCTGCTGAGCTGGTGACACCGGAGTCTCTGCAGTTGTCAGGATATCAGCTTTTCCACCAGCTCCCAAGTGCAGAGTTTAGAAAGGGCTGTGGCCAGGGAGTATGAGCTGTGCTCTGCTTGTACCAGCACCTTGTAGCTGCTTGCCCGTGCGGCTCTGCTGGCTAGGGGTGTACATGCACAAAACACCACAGAGGCACAGAAAAAAACAGACTTGTTTCCAGAAGACCTACACAAATTGGAACCATCTTCCAACAAGAAGCACTGAGTTTGGTTCCTGATGTAAAGTGGCAGCTACAATGAATGAAGAAGACACAAAGAAGGCTGGACCACCCACCGCCTGGGGACACAGCACCCTGGGCCTCTGTGGCATTTGGGGGGGGGGAACTGCCTGGGCTCTGGGGTCTCTGCAGGTGGGGTGCCTGCTGCCTGAAAAACGCAGAGAAGCTTTCCTGCAGCCCTCCCCAAATCCAAGGGAGCCACCTTAAGAGCTCTCCCTCCATAGGACCAAACGGGATCTGCCAGGCGTTTCATATACCATATTCTATAGCCAAGGAAACCCTAACAAAGAGCCCTACGCTCTCACGTTTCGCTTCAGGCTTCTCTCTGCTGCAGCTGGGGCTGAGGTTTTTAAAATCTTTGTGTCATTATTTCGTTCCCCTTTTGATTCAGCCATCGAGGGACAAGGAGATGCCAAAGGAGAAGAATGGGCATTTAAACAGAGCTGGATTGAAGAGGCAGTGTGTGTGCCGAACAACAAGTCTTTTTACGTTTCATATGATCTTATACATGGGCTCCATTCAGTATATTTCCCCTCTGTTTCATCTGAATGTACAGAATTAGCCATTCACATCCTCTGGAATTAGGGCTCTTTAACACGCCCGTTCTGAGCTGCCTCCATATTTTGGGGGTTGGGAATGTTGTTAGCTCAACGGGGGAAGCACAGGCTGAGGCCAGAGTCGCTCTTGCAGGTTAGAAATGAACTTTCTGTGGCTTTGAAAAGTGCAAGCTGTAATGCTCGATGGCTGAGGCCAGAAGAACACAGGAGCGTGCACATGCATGCAGATCTGCTGGAGCACAAGTGTATCTGCTTTCCCTGGAGGAGGATCTTCCTCACCTTAATCCTGGTGGAGTTTTCCTTCCACAGGAAAAACGAGCCTCAGTTTTCTAATGTGGGGTGCACTGGAGTACAGCACAGGCTGTGTGTGTGCCCGTGTCCTTGTGCATGGCTGCATGCTGCTGCCTCACTGTCCTTTTGAAAGACAAACACTGAAAACAAATGTTTACTGTGTTATTTACTAAATCTCCCTGCATACTTCTACAAATTCGGAAGAGTTGGCCCAGAAAATTCAGTTATATGGAGCAGGGAGTCACGAGAGGAAAAGCAGGAGGGATGTGCCTGTGCAGCCAATCCTGCTGAAAAGCTCTGGGGCCAGCACCACTGTCTCGAGCAAGCATGGGACCATGTGATGCCATCGGTGCATCTTCAGTCCACTGTGCCTTACCAGACAGCCTGGCACCATCAGCACAAGGAAGGATACCAGAGTGGAATATTTCACTTCTGAAGCTCCCTTTTTTCTTGGCATTACTTGTCTGCTAGTGTCTTCAGTCCAGTGTCCTGTCTGGGGATGTCCCACCTTTCCCCAGCAGCCACACGTGGGAGGGTTTCCCACAGAGAGGAGAGTGGGACAACATGATTCTGCCACTTCACTCTGCTCTGGTGAGACCTCACCTGAAGTACTGCGTCCAGATCTGAAGCCCTCAATACAGGAAGGATGTGGACCTAATGGAGCAGGTCCAGAGGAGAGCCACGAA
This sequence comes from Pogoniulus pusillus, assembly GCF_015220805.1. Classification (NCBI taxonomy): domain Eukaryota; kingdom Metazoa; phylum Chordata; class Aves; order Piciformes; family Lybiidae; genus Pogoniulus; species Pogoniulus pusillus. The sequence continues at coordinate 23,998,920 of NC_087281.1, read as the reverse complement.
AATGACCAGGAGTTTGGAACACCTCTGCTACAAAGATAGCCTGAGGGAGCTGCAGTTGTTCAGCCTGGAGAAGAGGAGGCTCCGAGAAGACCTAACAGCAGCCTTCCGGTACCTGAAGCAGACCTATGAGAAGGATGGAGAGAGACTGTTTACGAAGGCCTGCACTCATAGGACACTCAATGGCTTCAAACTAGAGCAGATTTAGATTGGATGTTAGGAACAGGTTCTTTACCATGAGGATAGTCGACTGCAGCAGGTTGTTGGGGCCCCATCCCTGGAGATACTCAAGGTGAGGCTCCACAAGGCTCTGGGCATCCTGATCTAGTTGCAGGTGCCTCTGCTTACTGCAGAGGGGGTTGGACTAGATGACCTTCAGAGGTCCCTTCCAACCCAGACCATTCTATGATTCCATCTCTGCTGGCCACTGCAACACCTACATGCTACAGAGATGCTTCCCTTGGAGGACCACAAGGCTGTGGATGAAGTCAGGGATCACTGTCCCCAAAAGAAGCCTCTACCTCATCTCCCACTCTTTCTTTGCTGTATTTTGGACTTTTTCTATCTATGGCTTCTGCATCATCATTTCCTCAGGCTATCTCATCTGGTGGTTGTGGAAATGAGGACAAGGTCACAAACAACAAACACAGGCTCCCAACAAGGCAAGGAAGCCTAGCAAGGTTGAGTGTGGCACAGAAGACAGCAAGACTCTCATCTCCCCCCTCACCTGGCTTTCTGCAGGGCAAGGTATATCTTGCCTTACAGAAGGCAGCTTACCTTAAAAGCAGGAGCACACACCTGGGAGCTGGAATATAGTCATAAAACCAGCCAGGATTGGAAGGGACCACAAGGATCATTTAGTTCCAACCCCTCTGCCATGGGCAGGGACACCCTACCCTAGATCAGGCTGGCCACAGCCTCATCCGGCCTGGTCTTAAACTCCTCCAGGGATGGAGCCTCAACCACCTCCCTGGGCAACCCAGTCCAGGCTCTCACCACTCTCATGGTGAAGAACTTCCTCCTCACATCTATTCTGAACCTACCCACCTCCAGCTTTGCTCCATTCCCCCTAGTCCTGCCACTACCTGATAGTCTAAAAAAGTCCCTCCCCAGCTTTTTTGTAGCCCACTTCAGATACTGGAAGGCCACAAGAAGGTCACCTGGGAGCCTTCTCTTCTCTAGACTGAACAGCCTCAACTCTTTCAGTCTGTTCTCATAGCAGAGCTGCTGCAGCCTCTGAGCATCCTCCTGGCCCTTCTCTGGACACTCTCCAGCATCTCCACAGCCCTCTTGTCCCAGGGGCTCCAGAGCTGGATGCAGTACTCCAGGTGGGGTCTGAGGAGAGCAGAGCAGAGGGGCAGAATCCCCTCCCTGGCCCTGCTGGCCACACTGCTGCTGCTGCAGCCCAGGCTCTGCTTGGCTTTCTGGGCTGCAAGTGCACACTGCTGGCTCCTGTGGAGCTTCTCCTCCAGCAGCAGCCCCAAGTCCCTCTCCTCAGGGCTGCTCTCCAGCCATTCACTGCCCAGCCTGGATTTGTGCTTGAGATTGCCTCGACCCAGGTGCAGGACCTTGCACTTGGTCTTGTTGAACTTCAAGAGGATGGCTTGCACCAACCTCTCCAGCCTGTCCGGGTCCCTCTGGATGGCATCCCTGCCCTCCAGCCTGGCTGCTGCACCACACAGCTTGGTGTTGCCAGCAAACTTGCTGAGGGTGCACTCAGTGCCACTGTCCATGGCACCAACAAAGACTGGTTCCAGGACTGATCCCTGAGGGACTCCGCTTGTCACTGGCCTGCACTTGGCCATGGAGCCATTGACAGCCACTCTTTGGGTGCAGCCATTAAGGCAGTTCTTTATCCATCCAGTGCTGCACCCATCAAACCCCTGTGTCACCAGCTTGGAGACCAGGCTGTGATGCAGGGCAGTGTCAAAGGCCTTGCTCAGGCCCAGGTAAATGACATCAGTTGCTTGCCCCTCATCTATGAATGTTGTGGCCTGTTTGTAGAAGGCCACCAGGTTTGCCAGGCAGGATTTGCTCTTATCATGCTCTGCAGGTGATCATGGTCAGTTGTCTTTGCTTTAATATATGGCTTCTGCAGGGGACAGCTCCCCTGGGCCTGGCACAGACCCCAAGTCTCCAGCCAACCACCTCTGAACTGGTCAGACACAGTCAGGCTGCAGACTCTCCCAGGGATCACTTCAAGCACAGTCTCTTGCCTTAGTTTAACTCTTTTACTTCTACCTTTACCTGTGTGTGTTCAGTTACAGGAGAACCTGGCAGTGCTGCTGTGCTTAATGGTCTGTTGGCATTCTCATTATGAGGCTAGACTGGAAGGGATTATGTAGCCTGAATGTTTGAACTGAGCCTCAGACAGCGACTTGGCAGCCTAAATACAAAGATTTTCAATTGGCTAACGGAAGTTTTGAAAAGAGAACATTTTCCACATGCTTAGACTCTTCCATTTGCTCCAGCTGCCTTCCTCTGTTTTACACTTAGCAAGGAAGGAGCTGTAATTCAGGCTGCTACAGCAGTGACTCACGTTCATTGCACAGCAATGCTGTAACCAGCCAAGGCAAGGCCTTCTGCCTCGGGAGGAACTGCGCTCAGGAAGATGGCTGGGAAAAGTCACCCTTTTCACTCACTAGCACCATGCCAGCTGTGCATTCAAACTGCATCTGCTGTGCCCAGTAGAAGCTGTCTGACCACGTCTGAGGCTTTGCAGTGGATACATCTAACGTGACCGAGATGTCCTGGGCTTCACAAGCAGCCACCAGCACTGACAGGGAATCTCCTACTTCATCCTCAAGCTGACAGCTCAGATAGGTTAGTATGACCAAGTTCTAACGATGCTTTTTCTTCCCATCAGCTATATGGGGAGCCTGGGACAGTATGGGCGCAAGCCCATACTATGGGGATAGTCTGATGGGACCAGTCCCACTTGCAGGGAGTCTACAGTCAATCCCATAGCAGGATGTGGGTGCATAAATATATCTCCACAAGTCCTTTCTCTGATAGCATGGAAGGCAGAGCAAGAACAAGGGAGAAGCTATGTCCTTTTTTTTAGTGCACGGGAATCTTTGGTACAGTAGCATCAAGTTATTTCCCCAAGATCTTGAGGGAGGTCTAAGTAAAGCCTTTTTTGGGAGCACAGCTGTATCTGCATTGCACACCCATGCCTCTGCGAAGGGCCTTCTGACATCTGAAGGTGTTAAATAAGCAGGCTGAAGAACTGTAGGACGAGCTGGCCAGGCACCAGCAAAGAAAACTAGCCAGCAAAGTCAGAAAGAGCTACAGCAAATGGTGTGGGCTGCAAACAGCCCTTCTCTCCAGACAGCTTGGCTTTGGTAGTAGCTACTCTGTGTCTGTGTCCCAGGGAAAACAGGTTCATCGACTGCTGTTGTCACCATTCTTTTGCCCTTTGGAGGCGGCGTGGAGGTAAATTCCAAGTCCCATACTTGGCTGGAGGAGAAGCAGTAAATCCCATAGCTGCTGCATTTGCAGAGTGGTCCTGGAAAGGTTAAGGCTATGAAAGATGCCCTGGCTGCTGTGCCCCAGGGTGTGTTGGAGCTGGGTGCTCTTAGCCAGGCTGTGCCAGGTGGCTGCACCCCCTGACCCGTGAAGGGCTAGTGGGGACCAGGCAAAGGAGACAGCTTGGTTCCTACCAGGACTGTCACCATGGGAACTTTAGGGACCAAGGCCATTTATGGCTGGTTGTAAACCCTAACTCTGACAGCAAAGGCTTTCTTTGCCTCTTCCTCTGGCCTTGGCCTTGGCTGTGTCAGAGAAAGCAGGCTCACATTTTACCTCCGTCTGGCTCTACGCACACAGCCCCTGGCACGCAGTGCTGGCCTGCTGCGTGGGAGCTGCTCGCACCCAGGGAGCTGCCCTGGCTGTGTCTCCAGAGAAAGTGGAGCAGACGTCTGGGGCTACCATGCGCTGTGTGCCTGATGGCTCTGCAGACACAAATGTGGGGAGAGAAAGGGTGGGCTCAGTTTTCTCCTGTGGTGCTGTTGCCCCTTGGAGGAGTTCTCAGTTCCATTTGTGAGGCTAAAGATCTCTGCTAAAGGTCTAGCTCGCTTCAGCAGACTTCTACGTTTGAGGCTGGAAAGGCTCAACTTTTGGCTTGGCTAAAGCTGGCAGTGTGGCAGTGAAGAGACAGAGGAACAGCTGGCAGGAGCCAGCCTGTGGAGGAGAAAAGTTGAGGGCAGAAGGACTCCAACAGCCAAATCTCATCTGGTCCTTCCGATGCCAAATGCTGCAGTGAGGACAGTTCTACTGTGCAGGTTTCAAAGACTACTCTTGTTTGAATGCCTGCCTGGCCCTCCTCTAGAGGGAAGTTAAAAAGCAGAGCTGGTTGAGAATTGCTTCTCCTCCAGCTGCTCGGCTTCTGTCAAGAAAAAAAGTCACACTCACAACTTCTTGAAGCTGCTCTGTCTCCTGGGAGCATCAGTCCCATTACCCCCACCCTTTCGCAGTGCCAGCACCCTGGTTGTACTTCCACTGTGTGCCAGGATGTCCTGCTAACAAAATGTGGTGGCATGACCATAGTGCTAGATGGCAGCAGGAGAGCATCGCAGGGTGGGGGACAGCATAGTAAGGCGGATCCTGGAGGGGCAGAGGACAGCATGTGAGGCAGGGCTTAGGGACGAGGAGGCAGCTCTGGTGCTTTGGGGTCAAGGCCTGGGGGTGGGAGGGAATTTGGCCAAACTCCCTGGCTTCTAGGAATTCAGGTTTGTTTTAAAAAGTAAAAGCTCCCTGCAGAACACAAAACCTGCTGTTACAACAGAAGAAAAGACTGAAAGCAAAGGAAAGCTCCAACAGATAACCTCCAGCTGCTCCACATAGGAAGCACTTGAGTGGAGATGCCCAGGGACGCTCCCTTTCTCGAAGCCATTCACACGCACAGACACTCTGTCACAAGTTTCCCCACAGCCTGAGGTGCAGCTCTGCCCATGATGTCTGCCAGAGCCTGTGACCCTGTCTGCAAGGGAAGACATCTCCTGGCAGAGTGACGCACTTAGGACAGCATGGACCACTGCTTTCTTCATTCTTCTGCTTCATGCTGCCTGATTTCCATCGCAGATGAGTCGCTGGCTGGCACCCTGGCTGGCAGATGGGCAAGTCACCCTCATGCCTCCGACACAGCCTGAATAGAAAATTTCCGCTCTCACCTAGGCATGAAATGAGGAAGAGGAGGTGTTGTTTCCTGAGAGAAAGGGGCAGTGTTTGTCCTGGGCTTCATATGGGATCCTGGGGGAAACGTGAAAAGATTTTGCTGCTCTGTGACTCTAAGTCCATTTTTTCTGCTCCTCCTTTCCCCCACCCCCACCCCTTTTTTTTTCCCTTTAATTTAAAAAAATTATACATTTTAAAGAAAGTGGCAAGAAAATGTTCTTCCTTAAGGGGAAAATAAAGCAACTGCAGAGACTGGTAGCACTGACTGCTGACCTGTGGAGAGCAGCGGTACCATGAAAGGCCAGCTAACGTCCACAGAGAGGCTGTTTGCGTTGGTGTCTAGAGCTAATGAAGTATGACTGTGAAGGGAGCTCTTAATGCTGCTGCAAAGCAAGGCTTACATGCAAATGTTTGCCTGGATGGTCTCCAAACCTTCTGCCCTCCTTTGGGCTGGAGCTGAGGTTGGAGACCTTGGAGCTGCGAAGGCTTCAGTGCAGCTGCTTCCAAGCAAAACCACAGCATCACAATGAAAACAAATAAACAAATTGAGCTATTCTGAGTCTCAGTCACATTAGAGGGCTTCAACTACACCATACCAAGCAGGATGTGTCTCTCTCTGTTTGGAAGCAATGTCCCAGTTTACAGTTTATTACTTCCCAATGAATTCCCCTCTCTGTCTTCACAGCATGGAGCCTGCACCTCTCTACGAGATCCTCAGCTCACACTTCCAAAGCTCTGACGATTTCTTCTAGCAGGTCAGGACCCTGACATCTTGGTGCATGACCAGTCCACTCCCTCCCAGGATGGGCACTCACAGTACTATTTCCGTGATATGTGGCTCCTCCTCCATGCCTCATGCTGCTCCTTGCAGATGTGGTCTTATACTAATGCCCTCAAATCTCAGCTCTTATGTTTCCTGTGCACCTTTTGGCTGTCACCTCTGCCTGCAATGCTGTCCCTGGTTTTGCAGGGCCCTTGCCTCCTTAAGTGCTGGTGACACTCAGCAGCTAACTGCCCCCTTTCTCCCACCTTGCTCTTCATTTCCTCTGGCTCCCAGGATACCCAAGTTTTCTCCAAGGATGCATCCTTGCAGGACCCTGTGCATCCTTGTGCTGTGCTCTTGGCTGGTCACAGTTCATGCTAAGTCTTCATGGAGCCTCATCTTTCTTTTCCTTCCTGATCCAGTGTAGTTTCCCTTCAACCAAATCCCCACCCCAAACCCTCTGTCCTCCCAGAAGTTCCTTTCAGTCCACTTGGCTCTTTTCCCCACCTGCCTGCTTGCGTGTTGCTCATGCACTCTGGGCCAAGGCAGGGTGTGTGAGGGGGTAGGATCTGCCAAATTTCAGGGAGGGACTGGACTTGTAATCTGGATTGCAACAATCCACAGCTTTGCTTATCTGGAAATCCTGCTCGGCCCCTGGCTAGAGTTCATCCTGAAAGGGGAAAAGTTTCAGGGAATTTAGCTGATGAGCACTGTAAGGCTATCTTAAGGGAGCACATGTGAAGGGCAATATTTCAAAGACTTGGCTAAGGTTTGTGGCAGCAAAGGGTGCATCTGGACTAAACCAGAGGCCTTCCTCGCTTCTCTTTTTGCCAAACTTCAAGTTTGCATGCCAAAACCATGCAGCTTTGAGAGCTCTTCAAAGAAAAGGTCATCAGATTTCTCTGTAGCAAAAGCAAGGCAAACCAGAGCATTTCCCCCTACAACGTTCTTGGAAGCAGATGAATTATTTTGGCTGAAATGATGTATTTTATATCTATATTTGTATAGATAGTTTAGCATTAGGCAACCAACCGGCAAAACAAAATCCAACCCAAATGGTTTAATTATGGCCATGTTAAGACCAGCTGAAAAACAGTGTGTGGCACTTAGAGTGCTTGGTGGGAGCATACCTACCTGCAACACCTGCTCCTTGTATCTCTGCTGTCAGAAAGCTGCTGGAATGGAGGTTGTGTTTGGCCAGGGTAAAGGAAGTACAAGAAAACCCCAAACCCTCCATCCTTTTCTGCCTTCACTTTCTTTCTTCCCCAGACTGGAATGGTAGTGGCAAACCTTTACCTTGTGAGTAGTATCCAGGCTCCAGCTTTTATTTGGAGATGGAGCCTGGAGTGGACAGAGTATGGTTGTTTATGCACAGGAGAGCTGGTGAACTTATACCAATGCTTTCCAGCTTCTCTGAACTTAAACCTGATGACAACTCTGAATAGTGATACAGCCTGCACACTCAGTTTGTGACCCAGAGCTGCTCCAGGGAATCTGTGTGGTCCTCATGGCAGGACGAGGAGGGGAGCCAGGCATCATGGACTGATGTGCTGGGAAATGTGGCTGTGCCAGAAGAACTCAGAGAAAATGAGAGCTGCAGGGGCAGGCAGGGCTGGGTGAGGCTGCATCACTTGCTCAGATCTGCACAGTATTCTCTCCCATTTTTTGCAGTGTGATGGAATGGTGGTTCACTGCTCCTCTTCCTGGAGCTCTGTGGCATGTCTGTGTTCTGTCAAGCTGGGGAGTCAGCATCCCAAATAAAAGTGATGCTGCCCAGGACTGGGAGGAACTTGCACTGCAAGGAGACCAGCACTGGAATGTACAGTCAGGCCACAGCAAATGCGCAGAGCTGCATCACAGCAAGGAGGCATTAGCGGATGGCAGTCCTCAGCTGGCACTGCCTGCTGCATCGCCACGCACCGGAAGGTGGGTCTGGATGCTGCATAAGTGCAAGGCCATTTTTCCTCCTCTCTCTCCTGCATTGCCACTATGGCATGAGTCACTATCATCTCAGACAAGGCAAGTGAGAAGCTGTCCCAGCTGTGGTGGTGCTGTGTCAGGTGCAGGCGAGGCTGGGGAGCAGTGCTGCCCTTTGCAAAGGTGCTGTGTGTCCTCAGGGGTGCCTATTTTGCTGTCATGACAGAGTCTCCTGTAAGCCTGCTTTTTTCTTTCTGGGAGACTAAACAGCCCCTGAGCAAGAGGAATCTGGCAGCCATTGCAGGCCCTGTTGTGTCCCTGGGGTGTTTTTGGGAGGGGAGAGAATACCTTTAGAGCAGAGGCTCACGGTGTGGCTGCTGCAGCTTTCAAGACTGTCTCATTGCCCCCCACTTACATCGTGTGCTCTCCATGTCTCACCAGTACTCAGCTAGCAGCAAGCTGCACTTTCCTTCCTGTCCATCTGCCAGCTCTGTGACACCAGGCACTCTCCCACTTAGGTACCTCTTGCCACTGGTAATATGGTCAGTTGGACAAAGGAAGGGCATGGGAGGGAGGGAACGTCAGGACACAGACCAGAAAGTAACTACTGAGACTCAGATGCGCAGAAACTGACATAGTGCTTCCCATCTGGCTGTCACCAGCAAGCACTGAGCCGTCTCCGAGGCCCAAAGAGTTTGCCCACCCTTGACTTGAGTGGCCAGAGGGTTCTTAGCATGGCCCCAGCATTGTGGTGTCTCCTGCCAGCCTCAGTCATCTGCTCATGTTCCTTGGTCTGAAGCTGATGGTGGCTGGGGTGAGTCACCGTCCCCTGCTGGCCTTTGTCCACAGCTCCATTTGGTGCTGCTTTGTGTGTGTGAGAGCACTGCCCTCTCCCAGCTGTGTGTGCGTGCCTGCCAAGTGCATGCCTGATCGAATCTGCATCTGTGCTGCTTTCTGCCTTTCTTTGTACTTCTGAGAGTCTTGTTCATGGATTAGAGGGAAAGAAGGAGGAGGAAGAGGAGGAGTAAGGGAACACAAAAAATGAATCTATAAATCAACAGAGGCAGAGATGCCCAGTGGAAGGGCATGTCTGCTTCCAGAGCAGTGTGGTGTGCCCTCCCCACGGCACCGCCGTCACCAGCCAGCAGAAGATGCCACCGCCACACACCCTCCTGGAACAGGCTGGGCTCCCTGCTGGAAATCCCCTGCTTTGCCCGGGGGCTGTGCCCAACGCCACCTTGCTTCCCGAGAAAACATCAGCCACTGTCTCATGGCTCTGCACCCACCTCTGCTGCTTCTAGGCCTGCTTCTGCTCTCTCCACTCTCTCCACGTGGAGAGGGGGCCACCCATCCTGCAGGTAGATGGACTGCACCTTCCTCAGTAGGCACCACCAGTTCTTGACCAGAGTGCATGGCCCATAGAGCACAGAGGTGGTGAACAGAGATCGAGCTGGCCTCTCCAGCTAGGAGAGCTAGGACATAGAACCTCACAGCCCTACCTCTGACAGCCTTCTTCATTGCAGGACGTCTCCAGCTGTGGCACCTTGAAGGGAAGCCATGAGACATCCCAATGGGGAGAGTCACACATGTGAGGAGGTTTTTGGAGGTAAGTTTTGCTCTTTGCAGAAGAATGGGGAGGGCCTCAGGATGGACTGTCCAGGACCCTGGTTCTTTTATCATCTTGTGGACAAGTTAACCCCCAGAGGGTCTTGTGGGTCAGGAGATGAGCTAAAAGACATTTTTGAGAGCTTGAGTGCCATCCTCCTCTCTACACTGGCGTGCTACAGGCTTGGGGGTGTGAGTCTGAAGCTTTCCTCTGTATATCACAGCAGGCTTTGCCAAATGATCTGTACCCTGACGTGCCCCATAAAACCTGGCACTGGATCGTGGCACCCATCACATGTGGTCTTCAAAGGATGAGCAGGACTTTCAGAGAAGAGGTGGACCAGCTATAATGTTATGGGTGGTGCTGCACACTGTCTTTTTTCCCTGTATTTAATCATCTGTTGGTCTGAGGACCACAGCCTTCAAAATACTGTCCCTCCTCCCAGGTCTTTCCTATAGCAGACCCAGTTTCTGAAACAGCCTAAAGGTTGATTGTGCTTTAGCTGTCATGGATGGAGATTTGTGGGCTCCAAGGGTTGCTCACCTGTGGGACATCTGTGCAAAGGAGATTAGAAAAGGCCCTGGAGATGCAGGTCAAATGGGGACAGAGCAGTGGCTTCCCAGCAGTGGGCTGGAAGGGCTGTAACTTCCTTAGCAACTGTGAGTCTGCAGACATGATGGGGAAGGCACTCAGAGGGTCTGGACCAGTGTTTTAAGTCCTGAGCATAGCCAGGCTGATTTTGCAGTTTATGTCTGAGGTGTACACTGCAGGCTGCAGAAGGTGTTTTCCCAGTCTTTCTGGTGATCCTCACTCACAGATGGAGAAATGCTTTGGACTTGACTGTCTCCTGGTGAGATCTCATCAAGCCTATGCGTGCTATGGGCTGTGCTGAGATGGATGCAGCAGCTGCAAGGACCTTAGTGCTTTTCACTGAGATACCCAGGGCTGAGGGGGGAAGGATCTCTTCTGCAATGGCCTCCAGGCTAAATCCTCACCCCCAGCCCTTGCTTGTCTTTGTAGTCCATGGACTTTCCCCAGCTTGCAAAGACCAGGAGTGACTGTGGCCAATCTTCAACTGGGCACTTTGCCTCTGGGTCCTGGTGCAGGAAGCACGTGGTGCTAGCTCAGGCACAAGGTGCTCTGCTCTGGCAAGGCCAGCCTGTTGGGTAGCCCCCACCCCAGGACAGCAAGCAGGCACAGGGAGTCATTTTAGATTCCTCGCAGCATGTTTTGCTGTGCTGCAGAATAGGGAGAGGAGTGTGGCCCCTGTGACACCAACCTAGGAATAAGAGTGTGGGTGAAGAAGGGTTAGATGCTGCTGTTGGGGTGGGTGGTGGGGAAGTGGCTGCAGAGAGGGCATCCCCTGAAGCACTCAGCTCCAGAAAGAGCTGCCGAGTGCCACAAAATGAGCCCTCGAAATCCCAAAGGGTCTTCTGTTTCCCTCGTGTGCTGCATCCTCAGCCATTGTTCTGGAGGCAGTAGTCTGGAGGGTGCTTCCAATAGGGATCTTGGGAAGGAGCATGATTCCCTCAGCAGAGACGGCTGCTGGGGTGGTGCGGGGAGATACTGCCAGCTGGGGTCAGGGTGGAGGGAAGCAGCCAGAACTGTTGAGCTAGAAGGCCTAGGGAGGCAAGAGGACAGAGCAGCATGCAGCTGCCCCGGCTGGCTGGCAGCACGTTGCTGTGCACAGAGGCCAGAGGGGCAGTCAGCGAAAAGGGAAGGGGACACTGCAGCCCTTGTCCCGCCACCCTCTAGCCATTCGGAGGCAGTCAGGGGAGTGGAAGACATGTCCTCACCTCCCCTTGCATCTCTGGATGGGTTAGTGAGCACATGGCAGCCCACGGGGCGGGGGGCAGAGACGGCAGCCGCAGGCAGGAGGCAGGACTGGGCGCTGCCTGAAGAGCCGGCCCCGGGCGGGCGGAGGGGCAGCCCCGGGCAGCCCTGCTCCCTGCTCCCTCGGGCCGCCTCCCGCGGAGCAGAGGCTGGGGCGGGCCAGCGCCCACCTTGGCGTCCTCGGCGCGGGGAAGCCCGGGCAGCCCTGGCGTCCTGCCAGCACCGCCCCCGCGCTCCCCCGCCGGCCGCTCCGCCAGCCCCGTCCGCGGGGGTGCGGGAGACACCTTCCTCACTTGCGCACTCCGCCGGCGGCCGCCCCTCCTCCCCACCTGGGAAACAGGCTCCCTTCTCTTCCCGGCCCGCGCTGCACACACCCGGCTCTGCACGTAGCAAATGGAGGCGATTTCCTCCTCAGCGGAGCACATGGAAAGCACTGAGCCGAGCGTGGGTTGGCTTTCGTTCCTCCTCCTCCCTTTTCTCTTCCTCCCCCCGCCGCCCATCCCCCGCCCCCTCTCTTGGCCGGCGGTGGCAGCGGGCTGTCGGATGCCGCGTCCGAGCTCCCACACTTTCCCCTCCTGTGCATCTGCTCCTGGTCACCTTGCGCAGTGCTGAGTGTCAGGAAATGACTGAATCATCCAGCAAGCGCAGCCGGGCTGACCCGGCAGGGCCAGGGAGGGAAAGGTTGGGGCGCACTGGTGGGAATATTGGGAAGCAGGAGGTAAGAAAGAGGGTTTTGGGAGCCATAGCTTATCTGAAATCTCTTGCACTGCTCTCTCCCCGCAGGAAGAGCTGCGAGGGTTCCCCTGTGTCTCTCCCCTCCAGTCTGGTTGGTGTCTGGCATGGGTTTGCTCACAGAGGGGACGCAGAGGTACTTAGTCCCTCCCTTTTCCAACGGTGTATTGTTTCCCAGCAGCCAAAGAGGGTAAAGCTACCAGGCAAAACCTGGAGAGCCTTTTGCTCACCCTGCTTCCAGCTTGGGACCAGAACAAATGCGCTGTGTGTATTGTGTGAGATGCCCATCAGCCACTGAGGCTGGGATGGCCAAGGAAACCTCTCTGCACTGGCTGAGAGGTCTCCTGTAATACCCACTGCTTAGTGTAGTCTGCACTGACCAGGAAAACAAAATGACAGGGATCCGGGAAGGACAGGGGCTCTGGGACACGAACTGAGTGTAGCAACCAGCTTAGAATCAGTGCTTGCGGGCGGCTTTATGAGGGCTTCTGCCATCACGGTTGTCTTGAGACGGAGCCATCTCCCCTGCAGACTGGCTGCAGCATCAGGGAAAGGAGAGCTGGGGCATCAACAACACAGCTACACTGCCTCTTGTCCAAAGCGGCATAAAGGGGTAGGACGTGTGCAGGGGACTGTGTTAGGAGGAGACTTGGCTTTAGGAAAGGAGAACAGCTAGGTATGTACTGAACATAGACATCTCTGAGCAAGCAGGGCCAATCCTTAAGTCACCATGAGGACATGGTCCAGGCTCCCTGCTGGAGGTAAATGACTCATGTTGGTGTCTGTAGGACCAGAGCTTCGTTACTCTTGGCACTCAAGGCAGATAGATTTAATGGTAGGTTGGGTACATATTTTAGGGCTGGTAGAGTCCCTCGCAGCATGCTGTGCTATTTGCTAGGGCAGGACATGTGCTCTCTAGAGCAAACATCCTATGACATGACCCCAAGAGCACGTCTCGGGCGTCAGTAGCCTGCCCTGAATTTGAGCGAGGTACCAGAGAACTGCCCCATGTTCTGGCGTGGCATGGGGAGAGGGGGGCGGTTTTGCACCGGGCAGCGCAGCAGCTTGTCTCACTCCCTGTGCGTTGTCTTCAGCCCTCATATTGCACACGGGCTGGACTGCCTGCTGTGGCCATGGTGAGGCCATGTGCAGATGTCACTGGAGGGCAAGGGGCATATGGTGGGCAGAGTGTTCAAGGCTGTGTTCACAAGTTTTGTGTTTGGGCTGCTGCTTTGTCAGTCAGTACGACTAGGACCTCCCGTGCTTCTGTTGATCTAAGCTGGACAGGTGGAGCAAATCACTTCCCCTGATGGTGCTTCTGGTTCCTCTTGGAAGAGCCTGCAGTATGTGAGGGCCAGAGCAGTGTTTCAGGAGAGATGGTGGAGCTTCTCTCTATCTGACTGTCTGGTGTTCATCCTCTGGACATTTTTATTCCTCTAAGTGCGTGCCTGTCTGACTCACGATTGAATCCCTTTCTTGCCACTGCTCCAGGAGCTCACTGTACACAGGAATTGCTGTGGGTGTGCAGATTTTGTGTTGTACCCCCACTTGGAGTACACCCTCCCATGAGAGTCCTGTTCTCCTCTGATCTGCTCTCCCTTAGCTGATTACAAGCCTTTTCTCTTCACTGGGGTATTTTACATGCAAGCCTATATTTTATCTCCCACGATTGTAACACTATTCAAGTTCTCCTTGTCATCCAAATTCTCTTCTGCTGCAGCATGGCCAAGGTTGCATGCATGCAGAACATGAGGTGCTGCAGAAAGCTGTGGGGCTGCCTGTGTATCAGCGATGTACTACGTTCTCGTTGTTTCGGTACTGACCCTAGAACCCTTGGTGGGGTTCTAGGAGGGGAGAACACAGCACAGGGTGCTGTTTGCCAAACAAGCTGCAGAAAATGGCTGGATCTTGCTCAGAGTCAGAGAGATTTTGCTCTCGGCGCATATGAGAGATCTCTGGGAGGTGGTACAGGGTTTTCTTTGTTTGCAGCTTCTTGGTAGCATCCCCCGATGGAACGGCCTAGGACGGGCTGATCCTAACAACGCCATTGGTGACCAATGGTGGAAGAGGCAGACGTGGGGTGACAGGAGATGCAGCCCATCAGGAGCCAGGGGAGGGCCCAGGAGATGGGGCTAGCCTGGGGGAGGTACCCTGCATCATGGGAGGTCTGGACTGGGTTCCCCCACCCTGTACCACCTCCGTTGACACAGGAACTTAGTCCTGTTCTTGACACTCATATGCTAACTCTGCTGGGACATACTTCAGTGGGGCTAAAGCCTTTGGAGGGAGAAAGCTTCCTTCAGCGTGGACCTGACAGTTGGAGAGGAACAAACCTGCCTCAACTTCCAAGCACGCCTATCAGGATGTGAATGTAGCCCTGCCCAAACATCTGGCATGCAAGGCCACTGCTTGGTCCTTGGGGCCCCTCTTTGCTTTGCTCTACATCTGAGAAATGCTGAGGCAGGTCCTCTCTCCTCCACCTCACCTCCTGAGACATGAACACCAACTGGGCACTCAGCAGCTACCATCCCACTCCTAAGAACTTCCCAGCACACTGGTGTCCCCCAGCTCTGCTCAGCTCTGCTAGCCATGGTCACCTGCAAGGAGCTGGCACCACCTTGGAGCAGGTCCTATGGGTACAGGCTAGAGGCACAAGTGGGTGGCTGCCACTCTCTCACCTGACTTGCTCCACAGCTCTGCCCTGCCTGCCAGGCTCAGGAGTGAGCACCCAGCCCATCAGGGCTGGAGCTGGCTGGGGTGTGGAGATGGAATGGAACAGCCTAGGATCCCTAAGCAGCCTTAGTCAGAGCCTTGCTACTGTACGTGCAGCCTGGCACTGAGATGGGGTGTGAGCCTCTGTGAGAGGCAGGGAGGGAGAACAGTGATAAGCAAGCCTGGGTAATTAATTCCCACTTCTGATGCATGTTTGCTTTCCGAAATATCTGTATTGGCATGATTCTGGGCAGGGCTTGGCCTCGCATCCAGCAGACACCTCCTTTTATCTTGGTTATTTCATCAAATCTGTTAGTTGTATCTATCACAAGCCCTGGGCTCAGGATGGAGATTTCACATCAAACAGCAACAGCTCATAAAGTGGATCCCAGCCGGGCACTGAGCTCAACTCCGAGGCTGCAAAGAGGTCAAGAGACCTCCCAGACTGTGATTTCATCCCAGGCTCTCTGCAAACAACCTCCTCGCCCTTCTGGGGCAGACAGGGTCTGCTGAATGTTGCCAAACCCTGGATTTAGCAGGCTAGGCAGGGAAGCAGTTTCCTGCACTTCTGAAGGATGTCCCAGCCCTGCCTACAGCGGTCAGGAAAAATAGCCACCTGAAGCTTGGCAATGTCACATCTGCAGTGGTGTGAAACTGGGAGCAAGTAACCTCTGCAGAATCCTTATCTGTGAGTCGGGCAGCGAGGCTCATCCCAGAATACTTGGGCTCATTGTCAGAGCTCCTTGTGTAGGACTGACACAAGATGTCCATCTTGCAGGACCTGGCTGCCCAGCTCCAGGAGGCTCATAAGGCTTCCAGTCTGTCCTGCACATGCCCTGAAGACAGCCCATGTAATTTCCATTTCTCTTTTTCCTCTGACACAGTTACTTCAAAGCTTCTTTGCATTCCTCCAGGAGTCCCAGCCTCTCACTGGATCCCCTTTTCACAGTTCTCTCCAGCTCATCTCCAAAAGACTTTGCCCTGAACCTCCCTTCAGAAGATCTTCATAGCTGGGGCCTATGGTGGAGACATATGGAAGACCACACAAAGTCTTCCTGGCCTTATTGCCCAGACCTGTAGCTTCAGGCAAAGATGTGAGAAGCCCTTTAAAGCTGCATGGGAAAAAATGGGGCCAGTGCCTTGATCCTAGGTGAAAACCATTCTGGCCTGTGCTTAGAAAGGGCAGCAACTCAGAGATGCTCCCAGGGCTGCTTTTGGATGAGAGATTTTAGGACAATAAGCCAGGTCAGCAAGCACAGGCTTGCTGGTCTTCTGGAGTGCCTGTCTCTTGGTGACATGAATAATAATAAAAGTCTTTGCTGCTTTTGGTGTTCTGATCCTCTGGGCCACACCTTGTGTCTGGATTGCAGGAGCTGATGAGACCATTTTTGACCTCATGTAAGCAGAGTTCCTGGGGAGTTTGTGTTCTACTGAGCCACAGAACTACAAAAGACAGCTCCTTCCCAAGGATGTAGCAGAGCAGGCAGCCAAGCAGCAGCCCCAGCCATCAGTCACCAGGGAGGTGGGGAACACCAGGAAGGAAATCCAGCAGCATGGATCTTTAGCTGGGGTAAAGCAAATGGTTGCGCTCCCTGCGCTCTCCAGCAACACAGTGGAGGAAGTGGTTTGGAGGAAATGTGCAGGAGGCCTCCCCTAGGCACAGCTGGGTGAGAAGGAAGAGAATGTGCAGGTGTTTAATGGGAAAGCAGGTGAGCAGGTAGTACTGACCACCTTACAGGGCCAGCAGAGCAGAAGCAGGACCTGCTTTCTCCCAGGAGCATAAGAAGATGGGGAGGGTCCACACTGATGCTGAAAGTGGAGGCGCTGCATGTGATGGGTGAGGGGAACGGCCAGCATCTGGCAAAACTGCAACTGCTTGCCATCGTGAGATATCCCACAGGACGTTTATGGCTGTCCCATGGGATCACAAATCACTTCTCAGCTGGCCAGTGCTTGAATTGCTCCGATAGTGCAGCAACATTCTGCACAGCTTTATCTTCCCTGCCCAAACAGGAGCCATTCCCTTCCCTCAGCTGCCCTGCCCACCCTTGCTGAAGGGGAGCCTGGTCTTTAAACTCCTGTCACAAATTCTGGAAATGGTCGTCAGGCTGTCCTCACTCAGCCCCACCAGACAGCAGGCATGGGACAGTTTCATCCCCTGTAATTAATGGTGAGCAGGGCTGCTTGGCTCTGCAGTGGGCAGAGGAGAAGCAAGTGAGAGGTGGTTGTAGCGATGCCCCCCCTGCCTCTCTGCCCGGCTGGGAAAACTGCTGGACCAAAAACAAGGGCAAAGAATAAATTAATTCATGGCTAAAGGTAAGAACAAGGCAAAAGAGTTCACCAAAGAACTGGGCAGCTCCTATCTGGGAAAAAAGTGGAAAATAGTGCCGTCGGGGCAGGGGGGCAACGCTGGGGCAGTCCCCTTCACTGATGCGCAGAACTGTGCTTTGTGTGACTGCCGTTGCATCCCCTAAGGGGCCTGGGAACTGTTCGGCCCATTTGTCCCTTGTCCCTTCCCAGGTACCCAGAGGCAGCTGCCAGCTCCTGCCTGACAGAGGGGATGTCAGCGTCGCACCGGCAGCCTATCCGTAGTCACCCGCAGCCTTTGTTTCCCCTGCTGCCTGCCCCTTTCCCAGGGCGCTCTCTGGCTCCCGGGAGCTGCCCGTTTGCCAGCTGCCTAGCGAGAGCTGCTATCTGCCCCGTGTGAATGTCGCACATCCATCCAGCAGCCTCCCAGCCTTCCACTGAAACGTCTCATTGTGCAGCTGGCTGGACTACGTGAGCTTGGCTACATGGAGCCTGTTTTGCTTTGAAGCTAACTCTTCCTTTTGATTCAAGAGCTGTGTGGTGCGATTGTAAAATTTCCCTTCACTGGCCAACCTCCTGATGTTAACAAAAGCTCCTGCTATGTGCACGGCCCAGATGCTGTGGGACGCTGTCTGCAGCCTCACGTACCCTCCTCATGCTGCAGGAAATGCTAGACTCACACCTGTGGGCTCCCTGAGCCGGACAGAGAGATTTCAGCTGCTGTACCTCCTGGCTGAGGCACTGTCACCACTTCCCTTGTCCTTTAGCTGGTAACAGGAGATGAATCTCTCTCTTTCTTCCAGATTAGCTGTCCTGGCTGAAATCCTCTCTGCAGTGGTCTCAGATGTGGTAGTAATTATCTTACAAGGAAAGGGTGAGGTTTCAGATGGGTAGGGAAGAGAGTGATAGCACCTGTTCTTAAAAGGAGTAAAGGAAATGGAACTCTGGGACAGGGGAGCTACCACGCTGCCTTCAGTGCCAGCAAGGGCCCTGGAGCAGACACCCAGGTTGTAAGCCTGACCAAGATAGCAGGGTGAGAGGTAAGAGCCAACATGAATTTGGCAATAGCCTCATTTCCTTCTATAACCGAGCTGTAGGGTGAGGCTGTAGAACATGGCAAAGATGCATCCTGGCTCTAGTGCTGAGAGCTACTTGCAGGATCAGCCTGGGTGTTTGTTTCAAAGGAGCATATTAGTTTTGCTGCTAATGATCAGCCCCGTGATGGCTGCAGACACTTTGGAGATGAGGATGGCAGTTCAGGCAGATTGTGACACTGGTGAGACGGATATAAACAGGATGCAATTTGTAAGGACAAATGCCTATTGCAGGACAATTTGCATATACAAGGGGACAAAAAGGCCTTCAGAAAAAGATGTGGGTGGTGGTGATGGGCACAATTACTGACTTGTGGAAAAACTCCAATTGTCCCTGCTAGGCCATGTAAGCAAAACTGCCACAATCACCATGTGTGCTGCAATCATTCCACTTTTTGCAGCATTAGGAAAGCCTCATACCTTCTGGCTTCATCCAGGTTGGGGCAAGGCACTTCAAGAAAGGCTTATACCTATTAGAGTCTGTGGAAGATGATCAGTAGCCTAATAACTATGATTTGTGAGTAAAGGTCAAAAGAACTTAACTTGTTTAGTCTGTGTAGGAGAAGAGGAGAGGGAAAGAATGATAACCTTCAGGTTTGTAAAGTGTTTAACCAAAGGAACAGAATGGATCCTTGTCCTCTCCAAGAGGCAAAAGGTTAGACATCCACAAAAACTTTTCAGCTCCTTAAGCCCTTCTCTCCTCTTAAGGTAGAGTGCCTTGCACAGATTGCACAATCTCCTTCTCTAGAAAGTTCCAAACCCAAGGTGTAACAAACATGCCTGGTTAGATAGGATTATTCCTCCGTGGCAGAGATATGTCTAGATGAAGTCTCAGGTGCTCTGTTTTCAGCCATGCACTGTTGCATGCAGCTCCTAGGTGCAGCTACATAGTAGCAGCGAGAGCAAGTCGGTCTTCACAGGCTGCTGAGAAGGGCGTTGTTGAAAACCGCTAAGCAGCAGTCCGCTCACATCCCCGTTCCAAAAGCGGACAGCCTTGCAGGGTACATGTCGCGATGCCAGCGGCCCTTGGCTGCCCAGATGAAGCTCACCCCGCTGTTCAGACAGCCCTACCCAGCAGCTGACAGAGGACAGCAGGGCACTACTGCTTTTTGCTGGGCAGTAAGGGTGCTTTGGTTGCACTGTGAAGGCTCCCAATTCTGCAGAAACGGAGTCAAGCAGAAAGGCTCATTACATCCTTCCTGTCTGCATACATCCAGTGAGAAGATTCCCTGAATGGGTCCCTTGTCTGGTGCTGTGCAGATAACAAGGAAAGGTTTAGACAGTAGTGGACGAAGCCTACCCTTTGTCGTGGCTGAATTTACACCTCTAATCCAGGGTAAACTGCAAGTGTGGAGTAAACACCAGTATTTAAGTGAGCTTTCATGATGGAAGGAGAAAGAGAGCCTAGTCCCCACCAGACCCCACAGCAGTCCTTCAGGAGAACACACCGGAGCTGTCAAGTCCTCAAGAGGTCAGTGGGAAAGCAAACTCACAAGAGTCCTTTAGGGCTGTGCCAGGCTGTTCAGGGCAGATCTGATCTACCTTCCTTTTCGTGCAGACGTGGTGCCACAGTCTGTATGGAATATCCTTGCATAGCTGTGTTGGTTCGGCCCCGTGCTGAAGCTTACCAACCACTCTAGAAATCACACAATCATAGAATCAACCAGGTTGGGAGATACCTCCAAGATCATCCAGTCCAACCATGCTGTTCTTGTTAGCTTCACTAGAAATCAGGGCTTGTTTGACTGCCAGGGGGTGTTCCCAACCAACAGGAGAAGGGAAACTCAAATGCTCTGTGAAGTTTGGATCAACAAAATGGGTGCCTCTACCAGAGGGTAAGTGTGTTCCCAGGGGCTGGGTGAGGCTGCATGGAAAAACTAGACCCTAGACTTCTTGACGCTGAAAGGCCAACCTACTGCACACACTCAAGGAGGCACTGGCAGTGAAATGCCTGACCAGTGCCTGGATTACAACACTGAGACAGGAGTGGCCACTGTGGTTTAAACAACTGTTAGGAGCAGATCAGAGTTGGAGCTGAGATGTTCCCCACAGGTGCATAACATTTTCAAGGTCTTGAGGCCAATGATCTGTTTTCTGCTCCTCAGTGATTCCACAGATGAGTGACCTCAGTGGTCTTTAATAAATAATTCCTCCAAACAACTTGGCTGAATTGTTCCTTTGTAACACTGCAGGATGAAATCAAGAGCAACAGTTTCTTCCAAGATTTCATATTACAGGTCAAAAGCATTTGATAAGACCGTCCTGCAGGGAGTACAAAATGCCCTGTGCTTGGGAGGGAGGAAGAATGCGTCACACTGGATAATACAGCTGGAATCTTGGAAGGTGCCTTCTCTGACTGTCCTGCTCAGCTAAGATGAAACTGCCTCAGCAGCCAATTCAATTCTGCTGGGTAAAGAGGTACACAAGCTTTCCAGCAATGCTCAGAAGTTGCAGCTGACCCTCCAGACATCCCCATCTTTTACTGGAAGCCAAAGGGGATTGCGTCTACACTATTGATTTCTACCAGGCAGCATGGCTCTGCTGCTTGGGGGCGTGAATCAGGGAGACCGGCCGCACCAGCCAAACATCCCATAACATCTCATTTTGGTATCTGGCAAATTTGTTCCAGAAACTGAGCTTGGAGGTGTACCATGACCTCCTCCCCTCCATGTCTGACTGTGGTTCTCAGGAGAGTGAGTCACCCATCTTTCATGAGGAGCTCCCCATCGTTCCAAGGGAAAAGGCCACGCTTCCGGCATCCCTTGGCATGTGGGGTCCCATTCATGTGTGGATGGCCAGGCAGCATGCCACCTCCAGGACACAGTGCCTGCTGCTTAGTTCCTCTGCCATTAGTGCAGCCCTTAGCATTCTGTTGAATTTCTGCAGGATCTGTAACTGTCTCTTTGGACAGCCTGTCTGAGTGGAGAGCACTCAGCATCTGGAGATTTCGGTGTCAATCCCTCAGTGCACTGTGGCCAAGCCAGAAAGGCTGCCCCTTCTTTTCCATTGCTTTCTGCAGGTCCTCTGCAGAGCAGGAGTGAATTGGATCTTTTGCTGCTGCAGCTCCACAGTTTAAGGTAGCAGAAGTGCAGCTGTCAGCGTGGCTTGTCAACAGGCTGTTAGCAGGAGCCCTCCAGTAAAAGGTTAGCAAACACAGTATCTTCTCTCGGTGGGGGGAATGTCTGATGAATCGAGCCCATGGCAGACCAGCCAAACCAGGCCTTCTGATATGGAGAAGTCAGACAAAGCAGGCTGGGTGGCCATCAAGCGATGCTCTCACTTTGGGGAGCACATAACTCATGGCTTCTTGGTGGATCAGCTAATTTTCTCCTTGGTGTGGACAAAACTCCCCTGTTTCACAGGAGGTGGTAAACAAGCCCTGGACCTCATCGCTTGTCTCCGGGGCACATAGTTGCAAAGCTACTCTGATCGGGAAGTGCCTCCACCCTCTTTATGGCTGCCCTGTAATGAGCCCCAGATGTACGCCTCTCCCTTCCATGCCTGGAAGCCCAGACTGGCCTTGCAGGGTGGGACACTGGCTGTTTAACCCATTTTCTGGATGGATGGATGGATGGATGGATGGATGGATGGATGGACAGACAGGCAGATCCTCTCCAGCTGCTGCTGAAGCACTAGAAGCCTCTCTCTGCTGAGCTGGCTGGCCAAGTTGCCAGAAAGGTACCAAAAGACTGGAGATGCAAAGGTGCCTGGGTTTGTACACTGTGGGTACATGATGGCACACCAAGAAATGATCCCTTCCCTGGGCTGCACCTAAGCATGGCCAAGAGGTGTGGGTTTTGGCAGAGGTATGGGCCATCCCCAACAATTTCTTCACAGAACTGCTCCTGGGGGCTTCTACCTGCATGCATATGCAGGCACAGCATCCTGCAGGCAGCATCTGGCAGGCACATGGGTCTGTGGGTTTCTACAGGGTGCCCTCTCTTTCCACAGCCCTGCATCCCAGCAGCACCTGGGGCTTTGGCTCCTTATTTTAAGCAGCTTTTGTCCCTTAGAGAAAGTCAGTGGCAAGGAACCATCTCCAGTTGGCTCTCCCATCCAGGCACAGGCGAGTGGCCAGGCTGCCACTGGTGTGATGCCTACGTAGCACCACGCCACGGAGACAGGGCAGAGGATTCCTGAGGTGATGGGGCTGAAGCATGAGAGAGGAGCAGTGCTGGATGGTGAGAAGCTTTCTCTGCTCATATAGCTAATAGACTAATTAGCACTGAGCTTGAAACTTGGCTGTGTTTGTTGTCAGATGTAGGCCCCTTTCCAAGTAATGTTAACAGCCTTCTCTTTTCACTTGGAGTGTATTGTACAGCCAGGGCTTTTCTGCCACTTCACAGAGGATTCTTCATTTAGCCATGTATATAGGCTGAATAGCTGGTGTAGCTATAGGTGACACCAGGGTCAGGAGCAAGGGGTGGCTGGCAGGGGGCAGAAAGGGGGCAAGGTCCTGGGTCTGGGAGAGGGGATGGAGAGGGCACTGACCCAGCCATGTCTAAAGCAGGGGCAGTGGGGGGGATGCAGGCATGCTTCCGAGTGCTGGGGAAGTGAGTAGTTTGGGCAGCTGAGGTCCCTGGGGTGGAGGGGGTGCCTATTGGCAGGAGAGGAGTGCCTGGGCAAAGGTGTGCTCCTGAGTGCTGCCATTTGCCCACTGCTAATTAAGATGCCAATGTATAAATGATTCATTTGAAAAATGCTCTCATTTCACACAAGAGACAAAAAGTTCACAGAGCCGAAAGGCTGCTGGCACTGGCAGGATGCTGGCAGCATGTGGGCAAGGGGCGGGCAAGCTTCCCCAACACCCTGCTGCCAATGCAAATCTCCCAGCGCAGCTGACTGAGCCCAGGGGAAACCAGGAGAGCTTCCGCCAGGTTCCCACAAGCGCAGGGGCCGAGGCTGTGCCTGCAATCACGTCTGCCACAGGCAGCAGCCTTTGTGGGCGCTTGGATAATGGCTATTCACTGCCGATGGGAGTGGTGACTCCTGTCCTCTTGGGCTTGCACCTCCATCCAGACACTGGCATTTCAGCTCCCTCCAGCCTCCTGACTACCGACTACCTGACTCTTCAAATTCGGCTTCTCCTCAGGAGCATTATCTCTTGGTTTCCTCTGGGGTGCCCGAAAGCAAAGTGGCCAGGGACTTCTGGGGATGCCCTGTCATGCCATGCCGGTGCTTTCTGCAGAGAGGGCAGGCAGGAGCTTGCCAACAACCAAGGCTGGAGGCAGGGGAGATGCCTGCTGTCCCTCAAGTGCCCTGCAGTGCCTGAAACAGGGTATCATTCACACCTTAACCACACACTCAAATGCTACCCCAGCCAAAGCAAGGTGAGCACCTGTCAGCCACACAAGTATTATCTGAGTGTCATGGCAAATATTAAGCAGACAGCCTGAAGTGTGCCCAGCCTTCCTCCAAGCTCCATGAAGGCTGCTTGCCTGTGGCGGGCCTGTCTTTCTCACAGATACTTGCAATGCCATGGCATTGCTGCTGCTGTTTGATTTGGATCAGGGCTGACTGCTTATGAAAAAGTAGCCAAAGCAGGGTGGATGGCAGGCAGTGGAGAGCCAGGGTTGGGGCTGGGGTGCCCTCTTGATGCAGTGGCTCATATCCCCAGCATGGCACAAGTGCCCAAACCTCAGAAGTAGGATGGTGGTTTGGCAGAGTCATGTCTCTGTGACAAAAGCCATAACTGAAAGCGTTTGACATAGCCACACTCATTCATGTGATGCTTGGAGCCTGGAGAGACTTGCAAAACCAGGTACTCTTCTGCTGCTGGAGAACCAGGAGCAATTAACTCCCTTTAATAGCAGCCAGGAGACATAGTATCAAGCCAGGCATTTGAACCCACTTACACTCTTGCCACTTTCTGCCAGGCCCTGGTAAAGTCTGTTTGAATACCATCCAATGAGCAAAGCCAAGGTTAACCAGCTCATGGACTGCCTGGCAGCTGGCTGTGGAGTACAGCCTGGCACCAGGTCTTGCTGGCTATCTATGCTCCTCTTCCCCAGCCGATCCACCAGGCAGGCTGCAACAAGGCCGGCTAGGCTTCAGAGATTGCTGTGCAGCTTTGTCAAGGTGTTGAACCCTGGCACTGACAAGGTTGGGATCTTGCTATTTGAACCTTGGTGCTGAAGTTTTCCATGGACGTCAGCTTCTAGGCTGGAAAATAAGTTTGGCAACGGGGTCAGGTTTCCAGCTGAGGAGAATGAACGACCTCACTACCAAGTGGGCTATTTCCAGAGTGGCATTTCCCAAAGCAAGTGCCCCAGTGCTAAGCTCCTGTGAAGCAGTGCTGGTGATACATGGTGGGGCCAGTCTGTTTCTAGTGTGCCAGCTTAGCTTCATCATTTCCAGAGGCTAGACAGTGGCCTGATACAGTGAATAACTGAGAAATGACTGAAATATTTACAAGGGCAAGTAGTGTGAGCTCCAAAGCTGGCATTCTTGCTCCCCGTGGCATTTGCCTCTCCTTGCCTAGGGTGCTTTTCATGCTACCCATGCAAAGAGATGGAGCCTACCAGCAATGCCCCGCTGGCCTGTCCTGCAAGTGATGCCCAGCAAGGGAGGTAACCTGCTGCCCAGGAACATCTTGGTATCCTGGAAATGTAGCAGTCATCCCTCACAACCCCATGTGCTGCTGCTTCCCCTGGGGTTTATCAGCTGCAGAGTGAACATCTTTCTCAGAGGATTTCAGTGAGTCTGCTTTACTCTGAGGAACAACTGAAAGGCTGGATCAGACGACCCTTGAGATCCCTTCCAACCTGGCATTCTGTGATTCTGTGAAATGGGTCAGTTATACCAAAAGTGAGCAAACACAGCTGCAGATGGCAGTGAAATACAGCTGACAGCCACCAACATGAGAACTGTCTGCAAGCTCTATCCCTGCATAACTGTGCTGCTACTACTTCCCCAGAGAGCTGAAGTAATATATGTGCTCTGGGACATAGGAACACCTTGGTTGCAGTGTTGATATATTCATAGTCATGCCAAGAATGGATTTCAGTAGCCAAGTTACTATGTGCCTATTGTCTGGTGATGATATTACAGGGACTTTCCTACCCCAGCAGTGTCACCCATATGTGTGTAACCATTACTGACAGCTGCCGACTCATGGATTCAGCACTGCTCCAGCTCTGGAGACTTCTCTCCAGTCTCCAAAGCAGCTGGAAACCTCATTCATTTTCAGGACATGAGGAGGAGGAGAAGGAGAATAAGACTGAGTTAACTCCCAGCCCCTTATGCCATAGTGCACAAAGGTGCACATGAAGAAACCACATCTTAGAGAATGCTCTACTGTATCTGCCCCCTCCCATAAATTTGGCACAAATGTGTAGGGGAAATTGTGTCTGAGCATGGAATACGTATTTTGTGTGCATGTGAGGAGGCAGTTTTGAGTGGGGAGTGCAACTGAGACCTGAGTTGGTGGATGAGAAATGGGAGTAGGGCAGGATGCTCCTAAAGAGGAGTGCAGAAGCATGCCCAGGCTGCCTGGGGCTGAGTGGAGGGAAGGAGAGAGCCTCGGTGCTCTGTGGGACTCCTCACGGGTGGTGGAGCCATGCCCTCCCGGGAACTGCTCTGAAACTGCAGACGAAGGCAGGAGGGAGCAGCCATCAGTGTGATCCTCAGCGTGGCATCGCCTCTGGGCCAGTGGGAGGAGGTACGCGGCCCTGGGATGGAGGAGGTCGCAATTCGTCTCTTTTAGCTCAAAACCATCAGACGGGCTGGTGTGAGAGAAAAGCACACCCACCCGCCTGGAAACGTGCGGTCACCCGGGTGGCGCTGCGCGGGGCGGACGGCCGCCGGAGATGTGCGCGGTGGCACATGCTGCCCGCCGGGGCTGGCTGCGGGAGGGGGCCGGGGCCGAGCCGTCAGCTGGCTGCCAGCCGCCCCGCTGCCTGCCAGCTGATGGGGGCTGCGTGCGGGGAGGCGCAGCGGACGGGCACCGGGCTGCCAGCCGCGGGCACTTGGCGCAGCAGCGCCTGCCTGCCGCCCCGGCGCGCACTGCCTCGCACGTTGCTGGCCGCACGTACAGGCCCCCGGCCCCGCAGGCCTGGCAGCGGCCGCCTGTCCTGGGCTCGCAGCCGCCCCGCTGCGCTCCGGTCTGCCTGCCAGCCAGTGCCCCGGATCCGCTTCCTCCCGCTTGCTTCCCCCTCCCCCCGCCTTTCCCAGCTGCAGAAGCCAAGGAGCAGGTGAGAAGGAGGGCACGCCATCAGTGAATGGGAGGCGAGAGGGTCCAGCGGGGACAGCAGCGTCACCGCTCCACCTGCCCGGGCAGCGATGGGTGCTCATCGCAGTGCTGCAAGCACTTCCAGAGAGGCACTTCCTTCCCGCCCTCTGCTCTTTGTTTCATGCCACAAAGGAGGAGAGAACCGACTCCTTGCCAGGCGGGGAGCATGTCCTGCATGGGGAGGAAGTGCTCTCTGAGCACTGCTGTGCCTGGCATTGTGTCTTGGTCCCTACTCGTTGCTTAAAGCGGAGTGGTACTGCTGCTGGGTGGGGCTAGGACCCGACGGGCTCTGACTCCAAGTCTGAGGGGAATCTGTGAGTGACAGGATGAGTTGTGCTTTTACTAACCTATGAATCCTGCTCACAGCAACAACACATTTGGCACTCTATCTTTTCCTCTCTTTTTCTTTGCATTCTTTTCTCTTCAAAAAAGTCTGTCTTCTTGAACTCTCTTTCTGAGAACAGTGAGCCACCCCTCACGGAGGCAGGCTCCATGATTTTCATGGTCACTGCCCGAGACTTCCTAATAATCCTACTGCTCATAGGCACTCTCTCCCTGTTCATAAGCGGAAGGGACCTTCTCATGGTGAATGCCTGTGTGATGTGCCTGATGGAATAACCCTTACTCACAGTGTCTGCTCACATCCACATGCCCACGGATGTTAGGGGACAGCTTGCTCCAGTGAGACCTCATGCCAGAAACACTTTCTTTGCCAGCAACCTCAGTGTGCCCAAAGGACTTACTTCATGAGCATGTCCTCACCAGCAAGTTTGTTCTGGCCATATTTACAGTGCTGGCTCCTGCAGTGGACACCTACCATGGTGCTTGTCTACAGAGGCTGGTTACTGACCCTGCCCATTTTATTCCTAACTTGTTTAGGAACCTGAATGACTCTGTTTTCCTAGACACATGGCCTTGTGCTAGCACAGCAGTCTTACATGCACACCAGTACTTATGAGTGCTGTTGGACATAGTCATGTGTCCTCAACACAGAGGTACAACCCCCCTTTGGTATTTGCTTCTTAATTTTTTTAACCCAGGGACTTTTCCTGTGGGTTCTTTGCTGTTGATCTGTCACCCCCCAGCATCATGAGCTTGTATTTTGCCTACACCCAAGCAGCTGTGTCACCACTGATAGCAGGAAAGGATGAGAGTTTTGCTAACAGGGACTAATTATGAGATTGTGACTGTGCTCAGACCCCCTAGTTAAAATGTCCCTCCACATGTGGGTAAACATACAGTGGTGACCTTAGCAAGGCAAACCTCAGACATCATGGGAGGTCTGAGAGTGCTAAGCAAAGAAGAGATGAGCTTTAGCCAGCACATCTCTGTGGAGCTGTGAAGCAGGCATTCAAAAATAGCCTTCCACTCCACTGCCAAGAGCAGCAAGCCTTTGATAAACAATTTTAAAATAACCTCAGCAGGGAAGATATCTCAGGTCCCTCCATCAGAATTGGATCTGTGTCATGTTTGCCTTCCTGTGCCCCTGCCAGCTTGCCACTGAGTGTATTGCTCATGTGATGCCCACTGCTGGCAGAGATTGTGGGTAGCCATGAGAGACTGGGAGGGTGATTGATTATATTTTACTGCTGCAGCAAGTGTTTGTCCTGGTGGGGATGTACCTTGTTGGTGCTAGAAGGTTCTTTTTGTGTTGTAGCTTCCCTCCCTCCTGTTCACACAGAGGAACGACTTGTGTGAGTACCAAGGAGAGAGGGGAAAGCATGGAGAGGTCTGTCACAGGAGACTGGAGCCAGGCACAGCGAGGGCCAGCATGTTCCACAGAAACCTTCCTGGGGAAGGGTGGCACTGGAGGCCCTCTGCTTTGCATGTCCTCACTCAGCACTTGGACGTGGAGCAGGGGCAGAGAGAAGCCCTTCCTGCATCCCCTCCACATGTCTGGGCTAACAATTCAGGCCATAGCCAGGAGATCATGCTGGGATGCATCCCACCTGGCTATCCTGGGACATCTCTCTCTAGAGAAAGTGGAATTGTGTGGATGGAGTCCCCCAGGATGCTAGGTTCTGCATGGGGACCTCAAAGCTCTGGTCACCCATGTAGGCAGTGCTGGCAAGCAGCAGAGCAGCAGGGCTCACTGCACTGACATATGCTCTGGATCTGATGGTCTCAGCATTATGTGAAGGAAAAACGCTTGCACCCTCCTCAGCCCAGTGCCACACTGCACACACTTCTGCAGATTTGGAACACAGACCCTCCTTGCTCCTCTGCCCTGGCTGCTTGACAAAGCCCCCTCCAGAGAAGGTGGGAGCAAGGCCTGGAAAGAAAAAGTCACACACGGACAGAAAAATCTCCGGCTTTGGAAGGTTATTGTACTGCTCTTGTGGGTGGGGAAGAGCAGGAAGGAGGTGGGGCAATGCAGGGCCAGGCAACCCTTCTCCCAAAGTTGTCACTCCAGCAGAGCGATCCTTGGAGATCCCTTGCCATTCCGCTGCCAGCAGGCAGGAGCCAATTAAGGGCAATTAGGGTGGAAGTGGAGAAGGCGCCCCTTTAGCCGCCGCCAGAGCAGCCGCTGGGAGCCCTGGCAGGGCTCCACACTGTAAGGTTATTAGAGTTCTCCCCCGTATTGTCCTTGGAAGAGATGCTTCAGAGCCGTCTGCTTCGAGCAGAGAGATGAAAAGGAGACCTCCTTTGATGTGTTCAGCCAGAGCCTCTGCTGTGGCACATGTAATCAGCCGTAGTACTTCTCCAGCACCTTCCACTGTTGTTAATTACCTAGGCCAGTTACACCAATTTCTGAGGTCTCCCAGGCAGAGCAGGACCCCCCAGGGTACAGACGTGGCCTCTGCCACACACAATAAATCCTTTTCCATGAAGCAAGATGCAGCAAGCAAGGGCAGTGAGCAGAGAGGATCTGGGGCAGAGGGCTTACCAGTAAAGAGAGGCACAGACTAAGACAAGGTGCTCGCTTGCAGCTACACAACACGTGGCATGAACCCAGGGCTCTTCCTCTGGGCCTGCATTACAGCTGGATACTGATGATTTCAAATCCTCTCTCCTATCTGCACACACTGCCACAGGACACCAAGCCATATGGAATGGCAGTGGTTGAGCTTGCAACAGCTTCGTTGCTTGTTTTGTCCCAGCATTTACAAAATCTCCTTCCTTCTTCAACCCTTCCTCTCCTACAGCTGGACAGCTGAGGAACAGCAGAGGCAGGAGATGGGGTGAGTCTGTTATGCCTTATGAAGATGTCCCTCTGCTCTGCTGGAGATATGCTCTCTCCAATCCCTGCTCTGCAAGCCTGGGTACTAAGTGACTCTGGGCAGCAGTGTCCTGCCAATACAGAGATCTCACCACAGCACAGAGTTTCTCAATATGTTGCCCACAGCACGCTTATTCCTTTCCCTCTCCTCATTCTGCTTCTTGAATAGTCTCCCTCCCTGGAGTTCACAGTACCCCATCCTTATTCTCATCTTTTACTACTCCCAGTGTCACTGTGTCATCCTGTGCTGCTCCCTTCGGGCAGAGCTTAGTGTGCTGTCCCACACTATTCTCCCTGCCGGAGGACCACAGTAGGGAGGAGCTGGGAGAAGAAAGAGGTGCAGCTTTAACCACTTGGCGTGGGCTGTGATGGGAAGAAGGTCTATGGTAGCTTGCCATCCTCGCAGAATCTGTACTCTTCCTGCATCCAGGAGCTGCTGCTGGATGGGCTTCTGTATTTTCTTGCTGTGGAGAGTAGGAATGTTGTCAATTCCAGACATTGGTCCTTCCATCTCCAGGCTCTGGGCATTGTTAATTAGGGTCAGGTTCCCCACAGTCTCTTGCAAACCAAGTGACCTTACCTCGGTGACCCATTAGGTGGGTCCTTTGTCCTGCCACTGCCCTTTTTCAGCTGGATGGCTGCTCGTGTTTCTCAGCCAGGCAAGCCTGCTGACTAAAGTTGCTCTCTCCAGCACTGTGCACAGTAGCATGTTGCAAAGAGCAGACTCTGAGCATGCTGCCTTACCATATCCAAAGCAAAGGTGGCCTCAGGGCACCTCCCATGGGTTTTCCATCCATGGGTGCCACCACCCATCTGGAAGGAAGCAGTCAGTCTTGTTTTGAGCAGCTACCTTGTAAATACATTCTCCCTCAGCTGCACATGGCTGCCTGGCACAGGACAAAGCAACCTGTGGCTTCAAGAAGTGAAATGCAGTGTTAAAAACTCAGTGCTGCACACAGACAGAGAGATCAATGCTCTCTGCCAGGTAAGTGCCTTCCTGCTTTCCAGTCTCTTTCAGGATCAGGACTGATCTCAATAGTTTCCTTTCCTGCCTGATGTGCCCTTGCAACTACTGTGGAGTGGAAATGCAAGCAAATAGATGCAGACCTTGGTCTGCTTTGTGAAAACACTTCTAGTGTCATCAGGTTTGGCAAAGGTCCTACCCACTGACCACAAAGCACCTGAGATATTCTCAGAGATTTTGACAGCATCCATGATGCTTTTGTGTAGTTCCAACCAGGCTATAATAATGCTCTTGGAAAAGCTCTTAGCAGCTCCAGAATGGATCCCTGGAAACTTGGTGGGGTAGTAACATTGGAGAGCTCTTCCCACAGAAGACATGCTCTTCCCACACATGCTATGTCTTGGAAGCCAAGAAGGCATTCCTAGGGCCAGGAAGAGAGAGTGGATGCCACCATGTGGCAGCAGATTCCCAAGCGTGATGCTCAGGAGGGCTTCGTGCAGGCCTTGCTTGTTGCTCAGGCTGAACAATGACATGATCTTCCATATGCAGAACTGCAGCAGAGAATTATGACCTTCTCTGCATTCACAGGGAGGTGCCAGAGCTTTCCCAAAGATATCATCCATCTACTCAGTGGAGGTAAGATTTATTCTGCAATTCAGCAGCCATGGGATTTACCACTCAAGCCAATAGTCATCTGAGAATTGTGTTTAGCACCAAAGATCCATTACTCACAGTGACAGCCTGGAGAACCGAAAACAAACAAAGACCAAAGTCGAATCAAGTAGCTCTGGACTTAAACCATCCTGCCTCAGGGCAGAAGACAACTTCTAAGCAAGAGAGAGAACTTCTAAGGGAGAAACTCTTTTGTCAAGCACATCATCCCACTGCTGCAAAGCTTCTTGCCTTTCTTCAGAATCCACCAAAACAGACCCACCAGAAGATGCTAGACCAGACGCAGGCTTAATTCGATCCAGACAGCCCATTCTTATCTTCTGCATTTTCACTGTGAAACAGAAAAGGCTTCATGTCCTTCTGGCAATGAAGGCAGCCCTAAATATTTGAAGCTAATACAAAAAGATGCAACCACATTGCTTGTGGTCTGAAGTAAGATATAACAAGGGCTCTGAACTGTCATTCATATCGAGAGGCTGTTAACTCTAAATTCAGCAGCAGCAACTCAAGCCTTAGCTGTCTTCACTACAGCATGACTGATGGCTGAGAATGTGCTTATCTCCTGTGCTCTTTACTGCCCTCCTTGCTATCAAAACACCAATTTCGGCTTCCTCAAGAGCCCTTCCAGGGCATTGCTGTGCTGTGTTTTGTAAATACAGCACTGTCAGGTGGAAATATATTTGAATATCAAAAAGAACAGCATGGGCACAACTACCTCGTTGGATCACTTAATTGTGTGTCTCATCTTGTAAGTGCTGCACTCTGATTTCATAGAATCATGGAATGGTTTGAGCTGGAAGGACCATAAAGGTCATCTATTTCCAACACCTTACCACACCCCCCCCTGCCCCCACCCCACCATGGGCAGGGACACCTTCCACTAGAGCAGGCTGCTCAAGGCCTCATGCAACCTGGCCTTGAACACCTCCAGGGAGGGAGGTCATGGATGCTCAGCACTGTTACAGTGTCTCACCACCCTATTGTAAAGAATTTCTTTCTGATATCCAGTCTATGTGTGCCCTCCTCAAGCTTCATTCCATTCTCTCTTGTCCTATCACCACAAGCCCTTGGAAAAAAGTCCCTTCCTGGGATTTCTTGCAGCCCCCCTTCAGGTACTGGAAGGCCTTTATAACGTTTCCATGGAGCCTTCTCACACTGAACAGTCCCAACTCTCATAGCCTGTCCCCATAGGGGAGGTGCTCCAGCCCTCTGATCATCCTCATGGCTCTCCTCTGGACCTGCTCCAGCAGTTCAGTGTCCTCCGTATGCTGGAGGCACCAGAACTGGACCCAGCACTTTAGAAAAGGTCTCACTAGAGCAGAGGACATGGGGAGAATCACCTCCCTTGTCCTGCTGTCTAGTGTGGCTGTGTCTGTCCCTTCAAAATCGTTTTCAGTCTTCCTGACATCTCACAGACCATTTGTGGCCCACATAGGCTGAGAAACACTGAATGAGTGATGATGTGGAGTTGGTTCCCAACCCTTCTCTCAGGTTCTCTGAAACACACAAGAAGAAGCAGTCATTGTCCTGATAAAAAGCACTGCCTTGAGCAGACAGGCATGGGAGAGGCAAGACAAAGATACCCCAACCACCCTGCTGGGTTGCAGGCCTGTGCCTCATCTCCAGCCCAGGGATCTGGCCCTCCCAGTGATGCTGTCTGAGCAGCCCAGATGAAGACATCAGGGGATCTCACTTGCAGTTGTGCTGTGACACAGGACAGGGAGGTTGGCAAAGGGCAGGCAGGTAAGAGAGGCACAGCTGAGTCTGTGGCGGGAGGGAGTGGAGGGGGAGGAGAGAGCTTTTCCAGCCCCACCACACTCCAGCAATCAAAGTCCAGCCTCTGTAATTAATACTATTTAGCCCAGGTTAGCGGCAGAGGAAAATGTCTCTTGTCAGCCTGGCTTTGCCCAGTGGCCCTGATTTAGCAACATGAAAGCATTTTTTCTGATTAACTGTTCACTGAAGGAGATAAAAGGGATGACCATGAAATGTTTTCTTTAATGTGATGAATGTAAAAGGACTGGTAGAGCTGGGAAGGGTGAGAGGACAGAAGAGAGAGTGCTCAAACGGCAGATGGGGCTGGTGTGGGAAAGGGGTGTAGGACAGAACTGAGGGGCTGGGGCTGGCATGGAAGCTCTGGGGCTGGGCTGGCGGAGGCCATGGGGCAGGAATGAGTGGGCATCCAGGACAAAGGAATTGAAGCCTTTCTGAAAAGAGCAATTGTGCAAGCAGCTGCAATTGTTACAGATGTGTGTGTGTGTATGAAATAAAACCCAAGCTTTTGTGCAAGTTGCAGTCTGAATGCTAATTTTCAATGCTCATCTCTAATACTAAGCTAAAAAAAGTCGGTAGCTAGGAAACAAAGTGAAGTAGTAAAGCTCTGTTCTAACACGAGGTGGTTAGGATGTTTTGGGGAATGGAGATGCCGCCTCTACTCTGTAAAATCATACCAGGAGGGTGAAAAACTAGATTTAAAAGCTAAGTACAGTTTCCTACCCGCCTGTAAAAGACATTTTGCTGGCATGTAGTCCAAACTGTCTTCAATGACTTCCAATGTGCTTTTAATTATGCATTCTTGATAGCTTGAATTTTAAACTTTTCTCAAGCTGGACAATGAATCTGTTTGAGCCTCAAGGAGCAATTGGGGAAGTTAATGGGTTCTGGCAAGAATGAAAAAATAGTGATTTATAAAAGAGAGGGAGAAAAATCCAATGAGCATCCCCAGTCAGGTTAGTTTTTTGCTGTTGTTTGCAGAAAAGTTTTTGCCCTGATGTTTTTTAGGTACTCCAGGAAAGAAAGGGAGAGTGTCTAAACCAAAATGGTTTCAGCTGTGAGTATCCTGTTGAAAGGTGACTGGGCACAGGGTAGAGGAGAAAAGTCCTTACAGATAAGTACCAAGTCACAGAAACAGACGTGTCCTGTAGAAACTGATGGTGCCAAGGGAGATGCAGCTTTACAGGTAGGCAAGCAAGCAACCGTGTTATCATGCCAGCATGTGCAGTGAGAAGCCCAGACGTGCACAGAAGCACTGGCAGCGTTGGGCACCATGCTGCCTGGTCTGTAAGCAGGTCTGATGTCTGCTCACCAGACCCAGGTCCCGAGAAAGCAATGGAAATGATGGAGAGGAGGTGAAGCCTGAATGAAGGCAAGAGGAGTGAAAACTAACTGATCTGAAAAAGCACTGCAAACGTGGGTTATAAAACAGTGACTGGGAAGCCTCTTTTTTACTGTGAGGCAATGATAACAGAGGGCAGATGCTAACACTGAAACGGTGACATTTGAGGGCTCTTCAATCTAGCACAGAGAGGTGTAACACGCAGCAGGGACTGTAATTCCAAGCCAACCAAATGTAAATACAAGATGAGGCTCATTGCTCGGGGGGTGCTGGCACACAGTGAAACAGGGGGGAGGGGTCTGCGGCTCTCCACCTCTTTGCGGCCAGACGAGCGGGTTTTCTGGGAGATAAGCCTGGGCTCAAGCGCAGCAGTGGCCGCGCTCGGTGGCCGCGCTCGGTGGCCGCTGTGCCTGGCAGAGCGCGGCTCCAGCTGCCGTTTGCCGCCTCTGCTGAGCGAAGCGAACGCCGCTCAGCCGCACCGCAGGCACTGTCCCGGGGCAGCGGGCGGAGCGGCCGCTCCCAAAGCGGCTGCGGGTTCTGCGTGGCTAAGGGCAGAGTATATCCTTTCACTACCCACTGTGAAATAGGCTTAGTCTGCGCTGGAGCAGCTGCAGGCAGTGGTCTCTGAGCGGAGGCCTGGGGCCAGGAGAAGCCATCGCGCTGTCTGCAGGGACGCGCCTGCTGCTTACACACGTCCACCTGGAGCCACCCTCTGTGAGATCCGTCCTGGGTGCTGCCTCCTGTCCTTGGCAGCTTCACGTTCTGTGAAAACAAAACGCTTGAGTCTCCACACTCCGCAAATGCTAAGAGCACCTCAAGTTGGGGCTGCTCAGAGCCCCATGTCTGACCCCTGGGCAGCCTTTCCTCCAGGCTCTGTGGCCCTTTCAGCACAAGCCTCTGCCTTGCTATCCTCTCTTCTCCCTGACCAGAAGTGTTCCCAAAGGTTGTCAGTAGTGTCAGTGCATGTTTCCCTCTATGGTCCTTTTTGGGATCCCCTCTGTTGTGTGTTCCCGAGGGCAGAGGCCTCCCTGTGCTCCCCCTGTCTATAACATGCTGCCTGTTCCCATTTCATCTCTGTGAAATGCCCTAAGCTCAGTTACTGCGCCGTGACCCACGCTGCTAACCTGCAGCCAGCTGCCCAGGCTGCCAGCGCCGTCACCAACGCGTGGCCGAAAGCCCTTCCTTGCCTCTGGCCGGCAGCGTGCACGGCAGGCAGGAGAAGCACCTGCGGGCGGTGGTGAAGTGGCCGTGCTTTCCCAGAAAGCAGCAACTCCGGCAGCCTGCCGCTCAGCCTTGTAAAGAGGTTTCGTTTAAAAGCGAGCAAACGATCCGGTGAAAGTCGCCCAGCAGCAGCTGCTGTCTCTGTGCTAAGCCCAGCCCTGCAGCCCATCATTCGCAGCTGTCTGTGTATTCTATCTATTACTTATAGCTGGTCAGAGCTCTCCATCCCACTCTGTGTTTCCTACTTGCTCTACCTTCCTAATTAATGTATTTGCTCTGAGTATTTTAATAAAACGAGCAAACAAAAATCGTCTGAAATAGCCTGTAGCCAGGGTGCTGCAGATGTGAGCTGTTTGCAAGGGCACAAGCCAGCCAGGGAGTGTGCCATGATGGGGGTTGGAGAAATGATGAGATGGGAAAGGAGATGGCATGCGTAATAAGTGAGGGACAGAACTCAGGAATCACAAGGCAGGGTTTCTCCTTGTGGCATGAACTGCAGTATTTTCACTGGCTTTGCCTGAACTACCATCCATGTAATGTCAGCTTGAGAGGTTGTCCCAGGTCCCAGTTAAGGCAGCTCTATCCTGGATGTGGGAGGTTGGCCCCCGGCTGGGTAGGGAGAGACAGGCACGGGAAAGCTGGCACTGTGCCATTCGAAGGGGAAGCTTTATAATGAAGAGACTGGTCATGCTTTTGGAGGAGCTTGGCTGGGGTGCAGATACTGCAGTTGATTGCAGGCTGTCAGCCATGACTGCCTGGTGAAGGTAGACTGTGACTTTGCAGTTGAAACCATGATGAAACCCTGGGGCATGGAGAGCCCTGCCGAG
Source organism: Pogoniulus pusillus (assembly GCF_015220805.1). NCBI lineage: Eukaryota > Metazoa > Chordata > Aves > Piciformes > Lybiidae > Pogoniulus > Pogoniulus pusillus. Next base: position 23,962,535 of record NC_087281.1, on the reverse strand, counting down.
ATGTGACACCAGCCAACATGAAATAAATGGATTGAACAAGCTGTGTGTGAAAAAGTCTCCCACGTGCCAATAAGCCTCGCTTCATTCTCTGCTCCTTTGCAGATTGCCTTCTCATGATCCAAGACTGCAGCCACCTTGCTGTGTCAGCTCCATGTTTTCTTCAGGAGGCTTGAATTTCCTTACATATGTGCAAGTTTAGCATTGCATTATAGCCTCAAGCAGACGTCAACCGTGCCTGTCCTACTTTAAATTCATTTTACCTGCCAACATGGCACAACATTCTGTGAGCCTTGGATGTCACTGAGCCCCTGCTTTACTGGGAGGTGTTTTGGTCTGTTATGAACTACACAGCCCCTTGTTGCCCTTAAAATCCAAAGATTCAGCATGCTTACTGTCACTGCCTTTCTGAAAAGAGCAGTTTCTTTAATTTCATATAGGGTCATTTAGGCAGCAGTCTCTCAGCCAAAAGCTTGCTTCTTTGTCATGTGTAGTTGATAATAAATACTTGTTCTGGATTTTCACAGAATCACAGAAACACCCAGATTGGAAAAGCTCCTCAGGATCACCAAGTCCAACCTAGAACCCTACCCTACAAGATTCACCTTAAACCATATCCCTAAGCACCACATCCAAACGACCCTTAAACACATCCAGGGTGGGTGACTCAACCACCTCCCTGGGCAGCTCATTCCAGTCCCTGACCACTCTCTTCATGATTTTTTTTTCCTAGTGTCCAATCTAAACCTTCCCAGCCTCAGCTTGTCCTGTCTTCAATTACCTGTGAGAAGAGACCAGCAGCAGCCCCTCCACAATGTCCCTTCAGGTAGTTGTAGACAACAGTGAGGTCTCCCCTCAGCCTCCTCTTCCTCATGCCTCTCTGTGGAGGGAACATAATCCACCAGATTTTTGGCTGAGTGGCTGTTTTCAGAGAAGATGGTACAGTGATCTTGCTACTCAGCAGGAAGGCCTGGTTCACATCCCCTGAGTGACTGCAAAGATGGCTCACTCCTTCCAGGAACCTCTGTGTCTGGAAAAGAGCGAAAGCCTTGTGGTGAAATGATGAGCGTTGCTATCTGATGGGGCATGTCTCTGGTCACAGAAAAACCTAGGTAGGCAGTGAATTGGGTATAAAATCTAGACAGAGAAAGTCCAGTGAATTTTCCTTTTTTGAGTGGTTCTCAACCCAGGATGCAAACTCTGAACCCTTAAAAAGGCCAATTGTGACTGCTTGTTTATAAAAATTAAGCAGCTGATCTTAAAGAGGAGGTTTAGGAGCAGTTTTGTTACTCTTACAGGGCCTGCACTAACTGAATCTATTGCATTATTTTACACTGGGTAAGTTTCAGGCTGTTTGTTTTTGTGTGGGCATTTGTGGTTCTTTGGTGTTTTGGTTTGTTTTGTTTTACAGGGCTGATAATATAACAATAGGATGCAAGCAACCTGTTAACACTGGCACTGGCCAAGGAGTCACCGAAGTATTTCACTTGTACCACAGCTGATATTTCTGTCATTTAGCATGCCAAACTGGGACGTTCAGTGTCTGGGACTCAGCTAACTCCCCGACAGAAAGACACTTGGGAGGGGCTGCAGCCTATTTCTGGGCTCCTTCCTTTAAAAAAAAAAAAAAAAATCTGATTAAATTAATTAAGTTTCAAAAACAATTTATGAGATGTCAGGAGAAAGGTAAAAAAGGCTTTGGGAGAACATGGCTTGGAACAACGGATTCCTGCCATCTTAGCTGTCTCACCTTCCTACTGGCTCAGCTGTATTTACATTTTGATGGATGAAACAATCATTCTGATGTGAAACAGCTCTGCAAATAACCAGAGCAAAATCCGTGCATCCCTTCACAATATCCTAACTCCATATTTTAGTAGAGGAAGATAAGAAACTTGAGACATCTGCACTTAAAAAAAGCAGCATAAAACCTGACAACAGGTGAATAAGCATTTGATAAGTGATGAGCAGTCTTCCCCCTGCTTGTGATCTAAATCTGCTCTAGTTTGAAGCCATTGCCCCTTGTCCTGTCAGTGCAGGTCCCCTTCAGCTACTGGAAGGCTGTTATTAGGTCTCTCCAGAGCCTCCTCTTCCCCAGGCTGAACAACCCCAGCTCACTCAGCCTGCCCTTATAGCAGAAGTGCTCCAACCCCTTGAACAATTCTGTGGCCCTCCTCTGCACCCTATCCATCAGGTCCATGTCCTTCCTGTATTGAGGGCTCCAGATCTGGACACAGTACTCCAGGTGAGGTCTCATCAAGGCAAAGTGGTCAAATCACCTCTTTGGATCTGCTGGCAATACTTCTTTTGATGTAGCCCAGGATGTCATTTGCCTTCTGGGCTGCAAGCTCACACTGTCTGCTTATGTCTAGCTTCTCACTCATCAGCACCCCAAGTCATTTTCCTCAGGGCTGCTTTCTGTCACCTCATCCCCCAGACTGTATTGATAGTGAGGTTTGTTCTGGCCTAGGTGCAGAACCCTGCACTTGTTCCTGTTGAGCCTCATGAGGTTCACCTGGGCTCAGCTCTCCTGCTTGTCCACGTCTGTTTGGCTGCCATCCCATCCCGCTGGCATATTGACAGGACCACTCAGCTTGGTGTCATCTGCAAACTTGCTGGTGGTGCACTCCATTCCACTGTCTGTATCATTGATAAAAACATCAAACAGCACAGGTCCCAGCACAGACCTCTGGGGGACACCACTTGTCACTGCTCTCCAGCTGGACTTGAAGCCATTGAGCACTACCTTCTGCATGCGACCATGCTGCCAGTTCCTTATGCACTGATCACTGCAAATGTGCACATGGGATGAATCCCACCATCTACCTCTTTCTATCCCACGATCAACACTGGCCAGCACCAGTGCTTCTAGGAAAGATGTCAGGGCTCAGAGGAGCCAGTGTGGAGTAAGCACATTGCTGACCTTTAACCCTCTGTCATGGGTATCCATTCCAGCTAAGCGGTTCAGTTAATGAGCAGCCAAAGCCAGTCCCTAGAGCAGGGTAACTCATAACCATTCTGACATGTGGTTATTATTTACAGTGTTCCTGGGCCTTGCTAACTGCCTTCGAAATTATAGGAGCTGTCCTGATGGTACAAGAATAACTTAAGCCAGCCAGAACTCACTCCACCTCCTGAGATGGAAACTCGTTGAACTCCCCAGGACAACTCTCAGAAGTAAGCAATATGAATGAGAAGAAAAATTGCATAACTTGATGCAATTTGCAATGGCTCTGTGCCTTCTAGGTACCCGGGCTCCTTCTGAGCACTGCAAAGCTCGTGAGTGGTGCTAGAATGTGTGTTAGGCCACTGCAGTTTCCCCACCCTTTAACTTCTTTCCCTCCACCACTTCTGTGGTGATGAGGCAGGTGTTTCCCAGATGCCCCCTGTGAGACCACTGGCACACTCATATTAATGACCCCCTTAGTCTTCTTTGTGAGGCAATGTATCTTGGGACTTGCAGGGTCTTGCCAGACTGGAGTTGGCCCACAGTCGTTTCAGCTGTGTTATCTCCTATGTGATGGGCAAGCGGACCAGTGGCTGGTGCTGTGTGCTGGCTGGTGGAAAGGTGCTGGGAACTCAGCAGTGTGCTTTCCCAGACCCTTTTACACCCTGCCCACAGTGACATTCTCCCCTTTCAACATTACTACAGATCACTTGCAGTCTCATAAAGCCCACAAGTCAGAGAGGGGCTCCAGTCTGCCTTGTTTTCATAATCCTGGGCTTTCTCCTGTAGTGGGAATCCCTCTTTGCTGAGGCACTTGTGAGGTGTCTCCCTCAGCTTCTTCAAGTCCTTCTTGTCCACCAGGCATCTGCATCACTTTTATCTCATTATACATGTTCCTTATCTCATTACACATCCTTCTTGTATATTTGTACATCTTCCCTTCTAGATTGTTAAAACACAGGCACATGGTAGCAAAGAAAGGCTGCTGACCAGTGGGGCAGCCTTGCCAGGGAAGAAGGTAAATAGAGAAATAATTGTTGAATGAAAACGTTTCTGGGGAGATTTAACATTAATGAACAGTTTTCATAGTTATTAACAATCTTTGCCTGGGTATCAAAATGAATATTGATTATTAACTTTGCATAATTTGTGACAGATCTGAGAAGCAGGCTAGGGCAAGGCCTCAGTACAAACTTGAGAGCCTTCAGAAAGCACTCTCCTCTTCCCTTGACCTCCAACTCTCTAACCCGTGTGGGATGAGCGGGGTAGCACTGGGAATGCTAGCAAGGATTGCACAACACGCTGTGTTAGAATTGAGGCTTCGCTGACAGACGCTGTACATCCGAACAAAGTGCTGTGCTGGCTCTGATTGAAAGTCCACCTAGTTCATCCTCCTGCCTTTGACAAAAGCTAAAGCATAAAAACTGGGCCTCAACAGAGGGATCTTTTCCCTTGTGGGGCATCTTAACATTTGACAGCTGGCACTGCAGATATGCCCAGGATGGAGCTTTGGCTGGATCATTGTATCTGACAGTGAGAGGCTCCTCATTGTCTGCTTTCTCGTTGAGGCCACTAAGATAGCTGTTTTCCACAACATCCTGCAGCAATGAACTTCATGGGGTGGTCATGTACTGTGTGAAAGGGGCGACCATAGCTGGGTTGACAGAGAGGCCAAGTGAATGCACACGGTGCAAAATGCCCCCTAGCCACTCCTTTATCAACGCACAGAGAACTGAGGACTGCAAATCTTTCTGTCAGTGTTTGTGTAGAAATCCTACAGCTATACCATACAGAAGATACTGAGGAAGTCCAAGTTTGAAATGGGTTGTTGGTTAATGCTCCACGAGGGACATCTTGGTGAGAATTCTGCCAAGTAATTCTAGCTGTGATGCTGTGGAAGCTTTGTGTCACCAATGTTTCTGTGATACATGTGGTGCAAGTTATTAGGAAGCCATGAAAGAGCTCAGAAAGGAGAAATCAAAGCACAAAATGCTCCGTGACGCCAGAACACCCTTTAGATATCAGTTTGCAAACCACGGTGTAAGTTTATGCCCACAATTCAATTGACCTCCTGAAAGCAAAGGGAAACAGGAATAGAAGAGCAGGCGTCTGTGGTTCCCTTTTCCCTCCAGAGAAATCTATTCTCGCTCAAGCTCTGCCCTATTTCACTGGCATCTGCTCAAAATACCCAAAAAAGTAATTCTAGCGTAGGTGTGCAGGGAAGGGGGCCTGTGAGACATGCTTGGCAGTTTTGAGAGCAACCACGTAGCTCCCAAATCTAAAAAGGTAAGCTGACACCTATCCCAAACCCCACACAAACCAAACCAAAGAGATGGCTTAAGAAAGCAGTCTGTTCCAGAAGGCTGCGCTGTCGCAGCAGGAAGTGTCTGGAGCAAACACCAGCTGGTCGCAGCTGAGAAAAGAACCTGCATGTTATCTGTTCCCAAACCTTGCAATCAAATGTTGAGCCCTTTGGCTTGGCAGAACTAGCTAGCTTCTTTTCTTTAGATGTGGTCTGGCCACAGAAGAGTGTCAGAACAAGCTGAGGAAGCATGAGGTGTGTCCAGTCCCATGGGTGAGGCAAACTGCTGTGCTTGAGGGCTGTTGCAGGAAGGCAAAGTCAGTTGCCTACACCATGAAGAACTCTCAGGAGTAAGCACATGTTTGTTTCTCCTCACTCCAGTGGCTGGTGGTATGAAATGCTGCTCTTTTGAAGAGAAATCATACCTGGGAGCCATTCACCAGTACCTTTTGCCAAGCAACAATTACCTGCTGCATAAGCTGTGGCTGTACCACAATTATACAACCCTGCTCCTTCACTGGGTTTACTGTGTTAGTACCCAGATGTGCAAAGTCTAAGTAACAACATTAGTGGGAAGAAAGGCAAGTTCTAGGATTAAATTGCTCTCCAGGATTAAATTGCTCTCCAGGAGTTGATACTAAATAAAGAAAAGTAACCATGAAGAAGGTAAAGCTGGAGCCCACCAGCCCTGATACCTGATTCAGCTCATGTTCTCCCATCCACAGACCCTATTCTGTTCCTGTTGCACATTGGTGTCTCAGGAGCCAGGCTAGAGAAGAAGGAGTAGGGCTGCTCAAATGTGCTAAGGGCCAGATGGAAAGCCAGAGATCTGTTTTTAACCCACTTGCTTGGGATGCCTCCAGGAGATGAAGGTCCTTGGATATCACCCTCTTACTTCTGAGGTTCCTGCAGGCAGGAATGCTAACACCCTGATGCTGTCAGGCTCCCAACCCTCAGGAGATTCTCTGAGATACTCTCTAGATTGCAGAGGGAGAGGAAAAGGTCAAGTGGAGGAAGACAGCTTGGGGGTGGCTAGTTTTCATGGTCACAGAAGTATTCTGTGATGCCAAAAAGACTATGGCTTGGGAAGGTAGAGTGAAGAGGATGTGCTGACAGCTCAGCCAAACTGATAGACGGTCACAATGTGCAGTAAAAAGCCACTGTCAACTCCCTAAATTAAGTTGTCAGCAGGTTTGGGCCATCAGTGCAGCAAGAGGTATGTGCTTTTCAGCAGTACATCCTTGACATTTTGAACTCGGTGTGTCCTGAAACATCAAGGCCACTGCAGAGCTGGGCTCTGGCACAGGACAACATAGCTCAGCTTCCATGGACCTGAAGTCCCAAATTTCACATCTGCTTTATGATAGGATGCAAGTTTGGCCATGCCTCCTTCTAGAAAGAACTCAGGGAAACTAGGGAGAAGAAACACAGTGAGACCTGAAAATGGAGAGCCAAGGGGGCCTTCAGTAGAGCCCATTTTCCCTCTTGGAGCACGGAGATTGGCAAGGGCACAGCAGGGCGAGAAGCAAGCATGGTGGAAGGCAGATGGTTGCAGAGGTATCTCATTGGCTTTGCTCTCTGTGTACATGAGTTCACATTCACATTTGCATAAATCTCTACCCAGACAGAAGCTGAACTGGAATCAAGATAATATGAAGTAACAGAGTGGGATTTCCCATTGGCACATCTGATCTGAGCTTCGCCCTGTGGATGCTACTCACATAAACCTCACAATCTTTCTGTCACCCTTTTCCACTGTTCCCTGTCTCCCTGCAGCCAAACCCTCTTTTGTAAAGCCTCTGTTTGCTGGCACCAATGCAGCATCCAGTTCTCCCACGTGGGAACACTGGCCTGGTTTGGTACTCCCCAAGGCATCACCTGCAGTACATGCTAGTCAGAGGACGTTGAGTAAGAGCCCTGTCAGTGCCTAGGAGGAACTGCTGGCTGCATCCTCACTCCCTTAAAATGAGATGTGCCAAGAGGCTTGTAGCTGATCAGCTCAGAAGGCACTTTTCTGATGCAATTAAGATAGAGATAAATTCAGACATATCTTGCCAATCTTCTGGGACATATGTTGCTAATTAAAAGTCAGCCTGCACATTTAGGATCAAGGACAGGGAGATTTACCCTGGTAAGATCATCCACTCCAACCTAGCACCCAGCCCTAGCCAGTCAACCAGACCATGTTCTTGTGATACTGTTGTCTGGATCTACAGAATGTGGTTGTAGCTGGCTGTAAGTGAGAAGATTCCCTTGTACTCTTTTGATTCACACTGCACTCTTGCACTAATATAAAAGCTTACAAAATCAGAAAGGCAGCACCAGTTGATTGGATAGGGCTGGGTGCTAGGTCGGACTGGATGATCTTGGAGATCTCTTCCAACCTGGTTGATTCTATGATTCTATGACTGTCCCACAGGTCAGGCGCAGGAGTGTTTGGCTTTGCACTTGCATCAGCTGGATTTGAAGCATGATGTTGGGAAAGCCACCTCACTTGTGCACACATCGTACAGGGCAGGGAGCACAGAGCGCTTTCTCCAGTGGGACCCTGCCTGAAGCAGTGAGACTTTCAGTCAGGCACCGAGGCGTGCTCCCAGCATGGCGCAGGGCAAGTCCCTAGTCTCTCTCACCCTTAAGACATCTGTGCCAGTCATCTGATTTAACTTCTTTTTTTCTCCAAATGTGAATTAAATTTTAACTGAGCATCATTTTCTCTGCAGCTGATGAACATTTCTGCAGGAAGTTCTGTGACATTAGCAAGGGAGCAGAGTTCATGCCCTGACAGTTATTAAAAGAAAGACAGATTCACTTTTGGGTTGAGGAGAGAACATGTGCTCTAGAGTTGTCTGTCAAATCCAGAAACAGTGGCACACAACTGAAAAGACAGCTGGAACAAAGGATTTTACAGTGAGACTTTTACAGCTATGGCATTTTGGGATCATTTGATCTGGGTCCAGTTCCCGGTCACAGCTTTGCACCGTGAGGCTTTAGAGATCCTTAGCTGCATAAAGAGAACAATACTCCATCCTCTCTTCATGGGAAGGCTGTGAACAAATGGGAATCTATCTAACAGGCCAGTGCAGCCTCCAGCAGAAGGAGCCACAAGCACATGGTGAGACCACATACCTATCTTGATAGTTTTCTGTGTGATCTCAAGAGAATAAAACCTCTTCTCCAAATCATGTGAAATTGCAAGCTTAGGAAAGCAGAAAACCCAGGGGCAAATAACCTCTTTGAAAATGGGACATGAGTTATTGTGTACAGTCAATATTTGGTATGTATTTATTTGTATTTCCCTCTCCCACCTTCTCTCATACTTCAAATCAATTCAGAAACAAGCTAAAGATGTGTTTCACACCAATTCCTTCAGGTTTATGATCAAGTAACTTTTTGCCTCCTTCATCTGTTGAAGGAAGCTGATTGCCAGGAACTGCCAAAAGAGCAGATTAATGTCTGCTGAAAGTTGCCAATTCCTCGGACTGATTGAATGCCAGGGAGTACCCCTGACAGCTACCCCACAGCTATCTGTGATGACCACCCAACTGTTACCCCACTCCAGCCTTCAGATTTACGTTCTGTCATGGCTCACAGCTGTGAGCAGGACTTGAACCGGGCCAGCCTGCTGTGGTTGGAAAGATTAGCCTTCATTTCTAGGGGCTGCCACCTTGCTTTTCCAAAAAATCTGGGCATTTCGAAGAGTGAATAAACCCACACAGTTAAGTATTCGAGCAGATGGGTCCCAAAGCAGTGGATCTACCCTAAGCATGCAAACAGCTCCGTGGAAGGGCATCAAGAAACACAGTTGTGCCTTAGATATTTCAGAGGACTCTTTACTATTGTTTGGAAGGCCAGCGTGTCCAGCTGTTCTGCAGCTGCTCCAAATACCCAAGAAGATTTGCTGCATCACAATTTGGCTGTTGGGAGGAAGACAGAATCCTTCATCAGATCACTCCTTAGCCTTGGGACTATCCTCCAGAATACTGTATGTTAATGATGATTCTTCAACTCTGAAAGATCCGACTGTCACTTGCCAATTGCTGTCAGTGTACACAACTGATCTGAGACTTACAGTAAAGCTCCCTTGATGATGGCAGGCTGATGACTCTTAAAATTCCAGGAAATGGGTGCAAAAGTTAGGTGTTGTGGGTTTGTTTGTTTTTTTTAATACTTCCCAGGTGGTTGTATTCAGTCCTGGGTCATGTAACTATAGGAAGAGATCTGGAATCAGCACTGGAGCATCACCTGCTATTTCACCTCTAAGCCCAGGCACACCACCATCCCCGACGAATCCTCAGAAAACCAAGAGACTCCTACAAGCCCTCAGACTCCAGCAATGCCCTGCTTAAGCAGCTTTCCAAAGCATGGCCAGTGTTTTCATGCCTTTGTCACACAGGTCTCCTGAAGGCTGGGTGATGCGCTCTGAGATGCTCAGCCTGGGACAGCAGTGTAGGGACACAGTATAGCCTGGGGACGCCACACCACCATCACCTCATAGAGCTGCAACGTGGTCTCACGGCCTCGGAGCCTCTTCTCACTAACAGCCAGAGGCTTGCTCACCAGACAGTCTGGCATATTGATTTTACCTGGTTTCAAATTCCAGTCCACATTAATGCTCTCACACTGCTGTGCACCCAACCCAATACATCTACAGGTTGCTGGGGCATTCTGGTGCCCTTGCCCTTCTCAGTTTGCCAGGTCTTTCTCTCCCTGCCTTCATCTCTAAGCTCTCTTTTTTTTTTGTTTGGCCGGGAGCAGACTCTTGGAGTCACTGCCAAGCTCGGCATAGGGCTTGCAGTTTCCCCTTTTCCTGCTGCAGGGCTCTGCCAAGCTCTAGAGTCACTGCCGGAGGAAAGGGTGATCCTCTGTAGTCATTCCCCTCCACCCAAGTGCTGGGAGCTGCTTTAGCTCTTTCTCTGCTTTTATCCCTCACAGGAAAATTAACCACTAATGAGAACCATTTGGCTTGCAAGTTCTCACTGCTCTTTCATATCAAGGTTGCTTGAAACTACTCCACTAGCTCGGAGACATGGAAAGTGCTTGCTGTATAATGTGTGCTCCTCAGATCCAAAAGCTTTAGACTTCACAGCCAGCCCAGACTCCTATTTTCCCTCTGGTCCAAACAGAGAGGCTATTGGCCTGTGTGTGGAAATGCTGCAGCTGCTTGGGACTCTCCTCAACATTTTCTCACACCATCGGGGCTTTGCCAGCACCTAAATTCATGAAGTTTCTTCCACTCCCTGGAGCTCCAGGGTGCATCTCCCATTTCTGAGCTTTCTGCCCTGAGCAGAGATTCCTAAAATTCCTTAAATTAAGAATTTGGTTAAGTAATTGCAACACATAATATCTGAGTTGTAGTGTCTGTCATTCCTAAGGATCCCTGCAGACATCCCAGATGCACTGGGCTACAAAAGTGCAGCCGTTTCAGAGCAGTGTGTCCCTAGCTGGGAGCCTCTCGCTGTCTAGTGGTGCTCACGAGCTTGCTGTTTGCTTCCCGGAGCCGAGGCTGTGTCCCCACAGCACTGAGCAGAACAGAGGCACTGTTATAACCCTGTCAGAGCTGGGGGAAAGCTGGGACCATTTGGTTGGAGCTGAACAATTGCATGGTGTATACAGGATGACTTAGATGCTGCGGTCCCGAGTGGGACCTGTGCATGAAGTCAGACATTTGCAGTGGGCAAGACCACGAGAACTGTATGTGTTGGACCAACCATGGATAGCTCCAGGACCATGAAGCAGGTTGCTGGGGAAGCCTGGAGCCTTGCCTAGTGGGAACAAGGGTGGCTAGGTGGGCAGCACCAAGCACTGTTCTCACCAAGGGAGCTGCATGAGCACACTCTGGCACTTGGGCAAGGGACAGAGAAACTTCATTTTCCTTCTAAGAGTGTATACAGGGTGGGGTCTTGGCCTTTCAGAAATGCTGGTGGGGAAAGGCATGCTTCATGCCTCCTCTGCTCTGCAGGGCCAGGGAATGTGCGGGGTCCCCTCAGTCCAGGGTTACCATGCATGAGAATGCTCTTCAGGTTGCTCCCCTGAGGATCAAACCCAAAGATGTGGGAGGATTCACAATAATGACCCTGTGCATGTGCACTCTGGGGAATTACTAGGAGTAGCATCAGGCCTGGTAAATACTCCTCTGTGTGTCTGGGCCCTGTGACCATTCCTTTAGGATCACAACTGGGACCTTCAGGGAAGAATACAGGCACAGATTGTTCCTTCAATGCCTGAAGGCCCTTCCATACTGCAGGGAGGCCTCTCTGGACAACGGGTGAATCATTTTGACCCAAGATACAGCCAAAATGAGAAGAACTTCGAAGATCTTGTGCTGCCTCAGCAGGGCCCTACTTCCCTCTTCTCCTTGCAGCCAAAACTCTTGGCACCATTGACAATCCGAGCTTCCCTTAATGGCTAATGGCTATCTTACCTCCCACGGGCCCTGTAAGGACTAATGAGTTAACTGCTTTGGAAATGTTTAAGGGATTAATAATAATAGGAGTGGCAAAAATGTTTTGCAAAGCAGCCTGTCAGATTCGGTCTCACTCTTTTCCCTGAACAGCACTCACGATGGAGTTGTGCTCTCCTCTGGCTGCAGCCATGGCACTGCTCTGCCGCCTGCGCTCTGCGAGCAGCTGGGCAGCGCTGCTGGCGCAGACCGCCGGAGGATGCTGATTCTCACCTCTTGCTTAACTTGACTTGCTCCTAGGTTATGTTGCTGTGTGAGGGCTGTGTGTTGTTAGGTAACCCTGAGGCACCTTGGTGGAAGTGGTGGCTGTGCCTCCAGAGGAGCTGGGCACCTCATGGGGCCCTGTGAAGTTTTAAAGCTCAGACAATGCTCTAGGGCTGCATCCAGCTTGTGTAGTACCTTGTCTGCCTCCCCCACTGTGAAACCATATGTTGCTGTGGTGACGCCGGGATGTCATCGTTGTTTCCACAGCAATGCACCGTGATGTCATAAGGAGAGGATTAGGACGACTTTGTGGCCAGATCAGGCAGAGCAACTGCTGTCTTCAATTACAGCAGCAAGCAACAGCGCATCCAGGGACGTGGTCACTTCTTTCTCTGGCTAAACTCCTTCCCGTCCTTGCTCACCTCCCATTTCCACTGCCATCAGATCTCTGACAGGAAGGTCCCCGTGGCAGAACAAAGGCCAGCAGGTGACATCCTTTCTCTTGTTGACCCAGGCAGGGTTGTTGCAGGAAGGATGCAGAGCCAAGCCCTGCCGGCAGTGAGGAGGAGACAGGGAGTAGGTGCTGGTACCAATTAGTAGCCTGAACGGGGTTATTACAGGACAAGCTCTGTTTAACTTAACTGCTAACAGACTGGCTCTGTCAGTTGGAAGAAATCACAGGCAAACAGACCTAATGGGGGCCTGGAGGAGTGGGGGCAGGGAGCATGGTGGCTTTTTTTTCTCTCATGAACAGCGCATTTTGTAAGATACAAATGTAATTGTCCATCGAAACACATGTACACAGGGTGGGGAGGAGGGCAGGAGACAGCCAATGTCACTGATCAGCTCAAATCTGAGGAGCAATCTGTGTCCTGAAGAGCCCAGACCTCAGCATATCTGTTCCAGGAGCTTTGTTCATCGACAGAGAACAATGGCAAGGCTTTCACATGCTGCTGCACAGCTCAGGCTACTCCAGCATCACCACCAACCAGACCTGCATGCAGGGGAAAGCATCTGTACCTTCCCCTTTCCTGCAACCCTGGCACTGCCACAGGCTGTGCACAGTGCACTCTGCTCTTCTGTTGAGCCCCTGGGTCCATTTCTGACCTCACAGTGCCGTACTGTCCAAGCTACAAGCTTAAAGCAGCCAAGCCTGACTCCAGCTGTGATTTGAGGCATGACAGGGACTTACAATTCTCATGGAGAACTTGCATGAGTAGAAAATGGACTGAAAATCCTACATGCAGGTGGAGATGCTGTCTGCAGATTTGGCCAGCCCGGATTGGCCTTCTCCTGAATGCAGGATAGAGAAGAATAGATTGAGGACCATTATTTCCTTGAGCACAGGACTCTGACACAGCCTGGAGATCCATGGAGATTCCTACAGAGGTTAGGTAGCTCTGATGTGACCTCTGAATCCACAGGTCTCTTCTGAACCAGGAGCCCTGCAATCTGTTTCTACAAGGGGAGGCATGCCACTGACATGTCGAATGGATGGTTGGGTGGGGTTCTGGAAAACCCATGGCTGTTACCTCAGCAGCACTGCTCACTGCACCAGGATGTACTGGCTTAGCTATGGGAACACTTTAAAGATAAAGAAGAGCTCTCTCTTCCTGGATTCTAGATGTTGACCTCTGGGAAGCTGGATAGGGAGGAGGAAAGCAAGTTAGACATGTTGTGTGTGCAGACATTTTGAGTCACATGCCTTAACAAAACCTTGACAGTTCCTCCTGCCCAGACTGGAGCAGCTTTTTGGTCCATGGCATCTCATGACAGCATCAGGTGCGGAAAAGTGAGGGGTGGGTGAGTAAGAAAGCCCCTTCCTAGTGGGAGGTAGCAGGGGCAGCCTGTCAAACAATGAGCACAGACTTCACCTTCTGCATTGTGAATTTGGCCTCCAGGAGAGAGATCAGAGCTCCCAGCCCCTCCTCATTCCTCAGCATTCAGCTGGAGTTGGGCCCTGACTGCTTCCCTCGGAGGGCAAGATGCTGCTGATCAGCTACATGCTCACAGTAGCTTAGGACAGGAATTAACAATGGCACTTGTGCTCTTTCAGACACCGCTGACCCCCTACCCTATGCTACTTAGTTACTGCTTCTAAGTAGGCATTTGACATGGCTTGTTTTTTGTTCAGTGTCAGCCTGGTATTTCTCGTGGAAGGTGGCAGAAGAGATGAGGCCACTGCAGTGAATTAATTTAGTAAAGATTAAACATTTGCAATTTAATAAAACTACAGCAATGGAAAGAAAAGGGCTCTGGCAAAGCTGGAATAAGGGCACAGCAGGGACTGCAGAGCAGTAGCAAGGTGCAGGGCAGAGATGGAAGCCAGGACTAGGCCAGTGGGGAGGCTGCAAGGCAGGTGTGAAGGTGACAGTAAAACTGTGCAGTCCTGGATGGCACTGGCATTGTGAAACCGTGGCTTACAATGCTACACCAAACACTTCTCCACAAGCAAAGAACTGGTTACTTCAACAGAGCACACATGGGCTCCTCCTCAGCAGCGTCCCTTTGCGTGGCTTGGCCTTTTAACGTGTGCCAGAGGGAGTGAGTACAAGCAGCACGCACACACTGAATGGGACACAACAGAGTAACAATACCCAGAGAACGCTGGAAGGGCCACAGAATTCATTGAAGATGCCCCAGCTCCCCCTTAACCTTTGTGCCAGGAGCTATTATTATGGTTGTTAATAATGCCTGCTAATAATCAGTGGCGTAACTCCAGGTCCCTGTAGACCAGACTAACGGCATTGGACTGGAGCAATGTAATCAGTACCAGAGCTCAGCTTAGACTTCCAGGCTCGCTCTTTTTGACACTGTGTATCACAGATAGAAAAGAAAAAGCACCAAAGATAGGCAGGTACTGATAAGTGCATCTTTCTGCACCTCCTGTTGCTGGAGTTCAGAGCATCCTGCAAGAAACCAGGCAGTAAAGGACCCTGTGGAATCATGCAGGCTTTGCCCCTGCACCCAGTGTAGTGCTGGTTGAGCCAGTGAAATATACGTGGCTAAGAACATGCTGTAGAGGGGAGAGAAGGAGCTTTTCCCTGCCAACCTGTGTGAATAATGTCCATAAAGTAAAGCAGACAGAGCCTCTGGACAGGAAGATGCTTTCATCCTGTTTTTTAACCATCCCTCTGTGATGTTCCAACTCTCTGCTTCCCTTTTGGACACATCTTCCCTGTGTGGATGCGGGAGCCTGGAAGAGCTGCTGACTGAGGTGGGATGGATCCAAATATTTCAGCACAGATATGCTCTTTTAAACAGGAAACTGGTCTAGCACTGTGTGTTGGTAGTCCTGATGGGGCAGACATGGGCTTATCCATGCCCAGACATGTTTGCCTTCCCCCCACCCTGCTTCTGTGCTGGGGAAGTAACCTTGGGAGGGGAGGGCGAAAGGCCTGGCTGTGCCTCATATGGTGAGGCCTGGCAAAGTGCCATTCTGATTGGCTAATCGATGCCCTCTGCCCCTCTAGTCTCAGGCTGGATACTGGTAAAAGGGATGAGCAGGTAGCACAGGGCTGCTGCTGCCTCATTTTGCAGCCCGAATTTGCCTGCAGAGCTTACCAGGAACAGGCTCCAAATGCCTGCACGCAGCTGCCTTGCATAGCCCCCAGCATGACACTGTGCTGAGACTGTGCACACCTCAAGACACCCTGCCTGCCCCTGAAAGGCTTCCTGCTAAGACTACAAGTCCTGGAGACACACAGATTGTCCAGAGGAGCTGGGGACGAAGTCAGGGATTGTCTGCCCCCTTTCCAGAAGCCTGGGAAGAATCAAGTCTCAGTGGCCAATGGGACAGACTCCCACCTGCTTTGGGTACTGCCTGTTGTGAGTCAATACTTAAAAGCCTCTTCCAGTACAATATTCACGTTTGCCACTTGCAGAAATAAGTGCTCGAGTTCTGCCTGTGCCCTGCCTGTATACATTTCCAACCTGTGCACTGTTTTGAACCTGTGAATAAGTTTCTGGTGAGTTTTAATGTTAATAAACAGTTTTCATAGTTATTAACAATCATTGCCTGGGTAGAAAAATTAATGTAGATTATTCATTTTGCATAATCCTTCATACACTGTGATACTCACATGATAGGGCATGGCCCTCCATGTGAACAGTTTGGACTCCTTGACATGGCAAAGTCAGTCTCTGGACTGGGGCTTCCTCCCTCTACACACTCATCTGGGAGTGGACTGAGAGAGAAGAAAGGGGTTAAAGTCAGTGTGGCCCTGATGATCCATCTGCCACCTTATCTCATGTGACAGGAGTCACTGGGACCTGCTGGAGGAACCTCTGGTTAGGATTTCTGCGCAGTTCAGGAGGTGGCATAGCACTGTGCATCAGCTGGGAGGGGCTGCTGAAAAGGGGGCCTCTCCCTTTCTTAAAGGAGATGGTTCTCACAAATCCTTCCCTGCACCAAGTAAGTGCCCTCTTCCCAGGGAGCCTTCTCCACCAGGGAAGGACCCTCACAGAGCACCAGCCCACCCAACCACCTCAGCTCCAGTCCTGGGAGCATTGGGCATTGGGTTGATGCCTCACCAGAGATGCCTCTCAGGGGACCAAAAGGGTCTTTCTGTGAAGGCTGGCAACCAGAGAGGCCAATTAGCACCAATTACAGCAGCGGGTTTTGAGCAATAGAAGCACTCAGACTTGAGGAACTGGTCCAAGCTCTTCAACTCATTTCACACAGGTAACAGCAATCAGATGGTAACAGCCGTGGGCCACTAGAAGGTGACCTCGAGGTGAAAGGCTCCATGGGTTACTGAGCTACCAGCCTGACACATCTCTGCAGCACTTTGAATCAGAAGATGATATTGAAGCTCTCTGAGAAAGCCCCTGCTGGCTGGTGCTCAGCGTTGTGCATGTCCCAGCAGACATCTGGGAAGTCAGATGAAAAGCCTTCATGGCTACTAAGCACTGAGACCTCACCATTAGTGTTATGTGACTAGGCAGGAATTCACTGACTGCTTTCTTGAGCTGTGCCTGCTCACAGCAGACATCAGTTCTCATTCTTCTCCTGCTTGATTATGTGTATGGATGTGTGCTCATCTCACTCCAGCCGCTGAACTGGCCATTAGTTTCTGCTGGCATTCTGTGGCACGTCGGAAGGGCCTGAGTGGGAAGTATCATCCCATCCCTGCTCTCATTTCTGTCACATCTAAATGGATTGCATCCCACAGCACAACAATCCAGTCAGCTCATTTATCCCACCCAGGCTGGGTAATTCTATTTCAGGTCTCTTGAGGCATCACTTTCAGTCACATGTTTTTTTAATCTTCATCCTCACAGAACCCAAGAGATTTTTTCTGGACATTTGTGCCCTCTCTCCCCATCACAATCAGTTTACCTGGGGGAGGGCTAGATGGCAAAGGCTAACGGCCCTTGTTTCTGAAGCAGCACTTTCCACCACATGGTACATTATAGGTTATGTGATGTGCAAAGAGTTTCTTTGCCCTAGTCCCCTCCTGTGTGTCTGCATTTCTGCCTGTGTTACAATTCTGGTACTCATCAGGAACTTAGGGCTTGCTTCATTCATCTGCCTTCTTCAGCAGAGGACTCACCCTGGCTCCTCTAGGGAGCACAGCTTTCCCATGGCACTAGCAATAACACTGCTGCAACCACCAAGCCTGAGGTGCTAAGAAGCAGCTAAGGCTTACAGAAAGGGGCAATTTCTTTTGATCACATGACATAATTGGAAAAAAATTGGGAAACCTCTCAGGCATAAAAGTCTCCTCAAGTCTGAGCCACTAACATGCTCTTACAAGTCACTGGCTAAGAACAAATGGTTTAAGTTTAGTTTGGTTGTGGTAATCAGCAGAGCACCTTGAGAAAAAGGTGTTTAGCACCTGTGACAGGGTAAGGGGTGAGGAGTGAGGTGTAAGCACTAGTGTGTCAGAAACCAGCATAGTTACTAAGTCCATAAGGTTTACCACTCAGAGGCACTATGAATTCTAGATCCAAGCACCTCCCTTGAAAGCATTTTGTAAACCTCCCTGGGATCAGGTTAGGAAGTCAGTGGCTGAATAGTAATTTCTGTGGAGGAAGCCAGTAAGGTGTTTCTGTCCCTCTACCAGATGCCAACGTGAGCACAGCTGGGGCTGTACTGCTTGCTCAGCAGCACAGCTTCCAGGATGTTTGGCGTGATGAGGAAACATCACACTGGGAAATGGGATGTATATGTAAATATATGACCATATATACATATATGTACACATGTGTTCTTCTGCATGGAATGGTTCATGTCCAAACCCTAGATAGCAGCTACTTCCTACATCAAAGGCACCTCTCCTTTCAAGCCTCTATCACTCCCTGCCTCTCCTGGCTCTTGTACCACTGCTCCCAGAGGCACATGTGCTGGAGACACTGAGGGGAGGACAGCAATTTCATCCTGCAGCCTAAAAAAAAGGTGATTCTGAGGGACTGCAAAACCCAGGCACACTGGGCTGAAGGCCATCATCACTCCCCGGGGTCATCTGGCTCCTTTGTAAAGAGAAAGAGGAATAAGGAAAAGGAGTAGATTTAAGCAACCTCCAAGAGTAATCCTAGAAGGATTTTCTAGATGACCAGCAGACACTTACAAGGCTTTTAGCCTTTGCCTTTTGCTTCTCCTTTCTAACCATAAGGGACTGTCCCTCCAAAATAACCCTGAGAGGGTGGAGATGGCTCTGGGACCAGTGTCCCACGTGTTAACCATTTCTTTCCTGGGAGAAGAAGCCTCAAGGTGTATCTACAACATTACAGTGCTGCAGGAGGTCACCAGGAGAAAATGTTACTTAAGTGCTATGCAAGTGTCAGGGCTTAGGAGTGGGACAGTCATTTATATATTGTTTTAATTCAGTAATTTCATTCTACTTTCTAGCAGGCCTCTTAGTTTTTGGGGGGAGAGGGGGCAGGAGGGCCATGATCATCCAGGTGAATAAGTACTACTGAGCTATTGTACACTTGAAGAGAAAGAAAGTTAGAGAGGAGAGGCAGGTCTGGGGAACTCAGTGGTACAGGATAGGAGGAGGTGACAGAGAAGAGGATCAGAAGTCACTCACTGGCCTTTAAATACTACTCATCCGAACAGCATTCCCTGTGCTGGATGTGCAGCCTCTCCATGCTTGGGAGTGTCAAATGAGTTCCCTCTCACAGAACATGACAGACTTTTTGCCTAGTGATAGCTGAATGTTTTATGCTGCTGCTTACCCAGCAGCTCTGCAGATTCCCATGGCAGCTCTGAAAAGGCTGACAGAAGGGGCCAAGGTGTCTTGTTACGACTGGGAACTTGGAGAAGTAACACAGAACAATAATATAGAATCATAGAATCACACAGGTTGGAAGAGACCTCCAAGCTCAGCCAGTCCAACCTAGCACCCAGCCCTAGCCAGTCAACCAGACCATGGCACTAAGTGCCTCAGCCAGTCTTTTTTTGAACACCTCCAGGGTCAGTGACTCCACCACCTCCCTGGGCAGCCCATTCCAATGCCAATCACTCTCTCTGCCAACAACTTCCTCCTAACATCCAGCCTAGACCTCCCCTGGCACAGCTTGAGACTGTGTGCCCTTGTTCTGTTGCTGCTTGCCTGGCAGCAGAGCCCAACCCCACCTGGCTACAGCCTCCCTTCAGGTAGTTGTAGACAGCAATGAGCTCTGCCCTGAGCCTCCTCTGCTGCAGGCTGCACCCCCCCAGCTCCCTCAGCCTCTCCTCACAGGGCTGTGCTCCAGGCCCCTGGCCAGCTTTGTCGCCCTTCTCTGGACACCTTCCAGTATCTCATCATCTCACTTGAATTAAGGAGCCCAAAACTGGACACAGAGGCCACCTAGTTTAACCCCTTTGCAGTTAGCAAGGACATCTTTAACTACATCAGGTTGCTCAGAGCCCTGTTCAACTTAACCTTAAATGTTTCCAGGGATAAGGCATCTATCACCTCTTTGGGCAACTTATTTAACTGTATCACCACCCACATGGTAAAAAACTTATTCCTTACAGTCAGGCTAAATCGACCCACATTTAGTTTAAAATTATTAGCCCTTGTCCTGTTGCAACAGGCTTGACTAAAAAGATTGTCCTCATCTTTCTTATAGGCCCCTTTTAAGTACTGAACATCTCCCCAGAGCGTTCTCTTCTCCAGACTGAGCAACCCCAACTATCTCAGCCTTCCTTTGTAGGATGGGGAAAGCTTGTCAAAGCTAGAAAGAATTTTGTGGGTAGTGCATGCCTTTCAATAACAGCACAACTTCCCTCCAGCCACACCAGCGTTATAAGGAATTAAACACGAAGAGAACTTCTCACAAGGTACTGTAGCCCAGGAGATATGTGTTATGCAGTTAAGGACTGGCACTGCCTCAAGGGGCATGACTCCTTAACTGGTGTAAACAAGCACATATTCTTTGGAAGCACTGGAACTGTGCCGGTTCATCCTAGCTGAACTCTGCACCTAAGGCGTAGTATTCCAATAAGATCCCGTGGGAGAACTGCTCCCTGGTAGAGGTGAACAGGCATAGCAATGCCTGAGTTTTACTCAAAGACCAGGGTTCCAGCCTTCATGACAGGGTGAAGGAGATCAGACAGTAATGAAAGGATTATGACTGTAAAATTAGCAGGGAGTGGATGCTCTTGACATAGTGTGGTGGTAAAATCTCCATGATAAATTGGAATGGAAAGAAAAGTTAGAGCAAAGGACCATGAGAATATGCAGAAGACTAGAGCAGAGTGCTGGTAAATGTTTGGACTAGAACAATGGCTGGAACATGGGTGGACCATAGAAGGATTTAGACCAAGCTCTGACTTGCAAACAAAGTTCATGTTTGGATTTGACTCTGCCAATTGTCATGAGTGTTGCAGAGTGCATAGTTTTTCTCACTGGGGAAGGAATGCTTAGGGACAAGAGCAGTGAGATCAGGGGTGCCTTCACACTTCTGGTTTGGCAGATTCTCCTCTCTGTGGGCTTTGGCAGCCTCTGGGAAAGTCCATTGTTGCTACATCCTCATTTACAATAATTTCACTCCTGATTCTTATTCATGCCCAGGAGGATGCAAAATTTGCAGTCAGTGAGAGGAACTCTGGCAGTGCTGTTTGTCAAAGACAATTACAGCCTGGAATTGCCTACATGCTTGGTTTTATTTTATTGAAACACGTTGCTTGTACTGAGGTATGTCCAGGGGTGTGCATGGAGTTTCTTCTCCTTTTCTTCATTTCAGCAGCACTGGTTCTAGTTACCTCCTGGATTCTCTCATCTTCTGCAAAAGATATTAGGATCCAGAGATGCCAAAGAATAAGCACTCTTGACCCTATCCCCTCTTTCCCTTAGGTCAGCTATCATAAAAAAAAATTTACTGTAACACCTTTGCTTTGGATGTGAATATTCACCAGTAGTTCTCAGGTGCCGTAGATCCACTCTCGCCCCGGAGGCAGTCATCGGCTCTAGCAGCATATTGCAAGCAGCTCCTGATGTTGCCGCTGAGCTCTGCTGCACAGCTGTTCTGCAAAAGCCTGGCACAGATGCACCACAGTACCATGTGGCAAGTTAGAGTGCCTGGCAGCAGAAGAGGGGCCCAAGGCTTCACACTCTAACTGCAAACCCACCTCTAGAAAAATGTGTTGGAAAGGTGAGGCAAAGATTGGTCAGGGCAGAAAGAGCAGTGGAGATACCAGTGATGTAACTCAGGACAGGGGAGTCTGCTGCAAAGGTGAAGACTTATGGAGTACTCAGGGAAGCTAAAAGAAGATGTAAGAGGCTGATGTCGTAACTACACAATCATAAACTGAGAGGGACCAGACTGACAGACAAGTAGATGTTGAAGATCTGTCCTAGGTTGCAAGCAGAGAGAACAGTGGCCAAAGGGAAAGAGCAGAAAAGCTGAGAGAAGGATGATTAAGGAGAGGTTTTATTCAGAGTTGCACAGACTTAGGGCAGATCCATCAAGGGAGGAGAAGGAGGTGTATATAAGAGAGAAGGGAATGGAAAGAAAAGTCATCAAGAGATCAGTGAGTAGAAGCTGTTGTCTATGGAGCAGTGATAGCCACAGCTGCAGTGAAACATGGATGTATTCATGGTGGTATTAAATTAGACAGTGCCTGTACTACCATGCTTACATGGTAATAGTACTGTGTAGTACCAACACTACTCATTGTGTAGCTGTGGCAGCAGGAGTGCCAGCAGTCCTGGCAACAGGCCAGTTAGTTACATCTCCATAAGCTCAAGAAATCATTTTGGAAAGAGAACCCGAGCTGCTCTGTGAGGCTGCAGCTAAAGAGAATCACAGCAGCCCTGTTTTCTGTTCACAGTGGGTCAGATACAGGCCTTAATTCTCCTCATTTAAGTCTTAGGGCCTGTTGCCTCCATGCTGGCAGATGCTCTTCTCCTGTGCAGGGTGTGCCACTAGTCATCTACACTGCCAGTATCTGCCTGTGGCATGAAGACCTCCAAAGGCTTTCAGGTAGTCCTCTTTCCCTCCAGTGACCAGAAGCTTCAGCACTCACAGGGTACAGGGGCTGGAGTAACCTTTCCTTCCACAATGAAAATGAAATGCAAGAGCCCTCTACCTCCTCCCTACAAACAACGTCCTGACCTATTAGCTGGGAAAGAGGGGAGGGGGACTCTAAAGCAGGGGAGAAACATATCTTTGTGTCTGCCTGACAACTTTGTAAGAGGCAATGTTACCATGGCAATGGGTGGTCTTAGCAAGAAGGGAGTGAGCTATAGTCTTAGGGTGAGCAGAAGCAGAGAGCAATGCTACAAGAAAATCTAGTGGGAAGGGAGAGAAAGGACCACAGAGCAGGAGAGAGAGGTGATGCTCAGAGAACCACCAGCAGCAAAGAACAAGTGGCTCTGACAGCAAGCCTGGCATCTGGCACGGCTGCCTCACAGCATGGGCTCTCTCCTGAGCTGCTACAAGATGGGTACTTCTGGACTGAGCCCACATATTTCCACTGAGGCCACTGCCCCTGGAAAAGAGGGCACTACAGTTGGTTCTAAAAGCCTGCAACTAGACTGAAAGTGCCCACCTGGAGGTGCCTGCTCTACTCTTCCCAGTCCTCACCTCCAAATCTTTTGGTGTTTTAGAAGCCCTCTTACCCAGCCCACAGCATGGCCACCAGAGGACGGTCAGCTGGCAACAGGAGTGGGAGCCTGGGTGGGAGCCAGAGAGATACTCCAGCATAATAGAAAACCAGCACTGCAAGCCCAGCACTGCATGGGAAAGGTCTTTCATCCGGTGGGGACGGGAGAGGAGTTTCCTCGGTCTGGTGTTTTTTAGAAGGGGAGGGGCTGAGTGGTCAGAGCTGTGCATGCCTGGAACAGTCAGACGATTGTATGGTAGGTGGGGAGGAGAGGGAACAAAGAGCCAGCGCTGACAGCACAGCACTGCCAACGACCGCGGAGGGAAACTCCGGCATCTCCCACCCTGCTGCCTCTGGGGGATGCTCCTCCCTGCTGACCACTTGCTCCAGTGTTTTGGCCTTCGTCGGGCAGCTCTGCAGCTTTGTGGGTTGGACAGCCACAGACAACCTCAGCAGTGAAGGGTTAGGAAGAGCCCTGGGGCTCCTGGGCTCTGAGCCTGGCCATGGAGGAGCAGACCGTACATAGTGGCCACGGAGGGTGAGGATCTAGGTGGCAGCTGGTGGCCATGGAGGGTGAGGATGCACACGGTAGCTGGTGGCCATGGGGGGTGAGGATGCACACGGTAGCTGGTGGCCATGGGGGGTGAGGATGCACATGGTAGCTGGTGGCCATGGGGGGTGAGGATGCACACGGTAGCTGGTGGCCATGGGGGTGAGGATGCACATGGTAGCTGGTGGCCATGGGGGTGAGGATGCACATGGTAGCTGGTGGCCATGGGGGGTGAGGATGCACATGGTAGCTGGTGGCCATGGAGGGTGAGGATGCACATGGTAGCTGGTGGCCATGGAGGGTGAGGATGCACATGGTAGCTGGTGGCCATGGGGGGTGAGGATGCACATGGTAGCTGGTGGCCATGGGGGTGAGGATGCACATGGTAGCTGGTGGCCATGGAGGGTGAGGATGCACATGGTAGCTGGTGGCCATGGGGGGTGAGGATGCACATGGTAGCTGGTGGCCATGGGGGTGAGGATGCACATGGTAGCTGGTGGCCATGGGGGTGAGGATGCACATGGTAGCTGGTGGCCATGGGGGGTGAGGATGCACATGGTAGCTGGTGGCCATGGGGGGTGAGGATGCACATGGTAGCTGGTGGCCATGGGGGGTGAGGATGCACATGGTAGCTGGTGGCCATGGGGGTGAGGATGCACATGGTAGCTGACACAGCCTTGCAGACCAGGCAGGCCGGGGGCCCCTTGCCGAGCCCGGCCATCCTCCCGGCAGGGCCTGCCCCTTGCTCCGCGGTTCCTGACCCTAGTGGGGCTTGCTGACGGGCGCCTGCAGGGCGCGGCAGGGTGTCCCCGCAGCGCCGCGGGCTGCTGGCCGGTGCCCAGGCCCGGCGGCCCCGCACGGACCCCTGCGGCCGGCAGGTGGCAGGGCAGCCCCGCGCCCCGCCGCGCCCAGCGCCGCCCCGGCCTGGCCGTGTGGCGCCAGCCCTCCCTGCGCCCGCCGGGTGAGGGCAGCGCGACGCGGCCGCCCAGGCCGGCAGGGCACTTCTCCCGGCCCGGGTAGGGACCCTTTTTTATCCACAGCCTCGGCAAAGACCTGGGCTGCTGCCGCCCTGCCCGCTGCAGCCACAGCCAGGGAGGAGAGGGGTGTGCGAGCTGCCCGGGAGACACCTGCTTTGAGCAGGCCCTGGCGAAGGCGAGGCCGGGAGCCGCACTCCTGTCCGGAGCTGCTGTGGTGAAGGGCGGGATTCTTGTTATTAACGGCAGCGTGTTTGCGCCGAGGTTAGATTGCAGCCCCATTGTGCAGAGCTCCGCACAAGCGTGGTCAGAAACACTCTGTACTCTGGGGAACAGGCAGTCCGAACAGGGAGAGGCGGCAGAAAGAGGGCAGGAAAGGAACAGCTCAGCGAGAGAAGTGCTTCTTGCCCTGCTTTATCCAGCAGGCCAGTGGCAGAAAGCAGGTTCCCTGGGCTGCTCTGGGCCCCTTCATCCTTTGGACTGCATGGGTCCTCTTGTGCAAGTGGAATAAATAATCTGTGCCTGGCCAGGTTTTGGCGTTTCAGCATTTGTAAATGCTGACCATTTACCCCCTAGTTAAACCTAAACCTGCCTGCTCTTAGCCTGGCTGTTTAACACAGCTACAGGGGCCTGGAGCCTGTGCTGACGTCCTGGGTGCTCTGAAGGTAATTATTAATCATCAGGGCTGCTGGTGGGTCCTGCTGCCTGCCCTGCTGGTAGCGATGGGCTGCTGCCAGGGCACCGTGTGCCACCCTGCCTTGTGGGGCTCACCTTCCCAGGCCCATCTGAGCCTAGGGTAGGCAGCCTCGCAGCCAGCTGCTCACTGGTTGCCACTCCAAGCCGATGAACTTTTCACTCCAGTTTTAGGACCGATTTTCAGAGATGCTTTGAGCAAGGGGAGGGCATGGGAAGCAAGATTTGTAAGGGGGGCAGCCTGGTCTGTTTGAATTCAGCTGCATAGCTGGTTAACAGAGTTGCAGGTTCCCATTCTCTTTTTCTCTCTTTCTTTGCCAGGTCTTCCCCTCCCTCCGCCTCTTTCCTCAGTATAAATACCCTGGGGCGGTTTCTTTTCATTTTGGTATGAATGTGATGATCTCTCAGGGCTGTGATTGGCTGTGAGGCTTGTCATCAGGGACACACCTCCTGGCCTGGGGCCACTGCCTCCCCCTCTTGTGCAAGCTTCCACTTGTAACAAGTGAGCGTAATTACATCAGTTACTCACTAGAGCACAGGCCTGCTTTACATTTTAGCTCCCGGAGCCAGGGAGCAGCTGAAGGACTAGGATATGCAGAGTTTCAAAGGCCTGCAGCACTACAGGCCATACAAATCATGCTGTGCTCTTCCCTCCCAGGAGTTAAGGCCCCCAGTCACACACAAGGAGCAATGAATATCTGTACTAGTCGTGGAAATGGCTACCTGTTAGGAGAGCAGAGCTGCCAAACCAGAGGAGGGTTTGTGCTTTGCTAAATCCTGGCCCATCTGAAAAAGTGACACATCAGAACCCCTTTGAATTGGGCTCTGATGTAAATGACCCAGAAATGGCCACCCTTCAGGGCCTTTAAAGAGCTCCGGGGGCTGTGGGTGATCACTGGAAAAGAGCAGAGCCAGCTGAACAAAGGCATGTGTGTGCCAAAAGGAAACGCGTTTCACCCCGCAGCAGAGGCCTGCAGGAGTGACAGACCTGTTGGAGGGAGAGGGTGGCCCTAATGACTGTCTGTCGTTTATCTGCCGTGTGGATCTTGTAGCTTGACACATTTCGGAAGGGTTTGAAATGTGGAAGGACTCAGAAAGGGCTGAGCACTGGGATGGGAGCATCCTTGCTGTGCTCCAGAGGCCCAGATTCTCGGCATAGTATGGAGGAAGGTAGTGCTTTTGGAGCCAAGAACCTGCTCCACTCTGGCATGGCAGAGTTTGACTGATGAAAGTTTCTGCACAAGAGAAAAAAAGAACCAGTGCCCTGACAGGGCAGGGTGTCAGAGCTGCTATTCTGAGATGGGGAAAACCCAGGCCTTTTCAAACGTGTCTTGCAAAAAATGATATGAGAGAGACACCTTCCTCTCTGTCTCCTTTAGCTATTCTCTGGCACACAGGTGTTTGCTCAGAGCACACAGCCGAGCAGATCCAGCCCTGGTTCTGAACCAGCCAAAGCACAACTTGAACTGGCTTTCACACTGCTTGGACAGTGGATGGAATATTGTTGTAGCTTGTTCTCCTTGTCTGTCTCCTTCGAATCTCTGCTCTCTCCTCAGATAAAAATAACCTTCTGCTTTCTGCCTGCTCAGAGAAGCTTTTTCTGGAAATGTCATGAAAACTGATGTGCCCCATGAAAGTATTAGATTTTGGTGATGCAGCGTTTTCTCATGGAAGAGAAAGCTCCTTTGTTTCTCTTACCAGCCCTCAGCAAATGGCTCGAAAGGTGTGCAGCCCACATTTCCTTCCAGAAACCTGTTCTTGGAGCTGCTGAGAAGCTTCCTGGGTCCTGGCCCATTCAGTAGGTGGCAAGTGTCATAGGATCAGAGAATTTGATTCCAAGCATACACGCTCTCATTCGTTCTTACAGACCTGAAACCCATAAAACCAGGGTCGGTACTTTCTGTAGTATCAGGTATTCTCTGATCAGATGATCTTCAGTGACACCTGGAATCTGCATGATTTGGGGGAATGCTCTCAATACAAGCATCTCTGCCATGTCACTGAGCCAAGGTTGCAGAAAGAAAGGAGCACTGTATCCTGGGAGCCAAGGAGAGGGCAAGAAAAGGGACAGCAGGATTGTAGTTCTGAAGGATGAGTACCGGCATTAGTAGCTTGGGATTTGGTTACCTAAACCGAAGAGGTGAGAGTTGCAGGGTGCCTAGCACCTGTGTGCCTGCAGACAACACCAAAGTGATATGCCAGAGAGATGGGATGTTATCCAGAGGTGCCTGGACAAGCTGGAGAAATGGGTCCAGGTGAATGTCGTGAGGTTCAACAAGGCCAAGTGCAAGGCCCTGCACCTGGGTTGGAACAATCCTCATTATCAGTACAGGCTGGGGGATGGTGTGATAGAGAGCAGCCCTGAGGAAAAGGACTTGGGAGTACTGGTGGATGGAAAGCTGGACATGAGCCAACAATGAGCACTTGCAGCCCAGAAGGCAAATTGCATCCTGGGACTGCATCAAAAGATGCATGGCCAGCAGGTCAAGAGAGGTGATTCTGCTGCTCATGTCTGCTCTGGTGAGATCTCACCTAGAGTCTTGTGTCCAGCCTAGGGTCCTTCAACACAACAAAGACATG
Organism: Pogoniulus pusillus; assembly: GCF_015220805.1. Classification (NCBI taxonomy): domain Eukaryota; kingdom Metazoa; phylum Chordata; class Aves; order Piciformes; family Lybiidae; genus Pogoniulus; species Pogoniulus pusillus. Next base: position 23,934,790 of record NC_087281.1, on the reverse strand, counting down.
GACCTGTGGGTCCAGAGAAGGGCCACCAAAATCAACAGAGGGCTGGAGCACCTCTCCTGCAAAGACAGGATGAACTGAGATTGTTCAGTCTGGAGGAAAAAAGGCTCTGTGAGCCTGGAGAAGGCTCTGTGGAGACATTATTGCAGCTTTCCAGCACCTGAAGGGAGCTTACAAAAGAGCTGGGGAGAAACTGTTTACAGGGGCATATAGCAATAGGACAAGGGTCAATGGTTTTAAACTAGAGAACGGTAGATTTAGACTGGATGTTAGAGAAAAAATCATCACATTAAGGGTGGTGAGACACTGGGACAGGTTGACCAGGGAGGTGGTGGTTGCCCTGTAGAATCACAGAACTGGAAAAGCCCATCCCTGTAAACATTTAAGGTCAGGCTTAATGAGGCTCTGAGCAACCCAGTCTAGTTCAGGATGGTTCTGCTTACTGAAGGAAGGTTGGACTAGGTGGCCTTTAAAAGCCTCTTCCAACCCAAACCATTCCATGACACTGTGATCACTCCAGAGAGACCTTCCCTGCCCCATCTGTTTCAAGGGCCAGGGAGCTGGGACAGAGTGGGCAGTGTTTAAAAAATGAAGCTGGATTTCTGGCACAGGAGAAGCAGTAAGAACAGAAAGAGATTGTGACAATGGGACAGGTGTATCAGCAAGCCACAGGCTACTTCCATGTTCCTAGAAGTCATATCAATCTTTGTGCTGACCTTGGGCTAGGGTGACAGTGTCATCTGCCAGCACTACTCCACAAGATCCCAGAGGGCATTTGTCCATTTCTCTTGCCTATACCTAACTGCCAGCCCACCCTTTTTTATATACCCTTTTTAGGTGAATCAGGCTTTTATCCTGTTTCTATGATCCCTAGCATTCCTTACAAGCAAACCGTTGGCAAGCTATGAAATTCCTTATGTAGAGACTGAAATGCAGGGATGGCAGGAGCAAAATAATAATGCTAGTCATAATAATGAGTAACAGCCCAGTTTGCTTTAATCCACAGCTTGCAAAACAACAGCCCAGTCCAAATTCTCATCTGCTGTGAAGATAAAGAGTGTGATTTACTCTGTCAGCTCTGGAGAACAGATACACCACAAGGCAGTTATCTCTGGCCATAAACAAACTGGAGTGGCTTTGCCTTTTAACAGGCTCCCTTCTCTCTCCTCTGGAGTGCTACTTTCCACCTTACGTAACCCTCTGGGCAACTCCACTGACCTATTTTGTTTTAGTAAACTTGAGCAGCTTGAGTTAGGCACCCTCCACTTCTCAGGCCCTGTTGCCACTCCATGGGACTCCCGTTCTTGCCCTGCTCTGCATTGGTAGTGTTGTGGGAGAAGCTAAATAAACATCTTCCAAGTTCCAACACAACCCATGTGTGCCAAGCTTCCTTTTGAATGTTAGCCTTGGAAGTGAGAAGGAAAAACTGAGTTGACTAGGGAAACATATAACCTTCCCAGAACAGGTTTTTATCACCTTCCTTATTGCCCTTTTAAGATCATAAAGATTATGCCAAAAAAACAATTCAAGTTTGCTAAGATTGCAGAACACTTTGTCAATTGCTAGAGATGAAGCATGCAGAACACTTTATCAATTGCTAGAGATGAAGCATGCAGAATACTTTATCAATTGCTAGAGATGAAGCATGCAGAACACTTTATCAATTGCTAGAGATGAAGCTTGCAGAATACTTTATCAATTGCTAGAGATGAAGCATGCAGAACACTTTATCAATTGCTAGAGATGAAGCATGCAGAACACTTTATCAATTGCTAGAGATGAAACATGCCATTCCACTTCTCAAACTTTTTTTTCCTTTACATTTCCTTTTGTGTTCAGGGATTGGATCTTAATCTTCCTTCTGCACCTTTCTGTTTCTGTACTGCTTGGAGGCAGTCAGATGTGGTTAATGGTTTCTTCTAGCCAGAAGCCCACATTGACTTGCAAACAGAAGACCTCTCAGGTATTAAGACAGAGTGGACATGGAAACTATGAATGTGGGCACCATTGTTTTTTAACAGACTGAGCTTCTTGCTTTTCCTTTTGTTGTGGTAGCCAAGATGGATGTAAACTTCTGGAGAGCAATGACTGACAGCAGTGGTATTCCACACTGCCTCATCTGTTTGAGTTGATTTTAGGAGATAAGTTATGATCCTGCACTAGAAAAAAATCCATGAAACCCTGACACCAGAATGGTTCTAGTGGTCTGGGGTCTGGGCTGAAATGGCTGCCCATTGATGTCTCCACCAAGTTATTCCAGGGAAGAAAGAGAGATCAGATACCATAGGAAGCCACCTGAGATTCCCTTCCCCACATGCTGCAGTGGAGGAGCAGATTAGTGTCCTGCTCATAACGCGTCTTGCAAATCCCATGCTGCAGAAGGATATCCAGAGCTTTGGAGAAATGCTGAAAAGAGGCTCATGAGAGGCCCAGTTCTTTTCACTGAACTGGGAAGTGTTACAAGTGGACTGCAAAGCTCTGCTGAATATTGAGTTAATCCAAGATTTGCATGCCATAAGCCTCCAGAAATTGGGCTGTGGTGGGGCTTTAGCTAAAGCAGTGTTAGCTAACCTTTTAAGAAACCTTGTTTTCCCTCCTGTGCAGTCTGTCTGATGAGCCTCGTTTTCCTGAAGGAACAGATACTCAGCAGGCATAACACAGATTCATCTCAAGTTGGTAAAGCTGGAGGATCTGACCCAAAGCAGTTCCTCTTGATGGTGACATGTTTGTCACTACCAGGCGGGACAATGGACTGAGTTCTGGTGATGGAAGAGTAGCAGACAAGTTTCTGACACAAAGGTCCTCCATTTGCCCCTCCTGTGACATTTGCTATAAAGAAAGGCAGAAGCAGGAAGGGGAGTCACTTAGTGGAGTTGACATGGAGGAGAGAGGAGTTTTACTCAAGCTGAGTTGGAGTGGTAAAGCTTTTATCAGGGAAGTGCCAAGTACAAATCACTATCAGATTCCTTAGCTGAGATGATCAGAAAGAGGACGTCAGTGAGCTAATTAATGTCAGCTGTCATGAAAGAGAACAATATCGCAACCTTTCAGGTCAGCATTGTGTCAGCCTTTTCACGTTCTCCCACAGGGAGAGGCTGTCTCTTTCCCACAGGAGTAGACCTCCTGCCTGGAGTGGGCCAGGTTGGAGGATCTTTGAGCTCTCCTTTCAGGTGCCTTGCCAGTCTGAGCAGGCATCTCAGCATCGATTTTGCTGTGCTCATTTTATGCGGTTCTTTCGCCAGTCATGCAACAGTACATCCAGACTTCTCCAGTGATTGTAAAAGAAAGAAGAGGGCTGAGTAGAGGAGGATAAAACAAATTGAGAGATATGCCTGTTGTGATAGCTCTGTCCATCCTGAGGGGACCTTGTAATTCCCAGCTGGAAAATTGTTCTCTGGGGCACAGTCTCATAGTGGCATCTTAAAACAGCTGGTCACTGAGCAGAGAAGGTGAGGCCCATGCTCTTCTCATCCACCACAAATGTACAAGATCAGTCACAGGCTTTCAATAATTTGGATTATTATTTTAAGCTAAATAAACTTCTTCCTTTTGAACTAGAGCTATTTACAATTAAATATGTTAGGAATTAAGCTTAGCCTATGTCATAAAAAGGTTATTTTTATCTTGTTTTGTTTTCAAGATCAAGATACAAGTGCTTCCTGCTAAAATATTTCAGAGAGTTGGACCAAATCACTGCCTAAGCACCTGGGGCCAAAGCTTGGTAAGTCCACTTTTGATAGAAATTGCTCTTTCTTGTGTAGAATATGATTTAAAAAGAAAAAAACCCCAGTTTATTCAATAACTTAAATTCAATGACTAACTCATTCAGAGTTGAGAAACTGCATGAAGTGTGGAAAGAGCAGACAAGCTTGTTTGTCTCCTCTGTTCTATAAGGAAAATGAGGATGAGATGACAAGATCCATCAGGTCTCCAGTGTTGGGGTATATGATGTCCTGGAACAACCTGTTTAACTCACTGGCTACTAGCACAACTTCCTTTCTTTAATACTCCTTTTTATTCTCCCTTTTGCAGTCAAGCTGTTTTATTTGGGTAGTAAACTAGTGTTTGATAAAACTGCTTTTATACATTTTTCATTGTGCTAGTGTGAACCTAGCTGGGATATTTTGGTGAGAAGAATTAGATCATAGGCTGTGAAAAGGAAACAGTGGTGATGTCTGCTTCACTCATAGGCTTGCTGAGATGTATAAGAACAAAACCATAAATATAGATAAGGGAGTCACTCTCTGTCTTTTGGGGCTGCATGAACTTCTCTCCAACCTAACCTGCCATCTGTGTGACTAATCCTTATGCTTTCTAACCCCCCTGGCTGACCCTTCAAACTACCTTAAGCATAAGGCAAAGTCTGGGGTAAGGTAGAGGAGTGGGAGAAGGTGGAAGGGTGGTTGGGAGCCCCTCCTGAGAAATCAGGTTTCTGGGAGGGGAGTTGTGTTTCTGTATTACCTTTTAACTTGTCTATTTCTGTATATATTGTAAGTATCTGCTTGTATATTGTGCCAAGCTGTAAACAGAGCTTCATTCTTCAGTTTCCAGGTCGACTGAGTCTAGTCTGGATGTGTGTGGGGTGGGTAACACTCAAACCATCACATTTGTGGATTCAAACTTTGTTCTAAATGCAGCCTGATATGAATCAAATATCAAGTCTCAAGCGACTGGACTAGAGGAAGTGGTTACAAGCTGCACCAGGGGAGGTTCAGGCTGAATGCTAGGAAATACTTCTTCACAGAGCAGGTTATCAAACACTTTAATGGTCTGCCCAGGGCAGTGGTGGAGTCACCTCCCTGGAAGCATTTAAGCAGCCTGTGGACCTGGTGCTTAGGAATATGGTTTAGTATTGACCCTTCAGTGCTGGGTTGAGGGTTGAACTGGATGATCTTTGAGGTCTCTTCCAACCATATGTTTTGTGTGATTTTTCTGTGAAGTTTAAAGAAAAACAGTCATTCTGTAACAAGTTAAAGCTGCATAATTCACTGTTTTACAGCATAGACAAGTAATAATCAAGACCTAATAAAAGCATGTGAATCTGTAAGAAAAGATATGTAAATGAAAGTGTCTGCTGTGCCTAAGTTAGTAGACAGGCTGTGTGTGGTTTTAAGACAACTGTGGTTACAGCCTGATAAGTATCAACCTTTCTGCAAGGAAAACAATTTGAAGGGGTAAAGGGAAAAGAAGTTGTGATTTATTTTTTTAAGTTCATCTGTCCTCCTTGATAATCTGAATGGGTCATTTAATCTGTTTGCTGAGAGGTAAATTTTTTTAGTCCAGTTTCCTTGCAGTTACTGCATGAGGGGTTTGATGCATCCGAAGTTTCAGGTTGTTCTCTGTGAAGCTGAAACAAAACCTTGCTGAAGTCAAAGTGGTTTTCCTCACCAGTTTGCCAGGATTCTGGAGCAAGATTTCAGGGGTCCAGGTTGGTGACTGTTCAGTCACTGAAAAACAAAGCCTTGTGCCGTTCCTCACCGGTAGCTTCTGTTGCTGACTGACAGGTAAGTGTGCTTCTAGCATTCTCAGCAGAGGAGTGAAAAGCAAGGATGGTAACATGCTAGCACTTTGTAGTGTCCCTGCCAATGTTGTGCCTCCCTTTCAACCTTCTGACTGTTAACTGGATCTTTCCTAGCTCAAATGTCGCTTTGTTGATAATGTCATCAAAGCCCTGGTCAGTACCTTTGCAGAAGCAGAAAGCAATAGCCATAAGGCAGATGAACCCAAAAAGAAGTCATGATTTGAAAAATACAGGCAGAGTGAGAACATCTAGTCTGAGATTGGAGGAGAATGTTGAGAAAACAGTGAAGTCGTGTCCATAAATGAGGTAACAGTAGACTGCAATACAACTGGAAGGGTCTGTCACTTGCTAGGAGTTCTTCTGCTTCCCCATCCTTTGTCCCCTTCCCTTCCTTTCTCTCTCAAATATTCCATCTCAACCTGTCCCATTCCACCCTGTGCTATTCAAGGGAAGTTAAAGCTCCATTTATGTTAGGCTCTGTGGGAAGACTCTGCAGCCAACCTGACATGGAACTGTGCTGTGCAGGGATTGCTGAACCAGCTCTTCACACAGCTGCAGTCTTGTTCCTTTTGTGAACTTGTTCAGACCTTGATGTGCACCTCAGAGCACTATTCCACCTGGGCCTCTGCTAAGTGAAAGACTAAAGGCAAGTAACAGTGACAGACTGACTTGCAGTGAGTGATGTCATGATGAGGTAAAAGCAAACAGTATGTAGAGCAACTCTACTACATCACAAACGTTCTCAGCTGGTTTTGCATGCAGACAGTTTCTCTAGTGCAGGCTACACAAGGCATGTTTGCGTTTCTGCCTGTCTGTTGATCAACTCCTCTGTTCAGCTTCTCCATCAGGGAGAGGCCTCTGGAGAGACATGTGCCAGCTATTTAATACATTTATTGCAATGTATTTACTCTGATTTTATTGCAATGTATTTACTCTGTTTGTTTAACTAGTAGAGGCAGAATTTGTGGGTCACTCCCTCAGGGAAAACATCTTCCTGTATCCCCTGGCAAACATACACACAATTACCCAGCTGGGCTCCAGAACTCCCCATTATTGTCATCCCCAAATCAGGTTCTGTTTTCCAGCCCTCCCCACCAGTTTTCAGTTCCTGGTCTTGAGCTCTTTCTCTGGCTGTAGATGCCTATCAGCATAACTGGAATTCGTGGCATGACCTTCAATTCCTTCTGTCCTCATGCCAGACTCCAGCAGGTCTCTGTTATCAGATGCTAAAGCCTTATTATAATGTGAAGTGCATGCACAAATTTACCCAGGCAGGTACGCTGGCATCCTTGCCTGATAGTTCCTCCTTCCCAGAGGAGCACAGGCCTCCTTAGGGCCGCCAGGGCCTCTCTTTACATAAGGAAAATATGTTGGCATGAAAGGCAAATGGTTACACATGCTTCTGCTATTTCCTCTGTCAGAGGGTAAATGCTTGTCCATATCCCATGATGTCATCTTTTGATGTGGCACACTGATGTTGTGTCAGGCAAAGGTGGTGTTCTCATCTGCTGTCTGCCTGAGCCTGCAGGGACCCTTTTTGCAGGCAGACAGTGTGGAGCCCAAAGATATGTCCTCATTATTCTCCTTCTAAGTAAAAGGAGCAGCATTTCCCCAGGTGAAGGCACAGACAAGGCATGTGGCTTGCCCAACATCACCTTGTGAAGGCTATGGTGGAAATGGGAATAGAAATCAGGCCTCAGAGTCCCAGACCTATCATCCTGCAACACTGTAGCTGGTTTCATGACATACACGAGTTCTTCCAAGCAGTCCTGTCTTCTGTGCAGATATCACAGTCATCAGCAGGGATGCGTCCTGGACCCTGGAGTACTGCAAGGTACATTCCATCTTGGCCTGATGTACAACAGAGGTCAAAAAGCTGCAGTACCAGGAGGTGACTCTCTCCTCCTGTGGTGGATAGTTTGTCAAATCCTGAGTCATGTCACAGTCTCTGGAAGGCTGTCCCTGAACAGCATGCAACCAAAGCAAACCTGGCAGAGACAGAAGGATTACCCCAGCTCACCAGGGTCACATGTCTATGCAAAGTCATCTCTTTACTAGTAGCAGGTGGGATGGAGAAAGTGCTCCTGGTCTGCATATTTCCCAAGATGCTTCCTAGGACCATCTGAATGACAAAATTAATTCTCATGTCCTCTGAGACCTTCATACACCACCTCCAGCTGGTCCCTCATGCTACATTCCTCTTGTGTGAGGGCTTGGCTTGCCTTTCGGATGCCTTGGCCTGCCGTCTGGCTTTAGTTGTTCTGCATGGAACTGTCTCATCTGGTTGTTCTGGCTGTGCTGTGCAGTCTCCCTGCCTCTGCCTGGTGCTGCAGACGCTGGCTCTGGCACGTACCCCAGATTTGGGCACTCTAGCTGCAGGCAAACTCTGTTCTCCTCCAGCAGCATGCAGGGTTTGTCGGAGGGTGTTAGGAAATGTTCCCAGGGTGGGTGGAAGCATGTAGTTCAGCTGAGGTGGTTGCTGTGGCTGGGGCCAGGCCCACACGGTCTCTCCTGCACAGGTGATCTCCGTTGCTGTTTGCAGTAGTGCTGCTGGGAATACTGTTCATCCACAATGGCCTTGTGTGACCAACCCAGTTGTCAACCTGGAGTGCCTCAGCTGATGCAAGGGAAATTTACTCAAACCTTCGCCCACTGTGAGCGGATGGTGGTTTCTCAGGCCCTGGTGACATCAGCTGGTGCTGGAGAGTGCAGTGGGTTCACATGCATGTCGTCTGTGGGAGTGCAGAAGTGCTTCTTGCTCAATGACTACATGCAAATCTGTGATCATTAAATGTAGGAAGTGCCTTTTGTGCACACAGTAATACACTGTTACAGTCATCCTGGAGCTGCTTCCCCTTTTGAGCCAGTGTCTCTCAGCTTATCACACAGCAAAAGTTTTTCATGTGAGAGGAGTAGGATGGAGCCAACAACAGGCTTAGCAAATCCAGCTTCAGCCCTCTGAGGTCCATAGCTCTGATGCCAGGTCCATAGACATAGGGAGCTCCCTGTTAAATGTCCTCCCAGACAGTCTCCATACAGCATGGTATGAGCATGTCTCTCTGGTAAGAGACAGATTTAGTACTAATTGGATCTTAGGCAACTTTGTACAGCGTGGATTAAAACCAAACACCCAGAAGAGAAGTGTCTTAAGTTCCTCTGTGATGTGCTAGGCCCTGGAATGGGCAGGCAGCTGTATACAGAGGTAGCTTCAACTTGGAGTCTCCAGATGCAGTCCCTTAAACAATGGTGTGCAGCAGCACAATGAGGCCATCTTTTGTGCTTGCTGCTTGTTCTCACACTGCTGATGTGTGCTGTTCTCACACCCAGCTTCACGCTCCCTGGTTATACATTAGCAATGACACATTCTTTAGCTCAGGTTTGAGTTGGATGTAGATTGAAGCTTGATACTACAAAGTACAGTTGGGAAGAAAGAAAACACTCAGGGTCAAATATTTTCTAGGCTTGGGTTAGCAGGCAGAGCATGTGACAAACCACTGAGCACTGTTATTGATCAGTATTTCTTTGGTACTAGTGCAGAAGCTTAGCAGAGCTGGAAAGGACACACAGGCATAGGTGAAACAAGAAAGGACTGCTTTGGTGTGACCTCAACGTGGAAGATAAATTGAGAGTTGCATAAGCAAGGTTCTAGACTTCAATCTTCTGACCACACTCTCCCAATCTCTGCTGTACCCAGAAAGCACTGATCATTCAGAAAGCTTGTGCTTCTCTCCTGGGGTCTCGGGAGCCAAACTGAAGCACATGTGAGACAGAGAATCGGAGCCATTGCCTTTGCTAACCAGCTGTTCATACCAGCCATTCCTGCTCCAGAACTGAGAGTGGCACCATTGTGTGTTTGCGGGCTGGCCTTTTGTCCTGCCCCTCTCGCTGCATAATCCACCTAAGCAGAGCACACTGCAGGGTATCATGGTGCTTGGAGAGAGGCCTTCAGTGTTTGTCAGTGTTGGAGGACCTTCCACAACTCCCACGTCATATTTCACTCCAGACTCACCACATGCGTTCTGATAAAAGTCTCCTGTGTGGTTCAGCTGGACCTGGGTTGGGTGTCATACCCACATAACTGATTGCACCTTTTGTGTGCAAATACATCTGATCTCTGAGGAGGAAATGAAGACTAACAGCAACACAGTCAGATCCCAGGGTTAATGCAGACCCATTGCCAAGGAAATCCAGTTGTTAATAATTCAATAATTTATGAGAAAAATGCAAGTAGGGAGAAGAGGAGCAAGTAAAGCCAAAGTAGGCCAAGGCAGACAGCTCCAGCTGTCTCACTGGCTGCCTTTGACTACTGACAGCTCAGTCTAAATCCTAATGTAAGGGGCAGAGGACGGATGGTGGCAGATCACATTGCCTCTCTTGCTGCCTTGCATGATCACAGTGACAGTTCTGCTAAACCGTGGCAGGACAGGTTGATGAAGAATATTAGCTTCCATCTCATTTTCCTCTCACTTTCGTGCTGTGATCTTAGGCCCAATGCATGTAACCCTCCTGCAGCCCTCTTTTATCAACATATTTGTGCCAGGGAGGGGAATGAATGCAGAATTGGTCACTGAAAGGGTTTTGCTTGTAAATCTCTTCAGCTATTCATCAGAGTTCTCTTTTGCCTCCATTTACTTCTTATTTCCTAGAGCCTTTGTAGTATCGTGGATCAGCAGGATGCAGAAGGAAGGGCAGAAGAGGTAGAGCTGTACTAGCCCACTGAAAAATGTAGACTAGAAAAAAGACATAGACATGTCCTGCGTCTGTGCCTTTTTAATTGCATGCATATCACAAGGGCTGTGGAACTTGCAGCAGACCTCTGGTTTGCTGCCACCTCAGGGAATCCCTGGGGGGGCTGAGCATGCTCGGGAGTCAGCAGCTGGTGGACTTGGTCCAAGGACACTCATGTAGCTTCAGCTGAGCCCTGGCCTGTTTCAGGCTGAAGTGGTCTCAGATATAATAGAAATTTAGTGATTTTCCAAGAATCCCATAAAAACTGGAGCAGAAACAGGACCAAAAGTAAGACCTTCACTGCAGGGCCACCCATGCCATGGGACAATAATTGGGCAATTATTTCTAGGGAGAAGATGCTAAACTTTGATGCCTAATGAGATCTTTTACTGTATCCCCTTACATAGTCTCTTGGCTAGCCCTGGGCAGCTGGGGCAGGACAAGAATGCAGCAGTTGTCTCATTAGTCAAACCAGGCAGTGACTGCACTCCCTCAGGTAGGTTGGTGCAAATGTTGCTTTGGTGAAATCAGTGTTTCAGATACCAGAAGCGAACATCTTGACTTAGCAAGGCAAACAGGGAAGGGATGCACATTTGGACAAACCCAGTAACTGCTGTAGTGACAGTTCCTTTAGATTGTCTGCTAAGTACAAGTGGCTCATGCTCAGAGAGCATTTCTCCCAAACCTCTAGTGCTGGTTCCTCTCTACAAAACTCAGTGCAAAGCTACAGCAGCACGCCAAGGGCATGGTTTTGCTGAGGAAAGAGCACTAGCTTTCCCCCATGTTTCCAAACAGTTGTTCTGCCAGTGGGAGGTACAATTTCAGGAATGTTAGTGTGAATAAACAACATTCTATGACATCCACATCTACTGGGCCTGCTTCCCTCCCTCATCTCCAAATTTCTGACATAAACTTTGATAAGAGAATGGCTTACTGGAATGACACTAGATTGCTAAGGAGCTCTTGTGAGACAACTCCTTATCAAAGGCCAAGCACAGCCGTGACCAGTGTGGAGTGCCAGTCCAAATTTACCCAGCCTGCTATGTTGGCATACATCCCTAAATTCTCAGCTTCATGGACTTTTATCTTCCCCTGAGAAACAAGGGCATTATGGGCTCCCCTTGTAGCTGCCACTAGTCTGTTTGACACCACGGAAATACACCCCAGTGTGAACATGCTCACCTTCCCAACCTGTACACAGGGCTCCTCTCCCCAAAAACACAGAAAGATAGGTTTAAAAGATGTGTTTCCCAAGTACAGCTCTGTTTACTCAATAGTGATTGTCCAAGGAGGTGGTTTTGGCCTCTCCTCTTCCATTCTTTGGTCCTCAACCTAACAAGGGCTGTATTCTTGTCATGGTGTTTATTGAACAATGAAGGAGAAGTAGCAATGGCTTCCTGATGCCAGCTGGCACCAGGCCATGTGATTGTTGTCAAATGAGGATGTAATAATTGTAATAATATGTTCTTCACTCAATTCAAATCTCTCCTGAGATGCTCTTTTTGTTTGAGGAGAGGAGAGAGAAGGATCTGTCTGTGATTCTGTTTGTCTTATTCTGCTGCTGCTGTGTCTCTGTGTCCTTCCAGTTTTACCTGTGGCAAAACCAGGTGCCTCTGGAAAGGCTGAAGTTATTTTCACTTTGGTGTGCTCTTTGGCTACAGAGACAAGGCACCCTAAATGGTCTCTGAGCTCCAGGAGGGCAGGTGGATCCCTGATCTGCCTCCCACAGCTCTCTGTGTTGTCTGCTCTCTGAGATGTGGAGAGCTAAGAGTCTGCTGCAAGGCACAGGAGCACCAGGACAGCATGTACAAGAGGAGAGTGGCTCTGCCTCAAGTCTTCCCCTCTCATTTTCCTGCCTGTCTGGCTGTTAGGAAGTAGAAGGGTGCTCAGTCATTAATAACCTTTGCAGCTTTTTGGCCTCTGTGCTGAGTCTGTCCATGAGAGACCAATTATAATTGTGTTGTGGCCAGAAAGCTCAGTTAAATGGCCAATGTCCTCAGATGCTAAGAAATTCTCTGGAAGAATTCCTCTGTGGAAGGAGAGAAGACAAGAAAAAAAGAGGATTTTCTTGGACACATGACAGTCTGCAAGTGAGGCCAGAATTTCATACAAAGCAGATTGCTGTGGCTGGCTCCCTGTGCAGAGAACCAGCAATGTGCCACTTCGAACCTAACACATCCGACTTTCTCCATGGGATTGAATGTCACCCTCCAGCCATCTTTACAGGACCACACAACTGTCCTGCCCCTTCCACCACACGCCTCTTGGTAGTGGATCCTTTGGGAGAGGTTGGACAGAGCACCTTGCAGCAGGGAGGCTTCTTGTCTCCTTTCTTGGGGTCTGAACTGCTGATTCCCTGGTGGAGAACCCTGTCCTCTGGGCAGATCTGCACTGCATGTTTGTACCCATGTAACCCATCATTGAAATGAACACCTTTGCAAGGAGCACTGCTGTTCTCATCACACTGAGATCTAAACCCTGCATTTCCAAAGCAAAAATGATGACCAAAACACTGACAAAATATATTAAAACAATTGGGGGAAAAGATTTAAAAGAAAGTAAACTCTCTGCACCAAGGGATTTATTCCTGAGCACAGGACAGGTGTGTAGAAGAACACAGGGAGGGAGTTGTGTGAGGAAGGCTTTGCAGGTTTAAAATGTGTAACCACTCTTTGGGAGACAATCCCAGGTACAAGAACACTTTGCAGATGCACATTGGGAGTTTGGCTGTGTTCAGGTGTCGATGCAGAAGGGGAGCAGTCTCCTGCACAGTGCATACTGTACTTCTGCTTGCTGCAGAGCATCGGGTTAGCATCAAATGTCCTGCGCATTTAGTGAGTCAGAGGATGAATAGGGCTGCAGTCTCTTCTCTGCCGGGACACTGCAGTACTGTCAGCCTCTCCTTACCTGACAGTCACATATAGAAATGTGTGTCTGTGGGGGGTGGTTGACAGATGCTCAGACTTTTATTCTTACCCATTCAGTGAGGTATATGCTACCAAAAGCAGGGAGTGGCCAGAAGACACACATCTGTGCTGGCGCAACCACCCTGAGTTTAGAATCGCTGTAGCAACAGGAAAGGACTCAACGTTGTGCCATAAACCCTTCTGGGAAAGTGTGTGTGGAGATGTGTCAGTCTTGAGCATTTTCTGAGGGAGCAGCAAGTACCCCTTGTCAGTTTTGACTTTTGACTCCTTCTCAGGAGTCTAGCTGATAATCAGTCAAAAGTGGTTGTTCTCTAGGGGGTGAGGATTGTGTTTTGTTCTCTTCAATATCTGTATCAATGATCTGGATGAGGGGACCGAGTGCACTCTCAATGAGTTTGCAGAACATATCAAACTGGGAGGAAGTATTGGTCTGGTAGGAAAGCTCTGGGATCTGGAAAGACAGGTTGAGCACTAGGTCCTGTGCATCAGTTACAACAACCCCATGCAACATTACATGCTTGGGCTAGAGTGGCTGGAAAGCTGGCCAGTGGAAAACAGCCTGGGGGCATTGGTTGACAGCTGGCTGAATATGAGCCAACTGTGTGCTCAGGTGGCCAAGGAAGCCAAGGGTATCCTGGCTCGTTTTAAAAGTAATGTGATCAGCAGGATTAGGGAAGTGGTTTTACTTCTGCAGTCAGCACTGGTGAGGTCACATCTTGAGTACCATGTCCAGTTTTGGGCCCATCACTACAAGAAGGATGCTGAGGTTCTGGAGTGCGGTCAAAGAAAGGGCAAAGGTCTACAGCACAACTCCAGACCTCTAGAGCAGCTGAAGGAATGGGGGTTGTTTAGGCTGGGGAAAAGGGAAGCTCAAGGTAGACCCTATCGCTCTCTACAACTACCTGAAAGGAGGATGTGGCAAGGTGGGTGTCAGTCTGTTCTTCCAAGTAACAAGTGATAGGACAAGAGTTAATGGCCTCAAGTTGCACCAGGGAAGATTTAGGCTGGATATTAGAAAAGAGTTTTCCCACAAATTAGTTGCAAAGCACTGGAACAGCCTGCCTGTAGAAAGGGTCAAGTCACCATCCCTGGAGGTCTTCAACAGATACACAGATGCAGAGCTGAGGGACATGGTTTTGTGATGACTTGGCAGTGCTGGGTTAACAGGTGAACTTGATAATGTTAAAGGTCTCTTCCAACAAAAATGATTATATGATTCTGTTAGGTTAAGAATAGGAACCTAGTAAATGGTCCCAGAGTGTTTTTTTTTCCACATGCAGAAACAACTGAGAAGAAATGCTGCTTTCTCCAATGCTACAAATGCCTCCTGTGTTAGCTGTGCAGTGGTCACAGTTTTGGGCTCCCCAGTTTAAGAGGGACATGGATCTGGGGATTTTTAGTCTGGGAAAGAGAAGACTGAGAGAGGATTTAATAAGTGTCTATAGGTATCTGAGAGCTGGATGTCAGGAGAGGGGAGACAGGCTCTTCTCACTTGTTCCCTGTGATGGGACAAGGGGCAGTGGATATAAGTTGCAGCACAGGAGGTTCCACCTCACCGTGAGGAAGAATTTCTTTGCTGTAAGGGTCACAGAGCACTGGAACAGGCTCTCCAGAGAGGCTGTAGAGTCTCCTTCTCTGGAGACTTTCAAGGCCTGTCTGGATGCATTCCTGTGTGACCTGAGCTAAATTGTGTGGTCCTGCTCTGGCAGGGGGGTTGGACTCGTTGATCTCTTTGAGTCCCTCCCAATCTCTAACATCCTGTGATCCTGTGAACTTTGGTAGTGCTAAACTGTGTTGGTGACTCTGGACCAAGAAATCTCTTTGTAGAAGCTGTTCAGGAAGCCAGTGTCCATTACTCTCTGCCCCACCTGTTTGCTTCATCTTTTGTCCTTTGCTGCTTTTATCTAAGAAATGTCTTGTAGTGCTTATCGTAGTGTGGATTCCTGTTCACTAAGAATGTGGAGGAGCACATCAACCCCCAGAAATTCCTGTCCATAGGAGAGGAAGCCCTTCAGACCTCTTGATACCCTGTCGGGTATGAAAAGATCAGATTCCTGAAGGGACATCTGTTAACACTGGAGCAAAAGGCTAGGACTGGGTGCTGAGACAGACTAGGTAAGGTTTAAAAAAGCTTCTTCTTCTTGCTCTCCTGATTGCTGCTTTGATTGCACAGCTCCTGTATAGTTCCCTCCATCTCTTCATCAGGCATTTGTGCCTAGATAAAATTAATCTCCACAAGCTTTGTATTCTTGATCACAGTCCGTGTTGGTTGGTGCCCACTTCTCTGGGATGATGGTCTGGATTATTTGTGGTTGGCCAGAGCAGGGCTGTGCTCTGTACACCCCACAGCAAAGAACCAAAGTCACAGAGTCATGGCAACCCTGAGAACACAACTCAAACTAATCCCATTATAACGGCTCAATGTACTTTGCTCAAAGTTTTAATAAGGTAGCATGTACCTGAATAACTAGATTTCCTCCTCATGATCGTGGTCCTGCTCTTGGTGGTGACTGGAGAGCTATGATAACATAATCTTATTTGAATGGCCTGTGCAGGCACCACCTGGTAGCTACTGATATCAGGTTAGGAGAATGAAGATGAATGGTCCAGAGGAATATTAGATTGTATAGTTTCCTTTACAAAGTTAATGATCTGGTGAGTAACAAAGTTACTTTACTTTTGTTGCTGTCACCATCTCTGTTTCCAGAGATTTTTATCTAGTTCTTTTCATTTTTCTATTCAGCACCCACCTGGAGATGGATGGGTACTCCCTCTCTTTCTGGAAACTGCCACTGGAGAGTCAGCTGGCTGTGTTGGAATATGGCAGTGATACCCAGAGTGAAACCATGGCTTCTAAAGATCCTGTTAGCAGGAGTGCTGGGAGACAAGTCCCCCTCAGCCTACCTTGTTGTGCATTTGAAATCTGCCCTTCACCCCCAGCAAAGAGCTTCAGCTCAGACATAAGGGAAAATAAATCTTCCCTAAGTGACAGATAAGTGAAAGCGAAGTCTTTCTCATTCCATCTTCTCTAACTACACTGGATGCTTAGGAAATGCTGGAGTTGTCCAAGACAGGATGAGAAGGCATAAAAGGTTTTTATAGAGACCCTGGGAACCGTTACCGTGTTTGAGAAGCAGCTCTAGAGCCTTATAATCTCTGGTTTGTGAGGTTGATCTAAAGGTTATGCAGATGTACTGAAGAATGGTCTCCCTTGTCTAAGCACTGACAGATCATTCTTCACAGTCCAGGTTTCTCTTTCATGGACTCAGACAGTGCCTTGGAGTGTGGGCTGAATTTTCTGCCTTGTTCAGCCTGACTGAGACTCCCCTTCCCATTCTGAAACTTCACCTCTGCTCATCTTAACTGTCTCTGAACTCTGCATTAGCATTCCAAGAAGGATGGTGCAGTACTTACAGTCCACCCCTGCTTTCTGGGGCAAGAGCATTTCTTTTCTCCATGTCATCATGTAGGACTGCAGAGCTTTGGGAAGTGACAAGTATTTGATTCCTTCAAGATCCGTGGATATTTTTGTAGTTTTCTAGTGACTCTAGGTGGAACATATCCATCCTCTCTATGAAAGAATTCTCTAATAAATGGTGATTCACTGCCCAAAATCTTCCGCTGAACCTCAATCTCTTTTCCAGAAACAGTTTATGTCATTCTTTTCCCAGCATGTAGACATCTGGTGCTTCTTGCTGCTGTACGTGGTCTAGTGAACTGGTTTTTTCATTAGCATTAGACAAAGGAGGTTTTGAACACCAACATTACTCTTCTTCCCCACTCTCATCCCATTTCTGTTTTTCTCTCCCACTGCTTCTGAACAAGCATTTTGAAATGTATAGTTCCTAGGCAGTTGCATTATGGAATGACTCTCCAGTGTCCATACCTGCCAGCAATTGTAATCCAGCTCTCAGCACTACAGATAAGACAAATAAAATGAAAAATTGAGTGAACCTGCTCCAAGAACTCATGAAAATGAATGGGAAATCTCCCTGTGATTTCCATGGCCTTGCAGGGAGCTTCTCCTTGAACATGGGAGCAAATCAAATTAAATCACTCTGGAACAAGAGGAACTCAGAAATCATCAACGCAGTCTTTTTGGTTCCACCAAAATCTCACCTAAGGCAACATGGTTTGCTCTCTGAACTGGGGCTGTATTGAGCCAACATGGGAGTTATGGTCAGACATTTTTTAGAAGAGAAAGGACATAAGCTCGAAATGTGCTTTTCTTTGCCAGGCACTACACAGGCATGCATGAAGAGAGACAACTCCATAGAGCAATGGGTAGGAGACAGGAAGTAGAATTCTTCTCATTGCTACCCAAGTCCAGGCATAGAGGAGAACATGGATGTGATCGAAGCACGTTAATGGCAAAGCTCAGAGTTGAAGCTAAGTATGGTGCTCTCCATTGCTCTTGTTTAACCATTAGGTTTTCTCATCTCCTTGAAGTTTCCTTATAGGACTTTACTCTCCAATAGAGAATCTCTGAAAGCTATGATAGTTATTATTTGTATATTTCATTTTCTGCACCTCATGCTGGCCCCGGTACAATGTGGCCTAAGAGTGGAGTCATCATCTTGAGGGATACAAAAGATAAGTGCTTCCATCTTAACCTATGCAGATTTCTAGAGGTGCCAGAAGACATAAGGAAAAGTCTGTTGAGACTCCAGTTCTTGCCCCAGCATTTCCCACGTGCCAAACTTGGACATTATGGAGAATTCCCATCAAAACCATTTCTCATTATCTGTCTCCTCAGAAGGAGTGTGGTCATTATACACTGCCGACAAAGGTTTTAGCTTTGATCAGACACTGCAGAAGGAGACTCTCTGGTCACCATCACAGCAGGCCAGCACACCTCTGTGGGCTGTTTGTGAAACCCACTTCCAGAATTACAGATGGAAAATACATTACAAGATCTTACTGTTACAGCCACAAGGACCACAGTGGCTGATCTCATCACATCATTTGCAAAACCCAGCATGTGGAACTCTGCCTGGCTAGTTGGCACTCCAGATGCTTTGTTCTTCCCCACTACTCATCAAAACCAATACCTTCTGGTAAAGCAGACCATGTACATTAGTAATCATCCCAGACTGGACATAAAGAGGCCAAGTGTTGACAAATTCACCACCTCCCTCAGGCAATGCTTTTAGTTATTCCTTTTCTCAAATCTTATAAAAACTCCTTGCATCTCAATTCCACTTTGAATTTTATGGGTTCCATCTTCTGTACTGAACTTCATTATGGTTTTGTTTGTGGGCTAATAGGCCTTCCTGCTGTTGGAAGCATTTTTCCTTAGTAGATCATTAAAACATCGTATTCTCCCTAACTGTCTTCTGTTTCTCAGGCTACAGAGAATCTTAAAGATTGTGTATCATTCCTGAAGCTCATTTCTGACTCCTTCCCAGTCATTCTGCTTCTCTCTTGAATGTGGTGATCCAGTAAATGTCCTGCCAGTGGGAAAATCATGTCCTTTCTGCTACACCATAGATCCTTAACTAGCTACCAGGAGGACTAAGTCAGGCTTTCTCACTTTGCCTGGAGCCAGCTTCCAGTGCATTATCTGTGTAACATATCAGAGTTCCCCAGAGTCACTGCTTTTCAAAACACAGCCTCATGAATACATAGAACATGTCTATATGGACTCTTCTCTTTTGATCTAGGACAGACATTGTAACACACATTGCCTGATTATTGCCTGATTGTGAATTGCTCTCTACCACTGATCTGTTCTTACTACCGTTTCACTTTTCTAGTGCTCTACATGGATAGTCTCCAGCATGTGCAGCATGGCAAGTGCAGTCCCAGAGTTCTGCTGGCTTCCACAGTAGCAAGTAGCCCACACTCCAGTTCTCTTCCTTCCCCTGCCTCGCCCACATCCAGATGCACCTGTTAGTTTTTTTGCTGTCTGTGATCCAATCAGGTTTTCATAACTTTTCTTCCTTTATCTTTAACTCAGGCTGCATTATGCTAGCATCCTGGTCAGTATGCCAGCTTGGGGAAACTGAGAGCTGCACTGTCATGTCTTCATTTATATTGAAGTAGTGGCTGGAGGCTCCAGAAGAGTTATGCACTCTACCTGAGTATGCAGCAAGACTGTTCATGGCACTGAACAATTACAACCTGAGCAGAGCCGAGGACAAAGTATTTCACAATGGCTTTGTTTTGCATTTGGGGCACAATGGCCTGAAGTTCAGGATAAGCATGTGTGTGATTCTGGCTTAGCTGTCGAAAATCAAACTTTCCCACCAACTGAGTAGTGGGAAACACCCTTACCCAACCTTTTGCTTTCACTGTTGCCTCACATTTGGGGTTGATTTACAAATATCTTGTCTTTTTGTTCCCAGTTCCATACCCTTTGCCATCCTTGCTCTAATTCTCAGCTAGCTCGTGCCATCTCAAGTGTACACTTAGTCATGTTGCCCTAGCCATGTTCACTTATTCCATAGTAATACATGTCCTCCTGGATGATACAGTTTTGGCTAAGGGACCCATTATGGGATTAGATTATGTCACAGAATCACAGAATATATCTGTTTGGAAAAGACCTCAAATATCATCCAGTCCAACCCTCAACCCAGCACTGAAGGGTTGACACTAAACCATGTCCCTTAGCACCAGGTCCCCACAGCACTTGAACATCCACATGGACAGTGACTCCACCACTGCCCTGGGCAGACCATTGCAATGTTTGATAACCTTTTCAAGTGAAGGAATGTTTCCTAATATCCAGCCTAAACCTCCTCCGATGCAACTTGTAACCATTTCCTCTAATCCTCTCACTTGTCACCAAGTTAAAGAAGCTTTCCACTCCTCGCCTCAACCTCCTTTCAGGTAGTTGTAGAGAGCAAGGAGATCTCCCCTCAGCCTCCTCCAGACTGAACAACCCCAGCTCCCTCAAATGCTTCTCGTAGGCCGTGTGCTTCAGGCACTTCATGAGCCTCATTGCCCTTCTCTGGACACACTCCAGTACCTCAACATCCTTCCTATAGTGAGGAACTGAACACAATACTCGAGGTGTGGCCTCACCAGTGCTGAGTACCGGGGGATGGTCACCTTGTTCCTGCTGACCACAGTGTTTTTAATACAAGGCAGGGTGCCACTGGCCTGCTTAGCCACCTGGGCACACTGCTGACTCATGTTCAGTCAACTATCAACCAGTACCCCCAGGTCCCCCTCCATGTTTCAGCTTTACAACCATATGTACCCAAGTCTGTAGCTTACCATGGGTTTGTTGTGACCCAGATATAGGACCTGGAACTTGACCTTGTTGAACTTCATGCAATTAGCCTTGGCTCATTGGTCTAACATGTCCAGGTCCCACTGTAAAGCTTCCCTACCCTCCAGCAGATCAACACTTCCCTACCCTCCAGCAGAACACAGCCACCCAGCTGGGTGTTCTTTTCAAACTTAGTGAGGGTCTACTCAACTGCCTCTTTGACATCATTGATGAAGATATTAAGGAGGACAGGCCCCAGTAGTGAATCCTGGGGGATATGAAACTGCTGTTTGCTGGCTGTCCACTCCCCTTACAGCTCTGTAAAGCCTCCATTCTTGTAAGAAATCTCCCAGATACCTCCAGGTTATGCAAAAATGTGAATTCTCCATACCATACAAGTTTTGCATTAGATGTCTTGCACAGAAGTCTCCTGTCAGAAGACAGGCTCAGAATGCCAACCTGTGCTTGTGCACCTGCTCCTTTAAAGAAGCATGGGGCAAGCCAGCTCTTCCACAACTGGCTGGTAGATAGGGATAGGTAGGAACAGACAGGCTGCTGTTCAGGGTTTCTATGGCAGAGTAGTAGGATTGTATTAAGCTCCTCTTAACACCTTATGAAGAATCCTAAGTCTTTAGCTGAACCAGGACTGCAATCCTCTTACGCGTCTTTGCTGGAATTCCACGAGTTGCATGCATGCACGCACACACACCAGCACAGAGCAGCCTTCAGGAGCAGCTTACCCCTCGCAGGTGACAAACGACAGCAGGCAAGTTTGTGCTGGAAAGCCCGCAAGCCATCAGTCACCCAGAGATGAGAGACAGCTTTTGGCCCCCCCAGGCTTAAGGCATGTTGTGATTGCTGCCTTTTTATTTACGGGTAACGGAATCGCTCATTAGATTGGCTTGTCCTTTCTTGCTGGGCATTTTTGCGTGCAGCTTTGTTTTCTGTTTCCAGCATATTCATATGAAGTCTTTACCTCCCTTGACCTCCAGCAACAAAGCAACTGGTGTTTGAGTTTGACAGTCTGTGACAGATGTTTGCGATGAGTGAAGCTCTTAGTGCCATGGTTTAGTTAATTAGAAGGGCTGGGTGCTAGGTTGGACTTGATGATCTTAGAGGTCTTTTCCAACCTGGTTAACTCTGTGAATCTGTGAAGCTCAGCTCTGTGCAGGTCATGAGGACAAAGCTGAGGTGCTGCAGCTAGGGTGGGCATGACACCAGCATTGCTTTTGTGCGTGTGGTAAGAGAGATCCTGCTTCACTTGGAAATGGGGTTTCCCAGACCTTGTTCACAGTGCAGATGCAATGAGAAAAGGGTTGTAATAGCTGTCAGGATTCACCTACAGGAGGCCAGGCCTGTTGGCAACAGGTGGGAATAGCCTATCCCATGGGGGGAAAAAGGGCTTTAGGAAGGGAGTTGGCAGAGCTCATTGTCAGAGCTTTAAACGAGGTATGAAGTGGGGCAGGGGTGAAATTTGAGTCACTAGAAAGGAGCCTGAATGCAGCATGCCAATGCCTGTGGGAGAGGTGTTGGAAGTCATTGGACACTGGAATGGGCTGCCCGGGGAGGTGGTAGAGTCGCCATCCCTGGGGCTGTTCAAGGCAGGATTGGACGTGGCACTTGGTGCCATGGTTTAGCCTTGAGCTCTGTGGTAAAGCGTTGGACTTGATGATCTGTGAGGTCTCTTCCAACCCTGATGATACTGTGATACTGTGAAGTGAGGGCACATTCAGGACTCACTGGTAGATTGGTGGCCATGAAGGTGACTGAGAATAGTTGGATAGCAAGAGTGAAAACTAATGGATTAACTCCCTCACTGAATGCTTATATACCAATGCACAGAGCATGGGGAATAAGCAGGAGGAGTTGGAGATCTGCACTAGGCTGCACAGTTATGATGTAATTGCAGTCAATGAAACATGGTGGGACAGCTCCCATGACTGGAATGTTGTCATGGATGGCTATGAGGAAAGACAGACCAGCCAGGCAAGGTGGTGATGTTGCTCTTTATGTGTGAGAGCAACTGAAATGTGTTGAATTCTATCCAAGAGGGGAGGTAAAACAGGTTGGAAGCTTGTGGGTGAGAATCAAGGTATTTGGAAAGAGGAGTGAAACTGCTGTGGGTGTCTACTATAGACCACCAAATCGAGCAGAAGAGATCGATGAAGCATTCTGTGGTCAAGTGGAGGCAGCCTCTAGAACACACTCCTTGGCACTTCTGGATGACTTAAATCACCCTGATATTTGCTGGAAAGCCCACACAGCTGGACACATTCAGTCCAAAAGGCTCTTGCAGTATCAATGATAACTTCCCAATGCAGGCAGTGGAGGACCCAACAAGGAGAGGTGCACTGCTGGACCTTAACTAATAGAGAAGGACTGTCTGGGGACATTAAGGTCGGGAACAGACTGACAGGCGACAGTGATCATGACATGGTGGAGTTCAGTATTATAGAGGGAAGAAGCAAGGCAATAAGTAGGATTACAACCCTGGACTTCTGCAGGGCTAACTTTGCACTCTTTGGAGATACACTGGCAGGAATCTCATGGGCTAAGGCTCCAGAGGGTAAAGAAGCCCAAGAAAGTTGGCAAGGTTTTAAATGCCACTTCCTCCAAGCCCAAGACAGATGTGTTCCCTTGAGTAAAAAATCAGCTAGATGTGCTGGGAGACCTGCATGGATGAGCAAGGAGCTTCTGAAGATGATCTCATGGAAGAAAGAAGCTCATAATTCATGGAAGAAGGGGCTTGTCACTTGGGAGAGCTATAGAGAAAGTGTCAGGGCATGTAGGAGGGCAACAAGGAAGGCCAAAGCCCTCTTGGAACTACAACTGTCAAAGGAAGTAAAAGAGAACAAGAAGGGCTTCTTGGAATATACCAGTAGTGAAAGGAAGAATAGGGACAGTGTGGGCCCATTGCTGAATGAGAAGGCAGCCCTGAGAACTGAGGATGCAGAAAAGGCAGAGTTGCTAAATATCTTCTTTGCTTCAGTCTTTACTCCCAAGACTGAACACCCCTCTGAGTTCCAGCTTCTGGATGAAGGAGAGGAAACCTGGAGGAGGAAAGGCTCTCAACTAATCAATGAAGGCTGTGTTAGGGATCAGTCACAAAAACTGAATATTCAGAAGTCCATGGGCCCTGATGAGATGCACCCAAGGGTGCTGAGAGAACTGCCTGATGTTGTTCTGCAGCTCTCTGTCACTTTTGCAAAATCATGGCAGACAGGAGAGGTGCCTGAGGACTGGAGGAGAGCCAATGGCACTCCAGACCTTGACCTCAGCAAGGCTTTTGGCACTGTGTCCCATAACACCCTTGTGAGCAACCTCAGGATGTGTGGGATAGAAGAGCAGACAGTGAGATGGAGTAGGAACTGGATACACAACAGAGTGCAGAGTGGTGATCAATGGTGCCAAGTCCAGCTGGGGAGCTGTAACTAGTGGAGTGTTCCAGGGATCAATACTGGGTCTGGTCCTGTTCAGTGTCTTCATTGATGACGTTGGTGAGTGGACAGACAGACAGACAGTCTGCTCAGCAAGTTCACTGACAATACCATACTGGGAGGCTCGGCTGACACAGCTGAAGGCTGTGCGGGCACTCAGCGAGACTTGGGCAGACTGAGAGCTGGGCACAGAGGAACCCAATGAGGTTCAACAAGGACAAGTGCAGAGTCCTCCACCTGGGAGGGAATAATAAACTGCACCAGTACAGGCTGGAGGCTGGGAGGTGATCTGCTGGAGAGCAGCCCTGTGGAAAAGGACCTGGGAGTTCAGGTGGAAGACAGGCTATCCATGGGACAGCAATGTGCCCTTGGGGCCAAGAAAGCCAGTGGGACTCTGGGGTGCATTAAGAGGAGTGTGGCCAGCACTGCCCTTCTACTCTGCCCTGGTGAGACCTCATCTGTAGTGTTGTGTTCAGTTTTGGACTCACCAGTGCAAGATGGACAGGGATCTACTTCAAAGAGTTCAGTGGAGGGCTACAAAGATGATTAAGGGGCTGGAGCATTAGCCCTATGAGGACAGGCTGCGAGCCCTGGGGCTTTCTGCTTTGGTGAAGAGAATACTTAGAGGAGATCTAATCAACGTTTATGAAAGCCTGAGGGCTGGCTGTCAAGAGGAGGGGACAAACTCTTCTCGGCTGTGCCCTGTGATAGGACAAAGGGTAATGGGTATAAACTACAGCACAGGAAGTTCCACCTCAGTATGAGGAAGAACTTCTTTACTGTAAAGGTCATGGAACACTGGAACAGGCTCCCCAGAGATGTGAAGTCTCCTTCTCTGGAAACCCATCTGGATGTGTTCCTGTGCAACCTGTGCAAGATGATACAGTCCTGCTCTGGCAGGCTCCATGATCTGTGGAGGTCACATCCAACACCTGTCATCCTGTGACCCTGTGCTCCTCCTTCTCTGCACTGCTCCAATGTCTGAAGTATTAGCTGGCTATTTATTTAGGGCAGGAATGTCAAAATTTGCCTGGGATTTCCGTGCCCACCTATCTAGCCACCGGGCTTTTGGTGCTGTCTGAGAGAAACCCAAACAGCTCAGGCAGTGGTGAAGTGTCTGACACTGAGCTCCCAGCTCAGGCGGCCCAAGGATCCCACAGAAAGAAAGGTGGATCATCTCCTTGGCAGCTGGCGTTCTCTGCTGCCCTGAGATCCTGAGGATGATGTTAGTTGGAGTCCCAGGTCTCTGTTAGACCCAGGCCTACACAACTGGAGAAGGTGACCCGTGGCCTCTTGCTGCTTGCCCACACGGGTCCATGTTTTATTTGTCTTCTCTGCCCTCTGGTAGGGTCTCCATATCTGTCCTCCTGCCCATACAGGCTCTAGCCAGTGCCTGCAGCTCAGGCTATTGTGAACAGCCTTGTGCAGCAACTGAAACTGCAGAAGCAGCTGACTTGTGAGCCAGCTGGATAGGGAGGAATAAGGTAAGTGGCATATTGAGAGCCAAAGGCAGTCCCGAGGGTTTCCGAGGTTGGCCTCTGAGGCCTCTCAATGACTACCCGTGGCGCCAGGCCTGCAGGCACGTGTCCTGGTGCTCACCAGGGGCCTGCCAGCAAAGGAGACTCCACAGCCTGCCAATGCCTGGGGCCATGGGCGAGCCGCGGTTTTCTCTGGGCTGAGGCTGTCCTCTTCGGGGTTACCTCAGATCCCACTTGCTGGTCTGCGTCAAGGCTCAGTGGCAATTATGGGCAGGTTGTCCTGTGTGGTGCTGTAACCCAGGGGAGTGCAGCTTTCCTGGTGCTGAGGCAACCTTGCTATGGCAAAGCTTTTGTTTCGTCTTGCCAGCCGTGGCACCTTTGGAGTCTCTGTGGATGACTCTGTGATTGTGTCAGTGTCTCTGGATTTTTGTCAGCAGGCTAAAAGCACCCCAACAAATCCAACTCAGCCAGAAGCGGTGTAGTGTCCTCATCATACTATTTACTGACAGCATCTCCATACAGAGTCATACAGAGCGTTCTTAACGCTTGTGTCTCCTTCACGCCATCCACTTAATGTCTTCCCTCTGCAGAAGCAAGAAGCTGGCCACTCTTCAGGCAGAGCACAGCACTTCCCATCTTGGGGGCTGTGCAACATCCCTGTCCTCTTGTGCTTGTTACCTGAGCCTCGAGTGGGCAATCCCAGGCAAAGCAGGAGAGATGGCAGAGCTGCAGCGCTCCCCAGAGCTGCTGCTGAGCTACAAATAGCTCCGGGGCCTGCAGAAATACTCCACTATGCCCTTGCATTACCTTCAGCAGGGCTGATGGACTGCTGTGAGGTGGTGGCTCTTTTGCACAAAGCCTGGACATGTGAGTCCTCACATTGACAACTCATTCCCTCAATGACTTAAGGTGCCCATGGTCCTTGCAATTATCTGCTTTGGGTTTTGCAGTTTTCTCTTTTCTGCCTTGTCTGTCCACTTGTGGCCTTGACAGGTCCTCACAGGGGTGAAGAGCCCATAGCAGAGCTGCCTGGCTGTGGGCCAGGGTGTGCAGAGTTTGTGCTCACAGCTCTGCCTGACAGCATCCCTTCCATATTGCCTCACATGAAGCTCTGCTGCTGCTCTGTCCAGATCTAGAACATCTCCACCATTCTTCCAACCCGGTGCCTTTCGTATCTCTGTCTTCTGGGCTCCTGCATGAGCAGCAGTGAATCTACCCGCAAGCCCAGGGCTTTTCCAGCCTTGGTTCCACCAGTACATCCTCAGGAGGCTTTCAGTCCCCTTCTCCTCCAGAGACTTATGCTTCTATTCAGAGGTCTCAGAAGTCGCTGATCTTTGGTATGTCAATGGAGATGGGACTAAAAATGCCCTGTTTGTGCCGGTGTTGATTCACGTGCTAGGAACAGGTACTCAGTGAAGTACGAAGGGTCATCCCTGTATTGCCTAGGCCTTTGCTGCCATCTTTTTTACTTGCTGTCCTGTCTGTTCCAAAGAGCACTGTGCAGGGAAAGCTTTGTTCTGACAGAGGATTGCTTAGTAGCTAGATGATCACTTAAAGGCAGTGCTTTTATGAAGGAACTGCTCCACTGAAAGAAATCTCACTCGAAGGTGGCCTGAAACGCAGTAGTACAAGTGAGGCTCTGTGCTGCTTGTTGGAAAGGAAAAACCCAAACCTTGTGGCTCCTGCGGTACTTCAGTGTGAGGTATCACATTTCCTTCAGGAAACTGACATGTGAAGAATACTGGTTTTCTGAAGACCATCTGCTGAGCTGGTGTCAGAGCCCAGCTCTCAGCTAGGGCTCCCAAGCCATGTTTCCTCTATCAGAGACGTCGTGCTTTGCATCGCGAGCAGAATCCTGGCATCCGAGCAGCTCTGGTTTTTGCTTAAAGAGCAAATCAGTCGCAGCTAACCTACCCATCCCTGTTTAAAGCTGGGCCAAGTCACAACTGAGCACCACTTATGAAATAGTAACTGGAGCTCTGGAAACTGAACTACTATATTTATTCAGCCTGAGGTGAAGTCTGTCACCAGATAATTGCAAAGGGGAATGAACTTATTCCAGTAAGGTCAGTTTTACTGTTTCATCCCTTGAAAGCTCAGTTCATAGTTCCTGTTTGTTAACTGCAACTGAGCTGCATGCAGAGGCTTTGTGCTGGAGGATCTCCCTGAGAGATAGGATGAAATGGTTCCTGTCTCAAAGAATTTGTGGGAGGGGATGTTTTTCTCATACACG
Source organism: Pogoniulus pusillus (assembly GCF_015220805.1). Lineage (NCBI taxonomy): Eukaryota > Metazoa > Chordata > Aves > Piciformes > Lybiidae > Pogoniulus > Pogoniulus pusillus. The sequence continues at coordinate 23,907,250 of NC_087281.1, read as the reverse complement.
TTAGTAGCAGGACTTTTGTTTAAGCAAAACGGTTTCTTATATTCACTGTGCTTCTATTAGGAAACACTCAGATTAGGGTGTTTTCCAGTGGATATGTGAGTCTGACGCAGAGAAGAAAGAGCAATCCTTCTGTGGGTGAGAGAGCAGGGAAGCAGAGAAAGGTTTGGGCAGAGAGAAGATGTGGCATGGTTTGGCTGTGAAAGGCTGCTGAAGCAGAAGGGATTGAATGGAGCTGACACCCAAGAACAATGCAATACGACAAATGAAGTCAAGATCAAGCATGCTGGAGGAGTGTTTCTGGCAAAGAAGGCTTGTCGTGCTGTTGGCTGCATGAGGCTCTGATCTGGAACCATCTGCAGAGAGGCTGCCAAAATCGCTTTTCCTGGACACTCAGCGCAGGTGCTGGTTGAGCTCCCATCAGAGAATTGGCCTGGCTTCTGGAAACAGAGCCGCTCCAATCACACCCCTTTCATGCTCACTGCTCTTGGAGTGGCCAAACTATTATTTGCAGGGCCTGAGTTACAGAGCTATATGTGTGGAACTGAAACAAAATCCCCAAACCCAAAGAGCTGGGCAGGAAATCTTAATGCCTTTAAACTTGTTGGAGAGGTCATCACCAAGCATGTGGGTATGGATGATCCTATTTTCGAAGGCTTCAAACTAACTGCTGTCTGGCACACTGAACTGCAGCAGAGCCAGGATGGTGCTAATAGTCTTGGAACATTGCTTTGAGTTCAGTTTGCCATGCACCATCTGATCTGTGACCTGCAGGGTGTGACTCCCTCCCTGCTAGTACCTGTCATGCTCATTTCCACATTTAGTACCCCACTCTTTCAAAGCTGTGTGTTCCCATGCATCACAGCCAGGACAGAAGCAGAATATTCACGGATTGGCTGGACAACTGCTGTCCATTCTGATCATAGCAGATGTCTGAATCAACCTGATGACTCCACAACTCTGCCATCCATTCTAAGTCCAAGCGTGATTATTATCAGTTCCTTCAGAGAAATCCTGCAAAATACTCTGCGGTGGTTGGTTCTGGACTAAGCAAGCTTGGGGGCAAATTCCTTCTCAACCCCATGGCCTTGAAATTGGTTTATCAGAGGCAATAAGGGACATTTTTCTTTTGGAAGTCTGACGTGTTTTAAATAGTTACTATTCCAACACAGCATTTGAAGACCATTATAAATACTATCTACTTCTTTCAAACAAATCTTGCTTAACTCTTGTGCCCCATAGCACCCTCAGACAGTGAGTAATCTGATAAAATGATAGTAAGCTCACATGCAGCATTCTGAGATGTTTTGTTGCTGGGTTGTACAACTGGAAGTTTAGGCTATCTCTCTTCTGCAGCTTGTTCAACATTTATTTCCATGTCAGCTCCTTCCATCTGTTGTCCCTCCAAATCAAACATTCACTGCTCTGCCTGGAGCTTAATCCCAGAGGCCAATTCCCCTGAATGGGGGCATTGTAGCAGGGCTGTATACAAGTGTGCCAGGGAACAAGTGTCCTTCTTTCCACTTCTTTCAGCTCTCCATCATCATCATCATCATCATCATCATCATCATCATCATCATCATCATCATCATCACCATGTCTTTAGAGTTTGACAGGATAGCAGAGATCTCAAAAGGAGTCATGGTGCTACAGGAGTTCCTAGAGGGCTGCAGATGAGCTACTCCAACCTTTTTTTAGCAAATAAGCTCTTGCAGAACTTGGAGGAAGACAAAGTGAAGAATTCTAAAGCCAACCTCATGGTTGGAATCCAGAAGTGATAACTGCACCATCCAGCCTATCTTGGTGCAGCTTTTCACTCCATTCCCTAAGGAATGCCAGGGTAGCCTCAGTGTACATAATACAACATGCCACTGGAAGTGTCCATTGTGTGACACCGTGCTGAGAAGTCCTAGCCCCACAGCTATTCAGAAGAGGTGCAGTTTGACCTCATTTAGCTCTCTAATGGTAGTCATTACCCTAAGCAGCAGCACTTCAGGATCTGCAAGTCAGGACTGACAGCAGCAGAAAGCTCAGTGGTGGCTCTCAGGAAACCTCAGAATGTGCTGAAATGGAAACGGTACCTTTTCCTTAGCACACAGGAGTGCTGGCATGTGCCTGCTTATGTGCCAACAGGTATTAGTGCCCGTCAGAGCGTGCCAACCCGCAGACACTCTCTAATCCTGCTGTTGTGTAATGAGTACAATTATTGAACGAGGAAACTGAAGGTCACAGAAAGAGAACCACAGAATCACAGAAATGTTCAGGTTGGAGAAGATCCCCAGGATCACCAAGCCCAACCTGCCACCCTACTCTACAAGGTTCACCCTCAACTATGTGCCCAAGCACCACATCCAAAGAACTTTTAAACACATCCAGGGTTGGTGACTCAACCACCTCCCTGGGCAGCTCATTCCAATGCCTGACAACTCTGTGAAAAAATTTTCCTAATATCTAGTCTAAACCTACCTAATCACAGCCTGAGGACATGAAGCTGTCTGGTGCAGAGCTGCTGTGCTCTGCAGAGATCTCCGGTGCCTTCCTCATTCTTGCTCCTAGGAGCCTGATCAGTGCTTTTCTCTAGGTCTAGATGACTGTGTTCAAGGAGGAGGTTATGAAGAACCCAGCTGGAATAGAAGAAGAAAGACTAATTTCAGCTCCAGATAGGTCTGCCCACTTGTGCTTATCTGGTCTGTCACTCTCTTCAGTGATTTTACTTTTCAGCTCAGTCTCTTCTAAGTGGCTGCACTTTCTGAAGTTAACAACAGATTTTTTGCAAACAATGTCTGCTCCTAGAAGCAATAGTGCTTGATGTTAATAGTGACAACAAAGGGTTGGCATGCAGAAAGGCTTTTGCTTTTACTTGCTCTTATAGAAACCAAGGTCACTGTAAATCTTGTGTGCCACGCTGGGGTATCATAAAGGAAGAGATCACATTTGCAGGGAGGAGTGAATAGGAGAGGTGACCCTAAACTGACCAATGAGGTATTCCATTCCATATGCACCATATTCAGTGTAAGGATGATTAAGGGCTGGTATCTGAGCAGGACTCAGTCTGCTCTGCCTTCAGTCCCAATCCATGTGTTCTTGAATTGAGTTCCCAAATCCGGCTCCTGAATCTGATTCCTGTCTGCTGTCCCAGTATGGGACTTGGGACTTTCCCAGGTGATGATGGAGCCAGAATTGCTACCAGGGGAGTTGGGTTCAATATTGGTTGTGTATATATTTACATACATTTAATTTTATGGTTATAATTTTCATCAAAGATGTTTTAGTTTTCTTTTCCAATCCATAAGTCATTCTTCCTTATTTCCTTTCTCTTCCATTAGGGGAGAGGCCTTAGAGAGCATCTGTCATTTGTTTAGCAGCAGGATGAACCCTAACCCTTGACATATTCATTGCTGTTTCAGGCCATTATTGAAAAGAGATTGAGGCTCTTCAAGGAATGAGAATTCCTTACCTTCAGCCTGTTACAGGCCTTGCAGTGTGACTGTAGGTCTGGAGCTTTTCCAGGCTTGCAGAAGAGTGGGCAGCACCCAAGGAAGAAAGAATATGTCTGATATCACAGTACTGTAGTGCTGCAAGTGTGGGAAATGGAGCAGGAGGCAAAAGCGGCAGGAGTGTGTCCAAACTACTCACAGGTGAAAGATGAAGGAAGGGAAGGGAAAGTGGAAATGTGGAAGGTGGGTCTGATGGAGGCAATAAGTCCAAGTTATTTCCTTGTACTAGCTCTTAATTACAAGCAAAAGCTTCCATCACCAGGTCCCATCTCTCTTTCCTGTTGTACAAAGAACTGAGGGCTCTGCAGGTAGAATCATAGAATCAGACAGGGTTGGAAGGGACCACAAGGATCATCTAGCTCCAAACCCCCTGCCATGGGCAGGGGCACATCATACTAGATGAGGCTGCTTAAAGCCTCATTTAGCCTGACCTTAAACACCTCCAGGGATGGGACTTAAAGGCCTTTCAATTTACAGAAGGAAGAAGGGGGTTGCTGCTTAACTCTCTAGGATGTCAAGGAAGAGTTGGATGCTTAGGACTTTGGATGGGCTCTGAAGGCACCTGCCTTCAAGCAGCCTTCATCTAAAGGGAGTGATCTGCATCCTGAGACCATTTCAGGAGTGAGGAACAGGGTTCTCTCTGTGTCTGAGGTCCAGAGAGAGAGAATATTGAATCAGTTTCTCAAAATGCAGAATTCCATAGCATCTGCATTTTTTTTTACTATCCAGGAATAGTGGGAGGGAACCAAAAGCTGAGGCTAATGCACAACAGCCTTGTTAATAATTTATTAGTGTTTGATTGGTGCCTGTAATGTGCGTGTTGGAGATGGCTCTGATGAGCTCTAAGCTTCTGGCTCCCGTCTGGAACTTCTTGCTGTGTTCAGACTTTGTTTATCTTCTACTGGCCTCACCAGTAAATACATCAGTAGAGGTATTGATCTGTGCCATTGATTTTGTGTCACTTTCTCCTCTTGGACTGTGTTCACATGAGAATAACTCAGAAAATACCAAGTTCAGAATGCCACTGTGGACCCCCACAGGAGTTCTCTGGGGTGAGGATGTCTCTTTCCTGCCAATGAAACTCTCTGTGAAGGAATGAGAGTTCAAATATCACTATCTGGTGGTACATTGACCAGCCAGGATTGAGAAGGCTAAAGGCCTAGGAAGTAAACTCATTTACCTTGTTAATGCCAAATGATATATTTCCCGTGAGCAGAGGTACCTGGAGAACATCATGAGGATGTCTTGTAAGAGCCAACCCACAGTGGTCCTTGGGCAACATTCACTTGAGTGTTGAAGGGACTTGAAAGAAGTGGTCCTGTCCCTAGAGTGCTAAGTGGCTGTATGGTTTCTCTGTGTTCCTTGGTTCTCATGGCAGGTCTGGCATTCAACCCTCTCCTCTGCAGCAGGCCACCTCTCCACCTGCTACCATCACTCACTCGGGAGCTCTGCCATCCCACTGGCCTTGGGGTGATGTTGCTTATAGGGTGGGAGTTTGAAGGAGGGAATCATGACTGGGACTATTTTGGAATCTGCAGGTAAAGATTCTGAGCTGGTTTTAGTTCATGGAACCAGTTCCCAAAGACACAGGGAGTGAGAGTCTCTCTCTGATGGGAACATCAGGAATGGTTAGCTGATCTGTGAGTGGCACTCATCTGGCTATAGCTCTGCACACTCATAGTCTACCTCCCCTCAGAGCCACTTTTTCCATCGTAAGGGTTTGCCCACTCAAGTCAGAAGGCAAAACCCAGCAGAGGCTGTGGATGCTCCCTCCCTGGAGGTGTTCAAGGCCAGGTTGGATGAGGCCTTGAGCGATCTGTTCTAGTGGGAGGTGTCCCTGCCTATGGCGGAGAGGTTGGAAGTAGATGATTTTTGAGGTCCCTTCCAACCTAAACCATTCTATGATTCTGGATGTAGCTCAGCATCCAAAACCAGCCCTTTGGCTCTGAATGAAGGTGAATGTAAGCTGAGAATTGTACAAAACTGATGCAGGAAGAGAAGACTGCTCAATTTTAAGTGGTAACTGAGAACAAAACCCAGTGCCTGCCACTCCTGAAAGTAAGGCATATCTGATGGACAAAAGGAAGCACAGTTGAATAGCCACTCCTCTTGTCATTCAATGACACAATCCATAACTCCATGTCATAACCTATTGTAATCTAGACCCTGACAGAGGCCGAGGTTGAATATCTTATCATGTGGCCATGGGATATGATCTTTCTTCGTTTGAGGCTGGATAGCTTTTAAGAGAAGAATGTACTAAAGGGATTACAAAGGGAGCCAAGGGATGAGGTAAAAAAAACAGGAGTGGCATTTTCAGGAAGAATAAAAAAAAACCCAGTGCCATTACAGTGATATTTATTTATGGCCTTAGAATGAGAATGGGTGGAAATCTGCTAGCAGACCAATTTTCACTCTCTATTGTCTTCTGCTGCAGCTGTCCTAAACTTTGCTATTCTCTTTTCTTTACTGGGTACGAGCTGGAGGACTTGCTAACAAGTGAAACCAAGCTTTCCCATCCTCTTCCCCTAAAATGACACAGATGGAATGCATGTCAATAGCTTCAAGGCCATCTACCAGTATTCATCTGGATGTAGTGAGCTTCTGATAAAGGCTGTTCCATATATACTTTGGAACTACTTTCAGGCACCAGCATTTGAAAGGTTGGGCTGCACTGTTCTCCTGCTGCTGCGCTGCAAGGGGGCTGGGAGAGTAGCACACAATCTATCTCTCAGCTGTTCTAAATCAGTGGCTTTAGTCCTGAAACTCACAGTCAGCACCTGCACCTGGCAGCAGGTCAGTCTTCAGGCATTTTTTGGATGATAGCCTCGGTTTAAAGGCTCTTGGACTTGCAGTCCTGCTCTGAGCTCCCCATCAGTCATACTAATATGCAAAGGAGATTGAGAGGACCTGACCCCATGGTTATTTCGGGGATTGCTTAATTCTGTGCCTGCACCACCCTTTTTTCTCTTCTCAGATATTCAGCCCTGCACACTCCAAAGGAAAGCATGGAGCACCTCAGTCCCTGCCTACTTCATGAAAGCATGCAGACCTCACCTATATATTAGCAAAGATTTCTTGTTAACAACTCTGCTGACACTTTTTTCCTGCTGTGCACCTGAGGTCATCCCATTGGGAAGGCTCTGGAGATAAATCTCCACTATACATTCATAACTCACATGTGTTCTTCCAAGCTAACTCCTCTTCTTGCATTCTCTTTTGTAAAGGAAGTGCTTTGCTCTGCTCCATCCAGGTCAGTGGCAGCAGGCAGGGGCTGGAGCCATGCAAGTGCAAGCCAGTCTATTTAGTTTGATTGAAAATACTTAAACTCAGATGCAGGGAGAGAGAAAATTCCCATTTACTGCTGGGAAACTCAATCTCAGGAGTCATATGTAAATAATAAGACTAGCCAAATTAGATCCTAACTCCTATCAGGGATGTTCAGTGGTCCTTGCAGCTCAGGAATGTTTTTCCACTGAATTCATTGCTTGTGGATTAAGACCCATGGACAGAGGGTGCAAATGAAAACCAGAGCTGTGAAGTCTGACAGAGAGTCCCTCTGGAGAAAGAGCTGTCTTGCAGTACCATTTGCAAAGAGAAAGGAATAAGAGAAGTGCTGAAGCTGATCTTCGTTCCTCCTCAGTTGAGTGGGGGGGACAGAATATAAGATTTGGGGGATTTGGGATAGTTTCCTTGAGCAGGAGATGGCTTTGCAATAAGGTCCATTTCTTGCAGATTCTGAAAGGTCCCTTAAAAGAAGGCTTGGGGGCCTTAGAGGCAATGGCACTGTAACATGCAGAGAGCAGGCAGGTCGTAAGACATGCCTCTGGTTTTGGGCATCGGTTTCAAGTGGAAAAGGCTCTGACATTATATCCTGGCTGCTTTTCAAGGCTGTTGCTTGGGACACAAATATACCTGTTTCTTTGCTCTTCCCATCTTCCTTGCTTTCTTCTCAATCTCCCACCCTCTTCTCCTGTTCCCTCCTGACAGGTGAGCAGCTCAGCTCTGGCACTTGTGTGCTGTGCCAGAGGTCAGAGAGGCTGGTATGAGCTGGCTGTTGCATGGGTGAAGCAGCACGTATGCACTGCCACGCTGTGCCTTGTGCCTCTGGTTGCACAGCAACCCGGGGATACACATTCAGGGCCCAGCCAGCTGCTGGGGCTGGCCTTGCTAGCACATGGTCCTCAGCACTCCTCCAAAAGCTAGAGGGGAATGAGCATCCCTGATGTCAAGAAAAGACTCAGTTGACAGTGCCCAATGTGAGTCTTGGGAAGTGCACAGCAAATACTCCAAGTTCTTGGCAGGCCAAAACAAGGGCTGGTGGGTTTATTTATTTATTTTTGGTGGAAAGGAGTGGTATAGGACAGAGAAGGTTATGATTAAAATATCTATCCTGTTGCCAACCAAAAATGTCAGTGGGGTGTAAAATTACTATTGACTTTGCAGGTCAGCATTTGCCCCCCCCCCCCCCCCCCGCCTTGCTTCTCTAACTCAGTTCTCCCTGTGCTGTCTCTCACTCAGCCATCAGGGCTACTATAAAGGGAAAGCAATCTTGACTGGCTGATACTGGAGACGTTTAATTCCTCCCTTCCCCAGCTGAACCAGTGCCCTGTCCTCCCCTGCTCCCCCTGGTCCTCCCTCCTGACAGACCTGCTGGCCTCCTGAGTGCTCCTTTTGAGCTGAAGTTCATAGCCCATCCTTTGCAAAAGCAGTTTGCTTCCCATCAGGCCCCACCATGGGTACTCCAGCTGGCGCAGGGTGCCAAGGTGGGCAGGGATCTTCTTCTGCCTTTAGGCTAGGTTTGGATACTTTTCCTGCCCTGCTCCCTTTGCATTTGGCCACTGACAGATGCTTTCACACTTTCAGACTGTTTCATAAGTTTCAAGGGGTTCAAGGCTTTTAATCTCTTCCTCTGTCCTTTCACAAGCATTTTGAGGTATCTGCTCAGCTGAACTCTTCAAAGGGTGGAATGGGAGGGAAAGTCCTCAGCCACTGTCTGGTCTTGCCTTTCATGGAGCTCTCCAGCAGGGCTCTTCCCAACGGTTGAGGGCACACAGGAGCCATGTAAGGTAGGAAGTGGGCTCAGATGTCAACCTTGACTGATCTTGAGCTACTGATGGGATACGGAGATGAAGTACCCAGCTGGGATCATGTTGCCAAGAGCTTAGCTACAGGGAGGGGAAAGTGCCGTTGAAAGTCTTCTGGCACTAGCATGTGTAAGGAAGTGAAAAGGTGAGGTGAAAAGGTGAGGTGAAAGTACTCTAAAAAAAAACAAACCCCAAACCACAAGCTAAGGAGAGCAGGAAAGCCATAAGAAGAAGCAGGTTCTCATGAATGTGGGATCAGCAAATAGCATGGACTGAAACAGAGAGGGTGTTCTGGACTCTGGCTGCTGCCTATGTGCTGAGTTGCTGGTGAAGAGATGCCCAGGAATGTGCAAATTAGAATGTGTGGAATAAATGAGGAGGTGCAATTTGTTCCATGCCTCTTCCAAATAGTGTATCAAGGAGTTCCAGTTGTTCCAGCCCAAAATCACCACTTTGTTGAGTTGAGCCACTTGCAACAGCAGATTATTGTCAAGCTTTCATCATCTGGGGTAGAGCATGAGCATGAGAAATTTCAACCCAGGGCAAAAAAAACTACAACTCCAAATAGCTTCAGAAGGTTGCAGAAGCCAGTGAAAAGCAGTGCTTAAAATAAAAGTGGCTCCCAGGCTGTTAAAACAGCCAATGTGTAAGTGCAGCCTGGCGAGGAGGAGAGAAATGTCTGTCTGATGCGGCCAGCGCACGATTCCAAAAGGTGTCTGACTCAGTACATCAGCAGGTGGAGATTATCCTTGTTCCAGCACGACAGTGGATCAGGTCACTCTGAACCAAAGAGCCATTGGATTGCCCATTGATTTAAAGGACTGTTTTTTGTCAGCAGCAATTCTCCTCCCAGTTTGTAGCCACAAGAGTGAAGCATGCTGCCCTGTGGGCTGTATCTCCTGTGAGGAGATAGTGGTGACTTTTTGCCCCCCTTCCAGTATCCTTGGTGCTTTCCTGCCATTCTTCTTTCACAGAGGGATGATACAGGGTGTGATCTGCTGTGTATCTGCTGTGAGATAAAGTGGTCTCAAATGCACAGGCCAATATAGGTCTGTACAGGCAGCCCAGCACTGGTCTTCCATCCCTTTTATGCTGCACATGCAGAACATATCACACAGTAGTGTGTGCTGCAATAGGCCACTCCATGGCAACTCCTTCTACTCCATCTCTGGGACTTCTTCCTGCAGCCCTATTGCACAAGCAAGATCAGTTGGCCAGAGCAGGAGCTGTGCCAGTTTTAATCCCCAGGCTGGTATGTCTACTCATTACTCTCTGGTATTTCTGACATCCCTGCTGTCTCTTTCTGTTTTGTTTTCCAGTCAGTGGAAAACAAATTCTTTTTCCTTCATCAAATCAAGGAGCAGGCTGTAAAGCTGAACCACAATTACAGAAAAAGTTGACCTCTCCTTGCTGCCTTGCTGTGTAACTGGTTCAAGATCTTTAGTGGTTGCTCTTTGCTGCGTCAGACTAATGGAAAATGCTACCTTTGATGAGTTGCCAAGTTCTCACTGAATTATAATAACTACTAGAAACACCAGCAAGAGTGATTTTTGAGAGAACAGGAACAGATATGTTTGTATCTTAGGTCCTTGGCAGTTTTAGTTTGTGTGGATTTGGTCCTTCAGACATAAAGGGCCACATCACAGTGGAAAGAAACTGGTTCAGTTTACATAGGTTACCTGTGCCATGTAAACCACAGGACTGTGGTTTGGAGACGCAGATAGATTTAAGAGAGAGCTGGGAGCAGGCTGTGGGCCCACACTTTAATGGAGCTGTCATGCCCCTGCAGTGGAGGGATGTTAGCTGCTTTTGACATGGCAGGAGCAGCAGTAGGATTCGTCCAGCGCTCCCAGTCTGCAGGGACATTTGCCTCTCTCCTAGACCCTGTCCAAACTCTGAACCACAGTGCCATATGCTAAGGACCAAGAGTGGCCCTTTCCAGCTCCCAGTGCCTGCCTCAAACACATGTGAAGGCAAGTGTTGTATGACTGCAGGGTGCTGCACATGGCAAGGTTGATGTTGGGAGGCTAGGTATTGACCTCTGTGCACAGAGAAAACACAGAACAACCCCAGCCCCCCAGCCTCACATCTTTCCATGTTCTTCTTGCATGATGTCAGGTAGGCAGGTGGCTACTCTTAGAACCCTGAGTCGGCTGCAGGACCTAATAAGCAGCCACTTGCAACCAGAGCAGGAAATCTGTGTGTGGCCTGAGCCTGTGTCTGGTGACAACTGAATGGCAGATTGGCACAGAAGCATAACTGATCTAGTTGTGTGAGAGGCTGAGCATCTTCCCAGGATCAGTCTCTTCCTGCAGAGAGAGGTATTTGAGAAAAGCCAGGAATATCATGGACTGATGTTTTAGAAATGGATTGTCTCAGCAGAGACCCCATTATGTTGATGTAACTGCAATAAATATCTCATTTAGCATCATGCAATGGAAGCCAGGAGGGCTTTATGTAAGCCACAAGCAAGAGACATCTGTCAGAAGGTATCTGATGTAAGAACATACCTTGGTGTTTGTGCAGGACTATGGCAAATCTTCACAGGACACTTGGGTCAGAATGGAGCTTGTCTTAGCTGTGTTGTTAATTCAGAGGCCCAGCACTACAAGAGTAATCCAGATGCTCAGTGTTTCAAATACTCACAAAGAAAGCTTTTCTGAGCTTGGGACTGCTCTCAGTCCTGTCAGTCCAAAACCTGCCTTGTGCTAATGTGTGTCTGCTCCGCAGCCAAAAGAAAAGCAAAACACACTTGAAGGGAGGGGATGGGAAGAAATGTTATGAAATAAAAGATCAGAGGATCAAGAGCACTTTTGAGGCTCAAACATGCCACACACAAGCTCTGGGCCTGTAGTCAGCCGGAAAACATCAGTTTAAAATTCCACAATGGCCCTGGTATTTAATCCTTCTAATGCAAATTCCCCCCACCTCAGTCCTAGATCGGCACTACTACTGTGGTGGCACAACCCGAGCCTTTAAGCCCTTTTGAAGTATGCAAGAGTCCCTGTTTCTCAGCAGGAGGGCTGGGAAGCTATGTCAACAATGTCAAAAATGTTCCTGTGATTACTGTACCTTTCTGAGCAGAAACCAAGAGAGAAAGCAATTAATGCCTCCTAATCTGGCTCATAAATAAAACTTGTTCTCCATGGAGGCGTCATCTCTGTAGCCCCTAATTAGGATGGCTGCCATAGTGGGGAGGAAGGACACCCATCATCTCCCTCTGCCCAACACAAGTGTTAGGTGCATACTTCTGCAAGTGAAGCCATGTGTCTGAATGCACTTGCAAGCAGTACTGTGTGTCATTGTGGTATTCTCCACAGTTCAGTTCCCACATATTGCAGGACCTGAGCACTGAGCTCTTGGCCAGCTGCTGTGCTGAGTAGCTCTAATGTGAGACGTACAAAGAGTGAGGCAAGTGGAAGAAGCCAGAAGGCACAGGTGTTGACACAGGATGATGATGAGAGCTGTAGACCACTTCAAGCCAGACAGAGGGAGAGGCACAATATGTATTGGCAGATAGTCCAGCCTTATCAGCAGCTGAAGTGCATGCCAAGTATTTCCACCAGCCTTCCCTGCATAAGCAAGGTGACTTCCTATCAGCACTAGGAACGAGACCTTGGAGAGCTGGGAGCTCTGCTTACAGACCAGTTCTCAGAGGGCATCTAAGTGTGCCTACATTGCACAGGTGCTCCAGATCTTTGGCACGCAGTGCTTTAGCCTTGGGTGTCCTGGGGATCTTTCCTGTGGGCTTCAAAAGGATTTGTCTGATCCAGAGCAGCAAGGAAGCCTCCTCTCTTAGGTGAGGCATCTTCCCTAGAGATGAGACAGAACTGGAACAGAGCTCAGACTGTCTCACAGTCCTGCGTGAGAAGTACATGTGTAAAGACCACTCACGTGCACAGGGAGGAAAATGTGTGGGTGAAGGAGCTCACAGGAGAAAATAAATGCACCATATGAGAGAGGGAAAGGAAACACAAAGGTGGATGTGTGTGAAAGCGTGGAGGGACTGGGCATAGCTGGTGACACTGTGGCAGGGGGTAGGGCTGGGATGGCAGGAAGGCTGATGGCAGGTGTACCAGCAGGAAGTGGCTCAGTGCAGCCCAGGAAAGCTTATCTTGCCATTGCAAGCTCATACATGCGGGTTGAAAGGGCCAAAAGAAGGGATGGAGAGGCTGGAAAGCAGCCAGTTATGGTTACTGTGCTGCTGGTGGTCCTCACCACCTCCTGCGGGGCCTCAGCTCTAGGTGACAGACAGTGGAAGAAAAACAACCTTATCTTCACCTTTTTGCTGAACAGTAACACCAACGTTTACCACTGAATTGTAACCCAAGTCTCAGCCCCACATCTGTGACTCAAGCCTGCTTGTTGCTTCCCAGCTCCAGCAGCTGCATGGAAGACAGTTCAGTTGAAAGATAAGCATTTGAGACATGCACACCTTTGCCATGGGCATATACCATCCTTGCTGAGCGAAATGCACCTTGAGAGAGTATGGGTGACTTTGCCAGGAGCTACTGAGCATAGGTGCCAAGTCCTCTCTCACCCTCCTGGCAAAGGCATGCTGAGGAGCTGTGGGAAACAAGTGCATCCAAGCACAGCCAGTGCCAGGGCGGGTGCCTCTGCAGCACTTCAGGTGAGCATGCAGGAAGCGTTGTACTTCAGTTGATACTTCAGTTGAATACTTTAGTTTTATACTACCCCTAAGTGACCAAGGGAAAAAAAAACATTTCAGATCCTGGTCCATCCTGTGTGGTGCTGAGTTATCTGTGGGCTCATTTTCCCTGCATGGAGTGAAGGGTGATACAGGAATTTGGGATTCAGGAATTTGTGATATAGCACTTCCTCCCCTATTGACTGTGTGAGGCTGCAGTGAAGCCAGGCTTGGCACTACCGTCCCCATCAGCAATTCTGCTAAGAGGAATTCGAGTTTTTATGGTCACTGATAAGATTAAACTCTTTGTTGCAGCTGGCCAAGGCAGACTTGGCTGCAGTAAAAGCACTGCTGCTAGTGCAGAGCGAAGGTAGTTTGGTTGCTGTCCTTCAGAATTCACACACTTGCAAATGTTTGGATTTCATCTCAGCTGCAGTCTTAACTCCACGTTTGCTGGTGCTGAAAGACTCTATCTGTGAATAAAGAGGACAGCAGTCCCTTAGGATGGGTTTCTCCTTGCTTTCTTGCTGGGCATGCTGAGAGCCAAATTACCCCTGCACATCTCCTTTGAGGAGAGGCACTGAGGGTCGACATCAGGTGTAGCTGCTCTTCCTGCTTTGAGGATGGTGCTCCTTGAACAGGCTGCACCAAGAGCAGGGGTAGAAAGATGATCAGTATCCTGTGATCTGCAGTTCTTCTCTTTATGCAGTCTTAGAATCATAGAATCAGTCAGGGCTGGACCATCTAGTTCCAAATGTCCTGCCATGGGCAGGGACACTGCACACTAGATCAGGATGTCCAGAGCCTCACCCAGCCTGGCCTTAAATACCTCCAGGGATGGAGCTTTGACCACCTCCCTGGGCAACCTGTTCCAGGGTCTCACCACCTTCATGGTGAAGATCTTCCTAACACCCATTCCTAGCTTTGTCCCATTCCCCCTAGTCCTGTCACTACCTAACATCCTAAAAAGTCCCTCCCCAACTTTCTTGTAGGCCCCCTTAAAATACTGAAAGGTCACAGTAAAGTCATCTCGGAGCCTTTTCCTCTCCAGACTGAATAGCCCCAGCTCCCTCAGTCTCTCCTCACAGCAGAGCTGCTCCAACCCTCTGATCATCCTTGGGGCCCTTCTCTGGGCACACTCTAGCACATCCACATCTCTCTGGGCTCCAGAACTGGACACAGTTCTCCAGGTGGGGTCTCACCAGTGTGAAGTAGAGGGGGAGAATCACTTCCCTTGCCCTGCTGGCCACACTTCACTTGATGTAGCCCAGGATCTAGTTGGCTTTCTGGGCTGCAAGAGCACACTGACAGCTCATGTTGACCATGTCCACCAGCTTCTTGTCCACCAGTACCCCCAAGTAGCTCTCCTCAGGGCTGCTCTCCAGCCAGTCACTGCCCAACCTATATTGGTGCTTGGGATTGCCTCAAACCAGATGCAGGACTTTGCACATGGTCTTGTTTAATTTCATGAGGTTGGCTTGTGCCCACCTCTCCAGCCTGCCCGGGTCCCTGCCCTCCAGCCTGTCTGCTGCACCACACAGCTTGGTGTCGTGAGCAAACTTGTTGAGGGTGCACTCAATGTCACTGTCCATGGCACCAATGAAGATGTTAAACAAGCTACCGTGTGACTTCAAGTTGTAAGATATTATGTTGTGGACATAGGTCAAGGTCTGGTTGAAGCTGGTCAGAGGGATGTGCAGCTTTCTGAGAGCTTGCCTATTTCCTTGTATAAAGCCACTGGGTGTGTAGGAACCAAACTGGGTGAGCTGAGGTCCCCCATGTCCCTTCTGCTTGTGCCAGGAGTTAAGGTATTCTGGGGCAGGTGGGCAGCACTGCTTCCATTGTAAGAGAATGATTTGCAGTCAGCCTAGCTTTTATTTCAGATGCCATCCTGATCCTGAGAGTCATCTGTAGGGCATGTCCATTTCCACCATGTTAACTCATGAAATAAACCTGTGCTGTTAACTGGGTTTACACAAATCAAGGTTGAGGAAGTCATCTTTGCCTTTGGAGATAGAGGCCCAAGGGATTTAGCCCAAGTATCACAGGGAAACAGCAGCATAGCAAGGAGCTGATTGAGGCTTGCCCGTGCCCAGGGCAGAGGCTGTAACCCCCAGTCATGCCTCCCTGCAGCCATGGTGATAATTTCAAGGGGCTGCAGGGTGAATGTAAAACCAGGGTGCTGCATCCTGCTGGGATAGTCACTGGGCAGTCCTCACAGCGAGCACTTTGGAGAGGCAGCAGCAGCAGCAGGTGCAATGAATGAAAGGAATAATGAAATAAAAGAGCAAGCTGTATGAACGGGTGCAGCTCTATGTCAAATGAGCAGGGTAGGTGTCAGAGGGCCTTGCTCCCAGCCTCCTGGGGTATAGTCCCACTTCTACAGGCAACAACAGGGACACAATCCCATGATGCTGGAATTCCACATACGAAGCAGTCACCATCCTACTACAGGAGTGCCTTTATCCCAAGCACGGAGTTACATAGAGCACTTCCCATCACTCCAAGTGGTGGTGCAGATGCTGGGAGCTGCAGCTCCTGGAGATGGGGGTCACAGTAAAATCTGTGAGCCTTCAGTGATGTATTTCAGCAGGTGTGCCACCAGCCGAGGTCCCAAAATACCAGTTTTAATTAAAATCTGTGCTTTCTGTTGTGCTGCACAGCTCATACATGCTGAGTATTGCTTTTTCACCTCACCAGGGCTGAGTCCACACTTTAAAACATGTCATGTGCCAGTCACAGTCCGTGGGAGCTGCAGGACTCACAATCCGGAGCTGGGCTCTGTCAGAATAGTGTGTAGGAAACAAATAGAAGAGAACAGAGGGACAGTGGGGTCAGTAGTGGGAGGTCCTGGATGGAAACAAAGAGAAAGAGGAGATCTTGGAGGCAAATGGGTAAAAAGAAAGAAAATTAGAAAAGGAGGTGGACAAATACCTATGCTAAAGAAACACCAGATGCCCTTCTTGGAATCAGTATATTTTAGGCACTGAGTGTGCCTAGAGCTCTCCTCATGTCTCTTGTGAGCATCAGTCCCTGTAGAAGTGCACAACGGAGAGAAACAAATGAGAACAGACATGTTAAAAACGTATAGATCTAGATGAAATCTCTCAAGGACTGAGTGGAACAGACTGTCCTGTTTAGGCCTCCTCCTGCCTGCTGCAGCAATCCACATCACCCCTTCCGAAGTGCCTGTTTTTCCCTCGATGCTTTGCAGCTGCTGCACTCCATCTGGAGCCCTCTTTCCAAAGCAAGGCTGACCCTGCTTAGCAGCCTGTGCATGCCCACCATGTTTCCTACAGCAGCCAGCTAGGCTTTGGCCCTTGCAGTGTGTTGAGAAGACAGGCACACAGATTGCTGCAGGCAGACACCTCGCACCAGCCGGTAACACTCCCTGGAGCGTGGCCCAAGTCTAGCTGAAGCTGAAGGCTGGTGACTGAAACAAGATGATCCTTTTCTTGTTCTGCTGAATCCAGTCTCCTGGCCACACAGATCTGGCCTTCTGCTGCTTCACTGTAGGGACAGTGAAGCCAGGCAGCCAGTGACAGAACAAGAGAACACAGTCTCAAGCTGCTCCAGGGCAGGTTTAGGCTGGACATTAGGCAGAAGTTCTACACGGAAAGAGTGGTTGCCCATTTGAATGGGCTGCCTAGGGAGGTGGTGAAGTCACCATCCCTGAAGGTGTTTAAGAGGGAGCTGGATGAGCCACTTAGTGCCATGGGTTAGTTGATTAGAAGGGATAGGTGATAGGTTGGACTCAATGATCCTGGAGGTCTTTTCCAACACGGTTAATTCTGTGATTCTGTGATGTGAAAGACTGCTACAGGGATGTCTTCAAAGCAGACCTCACAGCCATGCTAACTTGCAAGTGGCATGTTCTCTCTGGCCCTCTCACCATGCTTTACTGCTGTTTGGACCACCAAACAAGCCTGGCTGACAGTGCTCTGGCTTGAAGTCAGCAGCTGTGAGATGGAAGAACCTGGAGCCATTCAAATAGCACACAGGTGCCCTGTGAAAGAGGTGCCTGTGACCCTGGGGAGGAGGAGTAATGCAGATGAGAAGGCCACAGGCTTAGGTTGGCATCTAAGCCTTCCACGGCTCAGTTCAGGAGAGGGTAGGGTTATGTCACCTATCTCACATCACCTGTAGATGGCTCTTTCATGCTCCAGTAAGGCTGGAGCAAAGCTGCCTTAGTCCAGTAGTGCTGAAAAGCTGCCAGTGAAACAGCTACAGTGGCCTCTAAGAACGAGGAAAGGAAAGGAAAATAAACCCCCTGTAACCTCCAAAACTATGTTTGGCTCACATGGAATCAGAAAGGAAAGCTTAAATCCTGTGCCTGCTCCTTCCTCTGACTTCCCATGCCTAAAACAAATAGTTACTTGTCTTGCCTGTGTGATGTTGGAAATGACCTCATGCTCTTGCCCTCCTGCCTGACAGAGGCACAGGGCTGCTGGGACACATGACTGTGGGGCTTCAGTAACACAAGATGGGAGCTATTCGCCTTGGCTATATTAAGAACATTTCACAGGCTCCGACCGCTTGGTTTAGTTCACTCACTGGGATCTCATGTCAGCAGTTTTGAGAACACTTCTCTCCAATAGCAGTGGAAATTTGTGGGCTCCCTGTGAGACTGATCCAGCACCTACAGGAGTGCCAGAACATGCTAAACATAGCACTACTAATTTTGGAGAGGTTAGGCAATCAGATAAGGAGAGATGGGGGCAGGAGGAGAAGCAGAAAATCAGCAAAGCTAGTAATGTTAGGCAGGGATAAGTGGGAAGGTATGGTTAAGGGTCTCACTGGAGAGCTCCAGAAAGGAGCAGAGCTATTCGGTGCTGGTAGCTGGCAGAAGAAATCAACTTCTGCTGCAGTGTTCCCAACATAGCTTCTTAAGTCAGCTCCCAGTGCATGCAGAATGTGTCTGATCTAGTATCGAATAACAAGGCAGGGTCCTATGGTTTGAGTATATGACCCAGTCAGTGCAGTGGACTGGATGACCTTTGCCACTGAGAGAAAAGATGCACACTTGCCTTGCAAGTGACTGAGCAAACTTTTAGGATTGCACTCAACACCTACTTGCAACTGCTTGTAGGCCACCCCACAGTTCTGCTGGTGAAGTGTTTCTCAGCTGAGAAGGACAAAGTCATCTGTTTTAGCTTAACCTGTTACTGAAACTAGTTTGTATGCAAAACTGAAACAGATGAGGGAGAGCTTACACCAAGTAACTGTTAGCCAACAGGCAGTGACTGGCAGCCAGAGGGATAGCTTGGCTGGCTCTGTTTAGGACCACAAAGGGTGTTTGCCCTGAACAAATCAGTCACTGAAATAGCCTAAATCTGCTGTGCAGGCTCTGACATATGGTCTGTCATTGGACACTTCTGTGTGTCAGCTGTGCAGAGAGGGGTGGATTCTGTGTGTGAGTACCTCACAAATATGAGGTGAAGGGTGCAGGTTTCACTTCTGCCATCCAATGCATTTAACTCCTCAGCTGCTGTGAGTGAGGAACCTGGATAGGTACCATGGCTCAGTTGGTATCTTAGAGGTCATGCAGCCGTTACCATCAGTTGTACTTCTGAGCCCCACAATTAATGCAAAAGAGCATATGAGGAAATGGGAAAAGCAAATCCACTTTCATCAGGCAGGCACTGCTCCCTTTCTAGTGCTAAGCTCACTGTGCAGTGGCTAGGGAGGCAGTATTTCTACTGATGGGAATAAAGTCAAGGCCATCTAAGGCATGAGGGCTCTTCCCACCTAGGTCAGCTGCAATTTCACAGCTCTGCTATTAGCTCCTCAAGCTTCCTTCTGGGACAAGAGCAATTTCCCTTAGTGTCTAGTGGAAGAAAAGAGGTTTGTAAGCTGCCTGGCTTTTAGCTGGCTCAAGTGCCAACTGAGCTGTGAGTGCACTGGGAACGTCGGGGAGTAGCTTTCTTCAAACAAAGGGGGAAAGCCAGGGGAGAGAGGAGCCCTCCCAAGGGTCTTCCTCTCTGTGAAGAGTTCCTGAATCACCTCCCACTGTTTGCATGATTTGGGCATTCAGCATGAGGATAAGTAAGCCCTGGCAGAGCTCTGTTAAAGGGTTAGGCTCATGCTTTAGAGACAAAAATAAGTACTGGCTTAATTTCTGTGTTCCCTTATCACTAAACCCCTGGCTTCAGGCTGCCATTGGCCACCGAACCACTCTCTGTGCCAAGACTCTGGACTTAAGTATGAAAAAATGATTGAGAGCTGAGCAATGAGGTTACTGTGTCTCAGTAAGCCCCCACAGATGGTGTAAAACCTTGTGAGCCCCTCTGAAGTGCTCCCTAAGAGTTGATTTACCTACACCTGCTCATTTTCCTGTCATGACCATCTCTCTACCTCAGCTTGTTGCTGTGTGAAGTGCACTGGAACAGACTGTCCAGAGACAGTGGAGTCTTCTCCAGAGAGTTTCAGAACTCACCTGGATGCATTCCTGTGTGACCCCATCTAGGAACACCTGTGTTAGCAGGGGGATTAGACTTGATGATCTCCAGAGGTCCCTTCCAACTCCTACCATTCTGTGATTCTATAATGGCTCGTTCTGGTGACTGTGACACAGTAGCTGCCAGCACAAAGCATGCAATTTCTGTTGTGTTATTTGGCCACTACTGTGAAACTAGGATCCTGTATTTGTGTAACTCGGGATCATGTCACTTTGTAGTTAAGTGATAAATGAATGTTGGTGAAGCAACAAGAAGAGCAGTCTGCCTTGTACCCAATCCCCATGATAACCACATCACCAGATGGTATTGTTAGACACTATACCAAATATGTATTACTCCTAGGTTCCTTCTGAGACGAACCTTCCTTGTGAAACAGAGCGGGAAAGACTACTGTGTGAAACTACATATCCAGATCCTCTGGAAATAATAAGCTGTGCCTCTAACTCCTCTTTCTGTGCCCTTTCTAAATTTGCATTTCAGCAGTTGAATACAGTTAAAGAGTAATTCTGGAACGTTCAGTAGCAAGAGCTATCTCTCATGTTGCTGAGAAGGCAAAGCTCCAGTGTTCTGGTCCTGCAGTCATCTGGCACTTTCCATGTAGTTATTTTCCTGTTACTTGTAAAGGTTTCAATCTGAGCACCCAGAACAGAATGTTGCTTTGACTCTTGTTCCTCAAACTCAAACTCTGACTCACTTATGGATCCCTATCACCCAATCTCACTCATCTGGGATACAGAAGTAAAGGTTAGAAGCATGAGAGCTTCAAAGGCTCAGCCCTCAATTTAGAGTTAGATGATGCAGAACTGGATGTTCCCCAGACAACTTCTCTATGTAAAGTTTCAGTAAGAGGTCTCAACTCTAGCCAGACTTTTCAAGTGTGTCCTGCTAATGCTCTTCCCTGCTTTCCCAGTACTGGAGAAAGGCCGTAACTTGAGGTTAGGAAGGCCACCAATCCATTCTCTGGTAGCCTTAGCTGAGTCTTTTGTTCAAGCAAAATTAATCACAAAATCCTTTATTTTTCTAGCTGCAAGGAGGGCATGCTTCAAACTTAGTGCTTTCAGAGAGACAATTGAACTCTAGAAATGAGCTAGGCTGAAACTTTCTATTCACATATTTGCTTCTCTTAAAGAATCTCCCACCTTAAGGAAGGCTATTAGCATCTCTCCCTTTCAGGTGCACAGGTCTTGCAGCTTGGGATCTAAAGAGAGCAGGGCCTGTGCTTCTAATAGTGTGTTACCATAAGTCTATTCCCTTGGGTTAGGCTCCTGTGCTTCCTATGGTTTGGTTTTAAATATGTCCTGTGGTAACCCTTTGGATGCAAAAAGAAGAAAATGAGTCTTTCCCTGTTGTTGGCAGCAGTGGTGAAGTTTCAGGTGAAGAACAGTACCAAACAGATGAGTTAATCTCAACAATTCCGGCTGGTGGAAGCTAGCTGTGGGAATATCAGGGAAGTGGGGTTTTGTCACTTCTGCACAGCTGGTTCTTTGTACTCAGATGTCTATGCTCAGGGGTGTGCAAACGTTCATACATTTGCAAGCTTCAGTTATTTTTTGCCTGGTGTGACAACCTCTGGGTGCGTGGGGAGGCCCACGCTTAGGAGTTTGTACTTGTGGCAGCAGGACCTTGCGTGTGCTCTTCTCGACTGATGACAAAGAATCAAATCTGGTTAAAGCTCTTCTTAACATTTGAGAGCACATTTCCCTGGGTGTATTAAACTGTGGTCAAACATCATCCGCATGCTTTGCAATGGCCTCATTAGCAGGAAGGCAGAAATGCTGAAAGTTGAGCTGGAGTGAGGGTATGTCAGGCCTTTGGAGCTGGGTGTGTAAACAAGGGCACAACAGATTTTGTGAGTATAAACTCTGCAGACCTATAAGACTAAACTACTGTGACATATTTATGTTTCCTCATACACAAATCACATTGACTCTCACACTCCCCTATCGGGCGGAGTTGCTGGACTTCAAACGGAGTGGAGGAGGCAGCTGGATTGGCTAAACAACATCTTGGACACTATGAACGTGTGCCAGATAATAAGGGGAGAATCACAATTAAAATGTCAAACTGTATCGCATTTCCATAACAAAGTCAGAGAGGATTTCCCTCTCGATGCCTTTCCTCTTTGTTTAAGTTGTTTAGGGAGCTGAGAGTGCTCTTTCCGTGCCATGAGTTTCAACCCCTGCAAGATGTACAGGGTATATTTTTCTTGCGATATTTGCTTCCTTCATGAGATAATTTGTTGAACACTTGAGTAAAACTGTGTAACAGAAGGAGCCAAAGCTGTCTCAGAGGAAACTATTTAAAACCTCCTACTCAGTGCCATGCCTGCTTCCAGAGCTCTGCTCCTTGCTCTCCACTTGTAGCACCTCGACTTTGCTCTTCTTTGAATGCTAGAGGGCTTTTTGAATGTGCTGCTTTCTCACAGGGTTTACGAAGCTGATTTGTGTATGAAGCAAATAAGGGAAATTTTAATGTGAATTCCAGTGTTGTATAGGCTCACTCTTAAGATGATTGTGAAGGTTGTCTTTGATCTTTAAACTCTGACTCCTGGCAAAAGCTTGAAGCTGTGCTAAGCTTGTCCAAAACTCAGATCAAAATACAAGCTATGGGGAGCTTCAAGTGTTTGGCAACAGTAAGAACAACTTTAGACCTAAGAATGACTATCTCTGTCAAGTGTTCCTCTCTGACTCACCTGGAATCATGGTGACTTGTCAAAGGGGGAAGAACTGGACCCTAAAACGAGGAAGAAACAATTCACCATAGACCAAATATCATCTGTTTGGTGAAAAAAAAAAATGCTTCCCAGGCAGCTTTTACCACAAATACTTGAGTGACCATTTGTGCCTTGTCTCAAGGCTGTTAGTGCTATGAGCACTATCAACTGTTGTTCGGTGGTTGCTTTTACATTTAACATGCAATTGGGAACCAAGATGGAAGTTGTTTCCCATGGCAGCTGGCTCTTGTCTCCTTAGAGAATATCTCAAGCTCTGAGTCAGCCCTTCCTGACCTCCATAAACACATCCCTTGCTTTTATGTGCTTTTTATGTGCTTTTATGTAATAAAGGAGGCCTCACTCTGTTTTGCCTAGCTGTGGCTGCCCTGGCCTTGCACAGGCACATCCAGCAGCTGGGTGTAAGTTTGAACTCTGGGATTCCTGCAACAGCACCATCTGTGAAGGAAAAGGCATGGAAACAGACGCTACTGAATAATAGCTGAAGCCATCACAGCTGCCTCCCAGTTAGGAAGACCCAGGCAGATAGCTGCTCTTGTTTCCAGGGACCCTGAAGGTCATGGACTTGCTAAGCAAACAGTCATTGGTCACAATTTGGTGTCGTGCTTCTTCCTCAAGGTCCATAACTGGAAGACTTTCTGTGGCAGAGGACTGTGGAAGCCCACAGGATTACCCACAATGTTTTGTTTCCCCACAGAGTTCAGCCATCAGTTTGCAGCCATACAACAACCTGTAAAGAGTCTGTAGCTGTAACATGATAGCTTGCATTTACACCTATGGCTTTCTCCAGCCCTTTGGTGTCAGATTGGCCCATGCTGAGGGGATGGAGCCCCTTCCCCTGCTAGGTGAACATTGCCATGCTCATGTTTGACGTGTAACAAGGTGTGCTTCTTCAACAGACTCTGAAGCCCACACCAAGGTTTTCCTTTCTTCCCAGGCCCAGCTGTGAACTACTCAGCCTTTCCAACTCTGATACACCTTCCTCCTTTCAAAGCCAGGTCATACTGGAATTTCCTGCCTGGCTTTTGTCAATAGCTGCATGTCCCTGCAGTGCATTCAGCCAGGGCATCTGTTACACTGCGCCCTGCAGTATCTCATGAGTCATCTCCATCCTTCTGAACAACTGGAGTTGGGAATTGGGTTGCAAATTGGCTGGTTTGAGACTATGAGCAACGTAGAGGTATGTGTCACCCCTCTGCCATGGGAAGCCCCTGTAATGTTTAACAAAAGCCATAACTTGTGCCTGGCAATTGCTCAAGCAGGTGACATCTGCTGAGGCTGCTGCTGCTGCTTCCACTGACCTTGAACACTTTACAATTCCTTTGTGTTCCAACCATCTGGTAGCTGCCTCTGGTCAAGCACACTGATTCTTGTCATTTTGAAGCAGACATCTTCTTTCCAAAACGTCTTCAGGTCTAAGCATGACAAGAGGTGAAGTGAAAGAATCCATTGCCAGAGAGCCCCAAATAAGTGTAAGTGACCTCCTCCCTGTACAGTCCAGTGGCAGGTTTCTTTCCAACTCCTGGCAAAGGTTGTAGTGTGGTGCATGGTGCAAACATGTCTGAAGGTGCTGTGCCTGTGTTCCCCACAGGTTTCTCTGCTGATGATTAGGAAAAGGCCAAAGCTGCACTTCTGGACGATGTTTTCTACTTCACCTTTCTCCACATTATGTGCTTCACCCCTGTCCCCAGAACAGGCATGCAATTCCCATTACACATCTTCCTACAGCAAGGTCTCACATGCTTGTCCCTCTCTGCTGATAAAGAGCCACCTTTGCAGGTCCTCCTGAGCAGAGTCTCCTCAGTTTTGTCATAATATTTCATCACGGAGCCCAGAGTTATAAATGCAGGGTGGCCAATGAAAGCACTGTGGCTTTTTTATCATTTTGTTAGTATGCCAGACAGGGACAAAGGGCCACAAGTACTGGCTTATCTTAGCTACCTGCTGTATGGGTAGTCCCACAGAACCGCTACATCCCAGCTAGGTCCAGCAGTCACAGCTGCAATTTTAACTTCTGTTTGGATTTTTTAAGAAAGTTGGGTTGTGTTTTTTCCCACCAGTCTTGTATATACTAGTTTCTGTTTGAAAATGTGGGAGACCAAGAGGGCATTGTTTGCCTCAGCAATCCCTTCAACCATGTGAGGGAATTCCCACCGTCTGTCCCTGCTGCTGCCCCGGGAATCCTCCAGGCAAAGCAGGAGCATAATGCAATCTCCAGCGTGAGCTGTTAATTTGCAAGTGGAAAGCCAAGGCACACAGAGTTCTGTGAGACCCTGCCTCCCCAGTCCCCTCTCTGAAACTGGACCAAGCAATGTCTTTTCCAGGTGACACAGAAAGCCAACAGCAGAGGTGGTGGCTCTACCATGACTCCTACATCCTGCTCTAGCTCTGAGGAGGATGTTGGATGTTGGTCCCTCTGGCAACTAATGGAGTCTCCAAGTCACCAAGCACTCCTCCAGTCCTGAATGCATTTGTTCTGTTGCCAGTGGAAGCTATTTGGAGTTGAGGCACCAATATTGATTCTGCATGAACCCAGCATTCAAGGTCATGAAGGGAGCCTGAGGGAGAGGAAGGAACAGGGTCCTGACTGCCCTAGTGCCAGGTTCACACTGCTGCCACTGCGTGGGTGAAATATTTCCCACCATCTGCACTGCCTTCCTAGATACAGGGAAATCATTCCTGGCCCCTCTCTGTATGCCAGGTGCTGATATTTGTTCCTGCTCTCATTTCTCATGGAGCCAGTGCAGAGAAGCATGGCAGTCAGTCCCTCCTGGACCGTGCACTAGTATCCTGGGAGACTTCAGCATGTTTCTGAGAAGAGGCTGCATTTGCTCGTTCGTGCCTCCAAAAGACAGCCAGGGGCTCTCTCCTGCACATGAAGCTCCAAAGCTTCTCTTGCTCATCTCTGCTCTAGGGCAAACCCCAGAGGGTGGGGTATAGAAGCAGCATTTCCAGTCTGGCATCCCTAATGTGGGGCTTTCCCTCTGCTGCATCATCCTTCAGCATCAGCCCTATCTATCAGATAGAGATAGGCTGATGCCTGGAAGGCACAAGTGTTCTCTAGACCTGGCAGAGCCTAGGCTGGGTCGGTAGGAACGACACAGCAGTCACCATGGAACCACGACAATGTGGCTACACTTCTTCCCAGAGGGAGTTAGGCCAGGCCTCCCAAACTGCTTTATGTGTCTAGATGTGCTTAAACTCCAAATCTGAAATCTCCACCGTGCAGTGCAGTGCAGTGCAGTGCAGGTATGCAAATGCTTCCTTTTAGTGGTGAAAGAAAGAAAAAAAGAGAGAAGCAAAGAGAAAGAATATCCCTCTTGTTTACTTCATTCTTCAGCAGGTAACCTTGTGATTCTGTGCTATTTTGGTGCTGACATTCCTGGGAGCTTACCGTAATGAGAAGCAAACACCACAAGCTAAAATAACAGTGTGAAGCGAAGCGTAAGCCTTGATTCCCACCTCGAGATTGGCTCATCCCGGAGGGCTGCTGGGGCTGCGACTTAACATGCCGAGTGGGGAATTAGTGGGGCACTTGCAGCGGAGGGAAGGATGCACAGTATCCAGATGATCTGAAAGACTCTGGTTCCCACATGCCAGTCCCTCTCCAGCTGGTGCTGGATCCATTGGAAAGTGAGGCTCTGTGCTGTGCGTTGTGTTGCTTTGGTCACTCACTGCAGCAACCACTCCGCTTACATGGTCAGAGCCATGCAGCAGCAGGGCACGAATGCGATGAGTGTTGTGCAGACACTAACCAAACACACAGGGGCATGACAGGCAACCAAGCACGTGATATAGAGATATAACCCACCAGCAGGCCCAGGAGGCTTCGTATTCCACCTGACCTGAGCAAGAGTTGCCAGTTAGCCACCCCTCTGTCTGCCCCAGACCCCAGATAGTATATGCTAACAGACTTTGCTGTCTGTGGAGATCTATGGCATGAAGTACTTCAGTAAGGTCAGCTGAATGGATTACAAAACTCACTTGAAAGCTAGATGGAAGCTTGTATGCACTCTCTTAGAGTGAGTTGCACTGGTGTCTGGCTGCTGCTGTGGAAGAGGGAAGCCACTGCATAAACTTTTCTGTTATAAAATCAAACCACCACCACCACCCCCTTTTTTTTTTTTGACCAAAGCTCTGCCACAGTTTTGTGGAAAGGAAGATTAATTTCTGCCCTGGTGAAATTTCATGGCATTGGATGGGGTACAAAGCAGTGTCAGACGTTCTCTTTAATGGCCATCTTAGAGAAGGTTGTGTGGTGTCCAGCCTATCTCCCAGCAAAGGCTCCTGTAGATCCTGTTATATAACGCAACCTGAGCTGCTGGAGGACCTCATCTGAATTCACCTGATTGAATTATTAGCCTCATGTCCTGGCAGACATCTCACAAGGCTGCCTTGCAAGTTTGATAAATGTAATACTGGGTTTCAGGTGTCAGAGCAACAGGAAAGCACAACCCAGCTTAGAGCCTTTGCTTCTAAACCGGAAGAGCTCTAAGCCTGCAGGAGTGCAAAAGCCACACAGTACTGTTGCTTGTCCAGCAACGCTGCTGTACCCAGCCTGACATAATAGCATCTGCTTGTGGGAACTGCTGGGACCCCATTTCCTGCACATTGTCTCCTTGCACATTCAGGGTATAGAGAGAAAGACTGAGACACAAGGTGTAAGCTCTTAGAGGTCTGCAGGGACCTCCTTGCTGCACCATTCTCTTCCAGCTGCATCCATAGGTGAAGTGCGAAGTGCATGCTGCTGCCTGCAGGCTGCCCACCGTGCCCTGGTTAGGCTGCTTCCTCCCTGGTGTAGTGCTCCTGGCCAGCACAATGTCCTTTTTCTTTGCCAGGGAGAGATATGGGGCCACATGGCTGGAAGACTCCAGACTCAGCTCATGCCTCTTCCAGGGGCTGTGTTCCCCAGAGTACAGTGGACATTAGAAAATATCTCAAATTAGAAACTAGCTGCGTGGAATGCCTGGCAAGCTCCATCCTACGTCCACTGAACCTTTTGGAAAGGCAGCCTCAGCATGTGACCCCCTGGCATTCTGGGGCACCAGCACCAGGTGAACCTAGGGAATGCTTTGCCTCAAGACACAGCCACTGCCCTAATGACCTTGGTCTCCACCTCTCTGTAGACTAAGCTGCTGCCTTGCATGCCTCACGGATGCTATGGAGAAGTTTCTGAGTGATCTGGAGGAGAAGAGTGCTCATGCTGGTATTCCCATCAAAGGAGGAAGCAGGCAATAGCACAGAGGAATCGAGGGCAGCATTGAAGGAAAAGTGTTTCTCAACAAAAAGGTTCCCCCTGAGAATCCTGCTCCTGATGATAGCCCTGGAAAGTGGCCAAGAGGAACCAAGCAGTCTTCAAACAATTGCTCAACTGCCCCCCCTGCTCTGCTGGATCACCTGGCACTGCTGCTGGGAGCATTATGTCTAGAAGAGCCCATAAGGAAAAAAAATCTTCACTTTGTGGCAAAGGATTGGAACAGGCTTCTCAGAGAAGTTGTGGAGTCCCTCTTTCTGTCTGCATTCAAAACCTGCCTGGGCATGTCCACACATGGTTTACTCTGGGTGATCTTGCGCTAGCAGGGGGAGAGTAGGACTGGATGATTTTCAGGGGTCACTTGCAAGCCCTACCATTCTGTGGTTCTGTGATAACCCAGCAAAGCAGGGTTTCTAGAAAGTGGGCAGGAAATCAGGGTGAAGCAGACTCTGCAAAGATCCCTCCAGGCTCTACTCATGACTGAGGATGGATTCCTATCTACAATGTTCAAGTAACTCAAAGTAACCTGTAGAAAGAAGCAGCTTAACCTAATACAGTTGATGCTGATCTCCCACGAGTGTCAGAAAGATTCAGTGTGCTAGATACGTCCTGGTAGACTTTGTGACTAAATAGTAGCTGAAGTTTTGCCTGTGATGAGCTTTGTATTCATTTCACTTGCTCTAAGTGTGCTCAGTGGGGACACATCTGCTGTTTTGTAAAAGGTTTTCCAGCTACCAAGCAGCCCAAAGTCTGAGTGTACGAGGCAGTTGATGTCAAAAACACTGCTTATGCTACACCCTGGTGCACTGCCAGGATCCCACACAGATCGACCTGACCCAGCCAGAGAAATCATTGAGAAATACGAGAGAGCGAGGGAGAGTGAACAAGAAGAAATCTCCAAATCCCCAGAAATACAATGTTAAACCCTCCCACCTGATCTGCAGAGCAAAAGCCAGCCCAGACCAAATATAAACCAAGGCTGCACAGCCAAAACAACCAGACTGCAGAAGGTCAGACAATCTGAAATGTGCATATTGCAGCGGGGTGGACGTGCCTGCAGCCAGCTCATGGAGGGGAGGAGGAAGCAAGTTTCCCTGCACGGAATCATTGGAGATCTTCTCAGACTCTGGTCCTCTTGGAAATCGCAGGGATGACTAGCCTGGTGGAAGCCCATAGTCTAGGCAGCTGCTGACTGCCATGCCTGTGCCTGGCAGCAGCCAGCTCAGATGCATCAGTAGCTCTGGCCACATTTGGGTGTCTCTGCAATTTGTAGGACAAATGACAGGAATAAAGGAAAGAAGGTCTTTGTGGACCCTAGCAGACTTACACCTGAGGCAGGAGGGCTGAACTACTAAAGATCTTTAAAGTTTATGTTCGGTTCTTACTCACATAACATGTCTGATCCCTTTTAATCTTACTAGGCTAATAGTAAATCCTGCTATAGCAAATGCCCCAGCACTGCCAAAAGTGTTTTCTCTTCGCTGATTAAAGTCTTGTTGTTCACTAGGGTAAGTCTTAGGGAAAAAAGTGTCCTTTTCCCACAGTAGCAGGAAAGGTAAATACTCCTAATGGAGAATTGAACAATTCTTCTCAGAGTGAGTGGACTTGCCATGTGTTCCCAGTCTGCAAAGATGGGACCACTCATCACAGCGATGGAGAAATGGTTGAAGGTGTTAACATCTTCTGAAGTGTCTGCATGGGTAGGAAGCTGGAGAGTTTAGCAGTCACCACTGCCCCCCCCCTCCAGCTCAGAGCTCGGTGGGACTGTCTTTCTAAAGATGTGGCCTTCCATT
This sequence comes from Pogoniulus pusillus, assembly GCF_015220805.1. Classification (NCBI taxonomy): domain Eukaryota; kingdom Metazoa; phylum Chordata; class Aves; order Piciformes; family Lybiidae; genus Pogoniulus; species Pogoniulus pusillus. The sequence continues at coordinate 23,877,785 of NC_087281.1, read as the reverse complement.
AATGCTGCTCCATAAACAGAGAGCATTCCTACCCCGAGCCTCCCCTGTAGCCCTGTGACAGTCCCCGCATGGGTATTGCCACAGGGTATAGTTATACCAGACTGGCTGGTGACACTCTTTCAAGTACTGCTCAGACTGTAAGGACTCTACCTTTCTCCAACCTCTCTTCTTGCAGCCTACACAAAGCATCTTCATCAGTGGATGCTAATGATGCTCTTGAAACCATGACACCACCTCCAAGTGCTCCTCACCTCTGTTGTGGGTGGGAGTTCACAAGCATTGCAGCAGCCAGAAATTGCTCTCTTCAGGCACAGATTTTCCTTTCTTACATCTTTGGATTCCAGTACCACACTGAAAGACTTCAGCTGCTTGTCCAAATGGGAGGATTAAGGCTGAAGCTCATAATTTGAACTCCATTCTTTGCCAGCCCAGCTGAATTTCTCAGCTGTTCTTCACTAGATGATACATAGACCTTTCATTTCATGCAAAGATGTTTTGGCCTCTGGTGTTTATAGTCATGTGTTATCCTTACCATGACAACACTGAAGGGAGTGTCCTCATGCAATGATAACCCCTGCATATCTTAGAAGCACTGAGGTTTTCCACCTTGTGTTCCTGCACAAATTCCTGTCCAGAGCCTATGTGCTTACACAGTACCACAGAGAAAACACATGCAACTGTAGTAGCTGGATGTAAAGAAACAACACCTCAGAACCAAGACACGCAGCCTGCCTTCTGTCTTGGCAGTGATCTGATGGCTGCCCAGGAGAAAGCAGGCAGGCTCACTGAGGTGTTTTGTAGCTTCTCAGAAGGGATATTGACACTGAAGCTTCTCTCCTTCCAGCTCCCTAAATCCCTCTCTCCCACATTGATACAAGCCTTGGTACAAGATGAGTCTTTGCATTCTCACACAGTGATCATGAATTTCAAGTTATGGGTAGTTGTGAGGGATGTTATGGCAGGCCTTTGGTGAGTCTGTATCGACCAGCTGCTTGAATGCATCACTGTATAGACTACATAGGTCTTAAAGCAGCTGATAAAATTCATACCAGCATTGCTAATTTGGCGTCAGGGTGTGTTCACATGGGATGGAAGGCTGCTGAGGTGTGTTTGTGTGGGACGGTGGACTGAGGTACCAGGAGATTCACATATGTTCTGGGATGTCTGTGTGGTGAATTCCTGAAGCACACTGACAAACCTGACTCACTCGTGGATTCATAGGCACCTTAAAGATCATCTGGATCCAACCCCCCTGCTATGGGCAGAGACACCCTCCACTAGATCAGGTTGCTCAAGGCCTCATCCAGCCTGGCCTTGAAGTGATGCCTCTTGTTTGGATGATTAGTTTGCAAGGACCTGTTTTCTTCTTCCCCAGTATTTCCCATTTGTAGGTGCTGGAAGCAGGTGCTTACTCAAGGATCATTTCTCTCATAGGTGTGGCAGGCTGGGAGTGTGTGAAAGGGAGAAGGCTGCTCTAGTTCAAATGGCAGCTGATGAACATTGAAACCTGAAGGCAAATGCTGCTTCTGGTTTGGGACTGGGTGTGTTACAATTTCTTATTTCAAATTTTAAAAAAATCAGAGAGGAAAAGAAATATGAACTCAATTATATCCCAGATCATTATCTGAGAAGAAATTACTAGAAAGGAAAAAAGTTGATAAAAGGTGAGTTTAGCTGCATTTGTACAGCATGTAGCATGTAGGACCCTGCACCTGTTTTGGAACCGTAGTTATTGCAGTAACAGTACTGTGAAGGAAGAAAACAATAGATGTGCACAATATGAAGCAAAGGTGTGAGTAGTGCTACTTCACTAGCAACATCACCTTAGCTAATGGGAACTCTTCCAGAGAGATGGCTTAGCTCCATGCCTTTACTTTATGCTTTGCAAATATTTGCCTTTGAAAATGTGTCATTGGTGGGTACTTGCAGTTTTCTCTGACAGCTGTTACCAGTAGCTTTCCATAGCAAAACAAACTGGGGAAATGTAATTTCCTGAGGAAATTTCCATGGAAATGTAGCAGGTAAAACATAGGTAGTATTACCAGACACATTACCTTCTGCACCGTGAAAATGGCTTGCTGCAGTGAAACTCATTTCCGCCTGGGCAGACCGACTTCTTTATCCATGCTAAATGTATGGCAAGGAAAAAAAACCACTCAAAACAACAAAAAAAAGACAAAAAAGGCAACAACAAAAATTACTCTGCTTTATGAAAATGCCACCCAAACCCACAATAGTCTTCATTCATACCTCAGAAGCGCAGCAGGGAGAATGCGCTTCCCTCCCCCTGCAACCACACAGACCTCAGGAGCAGGGAGGCAAATCTGTCAGGAAAGGAGATTTGTGATACACACTCTTTCCTTTATTCGAAGGAAAAAAGGGCAAGCTGGGGCACTGCTAGCTTTTGTTAGTCAAAAAGTGCCAAGAACTTTCCAGGAGCCCTACAGCTGGGCAACTGGGACCCAAATGTTCAAGATGACATTTGGAGATCATTAGAGTAATAGGAAGAAGAGAGGCCGTAGTGAATGATGATCTGGCTAATGGGATTCATGTACTGGATAAATGGGAGAACAAATAAGCACGGGGCAAAACCTTGTGTCTCTCACATATTTCAGACAAACCAGATGATTCTGTGCTCATCCAAGTAATTACAATAAGGGCAAAACTCTATATCCTTTTGTGAAGTGTTAAGCTGACCAGTTTGAAAAGAAGTGAGCAGACAGGCTGGTTTCAGACGTAAATGTCTCCAGGTCTCACAAGAACATCAGCCTAGGCTTCCTGGCTTGACACAGTAGTCTATCTGCAGAAGATGTCCTTTCTGGGGGAAAGAGGGGTTTTTTCCCTTGGGAAAAAAAATCACTACTGAACTGGGGATGCTTTGCCCTTTCTGATCTCCCAAATTCCCCTTTTCCTGCTGGCTTTAAGTCTCCTCACCTGAGAACACAGTCAGCAAAGTCACTGTAGCATGATTGAGTTGGGCAGGCACCTCTGGAGATCTTCTAGTCCAACCCACCTGCTCACAGCAGGGCCAGCTAGAGCGGGTGGCTCAGCACCATGTCCAGTTGTGTCTCAAGCATCTCCTGTGACGGATGGAAACTCCGTAACCTCTTTGAGCAACCTGTTTTCCACCTCTCCCCTGTCGACAAATCCAAACCTTTTCAACTGCAGGCTTGCAATAATCAGTGAGCTTTGATGCCAGATATATTGCTGATGCTACCGCAAAAGAAGACCAATAATCTACATGCAAATATATGCCAAGAGCCCTGTCTGTGTCACAGGGCAGTGAGACGTGCAGATCACCACGCTCCGTGGGAGTCGTGCCCATGCACAGCCAGACAGGGAAACAGCCCAGCGCTTCCAGAGGGTTAGTACCCTCAAGGTCACTGCCGCAGGGGCTGACGTAAGGCCATAACCTTGGCAGGGTGGGAGAGGGGGAGAACAGCGTTTCCACTTTGTGGAATAAATAATACCCAAGGCTTCCCTGATAAGAGAGGCTGTATCAATAGAGAACTTTATTCAGAAGGTTAATGAATTGATCTGATCATTCCTGAGATCGTCTATTAGTCTGGTGCTTGCCCATGAAAGAGAGGTGCCCTGGAGCATACGCAGCACATCAGTGCAGCAAACGTGCAAAGAAAGACACACGCCTGGAGAGAAAAGAAGCCTGGAGCAAGGCCTGACACTGAACAGCTGGACAGCAGCGTGTCATAATGGAGAGCACGTTGTGAATGCCGCGTTATCCAAGCGAGACAGAGCAGAGGAGATTTAGAGATGAGAGGGACATGTGCTGAGAGTGTAAGAGCTACCGTCTTATTTTTCCCCCAAATAAGCCCTAAGTGTTCTATGGGACCCTTTGTGACAGCAAAGTGCCCTGAGCCTGATTTTTGTATGAAATGAAGTATCTCAGACACAGTAAGAGATCTGGAGCTGAGTGCCAGCCTGGAAGAAGGATGCCTGTAGTTGGAGCCGCCTCCAGCACCTCCTGCTTGCAGTGGGGTTTTCGGCAGCAATCGCCCTGTAGCCCTGCGCCTGTGGACACCGAGGGTGAGCACCTCCCGGTGCAGTGCTGACGGCCACCAGCGCTCCGTGCCTCCCAGGTGCCCGCCTTGCAAAATCCCCCATCGCACTTCGCACTAATTGGTACCCTTGTTAGGAGGCTTATCAAAGAACAGGAGAGTCTGATGGGGTCATAATGGCCGAATTATCTCCTTGTTCCTGGAAGTGACCCTGCTGAGCAGAGGCTGAGACAACTTGACAGGTCGCTGTAGTGGAAGCTGACGCTGCCCCTCCTTTGTGTTGTAGCGCTCCTGGATCTAGGGAGGACCTAAGGCTTTCTGTTCAGCACAACATTCTGCCTGCACTACATTTACTGTAACAAAAGCAGTATCTGGGCAACATCATCTGTGTTAAAAACCTCACTTTGGTCAGCGTTCACTATCAGGTGTTAGGTGTTGCCAAAAACCTCACTTTGGTCAGTGTTCACTATCAGGTGTTAGGTGTTGCCAAAAACTTCATTTTGGTCAGTGTTCACTATCAGGTGTTAGGTGTTGCCAAAAACCTCACTTTGGTCAGCATTCACTATCAGGTGTTAGGTGTTGCCAAAAACCTCACTTTGGTCAGCATTCACTATCAGGTGTTAGGTGTTGCCTCTATGGCTGAAGAGTGCGTTGAAAGACTGAACTAACCTATCAGAGTGAAGTCACTGCCGTGGTGTCCAAAGGGAAATGCTGGCTGTGCAGATGCAATACATACAGGCATGTGTCACTCACGAATGGCAACAAGGTCTGGGTGTATTTTGAATTATGATCTAAACTTTCTCTGGCCATGGAACATTGTTCCCTTTTCCACTGTGAGTGTAATCAGGAAAGAGAATGGACCTGCTGCAGTGATGAATTCTAAGGAAGCGATTGCCTGATGTTTAGTGAGAATGTTTCCATCATAGTTATTTACTGTTATTGTTGATGTTTACATGGAGTTAAGATACTGGTTTAGCTCAACTGCACGGGGGTCCAAGAAGTTAACTAGTGTGTGCTCACATCTACCTTCTCTTTGGCCTTGGCATAGTTTCTGCCAACCAGGACACAGGAAAGCGGACTTGTGGTGCTGTGCACAAGGGAACTTCAGAGAGATTTCTTAAGGCAGCATAGTAGGTGGTTTAGTTTGGCCAAGGCTCAGTTTTCAGCTACTCTGACAGCTCATCCTTTGCTTTGGAAGCACTGATGATGGATGTTAAAGCTAAATTGATTACAGCCACATCTCTGTTACTGATCACTGCTTAACTGTTATATGTGCTCATGTTTAGGTCACTTGTATGTAGCTATAGTAGACTTCTGTGCCTGAGTTTGAAGGTTTGTCTTTCCCTTCAGCTGCTGAGATCCATGCTCTTGTTGGACATTGTAGTGGACCAGGGCTGTGGATTCATTCAGTCCTCCTGTCCTGACTCCTAGCCTGAAAGCCCCATTGCCTGGTGTGAAAGCTTCATTGTCCAAGTCATTTATAAAGCAGAATGGCCATGGAGAATCCATCCGACGGTATTCAGCTCAACAGCGGCATATCTGACAAAACCCCTTGGCAGTGTCAGCTGGGGCTAGATAAAAGCACCTGGTAAGCTCATCAGCCATAGGGTTGTAAGGTCAAGGAAGAGATAATCCCTCTGAGCCATGTCAATGGAACAAGCTTATTTCCAAGCTCTCCCATTCAGTGGTGGGGTCACAGCTCCACTGACATCGTCAAGGAATAGCATTCCCACTTATCCCTACTCTCTAGTGCCTCCTGCCATCAGCTTTTGGCTCACCAATGGTAAGACCAAAACAAGCTGTGTCCCACTCTCAAAACTTTTCCTGCCTTCGTTGGAGATTCATACGAGAGTGTGCCACGTGGAAGGAGGAACATAACCGACTTCTTTTGGGGTTGTGCTGAACAGCATGTCCCACTGCTGCTTCCTGCCTTCAGGGCCAGTCTTTCTCTGAGGGGGGGTCTGGGATTTGACAGCTTGTGAAATATAATTGGGACATTTCTATGTTGTCCCTGTCATGCAGCCTTCAGTGCAGGGACGCATTGAATTTGTGCTCAGTTTGCCCCTCTTTAATGTCCCACATCAGAGGTGTTGACTAGCACAGTGAAAGAAACAGCAGCTGCTCTCTGGTTTGAAGTGTTACATATCCCTCCGACCAACTTAATACACTGCTTTCACAGTCCTCCTCTGCAAAGTGCAGCTCTCTCCTGAAAAGTGACAATGGCTTCTGCTCACAAAGATTGCATCTGCTAGCCTAAAGGTATAATTAAACCCCGAGCATGGCATTGTCCTGCAGTGTCACAAAAGGGGGAGGCATCAAAAGAGCCGGGGAGTAAACGTAATGGATGTGGTGTGTTTAGCTAATTGAATCTGCTGCTGGGTATTCTGTTATCATGCTGATGTCATGCCAGCCTTAAAGTGAAAGTGCTGTCTGGAGCAAAGTATCATGGGGCTTGTAGTTCTGGTTGTATCATGAGATGCTTCCGGTTTCTAGTTGCTTCTTCTGGTTTCTACTTTGGGGGTGTTGGCCTATTCTGCTGGGCTGGCTCTGGGCCTGGGGGCTGGATTGTTTTATTGCTGGCTTCTGCTGCTGCTGTGCTTTCCTGTGGAATAGGTTAAAGTTGTTGTATATTGTGTTATTTCATTACACTCCTTATCTCAGTCCTGGGCTTTTTGTGTTACTTTCCATCCTGATCTGCGGGGAGGGAAGGGGAGAGGGAGGGGACCTGAAAGCAGACTGTCTTAAACCAGGACAATGAATTACTTTTAGAGGTGGCTCTTGAAGTATCTTAGGTCATTGTGGTGCAAAGAAGTGGAGATGGCATTGAGATCTCCTGTTGCAGTTCAGCTGAGCAAAGGGAAGGAGGTGCTGCCCTTTCTGTAAACCCTTACTTTTCAGCCTAGGTCCACATCTTCTCCATCTTCTCAGCTGTACTGTCCACAAAATCCATCAGGCTGCTTGGATTTGGCAGCAAAATCCTGCTTCAAAAGGCCACACATTGTTTGTGCAACGTACCTGACTTGGTGCTGACTTGGTGCATTGTGCCTGTTGTGCAGACATTGGCAACTTTTCCTGCTAAGCCAGGCTGTGCTGTTTTGGGACCTCTTGCCCTGTTTCTCCTGATGAGTCAGGTAGATATAGGAGAAGATGCATTTGTTTCATCTTTGGAGCTGCATGAAGAAATTGTTTTTAACTTGGCAGCCTCAATGGAAAATAATTTATATTTAGAGCAAAACAAATGTAAATTTTTGGGGCTTTAACTCACAGGCAGGGGAAGGAGGTTGGTCTTATTGTTTTCAGTTGACAAAAAATGTGCCATGTGATCCAAAATGAAATGCTTAGTTATGGACACATGTGAACAAAGAGAAGGAGGAAGTGGGTTATGCAACCATGTAAGGAAGGAGCAGTTATTGCCATCACAGCCTTTAAACTGCTACAGTAGGGGCAATAAGAGACACCCATCAACAAAGGCCGTGGAGCCTGGTGATGCGAGACTGGGTTTGTTGAGTCAGAGAATGGTTTGCATTGGAAAGGACCTCAAAGATCACCTAGTTCCACCCACCCTGCTATGGGCATGGACACCTCCTACTACACAGGTTGCTCAAGGCCACATCCAACCTAGTTTTCCAATGCTTCCAGGGTTGAATTTATCATAACTTCTCTGGGCAACCTATTCCAGTGCCTCACCACCCTCATGATGAAGGATTTCTCCCTAATGTCTAATCTATCTTCTTTGAGGTTGAAGCCATTGCCTCTTGTCCTGTCACTACATGTCTTTCTAAAAGGTTCCTCCCCAGCTGTCCTGTGGGCCCCCTTCAAACACTGCAAAACTGCTATGAGGTCTCCCTAGGGCCTTCTCTTTTCCAAGCTAAACAGCCCCAACTCTCTCTGCCTGTCTTCATAGAAGAGGTGCTGTAGCCCTCTAATCATCTTCATGGTCCTGCTCTGGACTTGCTCTAGCAATTCTGTGAACTTCAGGTTAGGCTGAAGTCTCTGCCAGGAATCAAGCAGCTTCCCTGAGTATGGGGCTCCAACACCCCCTTCCCCAAGAGTCCCAGTCTCTAAGGGATTCTGAACCACTCTGTTCGTCTTCTCTCTGCCTTTCCTGGTGAAGATATTGTACAAATACTGGCTGGACCAGAAGACATTCCTTTCCATCCTGCTAGATTAGGACACAGTCCCAGGAGATGAGGTGAACCTCCCTTCCTTGTGGGAGGGACTATGAGCATTATGTCAGGAGAACCCAAGAGGTGAAGGGAGACTGAGAGCCACTTTCACACTCTGAGGAGGTCCTGCTGTCAACAGCCACACTCTGGGCAGCCAAGGCAGGGCTGCATCTTACCTTGCTGAGTGAAAGATTAACCTGGGCATCCTGCATTCTTGAGATTAGACATAATGGTCTGATTTGAAGAACACTACCTCCTCTTGCAGATTTTTGAAGCTAATATCCCTTTTTCTTTTTTTCTTCCTTCCCAGCTTGCATCCTTTGGGAAATGCAGTACTAATAATGTGTGAATAGTTTCAGAACAACTGAAACCACATTTCCAGAGAATGCATTAATCTCTGGGAAAATAGTAATTGTTCAGGTCTATTCATGAGCATATACTTGTAGAATTAGTTCCATATATCTGGGAGAGAATCGTTTCAATCTCTCTTTTGAAACAGAGCAGTTGTTGGTTATAAAAAAATGACCAGGAAAATAGGATGAGACACAATTGGAAGTGCTTAGGACTTAATGAAGAAAATGTTATTTGCATTGGTGCCAGCATCATTGACAAATGCAGCTCCATTCAGCATGCTTCTTCCTGATCCCGTTGTGTTGGCCAGTGGTTTGCATATGTGAAGAGGACACACTGGTTATTACAGAGCTGTCTTTGCCTGTCTTCTGTTGGTAAGGGAACTGACTCAGCCTGTGCTGTGGGATCCATGATGTGCTCTGTGGGGCAAAGTGTGGGATGTGCCCTTGGTAAAGGCCAGGCACTGTCCTCAAAGAGCTCTCAAAAAAAGTTAGAACCAGCTGTAGCAGGTGGTGGAGAAACAAACAGGCAGTTCATGCACTCAGTGCAGCAACCTCAGATGACCTCCAGTATGAAAGGCTTAGATGAGCCTGGACCACAAATCACCTTGCTCCTAAGAGAACTTAACTGTGGTAATACAATATGCCCATCCAGAGAGCCACAGAAATGCAGTAGGTGTGAAAGAAAGAAAAGCTTTGACACTGGAGAAAATATTGCCTGGATGATTAGCCTTGAATGAGAGCATGAGGAGTGGAAGCAGGAGTACACATTACTGCGAGTGACTGCAGCTGACATTGTTACTTCCCTTTCCAATAAAACAAGAGAAGAATCTTTATTTTAAGAAGACAGAGCTGAGCATATAAAAAGAAATACTTTTTCTGACAACGAATCAAGGTCTCTATGTTGCAGAATGTCATTCAGGCAAACAGTTTAGACTGAATGTGTGATAGAGATGTGGTCAAATTTACCCTTGCTGTAATTCAGGGAATGGGCCTTAATAAAGCATGAACAGTAACAACACATAACACTGCAATACCTGAGGATGAAATCACAACTACTATCACTGCCCAGATCTGGGGCAGGAGACAATGTCACCGTTTAAGCTTTTCCTGGAGCTCACATCCCAACGGTACAGAATTAAGGCTGCCTTCCCCTGTCCCCTTCTCCTCGTAAGGGAAAACAATTAGGCAGAAGGGTAAAAGAGATGAAACACCCAAAGAACAGCCTTAAACTGATTTGGAAGTTAAAAAGGAAACTTTAACACTAAATAAAAGGTGTTTAAGGTAGAGTTACAGAGGTATAAGGGCAGGGAGCAGATATGGATACATATACAGGCGGGATGGCAGTGGGCTCTCTGGATTGAGGTGGACTGTACATAGGGAGGTATCTGGGTTGGGCACGTGGTTAGCTGGCCACACAGTCATCAGGAGCAGCTGCAGCAAGGAGATGCTGCAAAGGCAAAAGAAGGAAGCAGAGAGGGATCATGAACTTCATCTTCCTCTTAAATAGGGTCCTGGACAGGAAATGGGAGTTGGATAAGCTTTGACCTGGGCGTCCTCCCTCAGGAGGGGCCAGAGACACCTGGGTTCAGGTTTCCACACCACTTCCCTGGCCCTGGGCTTAACCTGGAACAGCCAAGCAGCCATGGAAGGGGCAGAGTATGTTATCACTGCTGGCCTGGTATTCAGGGGAATGAAGAAGAGTTTGCATCACTCACCATCATTAGCTGTAGACTGGTATAGGATGGCATGGACCACTACTTTAATACAGCAGACCTTTTCTTCCTTTTGTTCCCCAATAAGCTGGCCCCAGGAACTGCCTGCACAGCCTTGACCAGATGGGTTTCTGATAATGTTTTGTCAGAAGGGTGGTGGTGTTTGGCTGTTCTCTTTCCACTGGTGTCTGTGGGGCAGGGTGGGCTTTGTTAGGTCTCTGCTGTTGTGGGAGAGGATTGCTTAGAGCATGGATCAGGAAAGTATTGTTTCTTCTGATGAGCGAGTTTCTGTCAGCCAAGCAAAACATTGCAAAACTGAACAGGACGCAGCCTATGCTACACTCCAAGAGGCTGGTCTTGTTTTGACAAGAACCTAAAGCTAAGGTTAGCAGGGGACAAATCAGAGAAACAAAAAGCCACCTTTCTCCCCAGTCCAGGTAGAATTCAAGTCAGCCTGATGGACAGGTCACCTCTGTGTGCAAGACCTTCTGTTATAGGTTCTTGAGGAGGGGACATTACTCTCTGAAGCTACTGGCAGGTGAATTCCTCTGCTTAGTCTATGAGTGCTTATTATACAAATTAGAGATGCACCTCATTAAGTGGAAGGCAGCACTCTAGTCTCAGGTCTGATTGCTCCAGGTTTGTTCCTCTTTATTGGTGTTTCATTCCCACCCCCATATCACTTGTAGCTCATCTGTCCCTGCTCTCTGTCATGCTTGTATGCAGGTAAGGGAAATGATGCCTTCGTCACCCAAACACAGGCTGTGTTACTTCACCAGAGAGCACAAACTACTTTGTTCTTCCTGTTGCTGTAGAAGGTCTTGAGAAGTATTGGGTGCCTGTGGTCTTCCATGGACCAAACATGCTGGAGGTGGCTCTGCATAATCAGCTAGATCCTCAACCGACTATGTAAAGGGACATTTGTGAATCCTGCTCCCTGTTGCCTCTGCCACTGCTGGGCAAGTGGGTGAGCTTCCCCTGGCTTGGCTTCTAGCTGAACCTCTCCATCTACCTGTGCCCCCATCTTGCTATCATTCTTTCTACTAAATAATGGACCAGATCTGCCAGTGATCAGCCTCAGAATTCTATTCCATGCCTCTCTACTTTCTGCCCAGCTATTCTTAGTAAAACTTGTGCTTCAGGGCCCATGATAAAAAGTCCAGGTGTTAACAGAAGACAGCAGCTACTGCTTCCAGTGCTGCATGACATTAATACAGTGGCAGGTAAGACTCACAAACCAGGGGGCAGCCAACCCCTCTGTTGGCTGCATTTGCATCAAGACTGCAGGAGGATAAGACACATGGTGGAAAAGGACCAAATGAAATGTGATGTCCCTGGTAGTAGTGACAAGCTAATCACCAGCCTAGGAGCAAGTTCCATCCCCACAGATTTGCCATCAGGCAAACACTGAATAATGTCTTTAGTCTCAACCCTGATGTTTCTAAGGCCTGGGGAGTGCTCAAAATGGAAGATTAACAAACAGAGAGTGGGTATGTAGTTGTTATCAAGAATAAGAGAAAATATAGAACTTGGCTTTCATGAGGGATGGGATTTACTGCCTGCCTCCACCCTTCACAACATAGATGTGCCCTCTTCCCTCAGGACACTTTGTTGGGAGGGAAATAAACCAGATGACCTGACTTCTTTTTTTCAATAGTGCTAAGAGCTACACAGATTCATGCAAACTTCAGCAGGACAAATCTGGAAGGCAGGAAAATTGTTCTTGTGGTATGAAGATGAGAGGAAGCGGTGAGCAGGCTGGAAATAACACAGAGAGGCTGGTTTTGGGGAGTGTCTAAAAAATAGTTTTAATTGCGTGACAAATCTCACTGACTTTTCACTGGAGGCAGATCTGCCTTTTAGTCTTTTATTTGATCTTATACCTAGGTCAGTCCTTCCAGCTGAGGCTGTCTCAGCTCTTGGAAAGGCAGAACAAAGATAGCTGAGACAGCAGACATTTGAACTCGAAATTACCTTTCTCTTCTATTTTGATATAAGAATTAAGCTTCACTGAATGTTTGATTTCCAAATACAATGCATCACAAGGTCTGTGTCCAGAAACTGGCTTGCTGGCTTCATCTCTCCTGCTGTGCAGCAGTTCTCTGTTCTGCTCCCTGCTTTCCTCACTCTATACTGGCTGCTGTTAGGATTTCATTGATAGAGTTGCACCTGACTGTATTTTTACAGTTCTCTACTTGCAGCTGTTGTGCTAAGTTTAATTGCAATGCCTCAGCCAGCTCTGGATCAGAAAAGGGCTGGAAGAGCTGTCTTTGGTTGACAGTTCCAATCCCCTGCTATTACAGGCGGATGCATCCTGTCATATCCTTCATAACCACAGCAAGTGCCATTATCAAGAAGCTTTTAAAGTTGGGTTTTTGGTGTGTTGTCTCACAGGATCACAGATTTTAGGGGTTGGAAGGGACCCAAAGAGGTCAAGTCCAACCCCCCTGCCAGAGTAGGACCACACAATTTAGCTCAGGTCCCACAGGAACACATCCCGACAGGCCTTGAAAGTCTCCAGAGAAGGAGACTCTATGACACTCTGGGGAGCCTGTTCCAGTTCTGTGTCACCCTTACAGTAAAGAAGTTCCCCTTTGTGTTGAGCTGGAACCTCCTGTGCTGCAGCTTACACCCATTGCTCCTTGTCCCCCCCTCCCTGACCCCCAGCCCTCAGATAGTTGTAAACATTGATTAAATCCCCTCTCAATCTTCTCCTTTCCAGACTAAAGAGCCCCAGGTTCCTCAGCTTCTTCTCATCAGGCAGTGCTCCAGTCCCCTAATCATCCTCCTAGCTCTCTGCTGGACCTTCTCCAGCAGATCCCTGTCTCTTTTAAACTGGGGAGCCCAAAACTGAACACAGTACTCAAGATGAGGTTTCACCAGGGCAGAGTAGAGGGGGAGGTGAACCTCCCTTGATCTGGTCTCGTTAGCCTGTTCTCCAGCTCTCCTCCACCCTTGGGCATCCTGATGATTTGTACACCTCCCGTTGCGCATTGCTTTGTTTTCACAAAGACGGATAAGGAGAGGCCTTCTTAAAGCCCTTCCTTTTGTAAGGTTGACATGCAGCTAATTCTTTGTCGTCAGTGATTAATCCCCTGGCACAGCAATCACAGCAGGGTGATATACAGAGTCATATGGAGCAGTCAAAGCTGGTGTTGGTTTAGTCCCAGTACCAAATCAATGCCAAGGTACATGACTTCTGATCTACTCTCTAATGTATCAGTAAAGGCTACAGGATGAAATGCATCCTGGCATTGGAACAGAATTTAACAACTACCTCACCATTATGGTATCTCACTAGAGAGAGATGAATTTCACCTTCAGAGACCACATGCTGATGTGTGCAATACCCTGCCTTGGGCCTGTAAAGACTGTTGCCAAGCACTGCAGAACCAGAGTTTCTCTGGAGTTAGAGAAACATTTGCTGCATGTTTTAATGCACCAGAAATCACTTTCCACTAACACTCGGTGACTTTGCAGGACAGAGAAAGTTTCTAGAAAGCAGATAGGACAGAGGGATTTAGCTACAATCAAGGAAGGTGTGAGAGAGAGGCTGGGAAGCAACTCTAGGACTTTAGAACTCACCTGGCCTGTATTTGGTTTTAGATTTCGAGGTGCCATGACCTGGAATTCTTACAGCTTTCTAGGGAACAACACTGATGGAAAATCCATTGGCTTAACATTTCAAACATGACCAGGTTACTGGACAGTTCCTAATTGACCAACTAATCAGTGAAAAGAGTGAAACAAGCTGCAAATACCTGTCATGGCTACTATGTACCTGGGAGGTAAAAATCATGTGTTGTCATTTTGCTGATTGGCTTTAAGTGACTCTGCAAACCAGATGCACTGGTTTCGTAATGAGCTGCCCAAATAGATGAGTGCTTTTGGTCTCATGGTAAAGAAGACACAGGGGAACACATGAAGGAAATACTCCCTCTTGTAGAGCCATGTGGAACATGAGTGTTCACAGCCAACCATTCACAGAATCACAGAGTCACAGAACTAACCAGGCTGGAAAAGGTCATCGAGTCCAACCTATCACCTAACGCCTTCCAATTAAATAACCATGGCACTAAGTGCCTCATCCAGTCTCCTTCTAAACACCCCCAGGAATGGTGACTCCACAACCTCCCAGGCAGCCCATTCCAGTGCCAATCACTCTTGCTGTGAAGAACTTCTTCCAAACATCTATCATAAACCTGCTCTGGCACAGTTTGAGACTGTGTCCTCTTGTTCTGTCACTGGGTGCCTGGGACTGGCAACTCCTCCCTGGCTACAGCCTCCTTTCGGGTAGTTGTAGAGAGCAATGAGGTCTGCCCTGAGCCTCCTCTGCTGCAGGCTGCACACCCCCAGCTCCCTCAGCCTCTCCTCACAGGGCCATGCGCCAGCCCCCTTCCCAGCCTTGCTGCCCTTCTCTGGACACCTTCCAGCACCTCAACAGCTCTCTTGAACTGCAGGGCCCAGAACTGGACACAGCACTCAAGGTGTGGCCTGACCAGTGCTGAGCACAGGGGAAGAATGACTTCCCTGATCCTGCTGGCCACACTATTCCTGATGCAGGCCAGGATGCCATTGGCCTTCTTGGCCACCTAGGCACACTGCTGGCTCATGTTCAGTCACTGTCAACCAGTACCCCCAGGTCCCTCTCTGCCTGGCTGCTCTCAGCCACACTGTCCCCAGCCTGTAGCACTGCATGGGGTTGCTGTGGCCAAAGTGCGGAACCTGGCACTTGGCCTTGTTAAAACTCCTGGCACTGGACTGTGCCCATCTGTCCAGCCTCTCCAGGTCTCTCTGCAGAGCCCTCCTGCCCTCTAACCTGATCCTAATTTGGTGTCATCTGCAAACTTACTGATTCTGGACTCGATTCCCTGCTACAGAAGTTTTGAGATTGTGTATAACTTTCCCTCACTGGAAGAAAAGAGAGGCACAGTAACTGCTTCTTCTGCACAGATGTCAGGAGAAGAGATTTCTTGTCCTGTTTGTGGGGAGGCATACACTGGCTTCTGCTATGTGGTCCATCACTGCCAAGGAGTTTGCAGAGTAGCTGCCTGCCTGCATTTTAACTTCAGAAAAGAAAAAGTGTTTGAGAGGAAGAATCACCAAGAAACAGTAAGTGAAGTTAGTCTGGGGTTCTCTTCAAATGAGAACAATGGAAAATTCCAAAAGTGGCACTTTTTTGTGGCTAGAACTAACATTTCGAGGAGAAATCTGTGTTAGGCTTTTGGGGATTCGAACAAAAACACCATTTTGGATCCCAGTTGTTTAAAGCCAAATGCAAGGACATTTTTAAGGAGTTGGGCACTGAAATTTGTGATCCAACCCTGGAAAACTTTGCTTTGCATTCAAAGTAGTTTTTCTTCAAGCTTTGCAACAAAAATATGAAGAGCCTTTAAGTAAATTTTGCTAGACTAAACTTGCAGAAACAATGGCCAGTTAAGGTTGCAAGTCATGTGGTTGTTCTCAAGGTCTGGGAACTCTTCAGACAACTGTAGTTGGGTGGTCACTTCAGGGTCATGATGGTTACTTGCAGTCCTTGCAGAGGATCTCGGGGTTACAGCGCAAAGGACATACTCTCTTATTAGAGAAAGTTTATATAGCTAAGTAAACAGAAGAAACACAAGCACAGAATGACCAGAAAGCCTCAGGGGATCAAGGATAAAATGAGCAAACAAATCTATTCTGCTGTTCCACAAGAGTGTGTGCAGACAGTAGGGACTTAGTGTGTTCTTCAGGACGTGAGAGCTCCAAATGCCTGGATACCAGTGACAGCACCAGTGTGAGACAGCTGACTTCTCTACCCCCTCCTTTTCTACAGTCCCCATCATGGCTCTCTGTGCTGTCCAGGAACTAGCAACTTCTCTTCAACAGAGCACTAGGATATGAGTCTTGCTAAGACTGCTAGCAAGCATGTCCTCCAGTGTTTTCCTGAACACCACTAGATAAAAGAAGATTTCTGGAGAAAGAAGATAGTTTGCAAAAATGAGACTACAGACATCAGTCAAGGGAACCCGCACTGGCTGAGTATTGGTACCTGGGACTTGGGCCACAGCAGACAGTATCACTTGCCTGCCAAGTAGATCTGTAGCACAGATCCATTTAAGCACTGTCAGAGTCCCACAAATTCTAGTTGGCATTTCAAAGAGAGGAGATGCTCTTCTACAACCCACAGATGTTGCTTGTTTCTGTGCCAGAGGCTGAGGAATTGCATATGCATTTCCTCAAAACCCCAGCATAATGTCCATGTCATTTCTATGTCTTAGGGTCAATGTTAGGTCTCAGACAAGCTAGATTTGCTTCTCTGAATAAGGCTTCCGAGTTTCACACATGCAAATAGCCTTTAAAATCTGTGCTGACCATAACCAAAGTGAGTGTCTGCCAGAGTCACTTTGAGAGAGTGAACACAAACCCAAACTTCCACAGACTCCACTCTTACTTTTGTACCTCTTACCCTGAGCTCTTCTCTCTCATAGTAGCGGAACAGCACTGTGGGCTTGTGATCCGCTGATGAATTTATTGTATGCCTCTCTGCCTATTCATCAACGCTGGCAGTGCCACTGTGGAGCTTTTTGTGCTCAAACCTTTACATTTCAGCCAGTCCAAGTCTTTCTTGCTTGTTTGTTTGAATGGTGAGCTCCTTGAGTCGGGGATTGCCTGTTTCATTCTGTGTGTTGAATCTTGATTTGTTGTTAGGTGCTACAGTAACAGGTTTAACGGTGCTGCTGCTGACACCTTGCTCCCTCCTGAGCCTCGCCTTGAACACTTGTAAAGTATCAGACTGCTGATGGCTCTGTAAGGTGGACCAGCAGCTCTGTAGGGTGGACCAGCACCCTCACCCAGCAGCAAAACTTAGAGCATCTTTATCTGAGAAAAATCCACTTGCATTGTAACAATTGCACCTTGTGTTCTTCTCAGAGGGAGAAACATGTTTATGAATGCTGGTGAGGAGCTTGCTCAGCTGTGAACATGAATAGGCTGTGCTGCACAGGTGACTCTACTCTGATGGTGACAGATCTGGTACCCTTGGGCACTGATGGTGGCAATCACGCCTGGATCACACACGTCATCCCGGGGACCAAGGTCACTCGTGTTAACTTGCACTGACACAGCCAGGCATGGGTTTTGGATGATTGTGAGGCCATCAGCCACAGTCAGAGAGATCCAGTCAAAGGAGGGTATAAGACTGCAGGCCTTTGAGAGGGCTGGGATCACCATGAGAGGCTCTAGAGGCGTGTGCTTCAGGAAAACATCATAAATTGGAGGTTATTAACTTGCTACATTCCACAATTTTCCTTTAGAACAAGGCTATTGATTGCAAAAGACACCTGCAGTAAATGATGAAGTACCTCAGGTGCTTTTGCTCTGGGGAAGCAGATGACATGTCAGTCCATGGCCCCTCATTGTTGCTGATCTCTCTAATTCCACTAAGCATCAGTCCTGATTTGTCTCTCCCCAGAGGACACTGTGGCTAGATTTAGATGGTGAGTACACATCTTATCTATCATAAGTCCTATAAATAGTTGTCATATCCATGTACAGTATCTTGCTGGAATATTTACAGCATGATCTGAAGCCCTGTGAAACCAAAGGAAAGGATGCCATTTACCTTACAGGGCTTTGGATCAGGCCATTATAAACCCCTCACCTCTAGGGTATGTGATCATGCTCTTCCAGGCCTAACACGACATACATGGTGAACCACAGTCTATTTTCTGGCCATGGGTAAATGCTCTCAAAGGGAGAGAGGAGCACAAAACCACAAAATGAAAGCAGACAGGGACAGATGTTGGAAAAGCTCCATCTTCTACTTTAGAACATTTTCCTTGCTATGAGAAAGGAAAGCTTAGACAAAGACACAAAAGAGGGCAAGGTGAGGGCAGTATAGGTGATACATGGTGCAAGGCACTGGCTTGAAATCTGTTGTCTGCATTGAGATACAGTGGTGAGTCTATTTGCTTAGCTTTCATTATCGTGTCTCCTACCTTGAAATGGGACCAGCAAGTCCTGAGAGAGAGCATCTGCTTTTGGTGCTTCTGCTTGGCACATGTGCCAGCAGAGTCAGGCTGTGTAAAATTCCTTCAGCAAAACTCCTGCAGCAGATAATGTTATGCAGAGGAAATGTTCCAACCTGGAGGATTGTGTGATGAGCTGTTCTGGCACTCCTCTTTCAGCCCTGGCTTACTGATATAACTAGCCAATGAAGTCAGCATCAGTGGTACTTGAGCAGTGCTGAGGGACCCTGCTAACCCAGGAAGCTCCATATGCTTTGTGCTCTACAAACGGAATGGAAAGCTGGTCCCAGTTCCAGGCAGTTTACCATCCAAACACAAGCAAAAGATCTGGGGAGAATGCGTGAAACTAAGACTCTTTTGACCAGCACAGTGGATGACAGCTCTCATTGTGATCCAGCAGCCTGTAAGACAAAGGGAGGTTTGTATGCTTCATCTGAAAGAGGGAATAAGGAATATTTCCCCTGCTCATCTTACCAAGTACCAAGGAAAGAGCAGAGGTGAGCATGTTGCAAAAGCCTTCATATCTCTGTAACTTGGTGTTGTGAAGCAAATGAGGAACACCTTTCATAATCCAGTCTCAGCAGGAGGGAAGGAGGCAGCCTGGTAATAAGGGAACTGATACCAGCAGAACAGCCACATCTCAGCATCCTGTGGAAGGACCCTGCAGAGTCTCATCAGTAGGACCAGTGAGCTGGGGAGACCCTCAGTGTCATGCTCATCCCTCTCAGGGTGCAGGAAGAGGAATTCGAAGTGTGTAGGGAGACATCCACCTCCTTCCTGCAGGCAAGGAGTGCTGCCAAGTGGATGTCTGCATCTATGTGTGGGCTCAGCTCCAGCAGGTTCAGCCC
Source organism: Pogoniulus pusillus (assembly GCF_015220805.1). Classification (NCBI taxonomy): domain Eukaryota; kingdom Metazoa; phylum Chordata; class Aves; order Piciformes; family Lybiidae; genus Pogoniulus; species Pogoniulus pusillus. Next base: position 23,858,678 of record NC_087281.1, on the reverse strand, counting down.
CAAGTCTTCATGCTGAGCAGTGTTGCAAACTAGCTGGCTTCAGTAATTACCCTTGAACTGTGTGCTTGGGGAGAGTTAGAAATGGAGAGGGAAAAGGCAGTAAGAAAAGTGGGGATGGCTGAGAATGGGAAAAAAGCAACAGCAATGCCAAAGAGAGTCAGAAGTAGTAGCAAGGAACAACAGACAAAACACAGGGTGAATAAGGGATAGCTGAAGCCAGCTGCATGTGGGGAATGGGCATGCAACAGGGGGAGTAATCTGCCTCTCCAGGCAGGGGTGAAAGTTGGCAGCAAGCAAAAATCTCAAAAGAGAGTGCAGGAGATCAAGAAAAGAGACCAGGATGGAGTGGGTGCTGCATTAGCTCCTTCCCTCAGGGAATTGCCCCATATGAATCAGTTTGTGCCCTAAAGCAGAAGGATTAACTTCATTTTCTGTTTCAATCCTGGCAGTCAGATGCTATTACTCATACAAGTATCCAATAAAGTATATGGTGTGGAGCAGCTGGAGCAGAGCTCTGGAAGGTGAATGATATTAATAATGTTATTGTTGAGAACTGAGCACTGAGTTGAGTTTTTTATGTGCTCATCTGTCTTGCAAATGAGACAGAGGGATGACAGAAAAGTGAACAAATAAAACTGCATGATCCTGTTGGAAACTGTGTCTTAGCAATAGGAAAGCCAGTAGCTGGAAAATCCCTTGCTGCTAGCATCCTCATTTATCCCTCTCCATGGAAAGAATTACAGAATCACAGAATATTAGGGACTGGAAGGGACCTCAAAAGATCATCCAGTCCAACCCCCCTGCCAGAGCAGGGCCACTTATGCCAGGTCGCACAGGAATGCATCTCCAGAGAGGGAGACTCCACAACCCCCCTGGGCAGCCTGTTCCAGTGCTCTGTCACCCTCACACTGAAAAAATCCTTCTCATCTTTAAATGGAACTTCCTATGCCTCAGCTTCCACCACTGCCCCTTGTCCTGTCATTGGGCATCACCAAGCAGAGCCTGGCTCCAGCCTCCTGGCACCCACACTTTGTATGTTTATAACCATTGATGAGGTCACCTCCCACTCCCCTCCTCTCCAAGCCAAAGAGCCACAGCTCCCTCAGTTCCTCTTCGTAAGGAAGATGTTCCATTCCCTTGATCATTTCTTGTGCCTCTGCACTGGACTCTCTCAAGCATCTCCCTGTCTTTCTTGAACTGAGGGCCCTAGAGCTGGACACAATATTCCAGATGTGGACTCACCAGGGCAGAGTAGAGGGGCAGGAGAACCTCTTTTGACCTACCAACCACAACCTCTGGCTTCTTTCCTTCAAACAGTTCACATCCACCTCACTACCCAATCATCCAGACCACACTGCCTCAGTTTAGCCAGAAGGATGCTGTGGGAGACAGTGCCAGATGCTTTACTGAAATCAAGATAAACCACATCCACTGCTCTGCCATCATCTCTCCACCTGGTTATGTCCTCATGAAAGCTATCAGGTTGGCCAAACATGACTTCCCCTGGGTAAAACCATGCTGGCTGCTCCTACTGGCCCTCTTGTCCTTGATATGGCTAAGGACAGTGCTGAAGATGAGTTGCTCCATTACCTTTCTGGGGATGGAGGTGAGGCTGATTGGTCTGTAGTTACCTGGGTCCTCTTCCTTGCGCTTTTTGAAGGTTGGAGAGGCATTTGTCTTCCTGCAGTCCCCAGGCACCTCTCCTGCCCACCATGGCTTACCAAAGAAGACTTTGTTCCCTGTAGCAGAACTACTCATCAGTCTTTTTTTGTGTGTACAGGGTTTCTTTTTGTTGTTTCGGTTTTGTTTGGTTGGTTGGTTTTTGGTATGCCAAAAAAGTATTTGGAGCTATCCCTTCTATAGGAGGGATTTTTCAGGAAGTGGAAGGCAAGACAGGCCCAAGGCCGTGTACCATGTAGTTGTTCTGGAGAATACCAGCTTCGGTTTCTGCCAGCTGTGGGGTCAGAGCCTTTGCTGCCTGTTTTGAGCTTCTGCAGTCGAAAGTGAGAAGAGGGTGATCTACCAGCACACTGCTTTACTAGTGCAAAGCTCTTGCTTCAGCAGCCAGATGAGAAGAAAGAACAAATATTGGCATGTTTTGGTTTGTCTACAAAGAAGTATCTTCTTAGGGTCTTTCTTTTGTTCTTGAAACAGTTTTAGAAACATTACTGCTGTGTGATGGTTTGAGTGTTCCCTGCCCTCCCCCACTTTGGAAATCACCCAGGCTAGACTCAGTGGCTCTGGAAATTGAATGAAGCTTTGTATTTACAGCTTAGCACTAGATACAAGCAGGTATTTACAATAGATACAGCTATGGACAGAAAGAGACAAGGTAAAAGGTAATACAGAAACACAACTCCCCTCCCAGAAACCTGAGTCCCCAGGAGGGGCTCCCAACTGCCCTGACACCTTCCTCCCACCCCTCGACTTTACCCTAGATCTTGCCTTATGTTTAAGGCAGTTTGGAGGGTGGGCCAGAGGGGTTAGGAAGCAGGTGGATTAGTCACACAGACGGCAGGTTAGGTTAGGGAGAGAAGTGCAGCCCAAAGCTCAGACAACGACTCTGTTATCTGTGTTTGTGTCCTTGTTCTCATACATCTCAGCAAGCCTATGAGTGAAGTAGACATCAACATTGCTTCCTTTTCACAGCCTGTCATCTACTTCTTCTCACCAAAAGATTCTAGTTAGGCTCAAACTAGCACACTCCTGTCACCAGAAAGCTGCAAAGTCAGATGAAGAACAGCATGGTGATGAATGAGTTGTGCTGGAGGAGGTATAGGCTGGATGTTAGGAGGAAGTTCTTCCCAGAGAGAGTGATTGGCATTGGAATGGGCTGCCTAGGGAGGTGTTCAAGAAAAGTCTGGATGAGGCACTTAGTGCCATGGCCTAGTTGATTGGCTAGGGCTGGGTGATATGTTGGACTGGATGATCTTGTAGGTCTCTTCCAACCTGGTTGATTCTGTGATCCCTTCCCTTGTGCTAGCTGCAGGGCTCACACATCTGTGAAACAGAGCATGTCAGGCTGATCTAGGCTAGTGCTCAACCTAGTAGAAAACAGGAAAAGAAGGGCAAGGATTCTCTCATCCATCTGAATCCCTTGGGCTGTCTGTTGGCTCAAGCACACAATCACTAAGGTGCAGAGGAGATGGAGTGGGAGCACATGATGTAGGGCTTAGTCCCCTCCTTTAGATCTAGTACAGAATTAGATTTCCTGGAGCCAATGACAGAGTAGAGAGAAAACAAACCCAATCTTTTTCACACAGGAATCAGAAGTCTATCCATTTGTCATCGTCACATGTCTGATGTTTTTGCAGTCATTACAGCAGAGCTAAAGGATGGGATATCTGCTCATTTATCCAGCAGCTTTAATCTAGTTTCTCAGATGCCTCTAACCACTGAAGAAGTCTTCTGGAGAGGGATGCGTCTCACACAAAGATTGATGCTTAAGTGGACTGAGACATCTTCTGAAGATCAGAGAATCATAGAATGGGTTGGGATGGAAGGGGCCTTTAAAGATCACATAGTCCAGACTCCTTGCCATGGAGGGGGATGTCTTTCACTGATCAAAGTCCTGTCCAACCCAACCATGAGCAATTCCAATGATGGAGCATCCTCAACTTCTCTAGACAGCCTGTTCCAGTTCCATCAACCTCACTGGAAAGAATTTGCTCCTTATATCAAATTTAAATCTACCTTTCCCCCCCAGTTTAAAACTGTTACCTTTGTACTGTAACTAGAGGTCCTGGTAAAAGGTTGTGCTTCATCTTACAAGTTTCCTTTAAGTATTGGAAGGCCACAATAAGGTGTTTCCAAAGTCTTCTCCAAGCTGAGCAACCTCAGCTTTCTCCTCTTTTTTTGTAGTAGAGGTGTTGCAGTTTTTTGGTAATTTTCACAACCCCCCTCTGGATACATTCCAAAAGGTGAGATGCTCTTGATTACAGAGAGTGAATTCCACCTACACACCCAGGATATCTGCATTTCAAACACTCAGAAATCCTTACTCTCTAGGGACAAGGCTGAACTCTGCAAGCACCCTCCACAATGGTCTGTTCCCCTTCATGTCTGCCCCTCTGCTGCTCTGGCACTGCACCTGCATGGGCCTAACGTTCCTGCAGCAAGCTTTGGCTCAGCCTTGTAAAAGCAGCAGGAGGTTCGCAGAGGTAGGGTTTGTAGCGTCGTAGTGTTTTTTACAGCCATTTCCCCTCCGGAAGTTCTTTTCTGTTATGTTAGGGCAAGGTCTAAGAATGTATAATTTACAAGATCTGGTATGGAGATTTTGATCATAATGACTTAATTAAATTAGGTGTTTGGGGAATTTAATATTACATCATTGCTGAAGGCTGGCTGATTGTTTTACTTGCCTTTGATCAACCGTGTGAGTGGAGGGTCATCCCAATCGCTGTGGACCTACAGTATCCGTCATCACTCCGCAGTCCTATTTGTCTTGCGTGTGTATGTGGAAGGCCTGCTTTTGATGAACTGTGAAAAGAAAGATGAACTGTTGTAATGAAAACATTCCCTCTCCAAGATCCTCTTTAGACAACATTCAATTGGTTTGACCTTGTCCCCTCTTGTGGAGGACGGTAATGATTCCTGCAGATGGCTGGGTCATTCCTTGGACACTTGGGAGTGAAGCAGCAGATTCTCTGCCTGCATTAACTCTCTGACTATGCAGGCTGCAGCTGGGAAATGCAAGAGCAGCATGGGTAGACATAGCTGAGAGAGATGTCATCTAGCGGGTTAGAGTCCTCAGAGATGTCCTGGTCTGCCTATTTATCCTCAGGAGACTTCACCTAGGCTTGTTTCGCGTGTGACACGTGCATGCACTAGCTAACCAGAAAGAACTGGATCTCTTGCTCCTGGAGGCAGCCCTTTCTGATTGTGTCATATTTAGAAGTGACATAAGAGCTTGTGATAAACAGTGCCTTTGTATTCATCCACAGAGTTTTAGGGAGATTAAATTCCTGGGTTAGCCTTGGGGAGATGCCTCCCTCCCTCTGTCAGCTAAAAAGGTGACTGAATTAGAAATGGTTGCATGTTCATTTTCAGGGGATGAGAACAGAATGAGTTTCCAGTCCTTTAACTGCTAATCAAGAGAGGGTGGAAATAAACAGTTCTGTGTATTATGATTTTTAAATATTTGAAAGCTTGACTGGTAACTGCATACTTGGAGGCATCAAAGGGCACACAAACCCTTGTACAAACAACTGGCATGAAAAGTTACACGTTGAAAGCAAGGAAGAGAAAGGATCGTAAAATCATACAATCATAGAATGTCAGGGACTGGGAGGGACCTCAAAAGCTCATCCAGTCCAACCCCCCTGCCAGAGCAGGATCTCCTAGACCAGATCACACAGGAACACATCCAGGCAGGTTTTGAGTATCTCTCCAGAGAGGGAGACTCCACAACCTCCCTGGGCAGCCTGTTCCAGTGCTCTGTCACCCTCACACTGGAAAAATCCCTCCTCATGTTTACATGGAACTTCCTATGCCTCAGCTTCCACCCATTGCCCCTTGTCCTGTCACTGGGCATCACCCAGCAGAGCCTGGCTCCAGCCTCCTGCCACTCACCCTTTACATATTTATAACCAATCATGAGGTCACCTCTCAGTCTCCTCAGAACTGAAGAGCCCCAGCTCCCTCAGGCTCTCCTTGTAACAGAGATGTTCCATTCCCTTATATCATCTTTATGGCTCTGCACTGGACTCTTTCAAGCAGTTCTGTGTCCCTCTTGAACTGGGGGCCCTAGAGCTGGACACAGCACTCCAGATGTGGCCTCACCAGAGTTGAATAGAGGAGCAGGAAAACCTCTGTCGACCTGCTAGCCACAACCCTTCTAATACACCCCAGAATGGCATTGCCCATGGGATAAATGGGGAAAAGAGAGCATGAAAGAGAGATGGGAACCAACCCATGCCACACACACAGACCACAAAACTGGAGCCCAGATGATTCCAGTTCATGTCCTATTTGTGAAGCCACTGACTCCAGTTTGGTGGTCCTTGCAATACTTGTCTTCAGCCAAGATGCGTCTTCCAGCTGAGTAGTCTGCAGATGTCACAGCGCATCAAGCTCTCGCAGCCTCATAAGCTAGTCCACAGGCCCTCCAGCAGCGCTGCCAAGCCTGTGCTCAGGAAGTGGGTCTGGTTAGAAGTGCAGTCACGCAGCCGTCTGCGGCTGCAGCTGTTTCAGTGGCACAAGTCCTGCTCGTGGAGCACCGATGGCCCATATGTCCCCTGCTCTAATCCTACCGGTTTGCTCGTGCTTCCTCCGTCCCGGCAGCCTGGTGGAGACGCGGCCATGGCGCGCGCCGCAGTTCTAAGACATCCTGACCCTTGAGCGCCAGCCGGTTACTGAGCGTCCTTGCTTTGTCGTGCTTCAGTGAAGCAAAATTGCTGCCCTTTCGCTGGGAAACAGCTACCAGCATCTTGGTGCCTGTGCTAAGACTTTTCCCAGGTGTCACTGTCTGCAGCTAAGAGGGGCAGGAGGAGGCTTTTCTGCCTACCTCTGCAGCACGGGATCATGTAGGCATGACTCATTTAATCAGTTTAATCGTGTTTCTTTCCAGTTCCAGTCCCTCAGTTATTATTGCCTGGGCTGGCCTCACGTTCTCTTGACCTCTTACAGAGGCATATGACAATTTAGCCTCCCAGAGGACTACAACTCTGTCACTTCCCTAAAGTCAGAGGCTTCATATTGGGGTATTCTAGCTTGGGGCCATGTTGTTTCTGGCCATACTGGACAGCATGGGAGGAAAGTGGACTGTAGCATGATAGGTGCTGCAAGTAGGGTGTCTTGGTTTTCTGCTGGCTGTGCCTATGACCTAGGCAAGGCTCTCGACTAAATGGAGACAGCTACTTTTGCTGCTGTGGTGTAGCTTGTTTGTGCAGTTGTTATTTACTCCCTAGGCTGCAAAGCTCTGGTGGGAGTAATTTACAAGTATCAGGGCTGGGCAGGCCACTGAATGAGTGATCCTGGCAGGGAGGTTGGATTGGATGATCTTTCGAGGTCCCTTCCAGCCCCTGACATTCTGTGATTCTGTGATGCCGTGAGTAGTCCCAGTGGGATATGAGAGCAGCTGTGTCTTGCTCTGTAGTGCATCAAGTGCTATAATCTCCTTCCACTGTCCTGGATGAACAATGCTTCCAACTGAAGTTTGCAGATTTAGCTACACTCATTCAGGCAGAATTCCTCAACAACCTTGTTTTGCCTCAGTGAGATCTGCAGTACTAGGTGTGCAGCTGTCAGAAATGGCAGCTGGAGGAAGATCAGGCTTGGGATTCCCCTGCAGGATTCTCTCCAAAGAATCTTACCCAAATGGGGTTGGTTGCGTAAGAGCAGAGGTCCCCCGGCTAAAAGCCTGACCAGGGTTTGTGAGGCAGCTGTGAGGGCAGCAGCAGTTTACGGTGCGTGCGGCAACAGGCACTGGGAGGTTACTTGCTCCAGTAACTTCGGCTGGGTGTTCGGGACCCAAAGTAAACACATGGGCTGCAGCGCTGTACAAAGGCTTAGCACCCTCTGCTCGTGAAACACCTTTCCTTCAGCCCTGCTCTAAAGCATCAACACAGCCTGAGTGCAGGGGGAAGCTGAACTCCGTCACCTTTGCCCCAGGCAGCAGCGGGAACAACAACCAGGCATTTATGCAGTGCCTGGCCTTGGGTGCACCAGATGTACCCTGCGCCAGCCCTGGCTTTGTGCTGCCACGTGCGTGGCTTCTGGTCATCTGGGATCCAGGTGATCCATGCTCCCAGAGACAGCGTGGGTACACGTAACCTGAGCTGTGCTCACATTGGTTGCACTTGTGAGACAACACAGAGGAATTAGGTGTCCGGACCTCACTGGGAGGAACATCCCCAAATACCAAAACAATCAAATGCTTTCGCACTCGCTCAAAGATCCCCCAGAAAGACATTCACAAAAGAGAACTAAATGTTGAATGTGATCAGCAAAACTCTTTGGTTTATTGGAAAACACATGAAGGTTGTAATCCCCCTGCCCTGGGTACAGACATCTCTGTCTCACTGAGTGTATCTGAGCATCCAGTGGCACTGTTATCTCACTGCATGTCTGCTGACATGGTCAGAAGAAAACTCAAGTATTGGACAACTGAGTGAGAGCACCAAGCACAGATCCTTCTAGCAGTGAAAACCCTCCAACTGCCTGGGAATGCAAGTGGAGAGAGAAAAACTCCACAGGAGTTTCATTCTTGGAATTAGGCAATCACTCTCTCTGTGAAGAACTTCCTCCTAACATCCAGCCTATACCTCCCCTGGCACAACTTGAGACTGTGTCCCCTTGTTCTGTTGCTGGTTGCCTGGCAGAAGAGACCAACCCCCACCTGGCTACAGCCTCCCTTCAGGCAGCTATAGACAGCAATGAGGTCCCCCCATAGCCTCCTCTTCTCCAGGCTAAACAGCCCCAGTTCCCTCAGCCTCTCCTCACAGGGCTGAGTTCTACACTTCTCACCAGCCCTGTTGCCCTTCTCTGGACACATTCCAGCACCAGAACATCTCTCTTGAATTGAGGGGCCCAGAATTGGACACAATACTCAAGGCATGGCCGGACCAGTGCTGAGTACAGGGGCAGAATAACCTCTCTCGTCCTACTGGCCACACTGTTCCTGATCCAGGCCAGGATGCCACTGGCTCTCTCCACCACCTGAGCACACTGCTGGCTCATCTTCAGCCTACTATCTACCAGCACCCCCAGGTCCCTTTCTTTCTGGCTGCTCTCCATCCACTTTGTCCCCAGCCTGTAGTGCTGCTTGGGGTAACTTTCTTACCTTTAGCTGAAGTGACGGAACCAAAGCTGTACATAATTTACAATAAGTTGACTAATATTTGTCAAATGATTATGGAAAGATGTAAGTGTTCTTCTCAAAGTGTTTTGGATAATATTGCCTTTTTAATTTTTCTTCCATAGCTTGAATTTCTTGCATTTAGTCTAGATTTGAGATAGTCTAGAAGGGCAGTTCCCTTGATTTGCATAGCCACATGAAGAGTTTTCCAAAGGTAGCAATAAAAGAAGAGAAAAGTTTGCTTGGGATAAAGTGTTCAGTTTGAAACAAAGATTGGTTTTTGAGAAGAGAAAGACGGGTTTAAAAATCTATGGACCTAGCAAATCCACATGAAAGTAAGCACTTTTGAAAGCACTACAACTTTTGAATGCAATGCTGACCTTCAAAACTGCACAGATGAAAGGGGGAAATGTTAATCTGTTTCTGAGTTCTGGCAAAATTAGAGATGGCATGCTTCTGCACTGCCAGATGAATGTCAGATCTTGCACTTCATCAGCTTTTATCGCTAGTCCTACTAAAAATGGATCTGTTGCAGATGAAGTGGGAGGTTGAAGGAGCTCACTGCCTTTTGGCTGGTGCACACATCCTGAACCTAAATTCCAGAACAGTCACAAAAGAGAACAAAAGGATGCAGAAGAACATCAGAAAGGAGCCAGACTCACAAGCAGGGCAGAGCTTATCTATGTTCTCTCTGGAGATGTTTGAAATGCCTTTTAATTCTAAACTAGCCTGCATATTTGCATCAGCTGAGCTGCATGGGAGATTCCCATCCATTGCTATCTAGCTTGCTGGAGTGAAGCTGAGCTCTGATCTCCATAGGGAGCAATGGTATGGGCTGCCACAGTCTGGGGAGCCTCAGGCCACCACTGTCCTCCAGTCTCTTCCTCCTTCTGTGCTAGGCACTCCTTTGGGCAACTGCAGGTTGCATGATGCTTCCTTATTAAAAATGGACAAGATTACAGAAAAGGGAGGGCTAGAAATACAGGCTCTGCCGAAAAGGCAGCATCGTTGTTGGGTTGTGAACCCCTGCTTCCTGACGGTGTTTATATCTGTGAGGGTGTGCATGCTGCTCTTTTACACAGGTCTAATGCATGCATGGCAGCCTGCCCTTGGCTTTATATTTAATCTTTGACTTGACACTGTTGGAACTTGCTTCCTTGTGAAACTGGAGAAGGAGGGATTGTTGTGTGCATCGGGCCTTGCTTTTGTTTTGTTTCTTTTATTGAGTTACATAAGGAAACTCAGAAACTCAGGACTGCTCCACAGTTCTCAAGTGTCTGGTTTTGTCTGCCGAGGCATCGAGGGGCACCTCAGTGCGACAGCCACCATGCGAGCCACCACTGAAAGGGTAACTTAGGACACTGTGGAGGTCAGCTGGTCTAATAGGGCCTTATTTTTCAGATCAGCTGAGAGACATGCCCTCATGTTTGTTTATTTGCATCTGCAACTCCCTTAACAGAGAGTTCCTGGGGTGTCCTTAGGATTTTCTTCCCAATCATTTCAAACAGCAGTCTGCAAAACAAGAGAGTGTCCGGATCGGGAAACACTCACCAGAGAATTAAGCTTTGTGACATTCTGTGCTGATAACAGAAATCATTCAAAATAGACAGGGAAGAAACTACTGAAGGTCATCTTGCCCTTCCCCTAGCCTCCAGATAGCCATGGTGAAGGTGCTGAAGTTGAGATCATTATCTCAGCTGCTGCTAAAGCCTTCCCACAACAGCACTCTCGCACAGTGACACATCCCAGTGGTGCGCAAGTCTCACAACAGGAAAATGTCTTATCAACATCTCACCTGAATTTCCTTTGTTGTGCTTTAAGCCTGTTACTTCCCTTCCTGTCCCCAGCTGACATGGAGAACAGCTTATCCGTCCTCCTTGCAGTAGCCTTTCAAATACTTGAAGAGTATGTGAAGGATATTATCACATCTATCTGCCTTCAATTCCCTAGACTAAACAAACCCAACTCTTTCAGTCTTGCCTCATAGCTCATGTTTCCTAGCCCTCTGATCACTCTTGTTCCTGCCTTCTGGACTGTTTCCAGTTGGTCAACATCTTTCTTGAAGCCTGATGTTCATAAATGGATTGATCCAACAGGTTACTGCAGGCTAAAGGACAGAAGGGAGCAGTGTCAAAGTTGGGAGATCATCACCACAGATAACCTACTCTGTCTAACTGTGGCAGTTCTGTAAAAACTTGGCTCTGGGTCAAACTGACAGACTGGAGCAGCAGCAGATGCATAGATGAATATCAGCACCTCAGATTCATCCTGGAACCTAATAGGTGGCTGCAGCCAAAAAACCCAAACAAACAAAACAACAACAACAAATCCCCTCCAGTCAAAACCCCACTAGAGCTAGCATAGTGGATTTGCTGCTTGACAGATTTCCCCATAAGCATGATGTTAAATTTGCCTCTGCTTCAGTTTCCGGGTACATTTAGGATGAGATGCTCTAAGAGCATGTGAAGAACAAAGTATCCTCTAACACTCGGTTAGCAATGTATTCAGGGAGAAGGACACTGTCCTGTTGTCATAGAAAAGGAACTTCTTCCCTTTCATATCCCAAGACTTACTCTTCAGATGAGAGAATATGCTAGTGTATCTGTACTACCTTTGCAGAAAGCCCAGAGCAAGCCTCGGACTGGTCTGTGTATTCATGGTGCAAGGCCTGAGGGATGGTGAGCTCCCTTTTGGAGTTGTGGCATATTGTCCTCTGAGCAGGGAAGACAGGCTTGGGCACTGGACCACACTGACACAGCTCTTCTGCTCGGTGCCCAGCACTGGGATACTTGGGATGTTGCATGCTTACTTCAGCACATGGTGTAGACGTGTCCCAGGGAGCTCACTGCCTGTGTGGGAAAGGTTCTTACTTACAGAGTATTTTTTTTATCAAGGCAGCAGAGTTTCTGTCTGGTTTCATTTTTGCAAACCTTTTTCCCTGGAACTTGCTCTTTCCACACTCTAACCTTAACACCCCTCAAAAACTTGCCCAAATCCTTAGATTCTGTCAACTGAAGACAATGGAAGGATGTGTCAGAACAGCCGTGCTGCTGCACCTCAGGCAAGGCTCGGCTCCACTCTCTTCTGCAGAACTGCTGCAATACACTTTGGTTAGGATTTGTGCCAAGACTTTTCACTTAATATCTTCAAAATTTAATCACAGCAGCCCAGATTTGGCATTGCCTTAATCCCATTGAATTGTTCCTTAGACTGCAGCGACTGCCTCCAGTTTCAATTAGACCATTCATGGTCAAGGGTACTTGTGAATAGGAAGTGACTCTGGCAGTGTGGTTCATCCAAACGAGGGCTGCAGTTGAGCCGCCCAGTCCACAGCATATTATAAAAGGGGAAGATCTACATACACACTGTGATGGACCACTGTAGCAAAAGACTGCGAGGACCAACGTCGCTTGAAAGAGGAGTGCAGACTGGCCTCTCACAAAGCATCTACTGGAGGAAGTCCCTCTTGAAATGAAAGGGGGATCAAGCCAGGAAAACAAGCAGTACTGCCCCAGGAGGCAGGCAGACAATAATGAACGATGTGTTTGTAATCCACTGCAGAGCTACAACAGCATTTTCTTTGACATCAAATGCTGAAGAGGGAGTGAATAGTTTTGTGAAGTGCTTTTTCCAAGGCAGGGTGAAAGATTCTTCACCACAGAGAGGATGATCTCTGGGGATGGCTCTTCCTATATTTCCATTTCAATTCACATCAGCATAAAGAGTGTAGCAAAAAAGCAGGGAAGTGTTTATGTACCAAGTACTGCATAATTTCAGGAAGAAGTAGTAGTTGAATCTCCAGCTAAAGTGAGTGAATAAAGATGTGTGCAGAAGGAGGAGAAACTGGATGTGGAAAAACTTGTATTCAAGGAGTAGCTATAACACAAAGTGTTCTTAACTCAGCCTGAAAGCTCCTTTCAGACATAAGGACAAAGAGGGGTAATTCCAGCTTCTCCTAGATGGTGGGATTTGAAGGGCACTCCTGGCAGCAACAGAAATCCAGGACCCACGTATGTCTAGCAGGAGGAAATTGATTCCAGCAGAACAGAATTGACTCATTTCTATTTGGACCAAGCTGCTCTCTATCGGTCCTCCACAAATACCAAATGCCATCCTGACTGACCTGTGCAGCTAAGACACTGTAGACCTGGCGCTTTGGGATGTGATTTAATGGCCATGATGATGATAGGTCTATGGCTGAACTCAGTGATCTTAAAGATCTTTTCTAGCTGAGACAATTCTATGATTCTAAATAGTTTGAGCTTAGTTCTGTGCCCCACCAAAAGATTAGAGAGGGCACTCGTAGATTTACTGTGGCTCTTTGGATTCTCTGTATTAATGCCAGCTGTAAAAGTGTAATGGGTTTGGTTCTCTGGTTGTTTCCTGAGGCCACACGTTGGCTCAGCAGCCCTGGGTGTCACTGGAACACCTGCTCTGTGCAGGCTCCGCTGACTGAAGGACGAGTTAATTAGGTAACTTACCCAAAGGTCACATGGTGAGTAAAGCAGGATTAGCACTCGAGTTCCTCCTGGCAACTAGTCTTATGCTGCAACAATTAGAAAAGGTTAACCATCCTCTTTTAGCTTTTGTTTCTCATCGTCCAGAATGGGGCAGCACGTAGGCAGGGCTGGGCCACGCCACATTGCCTCAGCAGCGTTATGGATAAAACCCCCACAGAGCAGGCAGGGAGCTCACCCTGCAGAGGGCATTGCTGGCGGGATGTGGTGCTTGAGAGGAGCGGAGCAAAGCGCTGGACTGAGCTAAGCTTGCTGAGTATGAGTTCTGGAAAGCGCCTCACGCCCTCCTTACTCCCCAGGCGCAGGCTCCTGCCCTCCCTCTGCTCAGAGCTCATCTTCCCTTCCCTTGCCCGTCTGCCCTGCTGCCCTGCAGGCAGATGTCAGCTGGCAAATATTGGTGAAGTGTCTGCTAGCTGAGTTACAGATCTCCTGCGTTAGTTCCCGTTGGCCTGCGACCTCCTGCCTGAGCTCCCCCACGCTGGCATGACCAGGGCAGGCCTGCCAGCCGGCAGGGAGCTGTGCAGGAGGCAGCTGCACTGGGGTCACTGATCACACTGCACAGTGCTGTGCACATGTGTGTAACTTCTGCCACTGTGCTCCTCAGCAGGGCTGCTCTGATCAGGCCATTTTTCAGCAGGCATGTATGGGAGCACAGGGAAGCAGTCTGCAATGTATGCTGGTCCACACCCAGAGCCCAGTGGTCTCTTCCAGCCCCTTCTCACCCCGCTTTGACTGCAGCCTCATATTCTGGTACTTACCAGCTAGGGAGAAGAGTTGCTGCAAAGGAGCACAGGCCTCTGTCCCTCCTTGTCTAGGGAGTAAACTTGTGCTACCCTGAGCTGAAGAGCATCCCATAACTCCTCTTGTGTGGGTCAGGAACTAGTTTCCCACTAAATGCCTCGTTCCCTCCTAAGGAGCTGCCCAAGTGCTAGGGCAGATTGCTTTCTCTCTTGATTTGGGAATCACCATGAAGGGACAGTGTGCTTCTTTGGGGAAGTTTTGTGCTACTTTTGGCAGGGAAGCATAAGCAATCTAAAGGACTTTTGGGAATGTCAAGGCACAGGGTCCCTCCACTCACCACCTTGGCAGAATCTTGCTAATAGGGTGATGTTTTGGTTGCAACCTTTCCTCCACCAGTGTGAGTAAAAAGAGCAAATGCAAATATGTTAGGAAAGCTGTGATGGGTTTTGTCTCTGGCTGGGGATGAGATGTGTGTCTCCTGATGTCACATATCTCATTCCCATGCTCTGTGCCCTTAGCTCCAAAAGTCATTCCACCAGGACTCTTCCCCTTGGCCTAAACAGTGTCCCTGGGGCCAAGAATCTTAGCTGTTTCCAAATGAGGCCAGCAGGTATGCCCCTAGGAAAGTGGATCTCCTGAGTCCTTCTCCAGTCCCTTGAGTGCCTTCTCTTGGTGGTGAGCAGATGTGAAAATCCACCTCTCAACGTATTGTTTGAGCTTGTGGAACACCTTTCACAGGCCTTCAGTGGAAGTGCACGTGGGACAGCCACTCACCTGCCACAGCACTAGAAGGCACATACCACATCATGCAGTGTACCTGGGTGCTATAGTCTCCTCTCCTGCTGTAGAGACAGCTATGGGTACAGAACTGAGATGAAACAACCTTTCTCTTATTGCACTGTGTAATGGCAAGCAGCCATTTCTCTGCCCGCTGGCTGCTTTAAATTCAGGTAGCTTTATCATCTGAGAATTTACTGGGCCATTCATCAGAAGCAGCTGTTTCATAGTCAGCCAGGGACCACCTCCCAAATACTAGTTGTTCACAGTTTGCAGAACCTGAATTCGCAGGCACTGGGGGTATGCTCAAAGCAAGAGCTGCGCCTGAGCTGCGAGCAGGACAGTTTGACTTTACAAAGTCAGCTCCTATGTCTCATGTGTTAGAATGAGCACCTGTTTAAACCGTGCAGATCTGACTAAGAGTGAGCATGCAGTGGGCACTGACCCGTTAATAGGAAAGGTGAGGCTTTGCAGTCACTCACAGCACCTGAAACAAGCAGAGCGGAGGAAGCCCCCAGCTCTTCCTTCATTTTCTATTCTTTTATTTGTAACTCAGTGGTAGTCAGGAGAGACAGTCAGGACTGAAATAAACTTGTAACACACCATGTCTCATCCTGTGTTGCCAGCCTTCTGACGTGCCCTCCATCAAGAGTCTCAAAGTAACTGAACCATTTCTATCCTTAGAGAAATCCTTAGTGCTACATGACGGTTAATGACCCCAAACTGGCAAAAGAGTCCAGAACAACCTATTGTAATTCGAGTGCAACACTCCCACAGTAAAAACTTGCACTGGTCCATCTGAGACCTTGTCATTAACTTTGATTAAATGTATAAGAAAAAAGAAATAAACTGTCTTTGCATATTTTCTCCATGAAGCAGTGTGCTAGTTTGAGCCTAGCTAGAATCTTTTGGTGAGAAGAATCAGATGACAGGCTGTGAAAAGGAAGCAATGGTGATGTCTACTTCACTCATAGGTTTGCTGAGACGTATAAGAACAAGAACACAAACATAGATAACAGAGTCGTTGTCTGGGCTGCACTTCTCTCTCTAACCTAACCTGCCGTCTGTGTGACTAATCCACCTGCTTCCTAACCCCTCTGGCCCACCCTCCAAACTGCCTTAAACATGAGGCAAGATCTAGGGTAAGGTCGAGGGATGGGAGGAAGGTGTCAGGGCAGTTGGGAGCCCCTCCTGGGGACTCAGGTTTCTGGGAGGGGAGTTGTGTTTCTGTATTACCTTTTACCTTGTCTCTTTCTGTCCATAGCTGTATCTATTGTAATTACCTGCCTGTATCTAGTGCTAAGCTGTAAATACAAAGCTTCATTCAATTTCCAGAGCCACTGAGTCTAGCCTGGGTGATTTCCAAAGTGGGGGAGGGCAGAGAACACCCAAACCATCACAAGCAGTGTGGAGGGGCTTGGATGTTTTACCTCCTCCTCCTTGATTCTTGCAGAAAGGGCTGAGGGAATGTTTCTTCCCATCTGAACTGCAGATCTCTTCCAGCCAGCTCCCTGCTAGCTGTGTCCCCTCATGGATTGCTTCAGCATGATCCTTTTGTTCCTGTGTTCATAAACAGCTGTTCAAGCAGGGCAAATCACTGATCAACAGCTATCTCCCTTTCTCTGAGGGCAACCATCTGTGTGCCACCTAAAATAAGCAATGAGGCTACCCTCTCACCTATAGCTCTGAGGATATCATCATGGTGGCGAAACCTTGGGCAGCTGCCTGCTCCCAGGGCCAGCCCTGGCAAATGCAATCTCATGTTCCATGAGTTAGCTCTGCCTGTCTGCCTCGGCAGCCCAAGGGCCTTTAATGCTGAGTTATGAACTCCTTCTGAGGCAGGCAGCAGTGTCCTCCACGATCAGTAAGCTCAGAAAATACGCCAGTAGTGGCAGTGCTATGAATCCCTCACCAAAAAGCGGATGGTAGCAAGCAGCTGAATGTGAACCATATGCAGAATTCACACAGCGCCTTGGCTTTGTACTGGACACTTGATCCTCATGGAGAGCTCAGGTGTTGCAGGACTACGTAAGCCACACGGACCTGTTGCTGTGTCACAGCTATGTCAGGCCACTTGAGACTTGGCCGTGTGTCACTAAAGGGCACCGGCACCGCAGACAATGCCTCGGTGCTCTGTTATTTTGGGAAAGATCAAGCCTATCAAAACGAATGGATTTCTCCCCACATCAAAGCCTCTCTGCTGACATCCAGTGAAGCATGTCTCCTCAGATCCTGGGGCAAAGAATGAGCCCCATAAAATAATAAATATCTTTGCATTTTATCTCTTGATGCCTCTATCTATGGAGGTATTTATACAGCCCCCATAACTAGTCCCTGGGCATTTTCCTCACCTGATTAGAGTGCAGATCGACTCAACAGACATGATTTGTCTGCAAAACGAGACTCCTTTTCACAAGAAGAAGCTTTCTGAAGGAAAGACAAAGCTGTTAGTGGAGTTACTCAAAGAACAGTTTGCTGAAACCAAGGGCTTTCTTTTGTTTAGAGGAGCACTGCTCGGTTGGTGTCAAGTTATTTAAAGGAGTTCTAGGGCAGCAAACCCAATCAGAGCAATGGGCAGCTGCAACCCGGCTGTGGTTCAGATCCTTTGCAGTAAGCAGAGGAGCTCATTTGCCAGAGCCTTCGGTCACTGGTGGATTGCCCGAGGGGTAGGAACGTCCCCAGAAGAGCTGTGTGCTGCTGCTCGAATAATCCTCTTCACAGAGATGTCGCACAAATGTCCGTGACCAGACTGCTGCTCTGCTCCAGCTGGGAATCCAGCTGCCAGAGAAGGCTTTTTGGTCATGACTGAGCAAACTCTGGGGCTGTTCTGACCCACACAATGTATTTGTGCCAGCTAGCCCCAGAGTTCACAGGCAGTGCAAATGTAGTTCCAGAGACTATCATGAGGGAGAGCAGACCCTCTTCTGCTCACTGAGCTTTGGAGCAGAGGGAAATCCCTTGGGGAAAAGCCGTGTCTGTCACTGGCATACACAGTTTCACAGGGTGGCTAGCACAGCAAAGTGAACAGATGCTTCCAGAGGCACCAGGACGGGGTGGCAGGCTGGGGATCCTCTCCCTGCTCCCCAAGGGCTGGGATGACCCCATCCACGGGCTGAACTCCAGGCAAGCCTAGACCCAGCCACCATCCTTACCAGGCAACTTCACCAGCCTCCCAGAGAAGGGAGCAGCATCTGCTGTGGAGCTGGCGGCAGGGGCCTCAGGGAAGAGCTCACAGGAGCCAAGGGGGAAGGCCAGGGAAGTGGCTTTTATCCCTTCTTATCAGCACACCAGAGGTTACTCCCGCTGGAGACTTGGCAGCTTGGCCGCCGAAAGCCTGGCTGATGGGGCGAGAGGGATTAGCATACAAAATCTCTTTCAGGAAGATGTACCCTGAAACTGGAAGCATGTCATCGTGTCACTGGCAGAGCAGGCTGCATCAGCCTGGTCACTCTTCTGCCACTGGAGTACAGTCCTTTCATGGGCCTGAGCGTGCCTCCCATCTACCCCTGTGCTGCAGGACACCCTGGTCAGAGTGACGTCCCTGACAGTGTGCATTCAGGGCTCTGCCATCCCTCCCCCTTCTGAGTCCATCCCAGCTGGCACTGCCTGCTTGCCTTGCAGTGGGGCTGCCTGCCCTGGCTCCTCACACCAGCCAGCTGCCCATCCCCGACTATTTTCCAGGCTGCTGCCCCAACCTCTGAGCTGCACTGCTGACCCTCTCCCTGCACCCATGCTCTGCCTCCAGGAGAGGGGGAGGAGGATGAGTGCTGATCCCTGCTGCTAGTTAAATGTGGCAGTCTGTGCTTTTGTGAAGGGACAAGACAAGCTGTTACCTTCTAGAGCATGAAAGGCTACTGCCCTTAAAAGAAGGCCTGCACAGTAAATAATTTCTGAGGATTACTTGGGCAAATCTTGGGCACAGGACTATGGTAGCCAGTGACACTCCAAAACACCTCCTATCTTCACCTCCGATGCAATGCCACAAGCTCCATTGTTTTCCAGACCAACACTGCACTTTCAGATGATCCCTAATGCCAGGATGCCCCAGCCACTGACTTAGAGATGCCACTCAGGCACAGAGGGGCTCAAGACCTTCCTCGCAGTGCTCTCTTTTTGGAGTGCCTTGATCCCAGCGAAGGCTGGAGCAGTGAAACCAGACACAAGCCCTCCCAAACAACTTGCAGGCTCCAGCTCAGCATGCCACCTGCCATCATGTTCCCCCACAGCTCCCCAGCTGTTCTCAGGAGGCTCTCATAACAGATGCACCTGGTTTACAGCCAAGCTGGCATGAAGTTTGCATGAATCTCAAGACATTTTATGACCTTAATAACGTTCAGCTGAAATAAGTGAGGCAGTTTACAACCCAGGCCCAACCTAACTAAAAGCATTTCTTAGCAGGGTGGTGAGTACATAAATCCTTTCGGCTCTGTCATTGACCTTTCTGTGGGAGGAGAAGTGGTGTAGAGGGGCTTGTGAGGAGCAGAGTAGGGTCATGTGCCGCTGTGCTGGCACCATATCCACTACGAGCTTCTGCCCTTGTTCTTAAAGGACATATTCCAGTAATAATATACCCCAGTGAACTTTTCCATCATGAGATCATGATTTCTTCTATGGGAGATGCAGTAGCATGTTATGATTTACTGGCCTTTAGCTGACCAATAACAATTCTCTCCCTGTAGTAACCTAATGCTGCAAAGTTTTCTGTAGTGAAAGAGCAGTGACCACGCTTTTAAACAGAGATTCACTTCCACTTTTGCATCTGCAAAGGGGAATTTTCTTCTCTCACATAAGTGAATCCACATTTTTATATCCTGGATTTTATATACCTGATTTATGCTTCCCGACGGACAGCTCTGAAGGCCAAATACTTGGACTGACAACCATGAAAAAATTGTGAGCACAGGGACAAAAAGCAAATGCTAATCTTGCTACTAAGAACCCTGAAAGGGAGATTTATACTTTTGAAAATGCTTAAAAAGAAACTCATGATGTTGTGAATGAGGCATCAGTATATTGTAACCGGGACAGGACATCACTGTTGATTTATACTGCTGTAATATAATCATGCTTGTTAGAATAATTTCAAAGGGAAGGAACTCACAGAAAGGTGTAATTGATGACTAAAGTTTTTGTCATTGCAAACCAATAAATACTGCAGAATTTATCGCTGCATAATCAAGTTTTTATTAAGGCCAAATGTAATCAGATAACGAAGTCTCTCTCCTAAGTCTGGTCTCAAAACAGTCTGGCCAAAGTTCTTCACTCAGCTTTGTTCAGCTCATATCCTAGATTGCATGAAAGTGGTTCTTGGTGAGAAAATTGCACCCTGCAGAGAGAGATTTAAGGAACTCTATCTGTTTAGCTGATCAAAGAGACAGCTAAGAGACAACTTGATTGGGGTTAAAAAGTGCCTGCACAAGAGAGCACCTAGAAAGAGAGATGCTCTGCTCCGAAATGCGGAAATTGAAGCGGAACAAATTAAGAGCAGAAATAAACCTTTATTAGTGAAGGTGCCAGCACTGGAGTAGATTCTCATGGGGTTTACAGATTTTCTGCTCTTTACAGATTTTCTTATGTGTGAAGTTTTCGGTTGACAGTGGAGTTTTTCTGGAAAAGTGTGTCTGATTTAATCACAGATTAAGGCAAATAAACCCCTGATGATTATGTGAAATGCTGCTGCCCATGACTTGGCTAGAGCAGACCTCCTCTTGAGCAATGCACATAACTATGTGCATTGCCTTTATTGGTAGATGACAGCTCCATTTTCTCTGTGACTGGTCTGAAAACATGTCTAGGCTTTGGTTGCTGTTGGGCGCAGAGCTGGAGCCTCAAACACAACTGCTTTGTGTTCCAGTCGCCACTTCCAAAGCACAGGTAGCTGGTAGGTGGGACACTGCCCTCTCTACAGCACACATGGTTGGCAGCTTGAAAGGATAACGTGTCTCTGGGTTTGAGATGGGATTCGGGAACAACTTAGCTCGTTGCTTAGTGCTAAACATGCATGGAAGCTAAAATACAAACTAAAAAGCTGTACGTAAATGTCTCTTTCCTTGTCCTCTCTGCGGTGAGGTAATACTGAGTTTGGGTTGGTTCCTTGGCTAACTCAGCTGATAAACGAGACTTGTTCTCAGTACAAAACCCACAAGGGACTCTTCCCTTTCTTCCCTTTACTCCACAAAGCTTAATCTAGGGCCTTGGAAACATCCCATGAGAGTCTTCTTCAAATAGTTTTTTAATCCCTTCTGTTCTTTGCTCTGTCCTATTTCCATTCCCCAGTCCCTCTCTTTGTAGATAGGAGCTGCCTTCCCACCGACGTCATTAGCATATCAATTGTTTGCTCAGAAGACGGTCATTCTGGCTCTGCTCGTCCCTGTTACTGCTCCTTGCCCTCACACTGGTGCTAAAGGCCTTGTCAGCAAAGCAGAAACAGAAAACATTGCACGATAGGGCAATGACCATAGCGACAACATCACATTAGTCAGGGCCCGCAGCGTTCGCAAAGACAAACCGAGACGCCATCGGGCTCCCTTCCAGCTCTCTGAACTACCAACCCCCCAGATGTTTGCCCCCAGGCCTTCTTGTCCAGGGGAGAAAATGTGGCAGCTGGGAGCAAGGTAACTTCGCTGAGCCTTGCACGGGACTACTGATACTTGTTGTCAGGGTGGGTGCTAGAGCAAAGGACCTCTGGGCTGTCTAAAGCGTCTAGTTCATGGCTCCGTGGGGCTGCTGAGTTGTATTCTCCCACGTGGGGGAACATACATCTGACAGATGGGGCTGAGATGCCAACTTTACAAATGCCAGAGGACTTCTGCAAACTTGGCCGGTTGAGGTGCTAGGGAATGAGTAATAATGGTTCACTTACACTGAACATAGGCACATTTGCATAATGTATTGCACATAAAGCAATGGGTCTGTATGAGTTAGGTCTCATCATCTGTTCCAAGAACAGTGACATGACTGTAGCCTCGTGAAGCCAAAGTGCCTATGGAATATCTTTACCAATGTTGATTTGTCAAGGTGTTAACAACCTCAGAGGAGGAAATGCACCTTTGAAGTAATCAGCTCAAGCTCAGTCACTCACTCTTGCTGCTGCTCCAAGATAGCTGCGAGCCAAGGGGTGCATGCAGGGCACAGCATCAGCAGGTCGTGCACGCTGGGAAGGCACAAGGCACATTTCCATTCACCCCCTATCACTTGCTGAGCAGCCAGGAACTGTTGCTGAGTTATTTAGGAGGGAAAAACAAGATAAGGACAGCTTTGGAGAGAGAAGTTGCCTCTGAAAAGCTGGATACATCTGGGAAAGGGGACAGCTTAAATCTGCTGGTTTCTCATTTTCCTGTCGCTCCAGGTCTGTGAGCCTTGCTGAGTAGAGTACTGATAGCAGAGGTCAGCACAAGAGAAGTGCTGCTCGAAGGTCTCAGCAGGAGACCAGCCCTGGTCTCTGTGGCTTATATAGTCTGCCTGGGTTATCATGGCTGGAGGCAGGCTTTCAGCAGAGGCAGATCCTGGGCTTTGCAACTGTCATGGTCTGTACCTGGAGATCAAACAGGTAAAATGCAGCCACAGAAGGAGGCACAGGCTGGTATGCTGAATGCTCTCCTCAACCAGCAGAGACGTCTGACCACACCTGCGCTACAAGGTGAAGGCAGAAACAGGAGGTGTCCATTGTACAAGCTCAAGGTAGCCAATGCTGAAGGAAGACACCAGGATGGGTAACAGATGCTGCTGTTGTGCTCGGTTATCAACAGAGGGAGCCTGACAAGAACAATCAGGACAAGGTGGGAATGCCACCAGCTGTCGAAGAGCACAAGCAAAACACAGTAGCAAATCCTTCCTTGTAGCTCATATTGGTCTGCATGGAGATGCAGCACAGGGAGACCTCTCACACTGCGGTCAGGGAGTCGTCGCTGTGAAAGGCTGGCAGCTAGAACACAGCTCTAGAATCACAAAACTGTCACAATTGTCAGGGTTGGAAGTGACCTCGAAGATCATACCACTCCAAAGGGACACTTTCCACTAGGTAAGGTAGCCCAGAGCCCCGTCTGGCTCGTCCTTAAAAATATCCAGGGATGGGCCTCCACCACCTCTCCAGGCAACCTGTTCCAGTGCCTCATCACCCTCATGGTGTAGAACTTCTCTCTAACACCCAGTGTGATTCTACCCACTTCTGGCTTTGTTCCATTCCCCCTAGTCCTATTGCTACCTGACATCCCAGCATCAGCCTGCGTTTGCAGCGATGGCCTGCACTTCCCATCCTTATCAGGCAGCTAACCTTTGTGAGTGCTAACACTGAAACAACATCACCAGGAAAAAAATCAGACATATGAGTGTGGTTTGCACATAACTGAAAGCACAAAATCGATTTCCTTAGAGAAGGCTGTAGTTCAAAGTATTCACATTTGATGAGATGTGACACTGTTGTGGTTCCAGGCCCATCCCCAGATAAGCCTCACACAGTTACTCACATAACTGCCCCACAACTCCCTTTCTCCAGTAGGATGGGAGGGAAAAAACATAACTGGAAGCAAAATACAAACCCCTGCAGGTTCAGATAAGGAGAGCTTAATAGAATCATAGCATTTCCTGGCTGGAAAAGACCTTAAGGTCATGGAGCCCAACCATAACCTAACACCTCCCTGTACACAACTGTTACCTCAGTTGGACTAGATGAGCACCGTAGGTCTCTTCCAACTGAAACAGCTCTCCTCTGGCACTTTAACCAGTTTCCTCATGGGCAGCCACAGAGGGGGTACTCAATGCTGTTTAAAAGACAAGTGCTACTTCCCTGGGAGGCTGGCAAAGCACCAGGATTTTTTCAGACCCTTGGATCTGCAGGAGCTGAGACTCACCTGCTCTGGAAGCAGGCAAGGAAAGAATTGAAACACACACACACACACACAGTTTCTTTCTCCTTGCTAGCATCCCAGTTGCCTTTAATCCAGGGCTCAAGCCAGGTGAGCAGCTGTGTCACATGCAGGGTGCATGGTATTTATATTGAACTACTACTGTGGCATCTTATAATATAGAAAATTACAATTTCTAGCTGTGTATGCAGACTTATCATGCCTCATGATGCTTTTTGCATCAGCATATGTCTGCAAAAGGAACCTTCTAGGGTGCTATGGCCCCAAATATGGCTTTACAAGGTGTCAAGTGCCAGTCACTGTAATGATATTTATCCATCACACTGATGTCCTTTAGTCCTAATACCTGTCAGTGTCACTTCTTGCTTGTAGAGCTTTAGGGCAGCTCTCTGCCAACAAAGGGGTGCATTGTGATCACTAGCTGAGGGGAGCCTGGGGAGCTAGGCAGCAGAAAGGAAGGACAAGGATAACACCAGCAGACAGACCAGCTTATGCTGTGCTGGCCAGGAAAATGCTCCTGTAAAGCAGATCAGTCCTAGCTGAGACAAAGTGAATACCTGTGAAAGGTGTCACTTAGTTACATTTCAGGTTCTTGACTGACACTTGAGTCTTTATAAGGAAAGTGAAAGGTACAGTCTCCAATGACATTTGTGCCCATCAGCTGGGTGTGTACTTTTTCTTCATCATGACTCAGAGGTGTAATTGTACTTGCATCAGTTTTACCCTTAAACGACCAGTCTGAAATCAAAGCTGTCTTTACCGCTTACATCTCCCGTGACTGTGGCAATTGTACCTGCTTATAAAGCTGCTCCGTGTTGCTTTATTATGTTTTCCTTACTTAGCAAGCATTAGCATTGTGATCTGTGGGGAATACCCACCTGGTATGGGACTGTTTGTGCTCAATGGAAGCAATGCTGAAAGGAGAAGGGGGTATGACAGACCAGACTTATCACAGCAGATCAGGTGTGCTCTTCTTTAGACGTCATGCTTACAAGGCAGAGAATCTTCTCTCACTGATCAACACAGCTGGACATAGTCCTGCTGGTAGCTCCTTAGGACCCTCCCAGGCTCATGCCCAACAGGTATTTCGGGACCAGTGAATGAACTGTTGTCATCTTTGCACATCTCTGGTACAATGAACACTCAGCTATCAACCCAGAGCAGTCCAGCTGAGTTCTGGGGCAGCTACAGGTCACTTCTTGGGGGCTGTCTCACATCAGGCCCAACTGGGAAGTCTACAGTAAGATTAGGGTCAAAACAGTAGCAAAGGTTTTTGTATTGAGATAGCCTGTAGAAGAAGTGAGGCTGTGAGAGCACAGCCCTCGCAAGTATCCAAGTGCTGCTGGCAGCAGGCGGCGCTGATCACAGACTGCCTCTGCAATGAAGGCAGTTGTCCTGCTCCCATTGTCCAATGCTGTGCAAAGAAGAAAAGCACTACTAAAAGAATTCATTGCACAGCAACAACAGGGCACATTGAACTAATTTTTAAGGTATTGGCCATATGGTCATTTCCATCTCAGAAAACTTGTGTTCAGCAGAATCCCAAGCACATGCACAGACCAAAGGAATGATAAATGAGCATCTGCTTGCTTAAAACCCAGTGTTTGACATAGTTTGTTTTCTTAGGAAATTAAAAGACATCTTGGCAGTCTCCTTCCCCTTCCAGAAGGGGACTGGTATCTCTTGCTTTCACTTTGATTAAATGTTTGCCTTGGTAAAATGCTTACTAATATGATTTTTTGAAAGTTAACTCCTTTGTAGAAGGGACTTGGCTAACAGAGTAAGATTTCTACTTTGGGAGGCCTCTGTCATTTCTTTACTCTTTGTCCTGCCATTTAAGGAGGCTTACAAGTTTCCTGAGAAACCAACTTTGCTTTAAGGACAAGAGATTACTCTTCAGTTAAAGCCATCAAAACAAAACCAAACCACCAAAGCATTTCTCCTCTAGCCTTTTATTGTCCTATTGGACAACTGAAATGTCCACAAGTGCTGCCAAGAAATTGCACCTTAATCTCTGCAAGTGCTGCAGGTGTGTTTCTTAGTACAAAGGGCATCCTGTTGAAAGAAGCCTGCAAATGCCACTAATGGACCAAATGCCTACGACACCTTCCAGGCTTCCTCCCTCAGCAGCTCTGCAAATGTCTCAGCGTGCATGGCTGGCTGCTTGAGTGCCTTGCAGGCTTTCCCCACAGGTAGGTTCCAGTCAGCAATAATTAAAAACAAATTAGGCTAATCACCTTGTGCTCCCCAGGGTTTCTAATGCAACATGAAAAGCCTACTGGAATGCACGAATGTTTTCTCTGTTTTAAGGGGAAGTTGATTATTTGGCCCAGCCCAGGAATATGAAAATTAAGTGGGCAAGAAAGAATTTTGTGGATAAACAGTGAGAAGTATTTCATTTGGCACCAGCAAACAGGAGACTGGAGAAGCAGCCATTTTGTTGAAATATGGTATTTATGCTGCTCTGACATTGCACTTTGTTTAAGCACATTAAGATAATTTAACCACAACTGTAGGAGGCTGAAATGCTTGCTGCTCAGCCCTTCCCTGCCTGCTAAATGTGTGGCCTTGTCTGCAATATCAGAGGGAGGTCAGAGGCTGGGATGATGACTGTGCTGCCTAGCTGGAGAGAGCTTTCACTTGGATGCCTGAGAACTGGAGGGATGGCACAAAGGCTTCTGCTGACTTCAGGTAGCATTGGTTTGAGCCTTGAATGCAGTAGCTTGATACAAACCACTGCTGAAAGGCTTTACATTGCATCCACTTCTCATTTACTCTCACCGTGAAGGTTGATGAGCTCTGACAGTCACAGAATCATAGAATCAACCAGCCCTTCCCTGTTAGTGAGCATGAGGTCCAGCATAGCACCTTTGCTTGTTGGTTCCTCCACCACTTGGAAGAGGAAGTTGTCATCTATGCATTCCAGGAGCATCCCGGAATGCTTTCCACAGTGGCCCTTAATTCCTCCTGTTTACTGCCCAAGCTGTGTGCATTCACAGAGGCATTTCAGCTGGGCTGGCCCTGTTACCCTCTTAGGTGAATCCCCCTCGGTTCTCTTGGGTTGTCTTGGTGCATTGTCCCTGGCTTGCCTCAGGGAAACAAGTTGAGAGCCCTCAGCCTCTGCTGTGCTGCCTCACTGCATGCCACAGGCAGGCATGAGATTATTAACCCCTTCGCTCTTCAAACCTGGTTTAAAACCCTATCAATGAGCTCTGCCAACTCCTGCCCCAGATTCCTTATCCCTTTCTGGGACAGGTGCAACCCATCTGATGCTCGCAGCTCTGGAGCCCTGTATGCTGAGCTGTGATTGTAAAACCCAAAGCCCTCTTGAGGGCACCAGTCTTGGAGCCATGAATTGCCCTGTTGGCTCTTCCCTTGTCTATTGCTGATATCAGGGGGATGGAGGAGAACTCCTGATCCCATTACCAGTTGCCCCAAGGTCCCAAAATCTCTTCTGTCCATTCTGTTCAATCTGGACATGGTATTGTTTTAAAGAGCAGGATGGATTTCAACAGGAGGAAAGGCTGTGTCCTAGGGTATTAGTTATATTAAGAAATAACATCTCTGACATGCCAGGGCGCATTGCAGAAACCAAGTATTGAAATGGACAGGCAAATTCTTGCTTATGCAAAACATTCTAATCATTTTTTTCTACCCAGAAATGTAAAAAAAACCCCAACAACAAACCAAAAACAACAACAAAAAAAGAAGTAAAAAATCTGAACTCTGTATTTTAACTTGCTATATAAATAATATGATGGTGCTACCAGCAGGGTTACATTCCCCTCGGTCAGAGAAGGCCAACTCAACATGAGCTGATTTCTGCACTCTTACAAAGACTGAGAAAAGGCTGCCAAATATGAAACTCCCCTCAACTCTGACCTGCTTTAAGGCTCACATCCCTAAAGTAATGCTAAGCAGGCAACAAAAAGGAGCAGAGCAGTGCAACTGTTCAGTGAGACAGCTGCCCTCACAGTAAACTCTGTCTGCCAGTACATGATGTAGCTGGACTGTGAAGCAGCTCAAGCAAACCCCTTGGCCTGTGTATTGTAAGAGGCTCAGTGACATACACACAGAACCAGATGCCTCAGCCAAAGAACAGTAACTTCACAAGATGGCCAGGTGTGATTGCGAGGGTCTGCTTCTGTCTCCTGCTTAGGCAGGCTGGGAGTGTGAGCAGGACTTGTGCTAACCTTCGTGGATTGGGAAATGTCACATAGATTCAGTGCTGTGTGAAAGCAGAACATGAAGCACTGGAAACAAAGCATGCCCTGCAGTATGGTCCCAACATCTGCTGAGGAACTTGTACCCCATGGAAAGTACAGCACACAAATGAGGATGTAGGCAGAATCTAGTACGTAGCAGAAAGGGAGCGAGGAAAACCAGAGATGTCCTGTGCACTGCCCACTTCACAGCCTTTCCTGAGTTTCTCACCAGTTTCCTTTTCTAGCTGGCAAGTTCTCATGCTTAGTTACCAGCTGAAGCCACATAGCAAAACATATGCGTAATTCATTCGTGCATATAGAGCTAATTACATGCTCCATTGGTCGGCTAAAGGAATTCACACATCCCACCAGCCAAATATTTTCGGGCCGAGGAGCTGAAAAGCTAAGGACTCAATTTGACATTAGCTAAGATTTTCAGTGAAAGCATGACTGAGAGAGGAAAAATACACCTAGCTCTAGGGAAAGTTTGAATGTCCCTAGAAAGGAACCATCTGAGCAAGTTGGTTACAGATGATGTCCATATGGTATTTTGTAGGCAGGTGTGGACTTGCTCTGTCTGCATTCAGAGCTGGCCAAGCACAAGGAAGTCTCAGACAAGTGATGTCATTAACTTTGATTGTGCATGCTGTTAACACACTGGGGCATGGGGAGACCTTCTTTCTGCCTGCCTGTTAGTAGATATTCACACAGGACAGTCTGACTTTTACTCTGACACGTCTCTGCAGAGAATGGCACTTTGTTTAAGAGGAACCACCAACTATTCACTGCCAGAGAGACCAAGGAAGAATTCAGACATGATCCTATTGCATGCAGCCCTCTGACTGTCGTTTGTCTGCACCTCCAATGACTGCACAAAGTTGCAGCCAAGTGACTAGGTTAAGACTTCTTTTTTCCCCAGAAACTCCAGGGTCTGAAAGTCAGCTACTAGATCCATGCAGTGAATTCAGTAGGGACAGCTTGGGATGTCGGGCAGCCCACTGGAGGCAGCAGCATTAGCATAGATTGGTGGCATGCCAGTGTGGTGGTGAGTGGTACCTGAGTGATGGCAGCCCATGGGAGGCACACGAAGGAGATGAAATTCTAGCTTTGCATCTGGCTGCCAGGTTCTGATTTGGTTTTATATCTTGCCTCCTCCTCACCCACCCTCCATTTTAATTTCTTTCCACTGCTTTCACCCTGCTGTGGGCTTTGACCTGCTCTAGTCCTAGTTTCTTCCTTGAGAACATGCTCTTGCAGGGAAAAGAAGACAGAGTGAAACATTAGACTGCATGTTACGATGATTAAAAGGCATGTAAGAAAACCAAGGCTGTCATTTTAATCTCTCACTAATGTTCATTGGCATGTGTTTGAGATAGGGTACCATGCTGACAATAGTGATGGACAGGGTGTGAGATTGGCCCCTTGAACCCAGGGGCCTCCCAGGAATAGATCATGTCTAGACCTGGTTTGCATCAAGCGCCAAACCGGATAAGCTGATTAGCCAATTAGAAATAGTTCATCTCATGGAGTAAAGGGACCAAAGAGAACTGAAACTGGAGGTCATGTGGATATCACAACTGATTAATAACCTCATGGTGATGTGGAAGCTGGGAGAGGCTGGAGCTGAAGGGGGATGAGGAGCCCCAAGTACAAAATCAGGAGATGAACAGAGGAGGTGTCATGTATGTGGGGTTTTTCTCTCTAGAACCTGACCAAGAAGAAATGTGAAGAAAAGTGATATTTGATGCCCTATCAAGATATTTCCAGCATGTTCTTTAAATATTGCTTGAAGAAGTGTCCTTACTAAACATGGATACTACTAGCACTAAAGATGGTTTTCATCACTAAACTCCTGGGATTTTTCATTGCAGGCACTGTTAAGCAGGGATCATGTGATCACATGAGCTGGAAACTTCCTGGAACACCACTAAAAGCCAAACAGGTCCCATGCACAGGTGATAATTTTTAATCAGCAGAAGAAAAGCCACTCCTTAGGGAAGGCATTACCCCTACCTCACCAGTGCCCTAAATCCAAGTCTTATTCAGTTGAAAGTGATCAGGCCACAGCTTGCTCCCTGGATTCACAAGAACACAAAAGACCTTGGTCTTTCATGGTGGAGTGGCATTGCTTGTGAGTGTGTCCTCTCACGCTGGGAAAGGAATAGGAAAAGCTGGTTCTTCAACGCCAGGGAACACCGTCCTCTGCACCCTGTGCTCACCCCATGGCTCTTCAGTCCACCTGGAGACAGGAAGGCGGCAGGAGGGTGAAATGAGAGGCCTGTTTGTGTGCACACAGGTGGAAGCAGGTGCTGATATGCTGCCCTGTGTCTCACACCTGCCCTGCTCCCTGCTTCTATCAGCATTTCAGGGAGAGAAGGCAAAGCTGTGGCCTGCCCTGGTCATCTGCAGCCCAGTGAGTGTCCTTCATCCAGACATACCTGAGGCATTCAGGAGCTCTCAAGCAAGATATTGTCAAACTTCCCCAAGTGACAGAGAACAACAGAGTCCTGCTGCAGTGGGAATAGCCATTTTGAGCTCATAAGAACAACGTCTGGGGCTTCTAAAGAAGGAACACGCCGAGAGGCTACTTAAATCCAAGGCAGGATGGAGGAGCCTAACTCCTTTAGGCTTCTTTGTTTTAAATATTGGCTTTACCTCTGTGGTTCATAGGTCAGAGTTGTGCATTCAGCTGGCTAGACCTTTTGGAGAGGCTGCTCTCTACCTGCAATTCAACTCAAACATAGATTCATGGCCAAAGGATTCCCATGGTGAAGTTCTTTTCCCTAGAAAACTCCTTCCAGTGTGCCTCCCTTCTGGCAATCAAGATAGCTGCTCTAGTCATGCCTGACCCGCATCTTTGCTGCTGCTTTTACACCCTTTATCTCTCAGGCTGGCAGAACAGGCAATTTCTCGCTTCTCCACAGAAGCTTTATTTACCTGAAATTTATTTCATGCCTTTTTCACTGTTAGATATTCTCCATGCAAACTTCTTCTGCAGTTCCCATTTTCCCAATCCTCTGCATTATTAAGTTGCTCCTGTGCTGGGAGCCTTCCTCCAGATGCTCCACATCTTTTTAGAAGTGCATGGACCATTTATTCCCCCAAGGTCCTTTCACTGATGAGCAGAAGGTATCATCCAAGATCTATTCCTACTCATATATCCCAGACTAATATCTGACATTTTCACAGAAGCATGACACAGTTGGGTCATTTGACAACTCCTTCTGTGATCCACTGGAGTTTTTCCCTGGCCTTTGCTGCAAACAGTCTAAAACTTGTTCCTCATTATGGGCTTGTGCTGCTGATTGCTGCTGCCCCAGTGCATGCGTTGCGTGTCCCCCCTGGAATTATCTTACAGAGCATTCACCCAGTTTGGCAAGATCATTTTTAATTCTAATCCCATCCTCCATCACACTCACAAGCAATCCCTGCCTGGTGTCATCAGTGAATTTCATAAACAGTCTCAGTATTCTATCATGAGGTCATTAGCAAAAATATTCATCACTAATTCCAGATGGTCTCTTACATTTCTGGGCAGTGCAGAATGTGTTGAAGCATTCCGACGGCTGACAACTCCTTCCATTTGCGTTACTGCTGAGAACTTTGGGTCTGGGCTGTGTGGTCACCGGGGTTAGGAAACACACTTGCATGTAGATGAAGTGAGCATTCCTGCTGCCATGGCATGCTACATCCCCTTTGCACTTACGAGCTTGAATGAGCTCTGTCTTTCTAGTCTGAAGGAAATAGGTTGAGTTATCTGAAGTAAGATAGGTACTTCCACCCTTCATCCTCACTTACTCCTAGTGGGGTACATGTGTCCTCAACACACCCTTATTATTAAAAATTCATTCTCCAGCTAAGACAAATCTATTTTTAAGGCAACTGCCTTCAGTTTTGAGAAGAATCACTACGGATTGTTGAGGTACTGGAACATGTCCAGAGAAGGGCGACAAAGCTGGTGAAAGGCCTGGACACAAACTCTATGAGGAGAGGCTGAGGGAGCTGGGGGTGTGCAGCCTGAAGAAGAGGAGGCTCAGGGGGGACCTCATTGCTGTCTACAACTACCTGAAGGGAGGCTGTAGCCAGGTGGGGTTGGTCTCTTCTCCCAGGCAACCAGCAACAGAACAAGGGGACACAGTCTCAATTGTGCCAGGGGAGGTCTGAGCTGGATGTTAGGAGGAAGTTGTTGTCAGAGAGAGTGATCGGCATTGGAATGGGCTGCCCAGGGAGGTGGTGGAGTCACCGTCCCTGGAGGTGTTGAAGCAAAGCCTGGCTGAGGCACTTAGTGCCATGGTCTGGTTGACTGGCTAGGGCTGGGTGCTAGGATGGATTGCACAATCTTGTAGGTCTCTTCTAACCTGGTTGATTCTATGATTCTATGATTCCTGTAAGCAAGTGGTGGCTTGAAAGACTTCAGAGTAATGTGCTATGTACTAGTACCCACTCACCCACAAAGAAGCATTTGAACCTCATAAACAAACAAACAAACAACCCTTATGTATTGAATGATGTTTCAGAGTGAGGACAATGTCCAGGGAGTGGAAAGCACCTGCTCAGTATGAGCTCACACATACACCACAGCAAAGCAGAAGGAGATCTTAAAACTTGGAAGGGTAAAGCCATTTGTCACCGTGCCACAGAAGAAACAAGAGGATGGTGCAGCAGTCTGAGGCATTGCATAGTAATGACAGGAGTATGCACTTAGAAAGAATCAGCACTTAATAAACATTCTCTGCATTCTATCTGGGAGTTTTAATACAGGATCAAAACTACAGCATCACTGAAATCATAGAGACATGGATCAAGCACGTGTATGACTGGAATGCTAACATAAAAGGATGCTGCTTGTTCAAGAAGAACGGGCTGCAGAGAGAGAAATGGAGTCTCACTTTGTGGGCCTTGTATGTATAGGCTTGTTCTGAAATTCAGCAGACAGATGGAGTCAGCCTCACTGGAAACCTGCGAAGGTGGAAAGAGGATACTATTGTCAGAGTTTAATCAGAGTCTATTAAAGGTCATCCATCCATGAAGATAAGATGCACAAGGCCCTTTGGTAGTAACTGACAGAGGCATCCAAAGCGCAGGTCTTATAGGAAGTAGAAGATTTTAGCTACATTTAGAGGCATTTGTTGAAAACTGAGGAAACAGAAGTCCTACAGTGCACAAACCTCCCAGCCCCTGTATGGCAAACACCTGTCAATGCTTTTGCTTTGATTCAGAAGACCCAGAAAGAAAATGGGAATTTGTGTGGCTCTTGGAGAGGCAAGTCAGAAGAGGAGAAGTCGACTCAGTGGGTTTCAGATAAGCAGACTTTAATAGCTTGGGAAATTGACACATAATATCCTGTTGGAAACTGCCAAGAAGAAGAGGACTTAGACAGAGTGAGTAGATCCACAAATAAATGATGCTAAAGGCCGAAGTGTGGCAAGGGGAAAAGAAGACCAGAAATGGAAAAGATACTGACTGCTCTTTATTGACCTCAGTGACAACAAGAAACCACAACAAGAAACCACAACAAGCAGAAACAACACCAGGTGTCTAAGGATGAGTATGGACACAGATGTGTGAAATAAGGCCAGAAAAATTAGCAAGAGATACTGAAGGTAACAAAATTCAGCCATTCGTTATACGGAGGAGGAAGGAAAATGTTAGCTTACCACTGGGTGAAGAGAGGAGACTCTGGGGAGATTATGAGCAGATCAAAGTGTTTAATGTCTCTTCTTTATTTTGCATCTTAAATAGTCAAATGCTAGGATGCAATTAGCATGGTTAACCCCATTGAAAAAGATGTAATAGTTAAGGCTAGAGTAGGGGAGGAATAGCTTTAGGGCTGTTTAGGAAAATGAGGGTGTACACACAGAGCACAAGAGGCTGTGTTGCCATGCATCTCAGAAAAAACATCTGGTTTCAGAATGGGCTTAACAAGTAGAAGAAATAGTCTGAAAAAGGTGTTTGGGATGAC
Organism: Pogoniulus pusillus; assembly: GCF_015220805.1. Lineage (NCBI taxonomy): Eukaryota > Metazoa > Chordata > Aves > Piciformes > Lybiidae > Pogoniulus > Pogoniulus pusillus. The sequence goes on along the minus strand of NC_087281.1, from coordinate 23,824,815 downwards.
AGAGCAAGACCAAGGGATTAAGTTCAGGTAGACTCTGGAGATTACACGCGTAGAGAATTTTATGTCGCTGGAAGTGCAGAAAGACATTTTGGTTAGAAAGGAGTCACTGGGAAAAGGATTTGTTGGTTAGCTGAACCTGAAACAGCAATGACAGGCTGGTGTGGAAAAGGCAAATTATCACATGGAATGTACAAACAGGAATTCAAGCCTGCACACTGTGAAAAGTGATACTGTGATCTACTCTGCAGTGGGAAGGCCTTTGCTGAAGTATTATTCCTTAAGCTTGAGGCAGGCACTTCCACAAAATGAAGAGCAAAAACTGCCAGAAGTGTTGAAAATGCAGTCAGTGGGAAAAAAAAAAACCAACAAACTTAAAGAATCAAGACTTTTTTTTTTAATGAGAAAAAACTGAAGGAGAAATTCTGACATACTTTCAATATGTAGATGGATGCTGCAGAGTAAAAGGAGGTGTACTGTTTTACTTGTACAGGCACAGCACATCCGTGGGTTTCCACTGCTGCAAGAAAAGCTATGTTAGCACACAAAAACCTTTTCCAGTAGCCAGTATGTTAGTGGTTTGCCTAAGAAAGGTATGGAACAAACATTTGAAAAGGTCTTTAGGTGCAGCAAACAGATACCTTTATCAAGGGCAGTACAACTGATCTTGCTTTTGGACACGATCACATTTTGTCTGTCTCTCCCAGTTGTACCTATGTCAACTCAGACCTCTTCTGCAGACACATTTCTGGTGAAAAAGAATATATGAGACATTGCAGTTTTATGTCTGGGAAGGATCCTTGAAAGTCACCTGCTCCATCACATCCAACTGGGAGCAGACACTGCAACAGGACCAGAAGGAAGGGGGGGAATAAGGAACAAATGTTTTGTTGTGGTTTGGTTTTGTTTGGGGAGGCTTTTTTGCCTTTTTTTGGGTTTTGGTTGGTTGGTTTTTTACAAGTTAGGTGCCTTGGCCACTCAAACATCCTGCATGCCACATGGTTTTCCCAAGACCATTCCTAATCCTCTGGTTTGTGTGGGTACTCACTTTATCATCGCTGCCTTCAGCCAGGCCATCCCCTAGTCACCTGGATGGAACAAGGTAACTCCAAAGATTAAGGTCCCTTTCTTGGCACTGCCCTGACTGGGCCAGAAGATAATGTAGAGTCAGAAGGGAGCAGAATAAATAGAGCAGACAGCTGTTAGACAGCTGCACCAAGCTTTCTGACCCCTGTCATGTCTCCATCGAGTTTGTTTGTATGTAGTGTGCTGTATAAAATGGCTAACTGGTGGCTCTCTGAAGGAGAAAGTTTTTATTCTTCATCTCCTCCCTTAACGTCATTTCCCTTTTATTTATTTAGCTTTCCACTCTCACTTGAGTTTGCAAGAATTTATTGCAGATGCTTTACCTTTCTGTAATTTATTAGTACTGATTTGCCTCTCCCTCCCTTTTCTATGAATGTTTTTCTATTGCTTACTCCGTGGCTGTGTGACTTCTCCTGCCTGCCTCCAAGCAAAGGAGCAAGGAGAAAGTGTGTTGGAGGCATCCTATCAGCTACAGTAATGCGAGCAGCTAGGAGCAAGAGGCCACCCGTAGCCAGGAAAGGGAAATGGGCAATGAGCTCGTCCCAGTCACCTGGCAAGTGCAGGAAACCTCCTATGCCTGGGAAGAGTGCAGAGCCATGCAGAGATGCAGAGAGCAGGGAGAGCAGCTGGGATTACTGAGAGATGGATAACTTCTCGACGGGATCCTCAACTGACATTTCCCCTTTAAGGACAGATGGACTCCTTGTGTTTACAGACAGTGGGGAAATGTCATCTTCAAAAGGTCACTGAGGAGACATGTAGCCACTGATTCACCTAGAGCAAAAGACAGCGAGGTGCAGAAGTGGCACTGCCCTGTGGCTTCAGGCAGGAGAGTGGGTCAGGAAGCTTTTGCCTTGGTTTTGCACTGGCTCAGTTCCTGAGGAGGTGATTCTGTGCTGAGTTTCTGCTAGACACCTGTAACACATCAGTAGCCTAGCAGAGACGATTGGTGTCTATCAGCCACTGGTTCTCCATCTCCTTCTCCATCTGCAGCTGGTGGTTACTGGCAGTCCATGGAGATCAGTGGCATATATAGCACCATCTGTGCTTGCTGTCTGCACAGCATGGATCCACAATATCCAGCACACCTGAAAACTGAAGGAAAGAACGTTGTTTGCATGACCCCAGAACGCTACAAGTATGTTCTGGAGCTATTGAATTCATCAAGAGGGCTCAGAATAGCATTTTCCAAGGTGGTTTTAACACTAAGTTAGTTATTTGAATGTCGTTCAGCCTGGGTAAAGCAGTCCTGCATCTCTTCTACTGGGTTTGCAGAGGTATCCCCTAAACGCTGATGCTACCAAGGATGTCCAGGTGAAGGAAGAACTGGAATTCAGCTAGGAGAGGATATAACATCTTTCCACTTCTTTGTGCTTATTTGTTTCTCTCACAATGTGTTGCACTTGCAGGAGCAGTCCAGCACAGTAGTTTAGCTTCCAAGAGAGGAAAGTCTTTCTAAATGTGCAAGATTCAACCATTAAGATAGAAGTATCAGGAAGCCAGAGGATTATTTCCTTCCTAATCCTCAGAACAATTGGAATGGGTAATGCTGGCAAAAGAAGATACTAAGTCCTCTGCTCTTACTGTAGTCATATCCTTATGGCTGGTGAGGTTGAGACTCGAACCTGTGAGCACTGTTCTGCACCCATCTATCCCATACATCTGAGTAGAGGGGCCCTTCAACCTGCTGCCAGGAGGCAATACACTTCTGGATATGCATGGCCCCACTTAGCCCAGCTGTGATGTGCTGGTCAAGATGCTGAAGAGGTCAATGTGAGAAAAAGTGAGAAAGATTCAGAAGAGTGCAAAATCACTGCCTCATTCCTAAGCACTGTGGCCTTTCATACAGGAATCACAGAGTCACAGCATCTTAGGGGCTGGAAGGGACCTCAAAACTCATCCAGTCCAATGCCCCTGCCAGAGCAGGATCACCTATACCAGATCACACAGGAACATGTCCAGGTGGGTTTGAATATCTCCAGAGAGGGAGACTCCACACCCCCCCTGGGCAGCCTGTTCCAGTGCTCTGTCACCCTCACAGTGAAAAAAATCCAGTCAACAACTGGTCTGATTACTAAAGTCTGAGGCAAAGAAGGTACTGTGTACCTTGGCCCTTTCCTCATCCTTCACCCACTGTGTTCCCCTATGCAGCCAGTAAATGATGGAAATTCTTAGTCCTCCTCTTGCTGCTGATATGTTTGTAGAAGCATTTCCTGTTGTCTTTTACAGCTGAAGCCAGATTAATTTCTAGCTGGACTTTGGCCTTTCTAAGTTTCTCTCTTCATAGCCTCACAACAACTTTCTAGTTCTCCTGAGTAGCCTTCCAAGGGCAGTAAGCTCTCCTTTTACCCCTGAGCTGCAACCAGATGTCTCTGTTCAGTCAGGTTGGCTTTCTTCCTCGCTGGCTGATCTTTCAGCACATGGCCTGTTCTTGCTCTTTTAAGGCTTCCTTCGTGAAGAATATCCACCCTTCCCGTGCTCCTTGGCCCTTCAGGCCTGCCTCCCGAAGGATGGCATTAACCAATCTCCCGAGCATCTCCTGCTGCCGCTGTGAACTGTCTCCTTCCCTGAAGGGAGCCAGCATCACCAGTTCAAGTCCCTGGATGCCATGCAGACAGGTGCCCCATGGGGAGTGGAGGAGCTCAGCCCTGCTCGGTGCCTGCTGGCACAGCTCCACTGGGTGCAGCAGGACAGCCGTGAGGGGCAGCAACCAGCAGGAGGGAACAACAGCCATGTCTGTCTGGCTCTTCCACAGAAGCACTAGAAGAGAATCAAGTATGTATTCCAAAGCATTTTGCTCCTCTTTGTCCCAGCTCATTTCTTATCTTTACAAAGGCAGTTAGCAAGCCCACATTGGCTTAACAGTCCATTAGGATCCAATCTGCTCCCAGCCACCCACAGCGCAGAAGAAGATTTGAAAGCTCAGATAAAAACGTCCTGCCAGGAGCTCTGTCCTCCAGACCTGCAGAGTGTGGGGTGCACAGTGTGGGGGGGTGTGATGCCACACTTGGGATTGGTCAAATATGGGACGTGCTGGCACAAGCCCCAGACCAGCAGGGAAGCGATGCTGATCCTGCCCTGCTAACCAACTTCTGCTCTGTTTGGTTTGTTGTGGAAAAAACAACATTGTGACTTGCTTCTGGAGGTAGTTCCTTGAAAATGATGGCTTGTAACTTGGCTGGCTTAGGGGAAACATGCTGAAGAAAAAGAAGGGTGGTTTTTGTGCAGAGGAATTCAGGGGATGAAGAAATACAAGCGATTTCATGAAAGAGAAGCAGAAGAGGTTTTGTAGTTTGCTGGGGTAAACCTGTCTCCATGCTCAGAGGGAAAACAGACAGCAGGAAACAGAGAGCGAGACAGAATGCAAATGAAGGATCTGGGTAACATCACTGAAGTTGTGTGATACCTCTCTTGGACCCACTGCAAGGACCATGCTAATCAGTGTGTGACTTTCCACTGACCTCAGTGGATCAGGTTCTGTTTCCCCCAAAATATGTCCTCTCAGGTAGAGAAAAGCTGATGCTTGTAGGAGCTCCCACCTGTTTGGGAACTGTGAAGCAATACACAGAGCAAGGGATTTCAGGTAGCTGAAGTGGCCTTCTACTTTTCCAGGCAATGCACTGTTTTGTGTTAGACAGCAGCGCTCTCCTTTAGCTGCAGCAAAGTTTCCATACCCAGACAGCAGCTGCAGCTAACAGAGCCCTGGACAAGCCAGTGCCAGGCCCTGACAACACTCCCTCCACGTAAGGGAGCAAGCCAGAGGGCCCAGTTCTTTTTCTCACAAGAAAGCTGCTGTCATTGTTTGGCTGAAACTGCTCTCGTGAAGTGGGTGGTCAGGGTTGAGGTTTTCAAGTCTTGCTCTACCAGAGTGTTTTGGTAAGCTTGTAATCTCCCCTATGTTTGCTCTG